>NC_053490.1:315356010-315969344 GCF_905171775.1 Rana temporaria | reverse complement strand
AGCAGTATAGTAAATAGGTCTTTGGAACAAAAGATTCAGTCAATCTGGAACAGCACACAGTCTGAACTGATGGATGTGGTATTGTGACCCAGAGTTAGGAGGATATTACCAAATACATCTTGGCCAGTTAGGAGCCATACAAGGATCACCAAAATACTCTTCATCTTGATCCTACAAAGCAAATGAGGAAGGAGTTTCTGGGAAGTAAAGGTGTAGGTTAAGTTGTACTATTCCCACAGACAACCCCCTGCTTCCAAAGAATCTATGTACCTGGAGAAAAACCTGTCCAGTTTAATCTAGGGGCCAGGAGGGCCTGTGCCATAGGTTCTGGAAAATTTCTATGCATAGGGACCTTTCACTCTGGTTCATATAATGTGGGCTGAGGTAGTCTACCTGCCAATTGCGGATAAGACTGGAATGTGAAGTTCTGCCCAGGACACAGCCTTATTTCTTTTGCTGTGGCAAGACTTCCGATTCCACACGGATTAAATTCTAGAATGTTGAGGTTCCTCCAGCAACCAAGTCCCCTTCACCGATGAGGTATCTAGGACTCCTATTAGGCCGATGCCCACGGTGATGTTCTTTCAGATCGTAAGGAACGCTTTTCCCAATTCCAGAGCTGAATTCCTGAACCACCAAGCCTACAGGTGAAACTCGAAAAATTAGAATATCGTGCAAAAGTTAATTTATTTCACTAATGCAACTTAAAAGGTAAAACTAATATACGAGATAGACTCATTACATGCAAAAAAAGACAGTTCAAGCCGTGATTTGTCATAATTGTGATGATTATGGCTTACAGCTCATGAAAACCCCAAATCCACAATCTCAGAAAATTAGATTACATGCAATCAATAAAACAAGGATTGTATATATATTTTTCAGAGGTCTGATATTATTCTAAGCATTGAGGCAGTAATTGCTGCAAAAGGGGCCAAAACCAAGTACTGAGAACATACTCAGTACTTGGTTTGGGCCCCTTTTTCAGCAATAACTGTCTCAATGCGTCGTGGCATGGAAGCCATCAGCCTGTGGCGCTGCTGAGGTGTTCTATAAGACCAGGATGCTTCAATAGTGGCCTTCAGCTCTTCTGCATTGTTCGGTCCCATGTCTCATCTTTCTCTTGGCAATGCCCCATAGATTCTCTATGGGGTTCAGGTCAGGCAAGTTTTCTGGCCAATCAAGTACAGTAATCCCACACAGTCATTGAACCAGGTTTTGGGGCTTTTGGCAGTGTGGGCAGGTGCAAAGTCCTGCAGGAAAATTAAGTCAGCATTCCCATAGTGCCCGTCTGCAGAAGGAAGCATGAAGTGCACCAAAATCTCCTGGTAGACGGCCGACGGCTGCATTGACCCTGGACTTAATGAAGCACAGTGGACCAACACCAGCAGAGGACATGGCTCCCCAAATCAACACAGACTGTGGAAACTTCACACAGGACTTCAAGCATCTTGCAGTATGTGCCTCTCCATTGTTCCTCCATACTCTGGGTCCTTGGTTTTCAAATGAGATGCAAAATTTGCTCTCATCAGAAAAGAGGACTTTGGACCACTGAGCAACAGACCAGGTAAGATGCCTCTGACATTGTTTGTTGTTCAGAAGTGGCTTGACAAAAGGAATACGACATTTGAAGCCCATGTCCAGGATCCGTGTGTGTGGTGGCTCTTGATGCACCGACTCCAGCCTCCGTCCACTCCTTGTGAAGGTCGCCAACACTTTTGAATGGTCTTTTCCTGGCAATCCTCTCCAGGCTGCGATCATCCCTGATGCTTGTGCACCTTTTTCTTCCACACAACTTTCTATTAATGTGCTTTGGAACAGCACTTTGGGAACATCCAACTCCTTTTGCAATTACCTTTTGAGGCTTTCCCTCCTTATGGAGGGTATCAATGATGGTTTTCTGCACAACTGTCAAGTCAGCAGTCTTTCCCACGATTGTGATTCCTACTGAACCAGACCATTTAAAGGCTCAGGAACCCTTTGCAGGTGTTATGGCTTAATTAGCCGATTAGAATGGGACACTGAGCCTAGAATATTGCACCTTTTCACAATATTCAAATTTTCTAAGATTGTGGATTTGGGGTTTTCATGAGCTGCAAGCCATAATCACAGTTATGACAAATCACGGCTTGAAGTATCTTGCTTTGCATGTAACAAGTGTCTCTCATATATTCGTTTCACCTTTGAAGTTGCATTAGTGAAATTAACTTTTGCACAATATTCAAATTTTTCGAGTTTCACCTGTAAGGCAACCTGATCTTTGTCAGGAAAATAGGTTTGTTCAGAAACAGAAGAGATGTGTCCCTATGCCACGCCAAAGGGCCAAGGCTCAGGCCAATATGGATTTGTCTCCTTTTCTAATTCGTAATGGCACCCAACAGGGTTGTCCTTTGTCTCTTCTGATTTTTGCACTTATCCTCAAACCTCTTTTGCAGCATGTCTGCAAACACCCCAACATTACTGGTCCCGGAATCCATGGTTACCATCACAAAGTTGATGCTTACGTGGATGACTAAAGCCTCGTACACGGTTAGATTTTCAGATAGGGATGGTCTGTTGACAGACTGTTGTCCGAAATTCTTACCGTTAGTACGCTCCTTTTGACAATTGTCCAATTTTCCAACAAATGTTGTATGGCCGGCTAGTAATTTTTTGTCAAACGACAGCTCCACGTCAGATTTGCAGATGGGTCAGTACACAAATCCGTCACACAAAAGTCTAAAGTAAAAAACACGCATGCTCAGAATCAATGCTCACCAGACATGAAATTAACAGAAGAGGCCCAAAGGGTGGCGCTCAAGAGCTGAAATTTCTTGTAGTGCGTCACTACATACGTGTTTGTGGCACGACAATTTGTGCAACGTTGGTATGCAAGACAAGATCCTGGCACATGCCCTTTTGACAAAAATCAGAAGCTCAGTTATTCAACAATCATACCGTGTGGGGACGAGGCTTTTATGCTTTTATACATCGAATCCAATTGTTTTGCTCCCATCACTTTTACGAGAACTGAGGAAATGTATCAAACCTTCAAAAATCTGAGGCTTGGAAGTCAACTTGTCAGGGGATACAGTAAGAGCCTTGAGTCCTACCTTTCCCTTCAGGTGGGCCCCTCAGATGTTGAAATATCTGGGGATCTACATTCCTGCCAACTTGTTTAAGACTTAAAGTGGATGTACACCCCATTTTTTGTTTAAGACTTCTACCTGGTACAGTAGAGGATGTCATCTATACTCAGTCTTGCCAAGAGTTGATCCAGCTCTGAGCAATTCTCATCTTTTTTTCAGTAAGAAGAAAAAAAAAAGATAAATATGTGCCTTCTTCCCCCATGCTGTGACAGCTCTCTTTTACTGAACAAGCACCAGGTTCATCCTCACAAAGCTGCCTAGCCAAGGGGAGTGTAGAAGTGGGTGGGGAGCCTGTTGATGTCACGACACCACCCACTGAGTGCCGGAAAAAAAAAACCTACCCATCGATTCTGGAGATTTGTGGGGCTCATTGTGGAGAAGGTGGTGACATTTCACAGGTAGGGATACCTGCAGGAGACACGTATACACATGTAGATTAGTACTATGGCAATGGTTTGTAATGAGTGGTGGGTTTACATCCACTTTAAGCAAAACTTTCTCCTGATTTTACAAATGATCCATAAAGATTTGCTTTCTTGGAAAACGCTAACATTATCATGGTTCAGACGTTGTAATGTGGTAAAAATGAATGTGATGCCCAGAATCTTGTATTTGCTTCACACCCTGCCTGTTCATAATCCTCAGTTGTATTTCCATTCGCTTAGGACGAGTTTACCCGCTTTGTTTGGCAGGGTTAATTACCTCGCATTGGTAGAGACATGGACAAGATCAAAAAAAGTGGGGTGGGCTTGCAGACCCTGCTGCGTATTGTACAGCCTCTTATATGACACAAGTTATTGACTGGCACAATCATGGGGCATTCAAACTATGATTAGGACAAGGACAGGACTTCCATGGTCTAGTCAGTTCACCACTCTTTAGAAACATCCGCTTATAGGGCGGCCTACATTGCGGGGACTGTCTAGAGAGTCTTGACCTTTGCCCATAAGGTGTCGAATTGTACTAAATACCAAGAAATTTCTTATAAGATTGTCATCAGGTGGTATAGAACACCAGCTAAACTCTTCCCGCAACCATTCTGCACTTCTGCTTTCAGTGCGGAATGGCATCATGAACCGTAATTCTCAGATTATAGGTGATGCTCATTGATGGATCCCTCATTGTCATTTAATTTTTCGCCCTACCCTTTCCTCCATATCATTCTGGTCTCTCCCCCCCCCAACTTTCTCCCTTGAGAAACTGAGTCCCCCCAGGCTGTGGGACGTGACCGCAAGACTAATTTATCCATCCTCCTCTTCTCTTTTATACTAGCATCTATTCCTTCTGCTATGCTCTGTGCATCTTCCTAGCTATGAGTTTACTCTTTTCTCAAAAACCAGGAGATACTTCCAAACTGGGAATATAGCTTTGTTTCATTATTTGTAAAGTGTATGAGGTATACACATTTTTTTAAGAATGAAAAAACAAGGTTTTGGAGCATCATTTAAAATGTCTATTAGATCATAACCACTGGTGAATCTTCTACTGGGATCATCTGAGCTTTAAGTTGAGGCACTGCTAGATCAACTGCGGGAGCAGTGTTGTCTGGTAAAAAGCCTAGGCTTATGACGATATGCACAGCTCTCAGAGTTTACCGGGGGGGGGGGGGGGGGGGGAGAGAGTCATAAGGAGCAATGAGAGTGGGAGATGTGCCTCCTGTGTAAATCCAGGAAGTGAACAGGCAGCAGCTTCAGCTGCCCACAGCTAAAATGAACGCAACCAGACTTGGTGGAGGGCGATTTCTGCAGCATATTTAGCAAGTACAGAATCACAGTGTATATATATATATATATATATATATATATATATATATATATATATATATATATATATATATATATATATATATATATATATATATATATATATATATATATATATATATATATATATATATTTATAAAAAATATGAAAATTGGGGGAAGCTTTAGAATGGCAATGATGGTTTTATTACATATTATGTGAGCAGACTGCATTTCCTCTTTAGGGAAGGCTTCTCTAATGGCACTGGACTGCAAAATGTTTGAGGGTAAAAAGCTTACCAACCGACTTTTCGTGTCAGCTTACAGGTCTTCTGGTAATAGCCTGTAAAATTAGAAGAGTTTTAATACTAGCTAGCAGCACTAGTAGAAACTACTGCAGTTCCATCTTTGAGTTGGCACGCACTGTAAAAGCCGATATAGTCTCTCCAAGCCCCCTTGGGGGTTGAATGACCAATTGCTAGGGGTCACAGAATCCTGGGCTGTTTCTGAAGCCTGCACCGCTCTCCCAGCCTATTCGCGGCCGCCCAGCAGGGCTGTCCCTGGAGCCTGTGGCTACCCAGCTGGGCTGTTCCTGGAGCCCGCTGCCGCCCACTCGGCCTCTTCGCATTTGCCAAGTCAGTTCACGGCATTGGTGGTGGGGGGGAGGGGTGGGGGCCGGGGCAGGGACTAGAGTTCAGCTGACTGGTGAGGAATCTGAAGCGGGATGGGCCATCTCCTGATTTCGGCATAGGTGTCACTGCTGCGAGACACTAAGTCACCACACAAAGACAGAGACACAGTGAGTAACATTGCCTGTGATTAGAGTTGTCATTAAAAAAGCCCCCACTAGTTCTCAGATCAGCAGAAGACCTTGATCAAGAAGGAATAAAAATAGAGAATACATGGAAGGTAGAGGAATAGTGGGGGCGCAACAAAAGGAAAAGGGACAGAAAGAATAAGAGAAAGAACAAGAAAGATGGCTAGAGAGAGGGCTGGGGAAAAACACAAGAAATTCTAATACAGAGGTTAAAAGGGAAAGAAAGTAGTAGAACAAAGAGGAAGCGCGTTACATCCTAAAAAGTACCATAAGGGGTTTTAATATTGTATATTTAATATTGTACAAGTTTAAGGGACTCAGGGAGCTCCAAATATCTGTGGTTTAGGGGCGCAAATTACCTGTCTTTCCGTGGGAGCAGACAACCCATGCTACGAAAATTTTACTGTTGGGGGTCCCCACAACTTGGGAAATTTTATCAAGGGGTCATGGCACTAGAAAGGTTGGGAACCACTGCTCTAATCCTTGAATTTATGGCAGCTGCCTGTGACCCCTCAGTCAAGCATTTATGGGAGTCATTAGATTCTGTAACTAAAGGCTCAGAGGTTGCGATGGCTGCAGGCAAATGTTGCATAACTACCGAGAAATCCTCCTGGGTCAAAAACGACAAGAGGACAAAACCTGATGTAACCAAGGAATTTAAGGGCTCAATGGGGGGGGGGGGGGTGTGAATGGTCCAAGCTGTTTAGAAGGGAACACGGAAGACCCCCCCCAGAACCAATTTTAAAACTGAGTCCAATACCCAATTCAGCAGAATGGGCTACTCGAGTTTGGGATCTGGCATGTGGAACCTGAACTGAGAATAACTTCCTTTTAATATAAGGTGGAAAAAAATGTAAAAAACGGATTGCTTGAAACAGGGGAAGTAAAAACGGGCAGAGGTGGCGAGGTCACTGTGGGGAGCATAGAGTAATGCCTTTTGATGACAACCTGGAGGGGCAAAATGCATAAACATACTTTTGGTTTGTGCTAACCAGTGACCCAATTTCTGCATCCATGGAACGCACACCATACAGCAGCGAACTCAGATGTCTTTTTACTGCCTGTCTTTGCCAGAAATCCTGTAACTAGCTCTTCTAATTTGGATACAAAAAGATTTGCCAAGCTTTAAACATTCCAAGGAGCACTGTGCAAGCGATAATATTGAAATGTGAGTATCAGACCACTGCAAATCTACGAAGACCTGGCCGTCCCTCTAAACTTTCAGCTCATACAAGGAGAAGACTGATCAGAGATGCAGTCAAGAGGCCCATGATCCATGTCCTCCTTGCGGCCAGGACACTCATCGCACAACATTGCAAAGCGGACAGGGCCCCCAACGTGTCTGAGGTTCTACGACTGACTCAGGTGAACTAAGTTCATGAATCCCTATTAGCCTATCGTCGTGGTGATGGAGGCAGGTTTGACCGTTTGGAAAATTTGGACTAAATGGTATAAAGCATAAAAATAACTTCATTTATTGCTGATTGATTTGCTTAGAAATGGTTACTTAGCATGCACACCTTCCCCCCCCCCCCCCTCTCCCTCCCTTTTTTCCCTATCCCTCTTTGTCTTGCTTTTCCCCTCCCCCTCTACTTCTCTCCCTTACAACTTTCCACGAGCAAACGGTGTGATAATACCTGTGGATTGATGTTCAACGATGTTTCATGGATTCCATGTTTTGGTTTTGTACTTTCTCATTTGGTATGTGTGAAGGTTAAGTGATTGATGTACTTTCACGGTAACAACTGTTTTCTCATGTTTTTTGTTTTTTTTTTCCTTTTATACACTTCTGTATAAAGTTTGTATACAATTTTTTTTCCTAATAAAAACTAATTAAAAAAAAAAAAAGGGGGGAGGCCCATAATCACTCTGGATGAATTGCAGAGATTTACAGCTGAGGTGGGAGACTCTGTCCATAGGACAACAATCAGGCGTATACTGCACAAATCTGGCCTTTATGGAAGAGTGGCAAAAAGAAAGCCATTTCTTAAAGGAATACATAAAAAGTGTAGTTTAAAGTTTGCCACAAGCCACCTGGGAGACACACCAAACATGTGGAAGAAGGTGCTCTGGTCAGATGAAACCAAAACCAAACTTTTTGGCAACAATGCAAAACGTTATGTTTGGCGTAAAAGCAACACAGCTCATCACCGTGAACACACCATCCACACTGTCAAACATTGTGGTGGCAGCATCATGGTTTGGGCCTGCTTTTCTTCAGCAGGGAAGATGGTTAAAATTGATGGGAAGATGGATGGAGCCAAATACAGGACCATTCTGGAAGAAAACCTGATGGAGTCTGCAAAAGACCTGAGACTGGGACGGAGATTTGTCTTCCAACAAGACAATGATCCAAAACAAAGCAAAATCTACAATGAAATGGTTCACAAATAAACATATCCAGGTGTTAGAATGGCCAAGTCAAAGTCCAGACCTGAATCCAATCGAGAATCTGTGGAAAGAACTGAAAATTGCTGTTCACAAACGCTCTCCATCCAACCTCACTGAGCTCGAGTGGTTTTGCAAGGAGGAATGGGCAAAAATGTCAGTCTCTCGATGTGCAAAACTGATAGAGACATACCCCAAGCGACTTACAGCTGTAATCGCAGCAAAAGGTGGCGCTACAAAGTATTAACTTAAGGGGGCTGAATAATTTTGCACGCCCAATTTTTCAGTTTTCTATTTGTTAAAAAAGTTTGAAATATCCAATAAATTTCGTTCCACTTCATGATTGTGTCCCACTTCTTGTCGATTCTTCAAAAAAAAATTACAGTTTTATATCTTTATGTTTGAAGCCTGAAATGTGGCAAAAGGTCGCAAAGATCAAGGGGGCCGAATACTTTCGCAAGGCACTGTAGGCTGCCAGCGCCATTTCATACTGTTTATTCACATAGAGAACAACCCAAAGTGAAACTGTCTTTTGCGTTGCTGAATGGCGAGAAACAAGAGCATTGAGAGTGTGCACACAATCGACACCACACACGCAGCACACAATGCCTCAGCAACAAAGTAGCTCCTGGTTCTCAGCCCACATGACCAAATAAATGAGCCTTCGGAGGCTGGGTCACTCCAGAGGCTCTAGAACTGGATAGCTCTCTGTGGCCAACAGTACACATAGGTCTATAAAGTGCCACACGCAAAGCTCAGTGCCCAAGGTCACATTCTAAGGAGGCCATGCAATTAAGTCTAGCGGGGCCTTCCAAAGCCAATGCTGAGGATATGCTCATATAGAAAGCTGCACAAGTCTTAACCCAGCTCAAGCTGTATATAGATGAAGCCTTGTTTGAAGAAAAAGAAAATGGCTAGTAAAACTGATAAATCCCAGTAGAGAAAATCTTCTATACTGCAAGGACACTGGCACTTCCAGCATGCCTTCTGTTAGGCATGAGTCTCCAAATCCTCCTGTAGTATAACCCAATCATTGCTCAATCCTTTATGTACATCAATGAACAAGAAATTTTGTTTTTAGCAAAATGCTCAAGAACGAAAAATAAAGGAAATGCTCAGTTTAATTAAAAAAATGATACAAGTGTGTAGAGGCAAGGTCCCCATCAGAATATGTAAAGTCAGACAGGCAGTAAAATCACAAACATAAAAATAAAGTTTGGCGTATCGACCAACAATTAAAAAGGTACAGGCTTTGAGATTGAGTATACTGCAGGTCTGCAAATGGGGAGTATAACTATGGCTGCATCACAGAGTTGCTTAAGATGATACTGCAATGATAATTGGAATGTTTGACATCCACTACCCGCCTTCCAGATATTCAGGGGGAGATGGGTCAAAAAATTAAGGGTTAGGCTTAAACCCTATAGTTCCCAACAATGTTATGCTGTTGATACCCCTGTACTTATCCTATGCAACATTTGTTATTGTCACAATATGACTTTCAATTAGCATGTGCAAACTTAAGTTTTTCCTTTTTCTGCTGTCTTATGCGATGTTTAAGCACATAAAGTTTTTCATTCTGCACAAGGTAAGAACTACTATTAATGGTCGCTGGCTGTCTGAGCCGTCTCCCACCCTAGGGCACAGCTAGTTCCCCAGTCTGGGAGTGGGAGCGGCACCAATACCAAGAAACTAGGATTGACATTGTATTAGCGTTACATTTTTAAGTGCTACTGTCATATCAATGTAATCTATCAGTAGTACGCTATATTGATCAACAAGAACATGTGTGTATGATTTCTTATACTGTCTCACCCTTTTGTACCAAGTTGTTGTGAAAACTTCAACAAAATGTGTCTAAAATTAAGGGTTAGGTCATCAGGGGTGCAATGGTATATCAAATAGCTGGAACTTTGGTTAGCTGGAAAGCCCAGGTTTTTCTGAATGCATTGAAAAGTGTCAGTCACCATTGCATTGGTTTCTTCAAATTTGTTTATCTAAGTCCGCATTGGTTTCTTCTCAGCTTATCTAGGCCCGCCATCCTGTAAAGCTAGGGGGGAAATTCCCTTTGCCAGCGTAGAGCGATTTGGCTGAATTTAGTAAGTGGTTGGTCAGTGATTTTTCTCTATGCAGCAAGCGAGTGGAGGGTGTTGTACCACAGGAATGTTTATAGGTTTAGGGGAAGTTCGGCACAATTTTTGTAGAATTTCTTGGATTGATTTCAAAAAGAGGCATTTCCCCATTTGTACAATATACAACACTTCATTACATCCACCCTACAACAACATTTATCAGAGACCTCTGGAAAAAATTGGAAAACTTAAAGAAATGGCACCAGGATGCAGTATAGGAAGATGGCAAGCCAGCAAAGGCTTGTTATGCATTGGGTAATCATCTGCTGGGAAACCTTGGTCCTGTAATTTAAGTGGGAAGTTACTTTGACACCACTTAAACACATTGCTGCTGACAAAGTACATGCCTTTATAGAAATTGTATTCCATAATAGTAATGGCAAGAATGGTTTAGACAAACAAAACAAGTTCAAGCTTTTTGACTTGGCCTCCAAATTCTCCAGACCTCAATCCAATCAAGCATCTGTGGGATGTGCTGGAAGAACAAGTCTGATCGATGAAGGCCCCATTTCGCAAAATGATCTGCTTCGGCTTCGTGCAGAATACCACAGCATACCTTCAGAGGTTTAGTTGTGTCCATACCTTAACTGGTCAGGGCTGTTTTGCCACCAAAAGGGGGACCTACTCATTAGGTGGGTGGTCATAAAGTTCTGGCTGATTGGTGAATAATAAGATGCACTAACCATATCCCACACAGCAATGACAAAGATTTAAAAAACCCATTGGCATGCATATTTTTGAAAGACCATTTCCAAAAATATTGTGATACAACTATAGGTGGCTAATGCAGGTTAACGAGAGAATGCAGTACGTACATGTGTTGCTTCTTTCTTTTTTAACTCATATGGCAGAAAAGGCTGTCCGTGAAGTTAGCAATATACAGTTACAGAGAGCAGTGGCAGGTATTATACAGTTATGATAACTGGGAATTTACACCTGCACCAGAATCTGCCGTTTTTTTTATCTACATGGCTCAACAACACGTTTTGACATCAGGACACGTCATATTTTTCACTGACAGTATTGGATCAGAACATAATTCAATAAATGTTCAATTGGCTGTTAGACTATATTTGCTTCACGCCCTGATGTTAATATTTATTTGATTGCAAATGAATAGTTAAGTTACAAGAAAGTTCCCTTTTATTTTATTTATGTTCACAATACCTTTCAAGTTTTGAATTATTTTTTTATTTTTATTTTTTAAACGTGCACAATAAAGTTTGTTGCCTCAAGCAATGTTTTGCAACTTCAGTCCTCAAGTACCCCCCCAACATGTCCTGCTTTCCAATATTTTGCACAGGTGATTTGATCAGTTTCACTGGCTTAGTAATCACCACAGACGTTTCATCTGAGGGAAATCCTGAAAACATGATCTGTCAGGGGTACTCGAGGACTGCATCTAAGAATACAAAGACTTCAAATTAAACTCTGCTCTAGTGATACTTTGCCATCATTTCTGGTTTTCAAACTTGGTGCCATGGAAACCAGTTGTTCTCACTAACTTTATTCAAGGAAAAAAAGCGAGTACACCAAACAGTGCCAACAATACATACAGAAACATATGGCATGCATTTAAAAAAAAAAAAAAACATCGACTTACAGTTAGTGGGACCGGCTCTTGAAACGCAATGCTTAGTTCATGGCAGTAGAGATACAGGAGAAGTCGCTCACAGTTCTGAAAAAAAAAAAAAAAAACTTTCAAGGGGAATGAAAACCAAACTATCACATCTAATGTACTGTGTGCATGCTTTTAAAACGGGTGGATGAAGTGGACAAGGTAAAGGCTAAAGGCTTATTAAAGCCAAAACTTCTGTCCTAGGTACACCTGTCCTTTTTTTTCATCTGGTGTTCGGCCAATAGCACACCTGTCCTAGGGTGGCTACATTCATGCCTCCCACTGTATCTATGGCAGACCAATGTAGCCAACCTTGCACAGCAGCATTGTCAATCAGGGGAGAGGGTAAAGTTAGATGGATTAGTGGATTAAGATGCACTTTACCCAAGTGACTCACAAGTCAACAAATACATATTAAGCAGTTACAGCAATGGCCTTTTCCCTTTTGGGATACAAGTGTTATATAAATGAATAAGAGTGGACCATTGTAAGTAAGCTTACAGTGCTAAATTATTTGTCTCAACCCTCCAACTACCACCTTTGCTGGGCAGCTTTATTTATTGAAACTGAAAGACATCCGGCTGAATGACCATTCGGGATGAGATTAGGTGTTCAGAGTCTAGTTCTAATGCTGCAGAAAGCGGTCACAACACCACTACCACCCTCCTCCCCCTCCTGCAGTATACACACCCTTTTTATATGTGCAGATTCGGGCAGGAAATGTCTTGGCCATGTCTAATTGGCAGGGCACGGTGACAGCTTTCTGGCAGGATAGCTCAGGTTGGTTTAAACTAGAATCGGGACACCTGCGCTCATCCCGAATGGTCATTCGGCCGGAAGTCTTAGTTTCAATTGACAAAGCCGCCCAGCAACAATGTTACAGGGGGACTTAGAAAAAACAAAGTTTACTGTGCTAATGCAAGTGACAGACTATCATATGTCATTTTGGCCATAGTTGCACTTTGATTCAACGGAATAGAATCTACAGCTGAAATTTTGAATGGGGTCCAATTTTTTTGGTACATCTGTATAATGCTAGGGAGGCCTACAGACGGAGAAGCTTTGAAAGAGCTCTCCAGCCCCAAGTATTTTCATGCTTCACATATAAACAAATTTCAAGGCCAACGTCCAGTTAGGAAAGGGGAAAACCTGGATTTCATTATTTTAGGGTACCTGTTCTTGAGAGGGATTAAGCACATTTGTTTTCCAACAGCCCCTAATATTCTTCAAACAACAATTTTTAACATGTGGAAGAAAACTTGTCTAACTGTATCCTGAAGAGAAAATAGATTTAAGTGGAACACTGTATTTGCTGTTAAAGTTGCAGGCACAGCTTCACACGTACCATTTGGTCCAAAGGATTTAAACCTTGTACAGTCTTCCCTTTTTTACTGTGCTGTGAATTGTCACAATCATATTCAACCTCTGGCTTGTTCAGATCTCTGCAAAAGGTGCAGATCCACTCACCACTGAGAAGAAAAGAAAAGAAAAAAAAAAAGATTTTTTTTTGTAGAAGAAACATTTGTAATGCTTTTTTTAAACAGTGTGTTGATTGCAGTATAGTTCTATTAAAAATATCAATTCTATATTTTATTCTCATTTCATGAATGTAAAAAATGTAATGTAACCAGTTTAAACACCAGACATAAAATGATAATTATAAATGGCTCACAAGAAAACACAAAATTCAGATTTTTTTGTACTTGCCATGCATTTTTCTTAGAGTCCAATGAGGAGCACAAGAATTAAGATATAGTAATGGTATACTACCAAGGTCTGGACGCTGGCAAACAAAAATCATAGGACAACCTCTGTATAAACCCCTCCTCACTTGGCATGCCTGTTTTGAGAAGTACTAAAGGCAAAGCAAAAAAAAAAAAAAAAAAAGGCAGGCGTGGAAGTCCCTCAATAAATGGGGAAAAAAATATTTTAATACAATAAAGGTCTTATTCTATCATCCATTGGTTGAGCTTTAGTCAAGATTACTAAAAAGCAGTCAAATTACGGGGTGGACAACAGTAAATGACAGGACCTGAAGGAAGTCCCTGCAAGATGGCAAACTGCCAATCACCAGAAAAAAGCCACTTAAGGTTCTACCTGATGTCCAAGTCAATGAAGATTACCACTAGAGCAGTGGTTCTCAACCTTATAGTGCCGTGACCCCTTGATAAGATTTCCCAAGTTGTGGGGACCCCAACAGTAAAATTATTTTGTAGCGTGGGTCGTCGGCACCCAAGGCAAGACAAGTAATTTGTGCCCCTAACCCACGGACGTTTAGCGCTCCCTGAGTCCCTTCCACTTATACTATATTAAATCCCATTATGCTATATTTTAGGATGGACCACTCTCTCTTTGTTCTCCTTTCTTTTCCCTTTCAACTCTCGATCCTAATTTTTTGGTTTTTTTTGCCCATCTCTCTCTCTCTCCGACTTTCTTGTTGTTTAATGGCAACTCTAATCACAGGTAGTGTTACTCACTGTGTCTCCATCTTTGTGGTGTCTCGCAGCAGTGACACCTATGCCGAAATCAGGAGATAGGGTCTCCTCGGCCCCTCCCACTTCATTCTTTACCAGGCAGTCAACTGACCTCTAGTCTCTGCCCCCCAGCCATGCCGTGAACTGAGTGGGTGGCTGTGAAGAGACTGAGTGGGTGGCCGCAGGCTCCAGGGACAGCCCTGCTGGGCGGCTGCAAAAAGGATAGGAGAGCGGTGCGGGCTTCAGGAACAGCCCAGGATTCGGTGACCCCTGGCATATTGTCATTTGACCCCCGAGGGGGTCCCGACCCCCAGGTTGAGAACCACTGCACTAGAGGGAAATGACTTCATCTGAAGAAAAACAAAGCCTGAACTAGGTGAGAGGCTGTAAATCAACAGCTCACCAAAACAGGTACAACATAATTACCCGACGAGGGAAGACAGCCCACAAACATGATTGGATCTACAGAAAAAAAAAAACTAGGGTAAGCCCCCAGTAGAACAGCTCTTTAGACCTCCGACAACCCCAGGTTTGCAAAAACAGTTCTTTCAGAGATAGATCCCTGAGTCAAAGATGGCAACAGGTCCCATAGACCCAGCTTTTTCAAGAGTCAGGAGAGTACTTTGCCATGCATTTTACCAGGACAAACTAAACTTTTTTGGGCTGTGTACTTGAATACAGACAGTTTTAAACTCCTGAATGGATATGGAAATCACTGTGGATATGGCCCCACTTGGTGGAGCAGAGATAGACTCCGATGAGGACAATCGGGATAGCAGGTTCTAGAATACAGGCGTCCTTTTTTTCTGGAGATACCAAATTAAACACCTTCAGAGCCACTAGATAAGAATGGGCAAAGTTCACTGGTGGCAGTAGGACTGTTCTCAGTCTTAGCCAAGAGAGTTTTCTTCCACACAAGTGGTAATGCAATTAAGGCCAGTATGAGGCAAGCCGACTGATACCAACAAACCTAAGCAGTTGGTGTTGAGAGGTGGAGGCCTGGTCACTGCAAGGAAAGGAAAAACCAAAAAAAAAAAAAAAAAAAAGTGTTCCAGGTACTGCTTCAGCAGCGGATTGGAGCTTTGTGTAGGCGAAATGGTGGAAAATAATGCTAGTTTCATTTGCAGGGTGGAGCAACGCACTATGTCCCTCAACCTTAACCACTACCTGACGGGCGTACGACTTTTTACGGCCGCGGGGTGGTTCTAAATCTCTAACTGGCCGTGTTTATACGGCCTGCGCGCGCAGTCAGCGGCACGCGTGCTCGCCGCATCGCTGAGATGCAAGTGCCTGGCGGCCGTGATGTCCGCCAAGCACTCAGGATCGGCGGCTGAAGGGACAAGACGTAAAGCTCTGTGTGTAAACACACAGCTCCACGTCCTGGCAGGGGAGAGAGGAGACCGATCTGTGTCCCTTGTACATAGGGACACAGCATCGGTCACCTCCCCCAGTCACCCCCCCCTTTCCCCACAGTTAGAACACAATTCGGGGTACACATTTAACCCCTTCCTCACCCCCTAGTGTTAACCCCTTCAATGCCAGTCACATTTATACAGTAATTAGTGCATATTTATAGCACTGATCGCTGTATAAATGTGAATGGCGCCAAAAATGTGTCAAAAGTGTCCGATGTGTCCGCCATAATGTCGCAGTCACAAAAAAAAATGATGATCGCCGCCATTAGTAGTAAAAATAATAATAATAATAATAATTCTGTCCCCTATTTTGTAAGCGCAATAACTTTTGCGCAAACCAGACACTTCTTGCGATTTTTTTTCCCAAAAATATGTAGAAGAATACGTATCGCCTAGACTGAGAAAAAAACAGTTTTTTTAAAAAAATTGGGCCATTTATTACAGCAACAAGTAAAAAATGTCGCCCTATTTTTGTTTATAGCGCAAAAAATAAACACCGCATAGGCGATCAAATAACACCAAAAGAAAGCTCTAAGAGGACGTCAATTTTGTTTGGGAGCCACGTCGCACGCCCGGCGCAATTGTCAAAGTGACGCAGTGCCACAAGCTGAAATTTCACCTGGTCAGGAAGGGGTATATGTGCCCAGTAAGGAAGTGGTTAATCTTTGCTGTGGTAAACTAAATCAATCTTCAGAGATGGGTCACATTTGCAGCCCTGTACTGGGAAAGCACTCCAGATAAAACCAGTACACCCATGTCTGCAAACCACCACAATGATTAGTTAAAAAAAAAGGTGAGCAACCTCCTAGGACACCAACAAAAAAAAACAAACAGACATGCTGGGTAGAAAAGGGGTTATTATGGAGGTTGGTATACATTTTTTTCTGTTTGCCAGTGTTCATACCTCCTGCTGGGAGCAGTACAACACGAAGGTATCTGAATATACACATATACATACACAGTAGCAGGAGGTAAAAATAAGGGGAAGAAAATGCAAATATTGCTATACCTTGGAAAGCTAAGGAGTGTGGGTACATGACACGTTAAGTGAAAGACTTTTGGGCACTTCTCACAACATAAAAGGTCTCCTCCATTTTGGCACACAGCACACCAATCTTCATTTGGATCTTCATCTTTGTTCGTACCATCAACTCCGCTGCCTCCCCGTGGTGATCGATGCATAGAGCTACGAATTGGAGACTTTCCGTTGACAAGGGTGCCATGCGTTGACTGTCCACAACTTTGATTTGTGCTGTTAGGTTCAGTCTTTACATGATTTTCTAGATTGGCCAAAGCTTCCAAATCACTTTCAAGGTGCAGGGTTGTAGTGAGTGGAGGAGTCAGACTGCTCTCTGGACTACTTAGCTAGTAAAAATAAAATGGTATACTTTAATCTACTAAACCAAACAAAGCAGTCAACATTCTACTACCTCCTGGACTAATCAAAAACTTCATACTTAAAGCATTTGTAACCGCTAAAATGAAAAACCCATATATGCTTTCAATTAGGCCTACTGCTTTGTGAATATTGCCTGTACATTTTTATTTTATTTTTTAATCAAGCAGGATGCTGAAAAATACCTGGTCATTTTGAGTTCCCGTTTCAAACTGACCACGCCAGCCATGATGGCAGATCTGTCCTAGCGTGGTCAGTTTGCATCCTTAGCGTACCTGCTAGGCAATAGTGAGACCATACCTAGGCAAGGCAGCCTCTATCTACTGTAGTCTGTTTAGTGCCACGCCCCCTCCCAGCCCTGCTCAAACAGCGGAGACTCATTGCCTAAACTACAGTGCACACAGGCTGGGATGTTCTTCCCCTCTGTGTCTGACCTGTCAGCTAGTAACCCCCCCCCCCCCCCAACATCATAAAGTTGCGCCCGGGCCTCCGACGGTCATAGAGATGACTGGTGACCATCTGGTCAGTCATCTCTATCGTCGTGAGCCGGCCAATTCGTTCTCCGGGCCCCCCGATGGCACGGGAGAGCCCGGAGAAGCACCGGATGGTAGCCGGGGGGGGGGGGGGGCAGAAGACAGTGGTATCTGAATGATGCCTGTAGCTGCAGGCATCATTCAGATATCACTGCACGAAGTCGAGGACAAGTGGTTAATGTCCAAATTAAAAATTACCACCAGGAAAATTCCATGGGAGTATTTCAACATGCAAACACACAACAAGCTGCACAAAACTACAAGACAGACATATATATATATATATATATATATATATATATATATATATATATATATATATATATATATATATATATATATATATATATATATATATATATATATATATATATATATATATATAAATATATATATATATAAATATATATAAATATATATATAAATAAAAAAAAATAAAAAAAAGATGCCAATATAACATTTCTTTTAGAAATACTCCATAAGTAAAATGATTTTAAGCCCAACTACAGGTACAAGCAATAAAAAAAAATTACCTCAGCAGTGGGCCCTCCCCACACAAGTTTTAACGCCCATTAAAGCGGTAGTTCACCCCCCCCCCCCCCCCGACACATTTTACCATCGAGACAGGCATTGTAGCGCAAGCTACAGTATGCCTGTCCCGATTTTTTTAACCCCGGACTCACCTTGTAATCGGAGATCGTATTTTTCGGCTCCCGCGGGGAATGGGCGTGCCTATGGAGAGGGAGGATGATTGACGGCCGGCCCTGGCACGTCACTCTCCCCGAAGACAGCCGGAGTAGGTCTCGGCTCTTCACGGCGCCTGCGCACAGGCTATGCGCACGCGTCATGAAGACCAAGCCTATTTCGGCTATTTCCGGAGAAGCGTGACGCGCCAGAGCCGGCCGTCAATCATCCTCCGTCTCCATAGGCACGCCCATTCCCCGGTATCTTCAATCTACGAGAACAAGGTGAGTACGGGGGTAAAAAATTCGGGACAGGCATACTGTAGCTCGCGCTACAATGCCTGATTTTATGGTAAAATAAAATAAAATAAAAAAATTTTCGTCGATAGGGTGAACCCCCGCTTTAAGTCTAGGGGTAGAGGAATGCAATACTTGCCATATTCATTACTAAAGCAGCCAAAGCCTTCTCTAAAAGGTACTCCAGCCAGCAGTCATACTCTGACGTCGCATACAATGCAGGCCCAACCGCTATTCAATGTACATAAGGAGTGCCTTCCCACAACCCAAAGTGTTGCAGAGAAAAGAAGAGCACCGGTGGCCACGGCTTAAGGCTTAAACTTAATGAGCATTTAAACCCTTGCAGCACTGCACCAAAGTTCACCTTTATGTTCTAAACATTAGGAATGTTAAATAGGTCATCATTGGGCTTTATGCACACGGCATTAAAAAAAATGCTGCTTTTACAGGTGTACAGCATATTTTTTTAAGCCTCTAAATGCAGTTCTGTGTTAGCCTATGTGGCTGTGGACATCCGGTGATTAGATTTGTATTTAAAATAGGAATCTGAAAATTGTTACCCCCCTCCCCCCCACAGCCAATAAATCTTTACATTAAAATATTTACACTATATACCTTTTTGGATGCTCTGCATACCACGCTTACATAATAAACTGCACAGTTTCTTCCTTGCCAAGAGTTCAGGTAGGAGGAGATTGCCACTACAGCCTGTATACATGCCCACATGTGTAATGTTAATATCATGTGACCTGGCTAGCTGAGAAGTAAATGTGCTCTGCAGTATAAAAAAAAACACAACTGAGCACGTGCAGTTCAGCTAACTTGATGGTGTTGGCCGTCTTTCCCCAGATAGTGCAGGAGGGAGAGGATCTGTACATACAGGCTAAAATGGCCTTTTTACACAATGCAGATGAAGTTCCACAGTGAGTATAACAAGCATGCTATGCTGCATATACAGATTTTACTGTTGCGGGTTTAGTAACTTTAAAGAGCAGGGTTTAGAGGTATAAAAAAAAAAAACAACATGCATGAACAGAAATGTATTCCAATGTTCAGAATAAACAAAAAATTCTAGCCAGTAAAATGCATTTAAGCTTAATGTCACTTATGCATAAACACGCTTACACAGGGTACATTAGAGGAACTTTTTGTGTCATGTTCTGACAGAAAAAATCCAGCATTATCGGAGCATAAATTCATACTCCTGTGTGTGAGGCCTTATGGATGTATAGGCTTCTAAAATGCTGGCATAAAAAAAAAAAAAAAAAGAAGAAGGTCTCGCTTAAAGCGGGGGTTCACCCTTAATAATAAAAAAAAAAAATCTAACATTACAGTGAGCTCACTTCCGACATTGACAGTATGCTGATCTTTTTTTTGCCATACATACCGTTATATCTTTATTTTCCCCTCCCGGCTTCCGGGTAGTGAATCCTGCGGGAGTGGGCGTTCCTATGCACATGCTAAGTGATTGACGTATGACAAAAGCTTCCCCCCGGCGCATACGGCCGCGTCACGAGTTGCCGAAAGAAGCCAGACTGCGAGTCGGCGCTATACGGCGCCTGCGCACCGACGTTCGGCTTCTTTCGGCAACTCGTGACGTGGCCGTATGCGCCGGGGGGAAGCTTTTGTCATACGTCAATCACTTAGCCTGTGCATAGGAATGCCCACTCCCGCGGGATTCACTACCAGGAAGCCGGGGGGGGGGGAAATAAAGATATAACGGTATGTACAGCAAAAAAAAAAAAGATCAGCATACTGTCAACGTCGGAAGTGAGCTCAATGTAACGTTAGAATTTTTTTTTAGGGTGAACCCCTCCTTGTCAACCCAAAAAAATAAAAAATAAAGAAAAATCCTGTTCCCTTAAAGCATGTTACACCGCACAGTGCACGTGCTGTGTCATTTGGACCCTTGTATCACCTGAAATACCTGGCTCATCCTGCCTAGCTATGCCCTCCCCTCTGCAAACAGACCATGATAATCATGGCTGCTCAGCCCCTTGACATTGCGGTCTGTTGCAGAGAGCATGGCAGCATGTTACAAAAGTGGGTTAATAACCACTTAAACCATCTGACTCAAATAAGTTAAGGGAAGCTCCTAATTGCGGAGCATGCATCCAGAAGAACACATACTAGAAATATATACACACATATAATGTAACGTTTTCTTTAAAACAGGGTGGATAAAGTGGATAGTCTGATTATTTTTTTTATTTTTTATCGTCAAATTGTAACAAAATGTTTTGGGAGTAAAAAATTCATCTAAAAGATAGTTTTCTATTTAAGATACATTAATAATTGAGTTTATTCAGCATGAAATTGAGCTTAGTTATGTAGCATGAGGCTGTATATTCTGCAATATTTACATCTCATTCAATGAATCCAAGCTCTCTGCAAGCTGAAATAACATGCACTGCATTGATGCATTCGCACAATTTCACAGTAACCATGAGATAAAACAAAGTTCAGTAATATTCCATTATCCCATTGTTTTGCAAATGTACACTACAAACTGTATGATCGAATCGGTTTTGATATCGCCGTTTTACTAACCTGACAGCTTATTATTCTAAATAGGAAACCTTCATTTTGTTTGCAAATAAAGATTCTAACTACCAGCAAGAATTGAGTCCTTACATTTAACGAGCACCTGTCATTTCAGATCCATCATAGCAGTGCCTGTTAGCGGGGATCCACTCGCCTGCTGCCGCCACGTCCCTCACCTTACGTCACTGCCGCATCACCAGCCTTCCCATTAAAATTAATGGGACTGTGTGAGTCAACAACGGGTCAGAGAAGGAGCCGCTGCAGAACAGACATAACAGTTGCTCTTTAAAAATTATGATTTAAATTGAGTTTATTTAAATCAGGCCTTTTTACTTGTGCTATAAATCCTGATTTAAATCAAATTCACCCCGCTTTAAAATATGTTCTTACCATGCATGCGCTTCTTCTCCCATCTTCAGACTTCTCTTGCTTAACGGTTCCTGAGAAACTACACACATCACCTTCTGTTCCGGGCTCTTGCTTCACCTTGACTGTATCGGATTTGAAAGCATTTCTATCAACTGCTCTACCACTTGATCCGCAACTGTAAATTGAATCAATAGGTTTCTTTAAAAACTATATTGACATTACATATTTGAAGAGTTCTTCCTAAAGCAACCTGCCACATAACTACATTAATGTGTTATACAAAGCAACATTTGTAAAACTCACATCTAAGCAATACCTCCAAAATCTTTTTTTAAATAATAAAAAAAAAAAATGAACCCGTTATCAGCAATTTTTTAAATTCGATTTTCTATCCATTTTATCATGATCTGAAACACTTTAAAATTGGAAAGTGAAAATTTAGAAATACGCTAGTGCTAGGGAAAATATACCCAAAATGACTTGCATGACCAAGACACAGTTAATGAGAACTGTGACTTGGCTCTTTAGGCTAGTTGTTAGTAAACAACTAATTGTGAGGGGCTACTTGGCCTACCAACCATGACGTTGTGGTTTGACACCCTACCTCTAAATCTGCAATGTAACATAAGGAGGCAAGACAGCTGAACCAAAAGGCTTGTTGGCAGGATGTTAATACATGCAAACAGCAAACTGGTTTGGTTCCAATTGACCGTAATGTGGGTAGAAAAAACAAAAAGCTATATTTTTGAATGAGCAGGTTTGTAGCAGCCTTCAATGGAAACACTTCCCGTGCTAGCTCATTAACTTCTTGCCAAACACGCAATTTATTTGTGGAGGGTAGGCTTTTAACCCACATGCCACACGAGTACGGAGGCTTCCATGCCGAGAAATCACTCACTGCAAGCTCTCAGCCGAACGACCAAGCTGTCACAGATGGCAACCTGTCTCTGGTTATGATTGCCAGATGGGCTGCCAATCACGTGACCACTATGAAAGCCAATTAAAAATGATTGAAAGTCGGGCAGAGGCCTCTCTTTCCCTATTGGTCACCGCGTTTATTCTTGCGGCATCCAGTGTGATTGCTCGGCTCCGGGGTGCAGGATGCCTGGGCACAGATTGGTCTTGGTGTTAGGAGATCTACATATCCCACATCGATGTAATAGTTTGCCAGCAAAATTTAAAAAATTGCTTGTGCCTGGCAAGATCCAGCATATTTTATGCACTGGGAATCTCTGTACCAAGGAGAGCTATGACTACCTCAAGACACTGGCCGGGGATGTTCACATCGTCCGAGGAGACTTTGATGAGAACCTAAACTACCCAGAACAAAAAGTGGTCACAGTTGGGCAGTTCAAAATTGGCTTAATCCATGGCCACCAGGTCATTCCTTGGGGTGACATGGCTAGCCTGGCACTATTGCAGCGGCAACTTGATGTAGACATAATGGTTTCCGGACATACACAGAAATTTGAAGCCTTTGAGCATGAAAACAAGTTTTATATTAACCCTGGATCTGCAACAGGAGCCTACAGTGCTTTAGAATGCAACATTATTCCTTCCTTTGTACTCATGGATATCCAGGCATCAACAGTAGTCACCTACGTGTACCAGTTAATTGGGGATGATGTGAAAGTAGAGAGAATTGAGTACAAGAAGTCCTGAAACAAATTTTTGTTTTTATGGCATTTACTCTTCATTCCCATTTATTATTGAATCAGTCTTCACCTCTAACCAGTTTATTATAAGCCTTGTATTCCTACTTGCATTGTCATTTGTTTTTCATTCTTTGCTGCTGTAGTTTTAATGTAAACGACATTATGATTGAATGGTTTACATGTCATGGAATAAGTGTGCCACATTAAAAAAAAAAAAAAAAAAAAAAAAAAAAAACTCTGTAAAAAGGAAAACCTTTGTAAATATAACATTTTAATGTTACCATCCACTGATATGTTACTATAAAACATATATACAGAATAAAATGGAAAACCTTGTTATGTCTTCAGCTAAAAAAAAAAAAATGATTGAAAGTCCATGCCGCCCCCAGCATAAAGACTAGAGGTCGACCGATATGGGTTTTTCTCTGGCCGATTTAGAAATCGCGGCGGCCGATAGCCGATTTATGATGCCGATTTTTTTGGGCCGATATGTTAAGCCGATTTTTCAGGCGCTTTTGGGCTAAACAGTAAAGTTAGCCCATATTTTTATTTTTTCGTCCAAAAGTTTTCATTACCTGTTTTTGTGCATTACTATATATATATATATATATATATATATATATATATATATATATATATATATATATATATATATATATATATATTTTACACAAAAACAGGTAAACTTTTGGATGAAAAAAAAAAATATGGGCTAACTTTACTGTTTATTTTTATTTTTGTTAAAGTATATTTTTTTTCCCCAAAAAATGTGTTTGAAAGACCGCTGCGCAAATACCGTGTAACATTAAATATTGCAGCAATCGCTATTTTATTTCCTAGGGTCTCTGCTAAAAAAAAATATATAATGTTTGGTGGTTGCAAGTAATTTTCTAGCAGAAAATACAGGATTTTTACTTGTAAGCATCAAGTGCCAAAAAAGATTTAGCCTTTAAATGGTTAAACTGAGAATTCTCCTACACGGAGTTCAGTTAATTGATAAGTAGCAACATTGTATATCTTTTCTAAAACTTGGCAGGCTGCCCAGGAGAGAGAGAAGGTCTTCTACGGGAAGCTTCAGGCAACTTGCATTGACTTCTATTACAGAAGCTTTTTGCAAGTCGCGGTGCTGAAGTTTAAATCGACATTTTTAAAGCACAAATCGGCCGATGACGATTAATTTAAAAACGCCAAATATCGGCCGATATATCGGTCGACCTCTAATAAAGACCCAGTTGAAGGTTTGTTGAGAGGGGGTGGGAAGGGGTTACAGAACTCTTGTGCTCTGTGCATCTAGACCGGGGATATGCAATTAGCGGACCTCCAGATGTTGCAGAACTACAAATCGCATGAGGCATAGCAAGACTCTGACAGCCACAAGCATAACACTCAGAGGCAATAGCATGATGGGACTTGTAGTTTTGCAACAGCTGGAGGTCCGCTAATTGCATATCCCTGATCTAGACTAACTAAAAAGTTTCAATTTATAAAAAAAACAATGGTGTTCCCATACAGTAATGAAATACAGTACAATAAAATAACAGCAATTGCATCTCTAATGCACAAAGACCCAGAGAAAAACACATCTCCCGCTTCAGAAAATAAGAAATTCTGCTAGGTTACATGGCATTATTACTGTGAACATTTTGGATTAATGTCTGGGACCTGCAGCCTTTTTCACGCACCATTCCAACGTCAGTGATTCTACTAAAAACACATTGGGTGACCCAGATGACAAAAATACAACAGCCTGCATATTCCAGAAGTCATCTTCTGTTTAAGAATAGAACATTAAGCTTCCTTTTTTTTTTTTTTTTTTTTTTTAATACCACCATACTGCAGCCCCAGGCCTTGTGATGTGTTTCAGTTCACCATCTTCACATTCCTGTTTTTTTGTAAAGATTATAGAAAGGTTAGGAACTAGGATGAGAAATGTGCACTCACCTTCCCCTACTACCAGTGCTTGATGTACTGGGTGGCCTCACTGGTGTATGTGAATTCGATAAACCTAAAAAAGATAGATACCACACCTGTTATAGCATGCAGCTCTTGTTTATGTAAAGTCTGATATAAAAAAAAAAAAAAGCAGAAATTATTTAATCTGCTTTCATTTGAATATAGACCTAAACATTTTTGCCAAAAAACAATCTCTATTGTAGACCTGATTAAAATATAAAGGTTTGCCATGTGTTTTTACATTCATTTTTATTTTTTTGTAAACCTTCAGCATGTGCACATTTCCATGGCTACAGTCAGTAGATTCCAGTTGTGCCTGCCAACAATCATTACAATAGCCTTTGTGGTGACATTGGAAGATTACAATGATACTGTACTGCACTTCCAATTAAACTTTGCAGTGCCACAGTGAAGATTGGGTGCAATTCTGGGGGGTACTATGGCTGAATGAACAGGCACATTGTGTATCTTCAAGTCTGCCTGTAGTTCAGATCAGGAGTGCACTCCATAGGATAGCATTGATGGTCCTACAATAAGATCTTGGGACCCTATGACAGAAAGTTATGGGGGAAAAAAAAGTGCTTTCTGGTGAGACTAAAAGATAAAACTGCAGACATAATGCAAGAACATTTTAAAAAGGTGGCCCAAGGAGGCTTAACAAGGGGGGCAAACTCATGTTCATTTTAGAATTTGGATGTAGATCGACTAGATAAAACTATCTTTTCGAGCCCTTATACACAAGCCAATTATACACAGAAGCTTATTACGCACACATTTAGCAGCACAAAATACAGGAATTTTACTAAAAGGGGCAAAGATAAAAAGCCCTAACCAAGAACATATCAAAACACGCACTTAAAGCATTTACCGGTATATAAAGTTTTCTCAAATCATGCATTTGTTAGTACTTGATCAGTAAAGTCAGGAGAAGCCTAGGTTAACCTCTGGAGCTTTTTTTTTTCTCTGCACTGTTTGGGCCAGGTTTACTCCAAATCAGAAGTGGTTCCAGTGGGTGATGGTTAACATGTGAATTTTGACAGTTGTGGGGAAAATTTACTGAGGTACTGGTACTTTGATTTAATGTTCCGACAGGAGAACCGCACAATCCTATAAACCAGATTCTGGACTCCTTTACCTGGTGGAGCACGATACCTTCAGCCCCAGTTTCTCTGGTCGGCATGTTCTATTTCATGTGGGCAGCAGACTTTACTATTCCCTGAAAATTTGTGGTGACAACCGGTTTAGTAGGTTTAAAGGAGGCACTATTGCTGCCGCCGGCACACGTCTTTTGACCTCCAGTGGGATTTTGTTTCTTTCCCAATGTAGATTTTACATTGAACTACTGAGCAGCAACCACTATAGCCACGTTTGGCATGTGGTTGCACTGTGGCCCATTATCAATTGGTTAGCATGCGGAGATGTAATTGCTGCACTGTCAAGTGAAGCATCACGGCAATCTGAACTCACCCCTCTGACGGCGGTGTAAAATTTGGAGGCACGCTGTCAGGGGGGTGGTAAAAACGTGGACCAACTGCCTGTTTTTACTGCTCATTCTCCGCTATAGTGAACTAAGCCTTAGTGAGAGGGAGAGGAAGAGACTGTTCACACACCGGCCTTCAAGAATAAGTTAACCTTTGGGAAAAAAAATACATGCATTTTTATTTGCAGGTAAAAAAAGGTGTACTTATATTCCTGAGGCTACAGAGCATTTCATCTGCAATCGGCAGACTGCAGGTGCAATTTCAGGCTCTTGCAGAATCAGGATGGCTGTCTGCCTATACCTCTGATATGGGCAGGTAGTTACTTGGAGCAGAAAAATCTATGAATTACAAAACAGCTCATCTATGCCCTTGTAGCGCAATGAAACCTACAAACCATCAGCTGCCTTGGCTGATGGCACTTGCAGTCCATTTATTCACAGAAATCTGTGAACAAATGATGCATCTGTGTGGGAAGAGCCCAGCACGGCCATACTTTTCAAATTGTGAGCGGGGGTACATGCTGAACATGTTACACAATACAACCAAAATATAGGTGAAACATGTTCAGAAAGCTGAACTTGGCTTTTAATATTGTGATAATTGACTGTTAAATCAAGACAGTGTGTATATTGAATGCTTTGCGGAGACCAGATGAAGTTATCTTGTTGGATGCTTGGACATTCCAATCACACCATGAAAGAACTCCGATTGTACCAAGGCAAATGGAACTGATCGATAAGTGGCTAAAGAGTGAAATTTTGAATGGTCTGCCCTATTTGTGAGTAATGGGATAGCTGTGACTGTACCTGACTGCTGAGAAGAAATGCAATTACACATAGGCAGGCACTAGATCATGATCATCATTCTCTATCAGTACATTCAGTAACCAGGGATCGCTATCGCCCCTATTTATGATTAAGTAGAAGAACTGAAATCCCTAAAAAGAATAATGGGTAGAAGGAAAATATTCTACAATGCTTTGGAGAAGCAGTATTTTCTCATTACAAATACGGCTGTACTTTCTGCTTGGTAATATAGCACAAATATTCTGCCTTCCGTGTCTATTCTATCTCACATTTATTGATAAAGTCTATGCAATATGGTCCAATACACAGAAGGCAAATTTACAAATGTGTAGACATAACCATTAAATTATGGCACAATGTACCAATGTGTAAAAATCACATTAAAGGATTTTCAAGTAAAAAAAACAAAAAAAAACAAAGCCAATATTCAGTCATTTAAAAAATTCTTCCAATGAAAGACGAGATGTCTTCAATTAATGAAGACAGATAAATTAAACACGGCAAATTACTACCTTGGAAGTGTTTTGCATTGTCTGTAAATGGCAACAAAAAGTAATTTCTGTATTTCTACATTCTGTGTCACTATACAAGTTTCATATTCCAGGATGGGAAGAGGAGGACTAAGGTTTATGGCTGGTGCTATGAAGGAACAGTGTAATCACTGCCAGTGAACGAAAGGGGCAGTGCCAAGGTTTGCATTTTCAGTAAAAAATGAAAAGCGATAATAAATTTACCTGTTGAACCAGGCGACATTGCAGATGGTCCAGGTGAAGGGTTCATGGTGCTTGTTGGCTGTGGAAGTGGGTGTCCCATTGAAATGTACCTGCTTAATATATTGTCTAAATTATTTGATCCAGCATCTTCCAGCTACAAGAAAAGTAAAAACCAACATTAAAGAGGAACAGCAGTCTGCTCACATAATTTGTAATAAAAACATCTTTGCCATTGTGAAGCTTCCTTCCAACCGCTTTGCATATTTTATTTATATATATATATATATATATATATATATATTGTGATTCTGTACTTGCCAAATATGCTGCAGTCTGAGTCTGGCTGCAAACAAGGGCAGAAGATTTAATAGATGGAAAGTTGAAAAAATTACTGAAGTTCCACTTTAAGTATAATTATACTCCTAGGGCATGGATTAAACCCAAAACTCACTTGCATCAAACATTCTAAAAAACCCTGACAAACTAGGCAATATAGAATTATTTTTGCCAAGAGGTAGGAAGGACATCTGGAGGGGAAAAGAAAAGCACACTTGACAAAGGCCAGTAATGTCTGGGAATGGTGAGGTCAGCCATAGGCTCCTATGGCCCATCTGTTGGTGCTCCCTCCTCTCCCCTGCAGTGCCACTGGCTGAGACAGGGGAGGCACATCATGTGACCAAACCAGGCAAACAAATGTTTCTTACACAGGTTATTACCAACAGGTGTTAGAAGTAGAACCGAACATTTTTAGGAGTAGATAGGCTGGACAGGAGAGAGAAGTTTGTATGTATTTTTATGATAATTCTTAGAACATTTTTTCTTGCCATCATTGGGTCATTAGTTCAAAAGACCCTTAAAAAGTTCATCCAGAGCCACTATTTGAATGTAATCCCAGATGTATTAAACCGATTACAATACAGTATGTATGATTTTCCCAATTGAAAACCACATTCAGCGTTAATTTTTCCACATTGCTTTTTCAAACTTGTCCGAAACACAAACGCTTTCGACCATTAGAAAATCAAAACATTTAGAAAACAATTTTAAAGGAATGCTACTAGCGAATAGCCAGTTTAAAATCAAAACCATATAAGAAGTTTTACACACCAGCACTTGAATGAAGAGCAGCAAAATCAACAGTTAAGGTCCTAGCATAAATCTGACCACATATTACAGATTATCTTAACAGCTCCTCCAAGAGAGGGTCTGCCTGAATACAAATTAAATTGACAGTTCCAACAGAGCCTCACATGACATTCTAGGATATTAAATATAAATCTTATGGTGAACCAACTAATCTAATAAAACCATAATGAAAAACAAGAAACTCTGGATATCTGCTCCAGTATTTAGCCTACTGCCTATATGAACAACAAAAACCTGATACAGGATACACATTCGCTACCACCACCACCGGTAATCTGGTAAACTGGATACAATATGCATTAATACAGCCTATTTACAAAAGAATCACCATACTCGCTGAAAATGCTATTAAACATGTATACATTTACAAATATACTGCCAGAATTTGTTAATCTCCCACTGGGTTAGTTCAAATCAAATATGCCAAAAGAAAAAAATACTGCTAAAATCAGAAAAGTCACACCACAGATATGTTGATACACAGCATATTGCATCATGTATGTCACAGACTGAGCTTCAATGTATTTTTCTAAGTTTGCATCAATGGTCATAATGTTGAGAAAGAAAGGAACCAAAGCCCATAGATTGTCAAACATTATGAGCAGTCAGTATGCATGCATTTCTAATTAGCAATGAGAGAAAGCTATTCGTCACGGTTTGAAATAATTGCTGGTAAAGCATTCCTAAGAGTAGCTAATTTTTGTTAATTTCATCTTCTGAATTACCAGCTTTTTAAATCTAAAATGTGCATTAACTACTTAAAGACCCGCGTATTGTAAATGTACGTCCTCTTTTTAAACATGGATATCTCAGTAACGGCAGCAGCTGCTGCCACAACTGAGATATCCATGTTTTCAGCGGGCGGCCGTGTAAACGATAACGGCGAGATCGCCGTTATCGGTGGCGGGAGAGGGCCCCCCCCTCCCGCCGCTTTTCCGCGCCCTCCGCCGCTTACCGGAGCCGTCGGTAGCGGCGGAGGAGATCCGATGCTGCCGCCTGGAGAGCAAGGACTTGAGTGAGGGCAAGATGGCCCCCACCCGTCCTCATAGCTCTGCTGGGCGGAAGTGACGTCAAAACGTCAGTCCCGCCCAGCCTCTTAAAGAGACAATTTTTTTTTGTCATTTTTTTAAATGACAAATTTTCCTTTTTTTTTTTTGCATTTAAGCCTAAATATGAGATCTGAGGTCTTTTTGACCCCAGATCTCATTTAAGAGGACCTGTCATGCTTTTTTCTATTACAAGGGATGTTTACATTCCTTGTAATAGGAATAAAAGTGATCATTTTTTTTTTATATTTTTAGTGTAAAAAATAATAAAATCAATAAAATTAAATAAGAAAACAAAAAAAAATTTTTTTTAAAGCGCCCCGTCCTGACGAGCTCGCGCGCAGAAGCGAACGCATACGCGAGTAGCGCCCGCATATGAAAACGGTGTTCAAATCACACAAGTGAGGTATCGCCGCGATCGTTAGAGCGAGAGCAATAATTATAGCCCTAGAGCTACTCTGTAGCTCAAAAAATGCAACTTAGAGTTTTTTTAAACGTCGCCTATCTAGATTTTTAAGGGTAAAAGTTTGACGCCATGCCACGAGCGGGCGCAATTTTAAAGCGTGACATGTTGGGTATCATTTTACTCGGCGTAACATTATCTTTCACAATATATAAAAAAAGTGGGCCAAATTTATTGTTGTCTTATTTTTTAATTCAAAAAAGTGAATTTTTTCCAAAAAAAGTGCGCTTGCAAGACTGCTGCGCAAATACGGTGTGACAAAAAGTATTGCGATGACCGCCATTTTATTCTCTAGGGTGTTAGAAAAAAAATATATATAATGTTTGGTGGTTTTAAGTAATTTTCTAGCAGAAAAAACAGTTTTAGTCTTGCAAACACCAAATCTGAAAAACACCTAAGGTCTTTAAGTGGTTAAAAAAAGTGTACTACCGTGTTTCCCCGAAAGTACACCCTACCCCGAAAATAAGCCCTACCTGGATTATCGGGGTGGGCTGCAATATAAGCCCTACCCCGATAATAAGACCTAGTAAAATCGCCGTATTTTTTTTTTTAAATGCTGGCTAAAGGTCTCGGTTTGCTGCGGTATATGTAAAACAAACTTTGCACCCACCGCTGGCCCCCGCCGGAGGTCCTCTTCTCTCCCCCCCCCGGCTGATGCTGCTGCTTCCTCTTGTGCGCGCGCATCAGCCGGGGATCGCAGCTATTCTCTTCCCTCCCCTCCAGATGCCGTCTTCTGCGCATTTACGTCAGCGGCAATCTCGGCTCTTCTTTTTCCTCCTCTCGCTGACGTCTGCGCCCCCTCCCTTTTTACTGCACGGAGCGGGCTGACGCCACCAAAGCCAAACTCCTCTCTACCGTAATCACCTCAGATGTCAGTGCAGAAAAAAAAACAGGTACCACATACTTTTAACAGTATACCAATATAAAACTGAACCTCATACCACAATATGACACCAGTACCAGAAATAATGATCTAAAAAACAGAGACTCCTGACTTGATAAGGGGGGGGGGTTGGTCATCTGAGGGGAAGACAGAGGACATTTTCAGGTTTTAACAGAAAATAGAGAGGGATAAATGACACTGTTTATCATGCTTTAAAGGAACAGGTTTTTTATTAAAGCAACAACCAGCCAGACAGACTTGACCATACCGTAAATAAATAAGCCCTACCCTAAAAATAAGCCCTAGTGTGTTTTTTGTGACTAAAATTAATATAAGACCCGGTCTTATTTTCGGGGAAACACAGTATGTAGGATTTACAGTAGGTCCTTTAGTGAACTGCGTTGTGAAATTTAGTTATCTGGGGTTATGTGCATTACCAACTTAGGCACATATTTACTTGTTCTCCTTTAAAAAGAAAACTCCAGCCTTTTCACAGATCTTACACGAGAACCTGTCACAGCTCAGCTTATGCACAGATTGATCTTGAAAGTTAATCTTGGAAGGGTTTTAACCTTAAAAATCTTTAACCTTTACAACCACCAACCCCTGAGGCCTAAATTTGCCCTTAGAACAATTAGATAAAACTAAGCGGGGAAGCCAAAATTAAACTTGCAATTGGAAAGCCTACAGAATAATTCACTTAAAGTATAACTTTTTAACTTAATACAGGTGACGCTCATAAAATTAGCATGTTCAAATATCAATGCAACGCATACTAGCATATCATGCCATTAGACCTCAGTGGACCATTTTTGGGGATTTTTTTCGGTGGTTTACCATCTCTTTAATGGTTGTTAATTACAGATACAGCGGGTAAAATAAGTATTGAACATGTCCCCATTTTAGGTAAATATATTTCCAAAGATGCCATCAACATTAAAATTTTCACCACGTGTCCAACGACCCATGCAATCTATACATACAACGAAACCCAAAAAAATAATTTCAAAAATTAAGTTATGTGTAATAAAAAGAACGCAGGGAAAAAGTATTGAACATGCCAACTGAAATGTATTTAATACTTCATACAAAATCCTTTGTTGGCAATGATAGCTTCAAGATGCCTGTATGGATAAACTGGTCGCATGCATTGCTCGTGTGATTTTGACCCATTCTTCCACACAGTCTTTAAATTTTGAAGGTTTCGTGGGCCTCTTCTGTGAACTTTGATCTTTCGTTCTTTTCACAGATTTTCTATTGAATTCAAGTCAGGTGTCCTTGGCTTTGTGATCATCGTTTTGCTGAAAATGTCCACCCTCATTTTATCATCCTCTTAAATGGCAGATTTTTATCAATGTCTTGGTACATTTTTCTCATTATCTTCCCGATCATATGAAGTTTGCAAGAACAGTACGCTGAAAAACAGCCCTACACCATGATGTTCCCATCTCCAAACTTCACTGTTGGTATGGGGTTTTTGGCGTGATGGAAGTGCAATTTGACCTTCAAACACGTTGTGTATTATGGCATACAAACAGTTGAATTTTATTCTCATCCGACCACTGACCACTATTTCACAGATTGTCTAAATGCTGAGCTTTAACATACTTTTTCTTCAGCAAAGGAGTCTTGCATGGTGAGCGTGCATACATGCCATGGCGGTTTAGTGCATTACTTATTGTTTTCTTTTAAACAAGTGTACCTGCTAATTCCAGATCTTTCTGAAGCTCTCCACAATTGCTCCTTGGCTCTTGGACAACTCTAATTCCTTTCACTTCTGTGTCACAAATCTTGCAATGAACACCTGGTTGTGGCTGGTTTAGTGTGAACATTATGTACTTTCCACTTTCAGATTATCGCCCCAACAGTGCTCATGGGAACATTCAGAAGAAAGCGGCCTATGAATGGCTGGACACCACTCAGCCTGACACGGTTTTGTTCTGGGTGAGAGACAGGAAGTCTGTCTCACAGCCAGAACCCAGCAACTTTGTACTGTATGTAGCTGAAGTCACAGGCAGTACACATACAGTTCTTTGAGACACTGCATCACTTGGTGAAGAAAATAGTTTGGATCAGCTTGGTCCAAACTAGTTAAAGTTACAGAAAACAAGCTTTAATTTTCAGAAAACCACTAAATATCTACCCTTGAAGTTTTTAAGAATAGAAAAAGGTTCTATTGAAATACCAGTGTTTTCCAAAATAAAACATGATAATTCAAGAGTAGTATATATAATCCTAGAAATTTCACAACTGATATACTAAACATACAACTACACAAATATGAAAAAACAAACACACAAGCTGGATCAATAACCGTTTTTTTTAATACTTAACCTGTGAACAATCTAACAGCCACCAATACCATAGCATGGTGGTAAATCAACCGCGTTAGTGAAACCCTGTAGACACTTGTCACTTGATAAATGCCCACTAACCTTTTCTTAAAGTCTCTCCAGCCAAAAATAGCATACCCTACAGCAACACCTCCAACTAAAAATCAACCAAGAATTTACTGTCTAAAGCAGTGGTTCTCAATCTTCTAGTGCCGTGACCCTTTGATAAAATTTCCCAAGTTGTGGGGACCCCCAACAGTAAAATTATTTTCGAAGCGTGGGTTACCACTCAATGCAAGACAAGTAATTTGCGCTCCTAGCCTATGGACATTTAGCGCTTCCTGAGTCCCTTCCACGCGTACAATATTTAACATACTAAACTGTACCATAAGGGATTTTAACTATTTAAGTTACAAACATTAGTGTCAGACCCACTTCCTGATGACGCGTGTTGGAATGTGAAATGCATAGAAGCTAGGTCTGACAAGCATCCCTCTCTCTAGCCGTCTTGCTCTTATTCTCTCCTTTTCCTCTCCCTTTCATGTATTGTTTTTATTACTTCTTACTCCTTGGTGGGGATGGGATGAGTAGCAGTGCTGGTGGGGGCTTGGGATGAGTGGCAGTGCTGGTGGGGAGAATGGGATGAGTGGCAGTGCTGGGGGAGTTCTAATCAGCCAACTTAGGTGATCTTGATCAAGGTCATCTGCTGATCTGAGAACTGTAGAGGGGACTTTTAATGGCAACTATAATCACAGGTAGAGTTACTCACTGTGTCTCAAGCTTCACTTTGTCTCAGACTTTGTGGCGTTTTTGCAGCAGTGACACCTATGCCGAAATCAGGGGAGAGGGTCTCCTTCAGCCCCTCCCACTTCACATTCCTCACTAGTCAGCTGACCTCTAGTCTCTGCCCCCCAGCCATGCCGTGAACTGAATGGGCGGCCGCGGGCTCCTGGAACAGCCCAGCTTGGCGGCCGAGAAAAGGCTGGGAGAGCGATGTGGGCTTCGGGAACAGCCCAGGATTTGGTGACCCCTGGCAAATCATCATTCGAACCCCAGGTCTAAACCCACTTTAAGCATACATGCAAGAGAACACTTAACGTGAGCGTTGTTTTAAGTGTGCATGTGTGAGACACACTGCATTTACTCTCGCAAACTGTGTACCAATTTCATGGAAACTAGAAAATGGAACAATCTCTGAAAATGGTGATAAAAAGACAAAAAGTAGAAATAAAACGCAGATCAAGGACATAAGGGTCGAAAATAAAAGAAAAAAAAAGCAGAAAATGGTCAATTTGATTGTCACTAGAGTGCGTATATATATGTGTGGGGTGGGATTTCCCAATTTCTAGCTGTAATTTGTAGAACTATCTGGTTCATAAATGGCAAAGAATATAAAGTGATATGGACTTGGAGACAACTGATGACATGTAGATGATATTTTAAACAAGTGTACTGACCTGTATGGGTGGTATATCTGGTAAAGAGGGAAGATTCTCTGGATTTGTAACAGATGGAATTAATTCTATTGATGTAACAGATGGGCTGGTTGGGCCTCTATTTGCACTTGCCATGGATGCTGTAGTAGGGCTAGTTGGATTGATTGTATTATTATGGATCGAGACAACTGGAAATGGACCTGCATGCCCAGGGTTTGAATGTTGCTGGAGGAAAAGACCAAAAAAACAGTTATGGGAAAGGCTTGTGCATGTATCGGTATTACCAAATACACAAATCACGGCAATTAATGCATTATACTTGTATTCCTTTAAAGCATCCAACGAGATCAGAATATCATTTCTGTCAGGTTAACTTTTCTTAGTCTTCCTTTTCAATGCATATTTATTGTTATAGTCTTAGTTATAAATTGGAAAAATATTTGGAATAAATCAGTTACAACAGTTAACTACTACAGTGCCTCAACAAGTAGTAAAATCCAGGCAATGTTTGGGATAGATCAAATATTTTTTTTGTGACATTGAAATGACTGCAAGCGAATGTGGATAAACCTTCAAATATTGTGCCAAACGATTTCAGGTAGTTTGTCCTGTTTAACCACCTTAATTACAGGGCACTTTCCTGCCCAAGCCATTTTTCAGCGCTGTCACACTGTACCCAAATGACATTTTTTCCCCACAAATAGAGCTTTCTCTTGGTGGCATTTAATAAGCTCTGCGGTTTTTATTTATTGCACTATAAACAAAAGGAGGGACAAGTTGAGAAAAAAAAATATAAAAAAAATATATATATATATATATATATATATATATATATATATATATATATATATATATATATATATATATATATATATATATATATATATATATATATATATATATAAAAAATATATAAAAAATATATATATATATATATATAAAAAATATATATATATAATTTTTTTTTTTTTACTTTTTGCTATAATATCCAATTCCCCCCCCCCCCCCCCCCCCCCCCTCATGCTGGGCCAATATGTATTCTACATATTTTTGGTTAAAAAAAAAAAGAAAAAAACGCAATAAGGGTATATTGATTGGTTTGCGCAAAAGTTATAGCGGCTACAAAATAAGGAATAGATTTATAGCATATTTTTTTTTTTTTTTTTTAAATGGTAATGGTGGAGATCTGCGATTTTTATCATGACTGCGATATTGCGGGGGATACATCGGACACTTGACATTTTTGGGACCATTCACATTTATACAGCGATCCGTGCTATAAAAATGCATCGATTGCTGTATAAATATGACTGGCAGGGAAGGGGTTAACACTAGGGGGCGAACCTCACTGTGGGGGAAGGGATTGACTGGGGGAGGTGACCGGTGTTCCTGTGACACACCATCGGTCTCCTCTCCCTGACAGGATGGGGATCTGTGTGTTTACACACACAGATCCACGGTCCTGCTCAGTTACTGGGCGGCCGGGCACGTGCATCGGATTCCCAGTGACGCGGCACGTGTGTGCCCCCTAGGGGTTCGGGAAGGCGCAACGTCCTACGACGTCTTCCCAGAACGAGCGGCCCATCGTCCTGCCGTCATATCATGGTGGTCTAGTGGTTAAAGGTCTACCCGCAAAAGCATGATTTTCAACCATCTTAACCAACACAACAAGCGAACAATCTGTTGAGCTACAAAATAATCCAAAAATAATTTTGGACTTACCTCATTATGGAACACAGTAAAAAGGAACACATAGTCATACACCATGGGTCATAGGCACGTACCTTAAGGGGATTGAACACTGACAAGCTTTGGAGGACATGACCCCCGTGACACTTCCCCCATAACCCTACCCTATTCCACCAATCCTCAGTTTTATAGCAAGCAATGCTGAAAAAAACAAAGCGCTGGGGGGAGCTCAAATATGGAATTTAAATTATACAGGACAAAAAAAGTATTCATACATCATAGAATGTTTTGAAGCATACATCGAGGTGAACATCAAATACAACAAGGCAAGCAGAACTGTGCCACATGCACACAAAAGAAAAAACAAAAACACACCACAACTCAAAGATGGTCAGAGTGCCGATGGAAAAACCTTGATGCCAAAAACTGCATTCGGAGAAGAGTGGACATCCACCTGGTAGAACTGAAAAGGGTATGAATAACTAGGTGGCATTCTTACAGTTGGGCAAGAGGCCTGGTGCCTCTTGCTAGCTCCAAAGAAAAACAGGGAAGCCGTTATTCTAATTAAAAAGCAGTAGTTTTTAGGTACATACTAATGGCTGACTACACCAAGGCAATGTAGAAAGAATTCCTTTGGATGCTTATGAGCAGGGCACAAGGAAGGCATGACAATGTCCTCATTGAGATGGAACACTGAAACCACCTTTAAAAGAAATTAGTGTGCATAAAACCTTGCTGTTGTAAAGTATGAGGAAAAGTTCTTTACAAGAATGGGAGGCCAGCAGAGAGCAATGTCTGACAGATGTGAATGCTACAAAAAATGGAGGCATTTAAGGTTGGATAATGGTACCAAAAAACCTACTTTGCCAGCAAGAATTTCCAAGGGAATAACCCAGAGGGGTTCAAAGGGTATTTTCTGCAGGGCAGAGAGAACATGTTTAAAGTCCCAGGAAAGCACAGGGTGCTGCAAGGGTGGCCTAATGCAAGAAATGCCTTGAATAAAGGTTTTCACAAGGGAGTGAAGCTAGAGGTCTTGAAAAAGAATGCACAAGGCCGATACCTACCGCTTAGGGTGACAAGAGCTAGATTTTGGTCAAAACCCGATTGTAGAAAGACCAAAATGCAGGATATTTTACGGAGAGTAATATCTGGAACTGGATTGTGCTCACCAGGTAAAGAAAGACTTTCAGGTACAATAACAGATCTTCTTGGAAGTGGCTTTTGCTTTCAGTAGGCTAGAAATTACCATATTTATCTGGGTATTGCGCACACCCCCGACCTAGAAGGGAAATTTTAGAGAGAAAAAAATACTTGGTGTCTTGCCCGGTGTCCATCTGTGGCCTCGGTGGTGTCCTACCGCGCTGTCTCAGTCGAATCCCCGTGCTGAGTTTGAACTGCGCCGCCGACATATACCGAGCGCAGTACACTCGCACGTTCGGCCACGCTCAGCTTCTCACGCATAAAGGCTAGGAGGCATCACAGAGCGTGACCGCGAGCAAAGCCGAGCCTGGCCGAATGTACCCGAGTGTACTGCGCTCAGTATATGTCGGCGGCGCAGTTCAAACTCAGCGCGGCAAGCGGGTATCGGCGTATATCGCGCTCCCACGATTTTGCCCTGATTAAGGGCAAAAAAGTGCGCGGTATATGCCAATACGGTACACTCTGGAATTCCTCTATTCTTGATAATTTGGGTTTCAACAGCCATGCCGTTAAAGACAGGGACTGAAGCATGGTGGAAGAGAAAACCTTGAGATAGCAAATCATCTGCTAGACGTCCAAATAAATCGTTGTACCAGGTTCTTCTGGACCAGTTTGGTGCAAGTAGAATTACAATTTACCTCTCTTGCTCTATTCTGTAGAGCGGATGTGGCAGAATTCGCTGTGGAGGGAAGGCAAAAATTAGTCTGAACTGAGACCTGTGGATAATAAGAGCATCCAAGGCCACATCTAGAGGATCCCTGGTACTGGCAACAAATTGAGATAGCTTGTTTTATTTTGGAGGCTAGGATGTCTACATTCAAAGTTCCTCATCTTTGGCATATCAAACTGCACATATCTGGATGAAGAGACCATTCCCCATGGTCTAAGCAGTTGCAGCTAAGGCAACCCACCTGCCAGTTGCCCACTCATAGGATGTGGACAGCAGAAATCACTGGATAGCGAGTCTGTCTATGCGAGAATCTGATTTGCTTTGTTCAAGGCAGCCAGGCTCCTTGTGCCCCCTTGATATAAGTTGTTGTGGTGGCATTGTCTGAATGTATAAATATTGAGTATCCCTTTAGAAGAGTCGGGTGCTAGAGGAACAACCTGAGGCACAATCCTTGTGCCCCCTTGATACAAGTTGTTCTGGTGGCATTGTCTGAATGTATAAATATTGAGTATCCCTTTAGAAGTAGAGTCGGGTGCTAGAGGGACAACCTGACTGCTCTGAAGGCTGGAGAGCAGATTTCTTGAAATTAATCACCTAGCCAAAGGCCTGGAGCATCTGAACTGCCTTTTGGACATATGCTGAGAGTTGCAAGGGAGACACCTTTGGGCAATGGTAGTCAAGATGGATTGTCCCTTGAATGCCCTGAGCAGAGTATAGCAAGCACAGGTGCCAAGATCTTTATGCACACTCTGGTGTCAGAAGATGGATCAAAGGGCAATGCAACAAACTGGAAGTGGCAATGAAAAGTGCAGAAAGCGATGAGGTGGGTAAATGGGAACATGTGGCTGCATCTTGGCTGTTCAGATGCCATGAATTCCCCTTGTTCCAGAGAGTCAATTGCTAACCTTGCGGATTACATGTCAAATTTTGAAATTTGTTGAGGGATTTTAATTCAAGACAGAACCAATACCCAGTTAGGTTTTGGTACCATAAACAGGTTTGAATGAAATCCATTGAACTAGTGGTGGTACTGTTACAACTCCCTGGGTTAAGTGGTGATTTAGGGTATTCTGCAAATCTGACTATGAAAGAAGAAAGCAGTGAGCTGGTTGAGTTTTGAACTCTTACATTATACTCTTTTGAAACCACCAATTGAACCCATAAGGTCTGGGACATCTGTGTTCCAGAAGAAAGCAAACAGACATCCCCCACTTTTTGAAGCCAGGGCACCGCTTCAATGTGAGCAGATCTTTAAAGTGGTCTTGGTGGTCTTTCTTTCTTTCCAACTCTGTGCCCACTTGGGTTTTGAAGTTGAAGCCTGATTAATGTGAAGGGGTTCTGTGTTTAGATGAGCTAGGGGCTCTTAAGGGTGGATTTTGGACCGTCTCATGAGGAAATAAAACCTTCCCACCTGTGACCTTTTTGAAGAGTTGGTCATGTGCCTCATCAATTGACATCTTCCTTTGAAGGGCATACGTTTTTAGGCGCCTTTTACCACCAGCTTATGTTTTTCAAGTCATTCGACAAAAGATTCTGCACATATGAATGTAGATTTTAGACATTCAGGACATTTGTCTCAACATGTTCCAGGGCATCTACACAAAAAAATTAAGCACAGGTGGTGACTGTTGTTATTTTCCCTGTAACAGCATAATCCTGAAAAACATTGTCATTTATTGTCCTCGTCTATTTGGCTGCAGTTTGACAGCAAAATAGCAGCGAGAGCAGCTTGCAGAGCTGGGCCTGCCAGGTTAAGGAGAACTTAAGAGCGTCTCAAATTTTCCATCAGCAGAATATTTGAAAGAAAGAACATCTTTAACCACTTCCTTACTGGGCACTTAAACCCCCTTCCTGCCCAGAGGACTTTTTGATATTCGGCACTGCGTCGCTTTAACTGACAATTGCGCGGTCGTGCGACGTGGCTCCCAAACAAAATTGACGTCCTTTTTTCCCCACAAATAGAGCTTTCTTTTGGTGGTATTTGATCACCTCTGCGGTTTTTATTTTTTGCGCTATAAACAAAAATAGAGCGACAATTTTGAAAAAAAAATTAAAAAAATTTAATTGTTGCTGTAATAAATGGCTCAATTTTTAAAAAAAAAACTTTTATCCTCAGTCTAGGCAGATACGTATTCTACATATTTTTAGTAAAAAAAAAAAAAAAAAATCGCAATAAGCGACTGGTTTGCGCAAAAGTTATAGCGCCTACAAAATAAGGGACAGAATTATATTATTTTTTTTTTACTAGTAATGGCGGCGATCTGCGATTTTTATTGCGACTGCGACATTATGGCGGACACATCGGACACATTTTTGGCGCCATTTACATTTATACTGCAATCAGTGCTATAAATATGCACTAATGACTGTATAAATGTGACTGGCAGGGAAGGGGGTTAACACTAGGGGGTGAGGAAGGGGTTAAATGTATTCCCTATATAGTGTTCTAACTGTGGGGGAAGGGGGGTGACTGGGGGGGGTGAGCGATCTGTGTCTCTATGTACAAGAGACACAGATCCATCTCCTCTCTCCCCTGACAGCACCGCTGTCTGCGAGAGCCGGGAATGAGAGATGATCTCATATGTAAACATATGAGATCATCTCTCATTGGCCGCACAGATCGCCTAGGAAACGGCCGCTCCGATTGGCCGTTCACGGCGATCTGTGACTGGCTGTGTCCAAGGGACACGGCCAGTACAGAAGTTCCCCGCTGCGCGCTCGGGAGCGCGCGCGTGGAACGCGGAAATGAGCTGCCGTCAATTGACGGCGGCTCAGAGATTTAGAACCACCCTGCGGCCGTCAATAGTCGTACGGCCGTAGGGAAGTGGTTAATCGGTACCTGAAGATGCTTGTTTAAGACAGATACGGCAGGATCAACTACAAGAATAGACCATTTTTATGCAAACTCTTTTTCCACTAGAGTTCAAAGATTTCTGAGGAAGTGAAACTCCTTTCAGACTGCACATTCTGTTCTGTTCATGGATGTTTTGCAAGTTTTGTAGGCCTTTGTGCTCAAAGGGGAAGGCCAGGATGGCAGAGAGTCAATTAGCACAATGTCAAAGATTTGGAGACAGAGGCAATGAGCTTAACGTTAGGAAGCATGTTGTGTGAAGCTCCTGTTGAATAAAGTGCTTCTGAAGCTTCTTTTAATAATGCCTCAACATTCTCTTTTTATTCCCTTCTGATGCTGCACCCTCTAGAACCAGCATATCAGGGTCTGGCTCCAATTGGAGTAGAAGAGGGCGTTACTGAGCCTTGAACAAAGATGCCTGTATTAGGGCCATAATTTACCCAAGAAATTGTGACAGATGCAGAAAATTCTGCTTTTGTCAAGTGGGATGCTTGCTGTGTGCCTGAAATAGCTAAAATCAGATGCTGAGGCCAGTCTTAGAAATGGTTCTTGCTCCAGTAAAGGATGCATAATCACTTTGAGGTTGAACGGGCCTGAATATTCACCTGTGATTTTAAATTGCCTCCCTTTAGCCTGGTGTCTGCCATACCTACAAATGAGTGTAATTCCATGTATGGTGCTCATGTAGTAATGTGTGGGAGAGAAGGTAAAGTGTGTCTGGTATGCAATAACCCAGTCGTAGACCGTTCTGCAACAAATCCTTGTTGCAAAACAGTGCTTGAATACTTTAAAAGGGTTCTAGGCGGAAGTGGTGTTAAAAGTGTTTGACGCAACAAACACCTGAACTTCCATCTGAGACTGAGCAATGAGTGGTTGAATTTTAGCACCAAGTATGAAAAGTTTGCACTGTAATGTGAACATATGTCAAACCTAGCCTCATTTATGCCATAAATATCAGACACACCTGTCTTACCCATCAAGGATGCAGGGCTGCATATAAAATCTAAGCCTTGCCTGATACAGTGGGCCCCCCCCCCCCCCTCCCAGAAGAGATAGTCAGGGACAGGGTTCCAAAGTGATGGCCCACGACTCTGGCCCTTTAAAAAGTACCCCAAGGCCAACTCTACATTACAAGCTGTACCCATCTTGTGGATTCTGTGTACAGCTCCAAGATCCACCCATCTGGATACACTACTTCTGTATAGGCATTAGAAGACGCAGAGTTGAAGAGTTTTAAGAAAATAAAGAAAAATTAAAAAAAAAAAACAGCAAAGCCAATTTCTTCATGGAAAAATTGGTCCACGATCTCCAGACAATAGAGAAAAAAAAACCTTGAGGAGTTGCAGCGTGGAGTAGGGTTACCTTAATGCATTCTATTAAGATAAAAAGCCTTCTGTGTGTAGCAGCCTGCCTAGCATCTTTTAATACTTACCCGAGCCCCAGCGATGTCTACGAGTTCCCTCGGCCTTCCGGGACTCTCCCTCCTGATTAGCTGAGACACTGTAGAGGCACCATTGCCACACATAGCATTTTATGTATACATCTGCTTCAAACAATGTGAAAAGGTAAGATTCAATTTCATTAAATGTTTTAGGTATGCTGAGTGAATTGGAGCAAAAACAGTGGTGGTGGTGGGGGGGGTGTCCCAAATTTTACTGCAAAAGTGGAAAAACACTTTAAATGTGCTTTTGGTGTATGGAGTAGCAAGATTGTGCTGAATAAATGTCAGTATGTGCACGAAAGGTACTGGCATTCATCATATAAGAAACCTGTAGATTCCTACAGCGATATGAAATAAAACAGACCATTGTTTTTGCATGCAGTAATTGCAGTGTTGGAGACAAAGGGTGAGCAAAGTTTTGACTAAAAAACTTCCGTTTTAAAATCTAGCTCCAGTAAAAGGGTTACTAATAAGTGACTATCAAACTGCCCACATTTCTCTATGTAAACTAGTGATCTCTCACCAAGAGTCCCCAACGAATGTAGAAAATTGTGAGATATTAAAAATGATGGGTCTATAATTCCTTTGTTTACCTGTCTTTGGAGATGAGGTTGCATCATTGAGTACTGAGGTCCATTGTGGCGAGGTACACCTTGCATTCGGTTAGCATTTTGAGCCGCGTTTTGTGCCATTCTCATGTGATGAGCTTGGAAAGGTACGCAATTCATGTTATTCCTCTGCATTGCCTGCATGCTGATCAACCTTGGGGGCTGCAAAATGTTCAGGTACAGTAAATTATAAATACAAATACTGGGTTTGATAATCCTTTATAAAATGTCCACACTATATAACAGCAAAGTCAGATAACCCTGACATTACTCATAAATTACATGAGACTCACTACAGATCCTCTTCCAAGAAAGCAAAGAAAACAAATGGTTTCTTTATTTTTGCCATGGCTTAAAATTAAGCTTGTGATTTTGTTGCTTGAAGTAAAACGTGCTTACATCCAATTTTTTTCCCTCTAAAATACTTGTTCTGTGCAATGGTTTTGGTCATCTCCTTTCCTGGAGTCCCTTGCCAGCACACTCTGCTCCTCCTCTTGTTCAAGTGTTTCCATGGACAAATCGCTTGTTATGAGGATACTCGTGTAGGCAAGCTTCTGAGCAAGGTGGTGCGAGTCCATAGACAGACACACACAGGCAGCCCCAAAACCTACTTATAGGATTTTATTGACAGCAGCAGGATAGCTCCTGCTGCCGTCAAAACCTTGTGAACACAGGAAGATGGAAAAAAGATGCTGTAAACAGGACAGAGCTGGATCGAGAGAAGGCTCAGGTAAGACAATTTGCATGCAAGTGGAGGAAGCCAAGCAGTTCCTCATCCTGTACAGATCTCTCAACAACAGAGTCCCCGAATCATGTAAAAAAGTGTCAGATGAACATTCCAGCTAATACTAAATACTTAAAGCGCAGTTATAGAAGGACTGGCCATTTAATCCAGTCCCGTAATACTTTGACGTTGTACCCCAATTTGTTTTTGTAATAGATCTTGGTACGCCCATGTTAATCGACATTCAGACTTGGAGAGGAAATGGCATTGTAAGCCTTGGAGTTTGGTACTCCAAGGCAAAGGCAACTCAGGAAACTAGGACATAAGCAGCAAAGGTTATTTGGCTTCTTGAAATACATTCTAATGTTAAACTTTTTTTTGAGCCGTGAGTAGCAATATTTGACTTTAATAAAGATAAATAAACCCATAAACTTTGCTTTACATTAAGCACTTTTCTTAAGGTGACCTTTGGCTTTAATAGGTAGCAGAGCAAAGCTATTGGTAATGTCAGCACAAATAATTCCAACTTAAAAAAGATAAATTATGAAGTACAGTACTTCAACAGCCACATGAAAGGATACTTAAGTATGGAAACGTGTTACAACGATGTCTACTTTGAAACTTTAGTCCATTAGCTGTAGCAATATATATTTCCATTTAAGATAAAACACAAAAGACCACAAAATTACTACTAAAATAGCTTTAAAGCTAATGTTCTGTTTTCAAAACATGCGAGTTATAACCATGCCATTCTACTTGCCTGCTGATGCATAACTTGAGGGCCAGATGGCCTTTGATGTGGTGCAGGTGGCTGGACCATTCTCATTTGCTGAAGCTGCTGGTGTTTTTGAGCATACACCTGCTGCTGCATATGCTGGAGACGGAGTTGTGCTAGGTTAATTTGTGCAGGGGCTTTATTTACATGGTTTGTTCCTTGGGGATTTTGGCCAACCACTACATTAGGTGAATATCCAGTAGTTGGCTTATTTTCAACAATAAGATTACCTGTTGAAAGAAAAAAAAATAGCAAGGTGAGACAGAAGTTTGTAAATAAAGTTTTCAAATGTAAAATGAAACTCCAGCCAGAAAACAATGATTCTTAGATAATCGCAGGTAAAACCTGGCATGCTAGTTGTACCCAAGTTGATCAATTGATCAGCTTGGTACAGTTGAAATCTTGTCTGGTTCCTGCTGTACTGCCTCAGATTCAAACCGTGTATTGCCTGCCCAGGTTATTAAAATTAGCCCACTCAGGCAAATATGTGAAAAAAAAAAAAAAGTTTCTCTTTAAACATTTAAAGGAGTTGTAAAGGAACAAAAATGTTTGCCTAAAATGAATGTCTGCAAGGTAGACAGACAGAATAGTGTAATGATTCTGTTAATACCTATTCAATTCCTTCATCAATATCACCTCCGGCTTTCTAGTTTGTTCTCTCATTCACTTCCTGGTTTGCATCGCTCGTTCATGTAAGAACTACATTTCCCAGTATGAATTGCGGCACACCCAGTAATTCACACCTCCTTGAAGTCTCCAACACATAGAGAGCGTCCTGCCGCACAGATGTAGTTCCCAGGAGGGGGCGAGCACGTCACTGACCACCGCAGGAAAGCCTCCCTTCATGGTGGCGAGTTACAATCAGGCAAGCAGGAAGTGAACAGAACAGAGAAGAAAGCGCAACTTCTGAGCAAAAACGAACAATGAGGAGTTGAAAAGAGGAATGTCTGCAGGTAAAGGATGCTCATTATGAAAAAAATGTTTTTCTTTTACAACCCCTTTAAGTTTTGCATCACTAAATCAAGGGTCACATTTACACAGAAGACAAAGCCAGCCAAACAAGGTCTCTGCCTAAAGAGATCTTCTCCCCCTCTGGTACATTTTTCTCACCCTGGAAAAAAGAAAAAGTTTAGAGTAAGGGTCTTCAAACTATGGCCCTCCAGTTGTTCAGGAACTACAATTCCCACCATGCCTAGTCATGTCTCTGAATGTCAGTTTTACCATGCCTCATGGGACGTGTAGTTCTGAAACAGCTGGAGGGCGGTAGTTTGAGGATCCCTGGTTTAGAGTATGCAAAAACAATGGTGAAATAAAAGGGTATTGCTGTATAGGTGCAAAAATGTATGTAGATTTAAAAAAGGTACAAACTTAAAACAGAAAAGCTCAGAAGACACAAGGCCCTCACTCTCTAAAAGGCTGTAATCGTATCAGTGGCCATTTCAGGCCTCAGTTATCTGCCAGTGCAAATATGAAAATATTAATTTCAATTCGAAAAGTTAGTGCCTGGCTCCACCTCATGATTAGTCAGTGGGGTAAAGTGTGGGGAGACAGTTTGGGCATGGATGTTCTAGATCAGCTCTTTTCAACCAGGGTGCCTTGAGGCTTTTTCAGGAGTGTATACCATTATATACAAGCCAGCAGGTGGATGAAGCTTGCATTTTTAGTTACACAAAGCCATGGGTTTTCATTCTGCACCGTTACGACTTTCTAGACACTAGCATCCCAACAACCAGTCATGTCATCAGTTGATAATGAGGATGTCAGTCGCCTCCTTTGACCCTTCTCTGCCTCTCTACCTCTGCATTGGGGTCACATTAGCGGACTGATGGAGAGAAATTGAGGGAGAAGAGAAACACTAAGTACCAGTGCGCACAAGTGAATTTTTTTTTTCTTTTAAAGCAAAAAAAAAAAAAAAACACCTTTAACGTTGAGTGTGCAATATGTGTGGAAGTTGCTGCATTATGTAAAACTATTAGTATAGTTTACATTTTGGAATGGGTGCCTCAAGACTGTGCATAATTTTAAAGGGTACTTTGACTGAATAAAGGTTGAGAAACATTGGTCTAGATGAAGTTATATATTCACAGTATAGAAGAGCAAAAGGAATTCTCATTGCTGTCGATTTTAATTTACATTTTAAATTCAAGATTTCACTTTGCATCCCAGATACCGCAGCACATTTACAGTACAGAGAGGAAAGAGGTATCCCAATTACAGAATGATCAATTACATTTTAAAGTGGAGCTTTTTTTGCATTGTTAGCATAATTTACCAGCAGCACATAATGAGATTTATTTCTGCCTGCATTTTGTATGCAATTTAACATTACATTATTACATGTTTGTGTCTTAATCCCCTTTCACACAGATATTCCGATTGGGTCAGTTTTTCTGGCGTACCAGATCGGCACCTCCATTCTTCTCTATGGAGTGGCGGGTGTAAAGCGGACATGTGTCAGTTTACACCTGCCTACATCCAATCTGATCTGCCCCTCCAAAAAAAAAAAATGATATGTTTGCCATACATTCAGCAGCCCATAGAGGGGTGTGATCTGTGTCTGTTGTGCATGAAAGGGGCCTTAAAAAGAGATATGGGGTTTAAAAAAAAAAAAAAACACACACGTCTCACTTAGGTGGATACAGCATTGATCCAATCAAAGACCGTCAAATCACACAGTTCCCAGTCTTTAGTGACGGTCAGTCACCAGATCCCTGGAGCGCTGGGCTGTGGAGGAAGCAGCTGGCTCAGGCTCTCAGGAGTGCCGAGAGGCAGGGCCAGCAGCCAGTTGGGCATCTGGGTGGATCACGATATTAAAAAAAGTCGGCTCTCTCCAGCATCTGGACTGACTGACATCAGCCATAAACAGACTTCGGCCCACTGTCAGAACAAATGACACTCCTTATCATACAGGAGACGGAGGGCCAAAAGAGCTTTATCCCTACTTTAAGATACTGGATTCGTAATAAATATTGAAATGAAACAATTAAGGCTATAAAATTATTTTATTTTTTCTTCTTCTCTTTCTCCTCTTCCCCTTTATTGGGCGGGGGGGCAAGGGGGAAGATCCGAAAACACGTATAAATTTAGAAGGGAATACTACAATTATAAATACGTGTTTTTTTTTTTTTTTTTGGGGGGTGTTTACCCCTCAATAAGGGAGGTAATCCTGAATCAGATAAATATAAGAAGGCACAGAGGAAACATAATAAATAAATATCACAATTATACAGCACTAGGAATACATATACCGTATTTATCGACGTATACCGCGCACTTATTTGCCCTAAAAATCAGGGCAAAATCGTCAGTGCGCGATATACGCTGATACCCGCGCCGAGTTTGAACACTGCGCCGGCATATACCGAGCGCAGTACACTTGTGTATAGTCGGGCAGGCTCGGCCCCTCTCGCTCTCACGTCCTGGAAGTCCAGGACGTGAGCGCGAGAGTAGCCGAGCCTGCCCGACTGTACCCAAGTGTACTGCGCTCGGTATATGCCGGCGCATTGTTCAAACTCGGCGCGGGAAAGCGGGGAGGACACCGCAGAAGGACGCCGGACCCGACGAAGAGGACACCCGAAGCCGCAGACGGACCCGACGAGGGCGCCGCGCAAGACACCAAAACTAAGTAGTAAAATGTAATAAATATTTTTTTTTACAGGAATGTCGGGTCCACTTTAGGGGTGCACGCTATACGCCGGAGCACGCAATACCCCGATAAATACGGTATATTAATACATTCTTTATAGTCACAAACACTTTTCTACGTTCTTCCTCCCCCCCTTCCTTTCTTGTTTATTTTTGGGGAGGATTCAGAGAAACCACCATATAGTAAAGGAAGGTAGTATCGAGCTGCCTTTTAAGTGTCAAGGCATGTTAAATGTAATATGTAAAGAAAAAATTTAATAAAGAGATTAAACAAAAAAAGGCTATAAAATAAAGATGCACGAGAATCTGGTTTGTAGTGTTAAAATAACTATTTGTGTGTGGAAAAATAATTCAGTTCTACACATCTGATTTTTGAAAGTGAATTGAAGGTTATGATGATGAAACTGCTATTCAATAATATAATGAATGATGTTAAAGTATCTCATAATGTAGTTATTATGCCTTTTTGTCTTATTCTTATATGGAACGAGCAATAATAAGAATAAAAAAATATATATATTATCTCACACACATTAGTACATTTTACCTCTAATCACCTCCTTCCCGCACTATAGTCGAATGGGGGCTACAGCGCAGGCCTCGATTGCCAGGGGGGTGTCAATAGACGTCCTCCAGAGCACGCTCTGTGATCACCGAGTTGAGACTCGGCTGATCACGGATTGGCGCAAAGGGGCCGATCCCGGCCCCTTACCACATGATCAGCTGTCAGCCAATGATAGCTTCAAAAGTTTGTCCAGTAGTGTTTAAATACCACCAAAGGAAAGCTCCATTTGTGGGGAGGGAGATAAAAAAAATCATTTGGGTACAAAGTTGCATGATCGCGCAATTGTCATTCAAAATGTGAGAGCACTGAAAGCTGAAATGGGGTTTAAGTGCCAAGTAAGCATGTTAAGAAACTAAATTTAGTATTTGATGTTAAACAGAGATCAACCAGTACAACAGTAACTGGTAGTCAAGGGCAACTTGTACTGCATTATTATGTGTACAACTCAAACTTGTAGACAAGGCTTTTTGTAGACAAGGCCACTTTTCTGACATTTAATCACACATTTTCCTCACAGGTTGTCAGCTCATGTTGCAACTAAGCCGGTCCACTAAGGGATCAAAATGAGTGCCGTCAAGGAAAGGTTTAGTGCTCTACAGCTCCAAGAGCCGGTTCACACTGGGGCGGCACAACTTCGGGGGCGGCTCGGCAAGGCGTCCTGAAAACGACTTCAGAGGCGACTTGCAAAATTACTTCTGTATAGAAGTCAATGCAAGTCACCCCCGAAGTCGTACAAGAACCTTTTTCTAAGTCGGAGCGACTTGCATCGATCCTATTAGAATGGTTCTGGTGAATAGAATGGGACGCGACTTGTGAGTCGCCTGACGAGTCGCCCCAGTGTGAACCGGCTCTAGGAAATTGCCGCTTGTTGAATCAAAACAACAAATTGAATTTTTTTTATACCAGTTGCCAGGTACAAAAGAAACATACAATTCTATCTGGATAAAAAGTCTGTTGATCTGGCAAGCATACCACATCTGCCTATGTGCCAGTCTGGAGCAATGAGCATCATGGGAAAATTCTGTATCTTGTTCCTGCAGTGCAGGCAAGGAAGAAGCTTTAGGGTAGGAAATATACTTCTGCCAGGGGATCTTTGCACCTGGTTATATGCATGTCCCTTGTTGACCCTAAAAGGAACACCCCTGGGTGCAGACACCAATTCTCTCGAGTCCAAGCACTGTCAGCTGAGGAAATCAGGCAATACTTTACAAGAAAAGCAAACATGGGCGATAAGGCTGGAAAATGAAGTTCTGCCAAGGACATGCTACCCCTTTTCAGTGCAATTTTTGGCTCCTCCCTGATGGTTTATGTAGGCCACCACTGTGGCACTGTGACTAAAGTCTGGTCTCCAGAGTGGTCCAATGCTAAAGGGACAGCCAAATCGCCTGAAGATCCAGGATGTTTATCAGAGGACAAACTTCCCCTGCTTCCACTACAGGACCCATGTACCCAAAGACAAGCATGTCCAGGTTGTTGTTAAACCTGGAGACCAGCAGGTCCACGTCTAGGGGACCCCCACCTGTGACAGGTTATGGAACACCACCAGGTATAGAGACCTCTCCCCTGGGTCCAGGTGCTGTTAGGAAAAAAAGTGTGGCTGTCAACTGTCTATGCCCAAGATGTACAAGGCAAAAAAGCAAACATGAAGTAGGATCTAACCTACCGATCTTGCCACATGTGAGACTTCTGGTTTCGCTCTAAAGTGTTTATGTACCCACCACCATTACCTTGCCAGAATAAATCTGCATTGGATGACCTAGCAGGATGGTCAAATTGCACAAATCTTTAATATGTTGATAGACTACTATGATGATCAAGACCTCTGCACTGACAGGGTGCCCAGGACTAATTTCCAACCTTACAGGATGGCATCCATCATGAGGACCACCAAAGGATAAGGACAACTTGCAAAACTCCAAAGTCAGATAGCCAAGACACCATATCAGGTGATGTGAATTTTTGTAATGAGGGACGGTGTAGCCTAAGGAGAACACACTATATATCAAGGCGTGCAAAATTAGGCAGCATCTTTTCCTCAGGCAAAATGGGCCAAAAGATTTAATTGACTGAACAGCCAGAAATTGAAAAAAGTCTTTCAGAGGGATGCAGCACTCTTGAAATTGCCAAGATAACCATCAAATGTTTTGTTGAAAATAGTTAACCAGATCGCCAAAAAAATGCAGAGAAAAAAATAAACTGCCAATTATTTGAGAAAAATAAAATGTGAAGCTACCAGGAACCTGCTATATTCCAGAACTGCAATCCACCAGGAGTGCCCAGAAGCACAAGACTGGCCAAGAAATATCTGAGGACAGACTTTTCAAAAGGTATTATGGACTGATGAGAGCGTACCCAAAGCCAGATACAAGTCCAAAGGAGAACGAAGATTTGCGGTCCAAGGACCCAGACTATGGAACGCTCACCAACCACCATCCGATTGGAGGTAAACCACCTGGCCTTCAGGAGAAAGATCAAGACCCATCTTCTGAGGGCCCAGGGAATGGATACCAAGCGCCCAGAGGCGATTCAGTTCGCATGTGTTGCGCTATATAAGTTTCTCACTCACTCAACTCTTGACAGACCAGAAGGACGAGCCTGTGGCCGGATCAGTAATGGGCACAGAGCTCCACTTCGATTCAGACACCAGCAAGGTGGAGGTGGGGTACTGGTATGGGCTGATATTTTTAAAGATCAGCTAGTTGGACCTTCTCAGGTTGAAAATGGACTCAAACTCAACACCAAAAACCTACTGCCAGTTTTTAGAAAATACTTTTCAAGCAGTGGTATAGGAAAGTCTGCATTTTTTAAGAAGACCATATTAATGCGGGACAATGCTATGCTATCTAGTAAAGGCCTTAAAAAGGTGAAAGAATAACATGGCCCCATTCTTCACCTGACCTAAACCCTATTGAGAACTTGTGAGCCTTTTTAAATGAGAGATTTACAGTGAATGAAAACAGTACACCTCTCTGAATAGTGTCTGGGAGGCTGTGGTTGTTGGTCGGCAACAGATTAAGAAACTGACAGGCTCCATGAATGGAAGGCTTATGACAAGTATTGAAAAGTTTGGCTAAATCTTTCACATTTTTTAAATGTCAGAAATGTTTATTTGTAAATTCTGAGTTGTTAATTATGCTCACTAACAAATGAAAAACAAGTGAGATGGGAAATTTTGGGTTTTTCATTTAGTTGCATAATAATTCTGCACACTAAATCTCTGCTCACACCAAAGAGACTTGTCATGCGATTTGATATTTGACATAGTCGGTAATGGCAGTGTTCAAATCAGTGCGACGCCGGCGTTGCGGTGCTGCATGGATTTCAAAAAGCTGCACAGATGTCCTCCTGACATACAGCTTTGAAATCAAGTGAACGCAGATGATGCTGCACGATTTCAAAGCCACATTTAATGTGAACGAGGGCCAATAGTTGCCCAATAAGAGTGTACACACATTCTCCCAAGAAAGCCAAAACCTCACTTACTTTCTTAAATATAGATCATACAAATATCACAAAGCAGTGTATAAATTTAAAGATATAAACACAAACTTACCTAAATTAACAACATTCTTTGCCCAGAATGTTGGGTCACAATGAAATCTTACTGCTCCATTTGCAGCTGGAACTGGATCACAACGTGCTTTTAAGATGTGACGTAGCTGAAAAGTAATCTGAAAAAAAATAAAAAAAAATAGGACAAATAAAGGCTCTTGTAAAAGCGGAGTTACAATTGTGGTTTTATGTTGTTGTGGACAAGAGACTCTTCACAATCTTTAGGTCAGAACCATAAGGCATCTGACCAATTGAATAGCTCCAACGCCTAGTATGACTGCCATTTAAAATGGCACAGGTTTTTTTCACATCACACAGTCCACTCCCAGCTAAAACCTCAGGACTAAACCTAAATAAACACTATACAACTTTTTTGTTCGATTTTCCTTCAACTACGTAGGGCAAGGGCCTGCCTGATTGCATACAAATTGAATGTGTTTAGGTTTGACCTCATATTTGGTAAATCTAAAGGGGATAAAAAAAAAGCTAAAGAAAATTGTATAGTGTGTATCCAGTTTAAAAGATAATGAAAACGGAATTGCAATGACTGCTTCCATACTGAAATAAATAGGGGGTGGGTTTCAATTCCTCCTACTCAAATTATAAAATATGTACTAGCTTGTCTGTTCCTATAATGGGTTCTTTTAGATCTGATATTACTACTCCCAATATCACCATTAATATGATCTATAATAACGGACACAAAAGCAAATCCCTTATTTAAAAAAAAAAAAAGAAAACTAACAAAACTCTAAAAGAATATAACAGAGCACATAGAAATAAAAAGGGCAGAGATAGGTTATGTAAATCGATCCTCAAAGTCCTGCATCTTAGCTGTGCTCTCAGGAAGAAGAAGAAGAAAAAAAAGGGAGGCAGACCATGGCCTCTTATACTACGCGCAGAAGTCACACGCACAGACACCCTTTACTCGCCCTTTGTACAGTACTTTACTAAATGAGCTGCTGCTGTCCTCAATAACATCCAACAGATGGCATTGTTACAGTGTAAGCAAATGCCCAGGTCAGTAATACAGAAACAACTGGCCCCCTTGATATTCTGGTTGGAAGCAAGGCACTTTTAACCACTTAAGGACCACCGCACGACTAAATACGTTGGCAGAATGGCACGTCCCCTTTAAGAGCCCAGCAGTGGGTCGCGAGCGCGCCGCCGGCTGGTCTAAAGCTCCGTGACCGATCGCCGTGGGTGTCCCGCGATCGGGTCACAGGATCTGAAGAATGGGGAGAGGCGAGTGTAAACACACCTTCCCCATTCTTCTCTGTGGCAATGTCAGTGATATAGGGAACGACGATCACTGACTTCACACGTCCCGCCCCCCTACAGTTAGAAACACACATGAGGTCACACTTAACCCTACAGCGCCCCCTAGTGGTTAACCCCATTCACTGCCATTTTCACAGTAATCGGTGGATTTTTATAGCACTTTTCGCAGTGAAAATGACAATGGTCCCAAAAATGTGACAAAAGTGTCCAATGTGTCCGCCATAATGTGGCAGTTACACACAAAAAATAAATTATTGCGATTTTTTTTTTCCCAAACATAAAAGAATACGTATTAGCCTAAACTGGAGGAAAAAATAGTATTACAGGAGAGGACTAGGCAGAAACATGTTAAATACATGTTACATTAACAGAGTTGAACAGCCCCGTCCAGGGGGCGGTCCCTCCAGACATAACCCTTCTCACTGTAGCATGCAGCCTCAGTTCGTAACAAGCAGTACAAACCTAAAAAGGAGGGGTGGGGGAGCTGTGTCCGTCCATGGACTTCAGAGAAAAGGATTTTACGGTGAGTACAAAAAATCCTATTTTCTCTTATCGTCCATGGATGGACACAGCTCCTTAAATCTTGACAAGTGGGACGTCCCCAAGCAGTGTAAAAAAAGGAGGGGTGGGAAATGTATCAGTAAAACCAATTTTAACTTCACCCCAAAACAAGCAGAGCTCCTCAACGGAGAAAGTGCAACTTTAAACAGCCGCCGGCAAAAACTAGCGGCTGAAAAAAAAAAAAAACATAAGATGCACTCACAGCAACCATGTAAATTCTGGAAAAAGCATGAACGGACGAGCAAGTCGCCGCCTAGCACACCTGTGAGACCGACGCATGTCGGAAAAAAAAACCAGGAAGCACCAATTGCCCTGGTCGAAAGTGCAAGACAAGACCGCCAACTCAGAAACCCCTCTAACAGAGGTAAAGGACACTAAAGGGGCCACCTTCTGAGATAGTGTCGAGAAAATCTCTCTGATGTTTCCAAAGGAAGGTTCCTGAAGAACCAAGAGCACCAGAGTCCAAACTCATGGGGAAAGAGATGGGCCAAGAGGGTAGAGTATATGGCAAACCCCCTGCACACAAAAAAAAAAAAAAAAAAGGGGGACCCACTAGGGAACGGGCCGCAAAAAGGCCACTGAAAACACAGCCAAGGCTGAAATCTGCCCCCAAACGGTGATTTAAGCAATTTTTAGATCCACTCCAAGCTTTAAAAACAGCAGGACCCTGGACACCGTGGACGTCACTCCATTGCTTCGCACCAAGAGAGGTGCGACGGTAGATCCTCCGGAAGAAGACTACGGTGCCCTCAGGATTGTTGAGATGACCGAGTCAGACAGACCCCGGTCACCTAAAGTCTGGCTTCCAATAACCATGTTGAGCAAGTCAGTGACTGTACAACAGGAGGAAGTATGGGACCTTCGAGGAACCTGCCCTGGCAACCGCCAGGGTACCTCCGCTACCAGACGCCCGATATCGGCGTGCCAAGGTCAATCTGGAGCGATTAGAATCATCGGGATCTCCTCAGCCTCCACTCTATGGAGCGGCTGAGGAAGCAACTACCATGGAGGAACGGCAAAAAGTCGCCGATACAGACCCCACAGGGCTACTAGCGCAACTGACACGTCTGTACCAGATCACTAGACCTGGCCACCAACTTTGACACCGTTGCGGCGGAGATGAGCGGCCAGGAGATCCATGCCCTGTGAGGCTCATCTCCTGCAAGGGAGCTGAAACACCCAAGTTCAAAGACCAGTCGCCCTGGTCCAGCATCTGGCGACTCCAGTAGTCTGTCTGCCGGTATACCCGATAGTAGACCGAAGCCATGGCCGTGGCGTTGTCCGGCTGAAACCAGATCGGTCGACCACAAGGAGGAGAAGAATAGCCTGATCTCCTAAAATAGTAGCACCTGGTATTCCCAGGCGGTCTCCCACCCAGGCACTAGCCAGGCCCGACCCTGGGTAGCTACCGAGACCAGACACATTCAGGGAGGTGTGGCCGTAGGTCCACGCAAGTCCAGCGACTAAGGGTCGACTGGACCCCCCAGTTTTGTGAACCCCCCCTCAGGTTCACAACCCGTGAGCTGGCATTCGTCGTAAACACCAACCACTGGAAGGAAGAAACAACTTCCCGGACCGAAGAGTCGGGGATCTCTGTCACCAATTCAGAGACTGACTAGGTGGCGCACCAGAATCTGATGATTTCAGAGACAAGAGATTTTTACCACCTGGACAGTATTTCCCCTGGAAAACCAGGGTGTGGTACCGCCTTGAAGGAGGCTACCCACAGCCCCCGAACCAGCAGGCGCCCGGAGAGAAGACCGATTGCGTGATGCCAATACCTTCACCGCAGACTGAAGAGTCTGCAATTTCTCCAGGGGAAGAAGGACCTTTGCCACCGATGAGTCTGGATCAACACTAGATACTCCAACGCCGAGTCGGAACCTAGCATGCCCAGGAATTGAACCCTGGGTCGCACACATGGAAAGCAGGCTTGCCGCCACTGAGCTACACCTTCTGGCCTAAACATTTAACACCCACCCGAATCTTCGGAGAGTCTGAATGGGAATCCATTCACTAGGTCGGAGACAGAAGCTGCTCTCAGAAGAAAGTCGTTTAAGTAGCCAATGAGGCAAAGCCGCAAGCCAGACCCCAGCATGGTAAACATGGAACAGGTCAGTACTTCGGATCTTCTATCAGTCAGATCCATACAAGCAGGGGTTCACGCCCGGCGGTGAGGGACCACAAAAGCCCTCAGCGGCTTTTCTCATTCCGCAAACGTGTCCAGGACTAACAAAAACTGTGGGAATCCCAGGTGCCAACACCTGCTGCCACCACCAGCATGTGGGGGAAGGACCCAGATACTGACTCCAAATATTAATTAATATTTACATAGTGTGTATTATAATATGCACACCTGTCCTTCCAAACAAAAGCTCCTAGAGCCCTATTCAGAGAGACTGCCCAGCGCTGCCGTCCGCTCTCAGCACACAGCGTGTGAGGAAAAGAACCGTGAGGTAACTGTGCGGCATCTGCAGGGACCTGTTTAAACAGGAAAAGCCTCCAAGGGCTTTTTTATTTAAGGACTAGCTGAATACCCGGCGTTGCCCGGTCTTCCCATCTTAACCTTTTGGGGAGGAAAATCATAGTAATATAAATATACCCATATTTTATATAAGGGTGTAGGTATTTTTTTTATTTTTATTTTTTTTATTTGGCATACAAGTAATATGTGTACCAGGTATTATTGAAATATCTCCAGGCGTACAGAAATTATGTGGGAACATACATTTCCCATTGATTTGCATGGGACTTTAAACAAAAACCCCGACCCTCACAAATGGGGGTAGTTGAGGGATAAATTAACTATCCTATAGTTTAAGTGGACATATAAGTAACATGTGACCAAGTGTTATCGAAATATCTACAGCCGTTTTGAAGTTATGAAGTAACATGCATTTCCCATAGAGTTGAATGGGACTTTAAAGGAAAACCCCGACCATGGCAAATGGGGGTGGGTAAGGGTTAAACCACCTATCCTATGTTTGTTGCTGACATATAAGCAACATGTGTGCCAAGTTTCATGTTAATATCTTTAGCCGTTTGGACGTGATGCTGGAACATACATACACACGTTGAGTTTTATATATATATATATATATATATATATAGATCAGATACAGCATAAAAAGCAAAACCGTTACAGGTGTCACCAATCAGTCAGCATCCAACTACTCGCTGAAGTATAATCATAAACATCTGTGCTCATCACAGGGCTTTTTAACCCTCACAGGAAAGCCCAAAACAATTGTTTGGAGATGAATTTTCGCGCCAAAAAAATGTGTGGAACGATTAATTAGTAAATAAAATTAAAATTAAAATTAAAGCTGCTCCCCTAAAAATATAAAAAGGCAATCCCTCATTAGATTTTAGTGAATGTGTAGTATATAGGGGGCGCTAATAGAACAAATTTTGTAATTAAACAAAATATCAAAATATATATATAATAAGGTGATAGCAATTACAATCTTAGTGATATCTATATAAATATATACAATCTTTGCAAGTAATACTAGAAGACCCGTGGGTCAATAGTGAAAAATAAAAAAATCCACAAGAGAGTCTCTATAACAAGAGTAATGTGCTCCCAAGACAAGAAATCAAGAAAAAATTGCTTTCTTAATGATAATTAGTATTGTCCATATATTTGAGTGATAATAGTGACCACTAGCAAACAAAAAAGTGAATCTTTGCAATAGTCCAGAAAAGTAAAACATGCAATCTTCTCGTGAATGACAGTGCTTCAAAGTCTTTCCACCACTTTCGCAAAACGACACCCAAAAGTGTATAATTTAAATGCGCTTACCAAAGCGATTTGACCCCTTTAACTAAAAAGAGAGTCAAAAACGCTTGTGCAGTTGTTAATGTCTGCAAACATGTATTGCGTCCTTCACTGATTAGATACAGGCAAATCTTCTTCCAGCAGCCTCATAAATGAAATACAAAACAGAGAGCCTCCATAGTGCAACCGGTTTTATTTTAAAAGAATTTTAAACAAAAACTTGGGCCAAGTGGCCACTTACATTAAAAAGTGCCCATCCCGGCACTGGGTCTGCGGGCCATGATGGGAGATGAATAAAATAACGTGACCAGGCTCGCCGCCGACGATCGTTTCGTATAAACGTCTTCAGGGGGGCGTGTGCCTGGTCACGTTATTTTATTCATCTCCCATCATCCGACCCTTGTGAGCTGACGAGGCGCTAGGAGGTACCTGCCACTTGTCAATTGAGGCTGCTGTCTCCTCCATCTAAAGGCCCGCAGACCCAGTGCCGGGATGGGCACTTTTTAATGTAAGTGGCCACTTGGCCCAAGTTTTTGTTTAAAATTCTTTTAAAATAAAACCGGTTGCACTATGGAGGCTCTCTGTTTTGTATTTCATTTATGAGGCTGCTGGAAGAAGATTTGCCTGTATCTAATCAGTGAAGGACGCAATACATGTTTGCAGACATTAACAACTGCACAAGCGTTTTTGACTCTCTTTTTAGTTAAAGGGGTCAAATCGCTTTGGTAAGCGCATTTAAATTATACACTTTTGGGTGTCGTTTTGCGAAAGTGGTGGAAAGACTTTGAAGCACTGTCATTCACGAGAAGATTGCATGTTTTACTTTTCTGGACTATTGCAAAGATTCACTTTTTTGTTTGCTAGTGGTCACTATTATCACTCAAATATATGGACAATACTAATTATCATTAAGAAAGCAATTTTTTCTTGATTTCTTGTCTTGGGAGCACATTACTCTTGTTATAGAGACTCTCTTGTGGATTTTTTTATTTTTCACTATTGACCCACGGGTCTTCTAGTATTACTTGCAAAGATTGTATATATTTATATAGATATCACTAAGATTGTAATTGCTATCACCTTATTATATATATATTTTGATATTTTGTTTAATTACAAAATTTGTTCTATTAGCGCCCCCTATATACTACACAAAGCCCAAAACAAAACAGAAAAAAACAGGCCAGATAACACAGTCCCCACAGGAAGGCCCCCTCCCCCTGACAGCGGCAGTGTTAGCAATGCAGCACGGGAGAAGGAGCAGGGAAGGGAGGAGAAAAGGACCCCCGAACCCCAGGAATGCCCAGCCGTACCAACCCACCGAAGCAGGAGGGACTGTACTTACCCGTCCAAGCGAGGACTCGCTGACGCATTCCTGACAGAACTACAACCGCAATGGAGGTAGCCGTCTGTCCGGTCCACTGTAAGTGAGACAACTCCACAGCCCAGTCATATGTGGACCTCTGAGAAAAGCTCACCGGCCACCCCAGGAGTCATGGGGTATGGCGTGGCAGACCCAGCCTCTTTGCAAAGGTGTGTCCACGCTTGCTGGTCGGACTGAGTAGACTACAAGGATCTATATTATCCAGCCTGTCACTCAGCCGACAGGTGAAAGATGATAATTAAAGAAAAAGTAAAATAAAATGTCTTCTCCGGGCGCTGGGCCCAAAGGGAGCCATACGTCGTCCTTGCTAGGCAGAACGAAACTGAGGCTGCATGCTACAGTGAGGAGGGTTATGTCTGGAGGGACCGCCCCCTGGACGGGGCTGTTCAACTCTGTTAATGTAACATGTATTTAACTATTTAACATGTTTCTGCCTAGTCCTCTCCTGTAAACAGGGAACATAACCCACTTGTCAAGATTTAAGGAGCTGTGTCCGTCCCTGGACGATAAGAGAAATTTTTTTTTATATCTTTTTTGGGGATATTTATTATAGCAAAAAGTAAAAAAGATTTTTTTTTAAATTGTCACTCTATTTTTGTTTATAGCGCAAAAAATTAAAAACCGCAGAGGTGATCAAGTACCACCAAAAGCTCTATTTGAGGGGGAAAAAAAGGACGCCAATTTTGTTTGGGAGCCACGTCGCACGACCGCGTAATTGTCAGTTAAAGCGACGCAGTGCCGAATTGCAAAAAGGGGCAAGGTCCTTCACCTGCATATTGGTCCGGGTCAAGGGTCAAGTTTGCTTTTTTTTTTCTAAATTCCAGCCCCCTCCCCCCCCCCCCATGTACAATTATAGAATTAATGTACTAATGCAAAAATAAAGCAGCTTTGAACTAGTCCTACACACACCCAACTTCATGGCTGTTTAAACACCCTTCTCTATTTACTTCTGCCTTACTTTCTGGGCAGACTTTAGGTCGTGACACAGGAAGGATCAGACCAGCTGATCTCATTTGCACACACGCTGCATCCTATTTCCCACCGGGAGGGCTTACATGGACGGCCTCCCATTTCAGTGGTTATACCGGGATGAAGCCCACATCTACAGGCATCATGCTGGTACCATTCTTTGCAGTGGGCGATTCTGAACAAGGTAGAAATGAACTGAGTGGCAAGTTAGCAACCATCTCTTCTGTGGATGGGAGAAAGTGGCGCCCCCCTCCCACCATGCTATGGGAACGCATACATTACTCCTGCACGCATATTTAATCGGCGATCAAACCACACGTGAGGTATTGACGCGAACATCCGAACAAGAGAAATAATTCTAGTACCAGCCCTCCTGTGCTTCGTCTATGGGGGATTTTAAGCACCGTAGTTTGCCACCATTCCATGGGTGGACACGCGACATGTTGGGCATCTCTATAAAAAAAAAATTATTTTTTCCCCATATAAGAAAAATTGTGTTTGAAAAATGGGTGCGCAAGTACCATGCGACAAATTTCAACACCCACCATTTTATTCTATAGGGTCTCTGATAAAACATGTGTGTTTGGGGGTTCCAAGTAATTTTCTGTCCGATTCTTACATGTAGGAAAGAAGTGTCAGAAATGGCAAAATAATGTTCCGATTTAAATGAAAGGCCAACGCCACTTTTAGCAAAAGGAATGGAACAGGTCGTGGTGAACCATCAGGTACAGTTCCCTGCATGAAAGGGCCGCCAACTCGACACCTTTCTAGCCGAGGTGATAGCCATCAGGCTAGCTTGCATGACAGCAAGTCTAATGGAATTTCCTTGATATGTTCAAATGGTTGTTTATGTAACACAGACAGCGCCAGTTCAAGTGCCAAAGACACATAGGTGACCTAATGGGGGGGAGGAGCAAGCCTGTTGACCCCTGCAAAAAGGTTCGGACCAGTGACTAGGAGGCTAAAGGCCCTTGGAAGAATACCGATGGGGCTGAAACTTGACCTCTGATTGTACTCAAAGCCAACATGATTTCCACAGTGGACTGTAGAAAAAATAATTCTCCCAATCACGTATTTCCGAGGATGCCATTAATTTGGCTTCACACCAAGCAATGCAAGGTCTTCCAGACCTTATGATAGATCTTCCTAGTAGCCGCTTTTCTAGCATTCACTAGGGTAGACAATGCTGGTCCCGAGATGCCACGGTCCTTTAACACCCTGGCTTCAATAGCCATGCCGTCATATTTAGAGACTTTAAATTGGGGTGGAATATAGGCCCTTGAGACAGTAGATCGGGGAGCAGTGGAAGCTTCCATGGCCCGTCTATTGTCAGTCTCAAAAGCTACAGGAACCAGGGCCTTCTGGGCCAGGCTGGAGCCACCAGAATGACTCCCTCTCTCCAAATCCTGTGCAAAAAATGTGGAAGAGGGATCAGAGGGGGAAGCATGAACCAGGGAGTACTGGCTCCATGGAACTACCAGAGTATCAGCTCCGATTGCCAGAGGATCTCTTGTTCAGGAAATGGACTACTGTAGCTTGAATCTTGATGCCAGTAGGTCAACCTCTGGCCATCCCCAATGTTGGCAAATTTCCTGGAATACCTCTGGGTGTAAGGACCATTCCCCTGGGGAGATCTGCTGGTGGCTGAGATAACCTGCCTTCCAGTTCTCTACTCCTGGAATATGTCCCTCTGCTTCAGAGCTGAACGACTCCTGGTACTGCCTTGGTGGTTTATATAGGCCACTGCAATGGAATTGTTGGACTAAACCCTGGTATGGCAGTCCTTAAGCTCCACCGTCCATGACCGTAGGGCCAGTCATATGGCCCACCATTCCAGGATGTTGATGGGCAGGATTTGTTCTGTCCTTGACCATTTCCCTTGAGCTGTGAGCCCCTGTAGGGTCGCTCCCCAGTCAGAGACTGGCATCTGTAGTCAGTACTCTCCAAGTTACTGGGAGGAAGGATCTTCCCTTTTGCAGGTTATGATCCTGGAACCACCAGTTTAGGCTTAAGCGTGCCCGAGGAGATAAGTGGATAATCCAGGGCTTGTCCTCTGCTGTTCCAAGCCAACAAGATGTCTTGTTGTAGAGGCCTAGAATAGAACTGGGCATAGGGCACTGCCTCAAAGGAGGATACCATCCTCCCTAGAAGACATACATAGCTGAATGGAGGGTTGTCTGGTGCCCCCTATCCACTTAATCCTTCAGGTAACAGATCCCTGCGGGTGGCAAGAAGACTCTTGCTTGGACCGTATATAGGATCAGACCTAAATACTTTTGACCTTTAGCAGGTTTCAAGGCTGTGTTTGCCGTATTTCTGATCCAGCCTAAGCAGGTTATGCTCTGTTCTAGAGCCTGTAATGAGTGCTCTCTAAACAGGAGATCATCCAGATACCCAAGCACCAGGATACCTTGGGCCCTTAAAAGATCCAGTACTGATGCTAGGACATTTGTGAACACCCAGGGATCTGTAGCAAGCCCAAAGGGTAGAGCTATAAAAACAGAAAATGATGTTCCTCTAATGCAAATTGCAGGAACCTCTGATGAGGCTGAAAGATGGGTACGTGTAAATACGCGTCTTTTATATCGATGGATGCTAAAAGTCTTCCATCTGGAGCGAGGTTACAACTGAGCGGACAGACTCCATCTAAAAAAGGACTGGATTAGTAGATACTGGTTCAGGCATCTTGGGTCCAAAAATTGGCCTTGTGACTACATTTGGTTTTTAAACTGTAAAACAGGTTCGATCTTTCTGATACAGGAACCTGTACAATCACTCCTTGATGCACTAAATGGTGTAGTGCCTGAAGCAATAAGTCTTTTTGCAGGATCTGAGGGAATGCTGGATCTTAAAAACCTCAGAGTGGGGAACTCTCCACAACTCCAGCTTGTAACCACGGAATATAATTGAGGTGACCCACTTGTCCTGAATTATTGTTCTCAAAATGTCCGCAAAGTGCAGCAGCCCCCCCACCCGATGGAGTGGAGGCGTTCCCCTCAAAAGGGGGCCTGGTTTAGAAGAGTTTTGGACCCAGGGCTTTTTCTGGCCATGGCTTTGTGGCTTGCCCTTGGCCCTAGCACCCTGTTGGCGGTGGAACTGCCATGGCGCCGAGACATTTGAGGAAGCAGTCCCTGAAGTTTAAAACTAGGGACGCCTGGTGCTTTTCCTCACAGGAGGTAGCGAACTCTTCCATCCGGAAATCTTTTGGACAGATTTGCCCAAAAGATCACCAAATAAAACGTTCCCCACGAAAAGGGAAACCTGCCAATAACTTTCACAATGAAAAGGCTGACTAGTTAAGTCACAAAAGTCTTTGCATATATACAGACGAGAGCCAAATGAGAAACCTGCTGTATTGAATCCTTTTAAAGGTGTCAACAGCAAAACATAGCGCTTGAAGATGCATCTTATTTTCAGGCAGATCATCCTCCTGGTTAGGCCTATCATGCAGTTTTACCTGATCCTTTATGGACTGGCAGATACCAATTACTACAACAGCTGGCTGAATAGCTTAAGTGGCCAAAAAAAAAAAAAGCCTTTAAAAAGGACTGCAATTTCTTGTCAACAGGGTCTTTCAAGCCCTGTGCGTTATCTACCGCACAAGTTAAATTCTTATTTAAGGAAGAGACTGCTGCATCTACGGCTGGCATGCTTCATTTATTATTTTTTTTAACAAACTTTTCATCCATGGGATATAAAAAGGGAAAACCTCTAAAGAGGAACAAAATTCTGTCAGGATGTTCCCAATCAGCATACACTGCCTGTACCAGCAGGTGGTGTAGGGGCAAAGCCTGTGTGGCCTGAAGAGGCCTCAGGGATCCCAAGAGGACCAGGGGGGCTCAGTCAACTCTGCAAGAGGCAACTTAAAGGCAGAATGAACCATTTCGGTCAGAGTCAGGATGAAAAGCCTCTGAGGAAAGCACACAGGCGTCACCAAGTGCAGTATAGCAATACATTTTAATGCACAAGACGAATGTACATACTCACAAGAGTAGGGTAAAAACAGGCATATTAGGCATAGATTGCAGAGGGTCCGAGAAGGAGGCACATCCACGAGGCTGCTGGCTGGTGAATCGGAGCGGGTTGCGCCAGTGGTCGCCGACGCTTCCTGGACCTGAAACACACAGGGAGCCGAGGGATGATGTCACTTCCGGATTTGTGATGAACCAACAGGCAATGAGTTTGCGGAGCATGCGCTCCTTCAGGCCTAATGGGGGCCATGTTGGATGAGGGCTTATAAGTATTAGTGCCGATGCAGCTGGGTCCTAAAGTCCTGCGGCTATAAATATGCCACATACAAACATTGCTGGCTTAGAAGCGTACAGTGGGAAATATATAAAAAATCTTGGCAAATAAAAACTGTGAAACTACTTTGCTGACTGGATGTAAAAAAGGATTAGAATTAATAAAAAGAGGGCATTGAAAAACATTTATAAAAACGGCACTACAACACACCATGGTGCAGCACACTGCAGAAAAAGCACACACACTAAAAGATATAATGCGATAAGAAATTTTGTCCATAAACCAAATTTGTTAGGTGGGAAATTGCATGTATATGCAAGGTCGGGGACAACAGCTAATGATACCAAGTATAATATAAATCAATATACAAATGAAAAAAAGTAATGAAAATATTAAAAATAAAGATGAAAAAATTCAAAAATATAATACAAATTATTAAGTCACTAACCAGCCCATTGTTCAACCAGTTAGGTTTGCCACCCAATATCACACTAAACACAAAGAAATGGAATGCATATTGGGCCAACATTGGTCTTTCTTACTAGAGGATCCTCAGTTGCAACCTACTATCCCGGCTAAATCTAAATTTTCATTCAGGAAAGCCAGGAACATCAGCAGCTCCCAGCAAGTACAAATCTCACCCCATTTCCTTGACGCAAACTTTGTGCTTCATTCCTTCAGTTGTAATGTACCAGTGCCTAAGGTACCACGTCCGACATGCAAACATGTCAACCATGGCCAAAAAGAATTTAAGGGGGGAAAAAAAAGGTAAATAATTATCAGATCTCTAGCTTTTTCAATTGTTCCACAGAATTTGTAGTCCATTGCCTTATTTGCCCTTGTGGCTTGCATAATGTTGGGAAAACCATACGGACACTAAGGAAGAGATTTGGGGAACATCGCTGGTTTGTGGAGGGTGGAGATGACATAGTGTGACGACACTCTTTGAAACATGGATCCTCTGCAGGCCTCAGGGTTTGGATTATAGAGTCTGTTTCTGGTATGTTCCAACTGGCAGAGCAATGCGAACGTCTCTGCCAGAGGGAGATGTATTAGATATACATCTTAGATTCTCCTACGCCCAGAGGCCTAAATGAGTAAATAGAGGTCAACCGTTTGTTTTGACTAATTTGTCCCCTTTATCATTCCCCCCCTTTGTATCTAGGCAGGGTTGGCCTTGTACCTTTCTAACCACCACCCCCTCAGAATTCTCTTACCTTCCTTCCCCCTGCCTCAATCAAAACCAACACGCCAACCCCTCCCCGTGCGTTTTGATGCGGTACCTGTGTTGGCCAATATAAGTATACATTCTTTGGTCCCACATACCTCTCCAGTGGGACCACAAAATGGAATAACTCAACAGTCTGGTGCAAGCGCCAACTTCTCTATGAAAAGCCTCTGCGACTGAGAGGCAGACATCAACTGAATATCTTTTTTTTTTTGTCCAGATTTCTCAGGCAGAATCTTGCCAGGCCCTCCACAAAATACTGAGCTTTTAGCTCTTGCCCATTCTCAACCCATTCCTGCTCCCAACTAGGAGGCTCAAGAAGGGAGATCTGTTGCGCTTCTTGCCACCCTGCAGGATGGAGGCAATCCTGTGCTCTAACCCGGCTAGGGCCGAGGACAATTAATCCTTGGTGATAAAGGGTGAAGCAGCAGCGTTGACTCTACAGCACAATACAAGATAGGCGCAGCGATTTAGAAGCTTCTGGTCCTTCAGGGGATACAACACTAGGGATACGACTAGGTTCATCAGAAACTACGGGTGACACAGGGCACCTGTAGTGTTACTCCGACTCTTTTTTTAAGACATTTACTAGCCACAAAAAGAAAGTACTGGGTGTAGCATTAAAACACCTCAGAAAAGACCCTTGAATAGGGCTCACCAAGCCCCTATGCAACAATCTTGCTAAGCACCTTAGCCTGCCAAGCAACACTTGGTGACTTACTTGACCCAGGTAAGGAGAAAATGAACCACTACAAGTGTTTGTTCAGAGCCTGCGCTGTGTCCTATAGCTGCCTTCTGGAATCACTGCATGCTTTCCATTTACAGCTTAAATATGCTGGCTATGCGCCGAAACATTCTGTGCATGCAAACGGGTGTGGTTGTATTTGCATATGACGCAAATCTTTGTAGGCCTTATATAAAGGCTACTGCACATGTGCGGTGAAGCCATGTGCACAATGGTCGCAAAAAAAAATGCACAGCGCCGCTCTTGCAAAACCACCTGCACCCTAGTGAACCAAGGCGAAATGGCACCCGTCATGCGCCATCATACAGGTAAACAGCCAGAAAAAAAAAAAAAAGGTACTGCAACTCCTGTGTAAAGCTCAGCTGCAAGAGACCAGAAGGAGAGGCCGCGCCTCCACTCCCCTATCAGATGAATATCAGCCAAAGGTTGACAACCTGGTCTTTTGCAAAAAGAAAAAATGTCAGCATCAAACCTGCGGAGGAAATATAAATTTTATGAGCACTTTTTATGCTAGCAACATTAATAGTCGTCACCTTCAAAAAGGAGTGGGAAGCGCCACCAGGATAATTGAGGTACAGATTTCTTAGCCTGCTTACCCCCCTTCCTACTCGCTTCTATAATCCCTGCAATTCCTCTTCCATTTAGCCCTGGCCCCACATCATTTACCCCACCTTCCACATCACTCACCCACCAATACGCACATTCACCTCACTCTACATCAGCCAGTGTCCTGGGTCCATATTTCTCCATTATCCACAATCTTTAAGAGACACAAATGCTTCCCCAAACCTCCTTTACCAGACCCATAAATCCTCCAGGGGTAGACTTTCCTAAGTCAGGTCACTTTTTTTTTTTATCAAAAGACTAGTGTGCTAACCTTCTGTACAAGCTCCTTTCAGTCCGGCTGGTCCCTATACACACATGCTCATACCGATCCCAAAACAGACAGTCATTCTGGTTGCAGAATAAATAGTATTCATCGGAACCTTCGGACTGATTAGAGCATAAATATATCCTCTGCCTTAAATCCCATGGCTAGGATCCTATTCACAGCCACCATCCCCATAGGTGGAATACCTCCACCTTCCCACCTAAGCTGTAACTCATTCTAGCTAATTAAAACAAAGAAGGTGCATTAGGTTTAAGTCCCACAACTGGCTCCCTTCCAGTAGCAGCATGACTGTCCTGACAGCCCTAGCAGAGCTCCTACCCAGAATAGCTGATGGCTACACAGAATTCCTGCATTCAGGCACATTTACTGGCTGCATGGGAACATCCAAGTTCAGGTTTGGCAGATTACCCACCACCTGACCCTCCCTCTTCGCCTCCAGCAAAGGAGTCCAACTAACCATACTCCCAGAGGTACCACAATTACCAGCAGTCCCGCTATCAGATAAAGTCTGTTTAGAGAAAAAATCAGCCGTCTTAGGCTAGATTCACACCTATGCATTTTTAGTGCATTTTGCAGATTTCCACTACAGTCCATTTACCATGGTTTACTATGGAACACGTTCTGTAGTGCAATTCTGCAAAATGAAAAAAGCACTAAAAATGCATAGGTGTGAATCCAGCCTAAGTGTCCATGTTACATAGCTGGCGAAGTTGAAAAAACAAAACAAAAAAAAAGTCAAACCTGTGTGTGCGCTTTATGTCAGTATTACATTGTAAATCCCTGTATGTTGTGGTCGTTCAGGTTTCCCTCAGTTTTTTTTAAATCATCAATGTTCCGCGCTGAAACCACTGCCTGTGGAAGATAGTTCTACATCCTTACCGCTCTAACAGTAAAGAACCCTCTAAGCAGTTTAAGGTTCTCTTCTAATTTTAGTGAATGTGCGTGTCTTTAAATTCCCGTTTGCGGAAGTTTTATCCCTATTGTGGGGTCACCAGTACGGTATTTGTGCAATGAATCATATTCCCTCTCAAGCGTCTTCTCCAAAGAGAATAAGTTCTATACCCGTAACCTTTCCACTAAGGTCCTCCTGTATCTTTATTAGCTTTGTTGCCCTTCTCTGGACACTCCATTTCCAGTGCATCCTTCCTGAGGACTGGTTCCCAGAACTGGACGGCATTCGCCAGGTGCGGCCAGACCAGAGCCTTGTGGAGTGGGAGAATTATTGTTAAATCTCTGGATACCATTTTCATTACTAAAATCTTGTATATAGTCCCTTATCAACTCCAAGAGCTTGAATACCAATGATGTAACTGGTCTAATTCCCAGGGATGTATCTTGGCCCGTTTTAAATATTGGAGATACATTGGCTTTCTTCCAATCTGCTAATACCATTTCAGTCAGACTGTTCTAGAAATTAGGAACAATGGTTTGGCAATTACTTGACCGAGTTCCTTAAGGACCCTCGGGTGAAAGCCATTTGGTCCCAGTGACTTATTCATGCCAAGTTCTTCAAGTCAATTTCTTTCCTCTGTTAGCCATGTTAGTGCTTCCTGTGACATGTCATGAGGGTAAACATTGCAGTTTTGGTTACTGAAGTTTTTTGAAGGCCTTCTCCTTTGCTTTTACATGCCATTTTTACATTGAGTTAAACCACCCAGGACTTTTATTGGCTCTTAAAAAAATTCCCATTGAGATGCACTGGCTAATGCCCTTATTTAATATGCTGTTAAAAGCATACCCATTTTTGCTCCGTGTTCTTAGCTGCTAAGATTTTATTCCATTTAGTATCTTCCAGCAAGCATCGTAGTTTAGGGAAGTTGGATCTTTTGAAATTCAGTGTCTTTGTATCGTCCTTATGTTTCCCATTTGTGCGATTTATAACTGAAACAAATTGACCTGCGGTTTCCTAAATTGCCCGTATTTCCACATCCATGATCAGGTCTGTATTGTTGGTAATTAGTAGTTCTAGTAACACTGTTTCTTGTTGGTGCATTTACAATCTGACCCATGAAATTGTGCTGCAAGACATTTAGGAAATTGCAAGCTTTAGATGAAGGTGTGATTCCTACTGCAGTCTGTCTGGATAATTAAAATCCCCCATTATGACACTTCCCATCCTTGCCGCTAATCCAAAATTGTGATAGGTCCGCCTCCCCCTGGTTAGGGGGCCTATAGCATACGCCCAGTATTACTTTCCCCCCTTTGCAGCTCTACCCATAAGGATTCCACCTCCTCCCTTGCGCCATTAGTGATGTCTCACATTCACTTGTACATAATTTTTGATATACAAGCATGCCCCTCCCCCTTTTTTTACTTTCTATCCCTGCGATATAAGGAATATCCTTGAATGGTTGCCAGCCAATCATGAGAGCTGTTGAACCAAGTCTCTGAAATTCCTACAAAATCGAAATCCTCCTCGTACAAAAGTAGCTCTAGTTCTCCCATCTTGTCCACCAGACTCCTGGAATTGGTGAATATGTCACATAGTTTAGACCGGAGGCATACCAAGGTTGCCCAGTTCTCCAGGAACCCAAACTCCTCCTTTCTACAGCAGCGCATCAGCCACTTTACTTCCCTAAGCTCCCTCTGCCTTTCTGGTGTGGCTCAAGGTACCGGTAATATTCCTGAGACTACTACCTTGGAGGTAATTTTCCTCAATTTAGCTCCCAAGTCCCTAAAATCATTTAGGACACTCAATCTTCCCCTGACTTAGTCATTGGTGCCATTTGTCAATGTGTAGGCCACATTAGTGATGACCAAATCTGTTACAGGGTAGACTTACATGATGTGAAAGTTGAAGTTGCACACGCCAGTGGAATGGTGCCAAACTTCGGTATTTAAAATCTCCATAGGCGATGCTTTACATTTTTCTACTGGTTACATGTTGAGTTACAGAGGTGGTCTAGGGCTAGAATTAGCCGCCCATAAAAACGATCAAGCGGCTGGCCAGCCGCTATGGTTCTTATGGTGTAGGGAATCGCTTTCCAAAAAAACGGCAACATCTGAATCATGCCTGTAGCTGCAGGCATTATCATTCAGATACACCTTCACAAAGACCAGGACGTCTTTATATGTCCAGCCATCGGCAAGTGGTTAAAGCCTCTAGGCACCTGCACACAGGTGCACCATGCACGGGCAACCACAGCACTCCCCCCTCTCCACCTGCCTATAGACAGTTAAAGCACACTCCTGCCTACCGTCATGGCGGTGCCCTATGGTGAAAGAGCAGACCACTCGGGGGCTTTGGGGGACCCCTGTATGTGTTTTGTGGCAGAGCCTGCAGCGGAGAAGGTGGGTGATGTTTAAACTGACCGACTTCACTGAGCGTGTCCTGGATGGCTTTGTAAGAATACACCAGGTATGTAACTTACTCCCTCTAGTGGTGAAAACCAGGTAAGACATTCTACTCACAGAAGATAATTTTTTTTTTAAATGATTCTCTCTTGCCTTTATCCCCGCCGCAGGAAAGCTACTAAAAATAGTAGATCCAGCCTTCACCCATCACGGCAGGTAATGTTGTGCCAACCTTCAGGTTTCCATGGGTTACTACTTAGAGGAACCTCATACCGGGACCTGTAGAAGACCCTGCCAGTAACTTTTCGTGCCACAGTTGCATTAGTACACCAAAGCCTGGATCCCAGACCTCCGCAGAGAGACATTACAGGCAAACCTTGTTTCTTCTTTACACAAGGCCCGGGCACCACCCATCTTAGGTATTTGATATCGGCCCGAGGTAGGGATCCGGTTATAGCTCCTAGGCCTCCGCAGAAGACCATCAAAAGAGCCTTTTCTTCTTAGCACATGCTCATTGTGTCCAACCACCTTAGACACTGGTAAAAAAACTGAGTTACTCTCCATTTGGGAGGGGGTTATATAGGGAAGGAACTCAATTCTAATTGGGTTTGCCAGTGTCCAATCACCTGTGGTAACTACATAACCCATTAATTAAGGCTCTGTGACCCGTGATGTATAAGCAATAAACTGTATTTTCTGATAAAATAACAAATATTTAAACAGTTTATGAACAATACCTAACACATGTTTGGATATTCAATTTGAATATGGATGAAAATGTTAAAGCAAAAACTAAAACGAATTGTGAAAATAAATAATTTTACCATAACAAGTGTGACTAAACTACATTTTTAACTTAAAGCGGAGTCTTTGACAGGTATCCTGTTCCCACTTCCGGGAGCCTCAGCCACGAATATCGACGTCACAGCTGGGGTTCCCTCCTCCTCCCCCGGCCGTCTGGCCAGTAGGAGAGGTGAGTGGGCCTCGTGCATGTGCAGTAGGGTTCCCGGCATGAAGCCAAGAGGCTACACTGTTGTGTTCCCTGGGAAACATCAGCTGCCGATGTCAACATCGCTGGACTGCAGGACAGGTAAGTGTCCCATTAAAAGCCAGCAGCTGCAGTATTAATTTTTTTTTTTTTTGGGTGGAACACCGCTTTAACTAATCCATATGAAATGGAAAAATTTTCGTTCTGCACATTTTTTTATCTTTCATTCAATGCAATAAGATGAACCCCCCAGACTTACCCGAGCCCCATGTTGATCGAGTAATGTTGCACGAGAGCCTCGGCTGTCTGGGAACATTCCATCCTTATTGGCTGAGACAGCAGCAAACTCCATTGGAGTCCGCTGCTGTCAAAGTCAGTGAGCCATAGAGGAGAGACGGGTGGGGCTGAGGCACAGCAAGCTGCTTGCTGTGAAAGCACTCAGGAGGGTGGGGCCAGGAGAGCTCGCAAGGGACCCGAGAATATGAGGGTCTGGGCTGCTCTGTGCAAAACCACTGCACAGAGCAGACAAGGATAACATGTTTGTTATTTTTAAACAAAAAAAAAAAAAAAAAGAAACACAAAAGACTTTAATATCACTTTAAAAAGAACATAAAACAATTTCAAAAACATAAACCAAATAAAAATAGACAAGCCAAAAAGCTTTCAATAAATAGGGTTATACTCTGTAGGCAAGACACTTACTAGACGTTTACTGTAGAGTAGTGCTGTACTGCTGCCACTTTGTATAGCCCAGTTTGTGAAATTCATTACATGTTTTACTTGTCGGGAGAGACCCGTTATGTCATTTTGTTGTTGTGAAAGTTTCATCTGTCTTTCTTTTGTTACACTCTGAAAATCAAGCCACAAATGCATTGTTATATTAATTTTTATTTAAACAAAGCATGCATTTGTCACAACTAAGCATTCAACCTTTTTTCATGCAAAGTGATGAGTAAAGAAAATTTGTGCGATAAGTGTTTAATAATTTCTCAATTGTGTTCGGATTACATCCTTCTGCTTTGTATCCCACTCGAACAAATAGAACTCCAAATGCATGCATCCTAAAGTGGTTGTAAACCTCATACATGAAATATGAAGCCCATTCATGAAATATGAAGCCCATTAAATCTGTGCCCATTCATTTATGGGCAACGTATACAAAAGTTGGTACATCCTTTAATTTTACTCAATCTCTTTATAATAAAAAGATATTTATACAGTGTTTCTGCCAAAAAAAAAAAAAAAAGCAATTGTTAACACCAACATTGACCAAGACAGCGCTGAAAGCAAAGGCTGCTTCAGTAATCTTTAATATAGAAACAAGAATGAGTTTAAAGTGTTTAACTGTAGGAAAAGCAGATACAAGCATAGGGAAAAAATTGTTATGCATAAACCTGCATGCTTCCGATCAGAAATGGGCTGCCTGTATTTAAATTTTTTTTTTTTTTAATCTGATACTTTGAGAATATTTTTTTTTACAATTTAGAAAAGAAAAAAACAAACACACACACACACACACACACACACACACACACACACACACACACACAAAATATATTACTATTAAAAAAAAAAACAACCATGCATTTTACAGATTATACAATCATTGTTACTTAAAGCGGAGTTCCACTCGTTTTTAAGTCTATTAAAAGTCAGCAGCTGCAAAAAGTGTACCTGCTGACTTTTGACAGACTCACCTGGCCCAGCAATGTGGCTGCCCAAAGCCTCACTCCTCTCCATGGTGCCGGCATTACAAGTGTGAGCACCCGGCTGTGACAGCTTGTGGCTTCACAGCCAGGTGAGAGTCTCGCTGTGCTCTTAGTGGCCAGGCAATCTTCTGGGTCCTGTGACATATCCCAGAAGATTGCAGAGGGGGAGAGTCGTCATCTCCTAGGTGACGAGAGCAGGAAGTGGGAGCTGGGTACCTGTCAAAACTAGACATGACAAAATGACATGACAAATGTGGTAGGTAAGGGGGCGAGGAGTGCTTAAGGCGGAAGTTTTGGGTGCTAATCTGCTTTCTCTATAAAAATTGCATTCTTCATATATAGAAAATTATTAGGTAGACCAATATAGTCAAGTTAGAGACTGCACCTTAACGGCTCATGTGCATAGCCATCTCATATCAGTGATTTGTGCAAACCTATTTGAGCAAAACATATTGGCGTCAGAGACCATAGAGACCAAATTTTCCAGATTTTTTTTGAACATTCTTTGTTTATATGTCAATTCCTCCCTTCGTAAATTAAAATTAATCGCATTAGACCATTGAGCAGTTGTTGGTGGGGAGTTCGATATCCATTTCTGCAATACGAGTTTACAAGCTATATACATAGACCGCGACCACATCACATGCATTTCAGATGGGAGGACATCTTCCTATATAATCCATAGCAGCGCTATTTTTGGATCAGAATGAACATGAGCATACAGCGTTAAGGTATCAAATATAGACTCCCAATATAGATGCAGTTCACACCCCAGAGGATGCATGAGACTGCAAAACGCATCGGGTACCCCACTGCTGCCACTTTTTATCTGATCAGCGCTTATTTCTACATGTAATGCAAGTGTTCCTACCTGCATTAAATACATTCGCAATACAGTATTACGCAATGCGTTTTTTTCTCTTTTGGTCACTCTCCGTTTGGCCCCGTTTTTTGACCTGTTGAGTCATTCCACATACGCATTTACCATCCATTTTGGTCACCACCATCTGAGTCCTTGGAGGTCGTTTTGAGAGTTGCAGCATTTGATTGGTCCTATCAGATTTGCATTTGCCTGATTGACCCTCACAAACGTATGTTCCTCAGGGTTCAATCTATCCGGTAAGCCTCTCTTCAGTTCGTGACGGCTTCTTTTGTTTTTTTCACGATTGAATCGAGAGCACTTTTTTTTTTTTTTTTTTTTGGACTATTACTCCTCTTCTCTACAGAGACTGCATTCATATAGTTATCAAGAGAGCACTCATCACTTATTGTTCCATTGGACCATCACTTTTGTTTCACCGAGATTATACTTGTATAGATATTTTGTCACAGTATATATATATATATATATATATATATATATATATATATATATATATATATATATATATATATATATATATATATATATGCTGTGGAAATGAACTATTAATTCCTCGATTAATTCTTTTGATCGGTACTCGTCTCTGCCGGCTTCCGGGTCTTCAGGGAGTTCGGTCAGAGATCCGGTGACGTCACAGACACCGGCAGGGCTTTCCGTGTCCATCTGAAGGGCTCCTTTGCTGTGCCTTCATATCTGCATGCCGGCGGGACCTTACTATCTGCCACACGCAAAGGCCGTTACACTTCCCTCTATCAACCTGGGATTCTACAGCCATCCACTGGGAGTTGCCATAGTTCCCTTCACGGGACATCTACATGCCGACGGACTGATGTTAACCTCTCCTCATCTGGATTCAGCAGTGGTATCGTACACATTTTTATACCAGTATCATACTTAGCTACATGTTTTTATGACAGCTTTTTCTACTGTTTGGTATTACTCACACCATTTTTACAGTTTATGTAGCTGTCGATTTTATCTCCAGTGCAATATTTATTTTGTTACCTACTTGAAGACTATAAAAGTTGTAATGCTATTGCCATCGAGCACTGCCTGTGTGTGTTTTTTGTATCCTGCTATCCATTTTTCCAGTGGTTAGTAGCTGCACTGGGAATCTGCCTGCAAGGCGATCAGCTAAAAAGTAGTTGGAAATGTATGTGCGTTATAATCAAAATTAATCGAACACGAAAATTGTAATCAGTAACAGCCCATATACACAAATGTGTGTGTGTGTGTGTGTGTGTGTGTGTGTGTGTGTGTGTGTGTGTGTGTGTGTGTGTGTGTGTGTGTGTGTCACCGATTTTTTTTTTTTTTTTTAAAGTCCGCAGCTTCAAATACTGCAGCTGACTTTTAAAAAGGGAAACTTACCTGTCCAGCGCGCCCGTGTTCTATCGTTCGGCTCTCGGATGCTGCCGCCACCATCTTCGGTAAGGGAATCAGGAAGTGAAAGCCTTGCAGCTTCACTTCCTGGTTTCCTGTCTATTCGCGAGTCACGCTGTGTGATCCAAATGGTCCCTGTTGTCTTCAGGGACCTGTGCAGAGGGGGAGGAGCGGCGTAGATACCCGCAGATAATGCTGAAAGGTGCCAAATGTGACACTGGAAAGGGGGAGGGTTCCAAAAAGCGGAAGTTCCATTTGGGGGGGGGGGGGGATTCTGCTTTAAATGAAAGGCTGACACCACTTTTGACAAAGGATGGAACGGGTCGTAGCACGTGAACGTGGTCAAGGATCAAAATATGGTTCCTTGCACGAAAGGGTCGCCAACACCCTTCTATCCAAGGTGATAGCCATCAGGAAGGCTAGCTTGCGTGACAGCAAGTCTAATGGAACTTTAATAGGTTCAAATGGTTGCTTCTGTAGCACAGACAGCATCAAATTCAAGTCCCAAAGACACATTGGTGACCTAATGGGGGGAAGCAAACTAGTTGCCCCCTGCATTTGATCAGTGAATGGGAGGCTACAGGCCTTTGGAAGAATACCGATAGGGCCGAAACTTGACCTCAGATTGTAATCAAAGCCAATTTGATTTCTACAGCCGACAGTAGAAAAGAGATTTCTCCCAATCCCGTATTTTCGTGGATGCCATTTTTGGCTTCACACCAAGCAATACAAGTCTTCCAGACTTTGATAGATATTCCTAGCGATAGCTTTTCTAGCATTCACTGGGGTAGACATTACTGGTCCCAAGATGCCTCGGTCCTTTAATATCCTGGCTTTGATAGCCATTAGGGGTGTAACGGATCAGAAAACTCACGGATCGGATCGATCCTCGGATCAGGAGTCACGGATCGGATCATTTTTCGGATCAGCAAAAAAAAATACTAAACTTGTTACACCCAACAGAGTTTTAGATTCAGTTATTTTCAACACAAAACGGAGCTTAAATACAGAATAAGTAAATCTGACGGACTGTTTACATGTTACATTTTAAAATCTGCAGCAAACCTTACATGCGTGCTAATGTGACAGAACACCTCCGATTTTCACATTAAGTTAAATATTAATATCAGAGAAGTTCTGTCACATTAGCAAGCATGTAAGGTGCCATTAAACGCAGCTATTCACAAAAAAAACTATTTGTTTTTTTACCAAAAAACATTTATCAGAGTACATATTGGCCTAAATATATGAGCGACACAGTACCGTATCGCAAAAAAATGCTCTGGTCGGGAAGGGGGGGGGGGGTAAATCTTCAGAGGCTGAAGTGGTTAAACAGGGACCTGGACAATGCCATACACAGTGTGTGAAGCAAAGGAACGGTGTACTGTGACATGCTGTGTATACAGTGGGGGAAGTGTCTCAGTGTAGCACACACACAGACAGTAGCGATGTACAAGCACACACTGACAGGTTAAGCCCTCTCCACCCCTCCTAAGGACTCTCATGATCCCCTCACAGCCCGGTGTGATTGTTCCAGCACGGCATTCCAAGCAGGCAGGTTAGGGAGAGGAGAAAGTGAGTGAGAGGAAGTAACAAGCTGAACACACACTGCTGGCTTAGTTTCTCACCTCTCTATACAGTGCACTTGTTCCCGATCCCTCACCTAACATTATCTTATCTGCAGAGCAGAGGCTGGCCGTTCCCCCTTCCAGACACTTACAGATTACTGTGTAATCACGGGTGAGTCGGTGACATCCATCGCTTCTGTCGGAGCAGCCAGGGGAATTCAGTCCCATGCTGTGAAGGGTCACTGGCAAGCACACGCTCTCCACTGGGCTGGAGCAAGATGGCCGCCAGCTCCGGAGCTAGGCCGAAGCCGGGGACTTTCCTACGGCCGAGGCTCCGGAGCGATCCGCGGATCGTGTGGTGTGCCGATCCGAACGGGGTGGCCCGTTCGGATCACGGATCGGTGACGATCCGTTGCACCCCTAATAGCCATGCCTTCAAATTTGGAGACTAACTTGGGGTGGAACATATGACCCTGAAACAGCAGATCTGGGTGCTGTGGAAGTGTCCATGTTCCATCTTGTCAGTCTGACAATCTCCGGGAACCAGGGCCTTCTGGGCCAGACTGGTGCTACCAGAATGACTGGGGGACCCTCTCTCCGAATCCTGCGCAACAAAAGTGGAAGGAGAGGGATCGGAGGGAACGTATAAACCAGGGAGTACTGGCTCCATGAAATATATCAGAGCTTCTGCTACGATTGCCAGAGGATCTCTTGTTCGAGAGAAACTGCTGTAGTTTGTTGTTGAATCTGGATGCTAGTAGGTCGACCTCTGGCCATCCTTAATGTTGGCAAATTTCCTAGAACACCTCTGGGTGTGGGGACCATTTTCCGGGCATATGTGCTGGCGGCTGAGATAATCTGCCTTCCAGTTTGACTCCCAGGATATGGACTGCCGATATAATTTGCACATATCTTTCTGCCCAGGCAAGTATGTAGTTCACCTCCCCAGAGCTGTAGGACTCCTGGTACCACCTTGGTGGTTTATATAGGCCACTGCAGTGGCATTGTCGGACTTGACTCTGATCGGGTAGTCCTGGCGCCTCACCGTCCAGGAGTGTAGGGCAGGATCTGTTCCTGACCATTTCCTGTCTAGGGTCGCTCCCCAGCCTAAGAGACTGGCATATGTAGTCAGTACTCTCCAAGTTACTGGGAGAAAGGATTTTCCTTTTCGCAGGTTCTGATCTTGCAGCCAATTTAGGCTAAAGGATGAGGGGATAAGCACATTGGATAATCCAGGGCTTTTCTTCCCCTGTTCCAAGCCAACAAGATGTTCTTTTGTTGTAAGGGCCAGGAATGGAACTGGACATATGGCACTGTGGCCTCAAAGGAGGATACCATCCTCCCTAGAAAGTTCATACAGAGAAGAGTGGAGGCTTGTCTGGTGCCCCTTATATGACGCACCTGATCTTTTAGGGCGTCGATCCTTATGGGTGGTAAGAATACTCTTGCTTGGACCGTGTTTAGGAGCAAACCTAGATACTTAAAATCTTGAGCTGGACCAAGTTTGACTTTCAGTATTTATGATCGAGCCTAAGCTCTTCAAATACCATACTGTGTATATTATGCTCTGTTCTAGAGCCTGTACTGATCTGTGTCCAGGATTTCCACTCCGCAGGGTCCAGCACCCAGAGGTTACTTACAGGCAAAACCTTGCAGCATCAAGAGTCTTCTTTGCGAGGCTCGGATACCATTTATCTAAGCATAAAAGCCTGTGTCAAATGGATCCGATAGGTAAATCCCTTGATTCATTTTTTGGAACCGTTTGTAGGAAGAGAGACCTGGAGCTCAGAGAGCTCCAACAAACCATTCACCTTGTAGACACTAGTAAAACTGATGTGCTTCCTGTGAGGGAGGGGTTATATAGGGAGGTCATTTCATGTCTAAAGAGGTTTGATCTACCAGTGTCGTTCACCTGATGAAGCATAACCCAGCAGGTAATGAATATTAGCCTGACTCTGTCCCACGATGAATGAAAAATTGGGCTAACTTTACTGGGTTTTTTGTTTGCTTTTTTAGCATGAAACCATTTTCACACACAAAAAAAAAAAAAAAAACGGATTCGAAAAATTGCTGCGCAAATACAGTGCGAGATTAAAAGTTACAACCCCCATTGTATTCTCTAGGGTCTCTGCTAAAAAAACGTTTGGGGGGTTATATGTATTTTTTTTTTTGTTTTATAAAAAAAGATTTTTCTCACGTAGGAGAGAAAATGTCAGAATTGGCTTGGGTGGCAAGTGGTTAATGAATTAATAAACGAAACCATAAAGTTAGCCCAATTTTTTCCATAATGTGAAAGATGTTACGCCGAGAGAATCGTGATCTTCATGCCAAGCAAAAAAATAGTGATACTCATTTTTGCCAAAATCGTGCAGCTCTACCTAGTTGTAATGACATTTTCATAAAAGCCATTTAATTTGTTTTCGCTATTACAAAACTAATACTAGAATATAATAAAAGCTACAAAAGCATCGCTAATTATCTATCGTTATCAAAGTTGACTAATACTTTAACAGACAAAAGTGAAAAGACCAAAAAGAAACCTTTATCCTACCTCCAACTGTTGCAGAAGAGATTTACCCTTTTTATTAATTTCATTTATTAAGGTAAAGATAGCCACTTTAATTTCCTGCTCCACTCGTTTATTAGTTTCATTCACTTCCTTTATCCTGTCAAATACAAGAAAGGAAAATACAGAAAGTATTTTTCAAGATAACTGGTGCAGGCATGTTTCTTGAAATAAAATGTTAAAGGGTTACTAAAAGGAATTTTTATTTTTTATTTAAAATAACAAACATGTTATACTTACCTCCACTGTGCAGTTTGTTTTGCACAGAGTGGCCCTGATCCTTGTCTTCTGGGGTCCCTCAGCGGCAGTCTCTGGTCCTCCCTGCAATTACTCACCACAGTCATACGAGAGCTTGCATGGTGGTCAGTAATTGCGGGCGCGCTACAGCGAGCGGCCATAGCCGCTCACTGTATCACTTTGCCCCGCCTCACTGGATGTGATTGACAGCAGCGCCAGCCAATGGCTGCGCTGCTCTAAATCCATCCGCTCTAGCCAATCAGCGGCCAGGCTGAGCGGCGAAGAGGATCTCGGAACTGTGCGGGACTTTCGAGGGATCAGGTAAGTATAACAGGGGCTCGGGGGGGTGGCAGCATCCAATGTTTTTTCACCTTAATGCATAGATTGCATTAAGGTGAAAAAAATAATTTCCTTACAACTTCTTTAAAGGTACAAGCTAAAGCGGTCCTAGAATTTATGCAGAAAGATAAAAGGAAACTTGTATGCCATCACAAAAAACGCTGTACATGTTTTCACCTATGTATTTTACTGTGGTTTAAAAATGCTACTGCTTCACCTAGAATGCATTTTAAAACAAATCACACCATCCATAGGAATGACTGAAAACTGCATGCATGAGAAAAAGGTGAATGTTTGTGTGCTTAACCACTTAAGACCCGGACCAAAATGCAGCTAAAGGACCTTGCTCCTTTTTGCGATTCGGCACTGCGTCGCTTTAACTGACAATTGCGTGGTCGTGCGACGTGGCTCCCAAACAAAATTGGCGTCCTTTTTTCCCCCCACAAATAGAGCTTTATTTTGGTGGTATTTGATCACCTCTGCGGTTTATTTTTTTGCGCTAAACAAAAATAGAGCGACGCGTTTGAAAAAAATTCAATATTTACTTTTTGCTATCATAAATATCCCCAAAAAATATATAATTTGTATTTATTTATTTTTTTACTCAGTTTAGGCCGATACGTATTCTACCTATTTTTGTTTTTAAAAAAAAAAAATCGCACTAAGCGTTTATAGGTTGGTTTGCGCAAAATTTATAGCGTTTACAAAATAGGGGATAGTTTTATTGCATTGTTATAATTTTTTTTTTTTTTACCAATGGCGGCATTTAGCGATTTTTTTTCGTGACTGCGACATTATGGCGGACACTTGACAATTTTGACACATTTTTGGGACCATTGTCATTTTCACAGCAAAAAATTAAAAATGCATTGTTTATTGCGAAAATGACAGTTGCAGTTTGGGAGTTAACCACAAGGGGGCGCTGATGGGGTTATGTGTTCCCTCAAGTGCGTTTACAACTGTAGGGGGGTGTGGCTGTAGGTGTGACGTCATCGATTGTGTATCCCTATAAAAGGGATGACACGATCGATGCAGCCGCCACAGTGAAGAACGGGGAAGCCGTGTTTACACACGGCTCTCGCCGTTCTTCAGCTTCGGCGACCGATCGCGGGTCTCCAGCGGCGATCGGGTCCCGGAGCTTTGGACCGGGTTGCGGGAGCGCGCCCGCGACCCACGGCTGGGTACTAGTACAGGACGTACCTGTACGTACATGTGCCCAGCCGTGCCATTCACTAAAACCTTAAATAAGCTCTAATATGTTGAGGCTATTCTAACCGCTTCAAGACGGTAGGACATCCATGGATGTCCTTGGGTTGAAATGGTTATACCAGGATGATGCCCGATAGCTAGCTTGGTATGGGCTGCAATTCCACTTTTAGGGAAAAATGGCTGAAATGGTTAAATACGTTTTTTTGCGCTTAAGGAGGGTCTTATGTTTAACTAAACGCCGGTTTTAGCCTTTAAAAACGTGTTCAGCAGAGTTTGCACCGGCGTCCCGTGTGTATGGGGCCTTAGACAGTTTCTACCTTAGAATGCCTCAACTCTGAATGGAGGAGCAACAGATCATTTTGGACAGCAGCATTGTTAATTTGAGAAGTGTTAGATGTACCAACAGATTTAGAATTTGTCAGTCAAGGCCAACGCCAACCTTTTAACCACTTCAGTCCCGAAAGAATTTACCCCCTTAATGACCAAGTAATTTTGTGATTGTGAAGTAAAATTGATGTCCCCCCCCCCTACAAATAGAGCTTTCTTTTAGTGGTATTTGATCACCTCTGCGTTTTTTATTTTTTGCGCAACAATCAAAAAGACTGATATTTTGAAAATAAAAAACCCACACAATATTTTTTTTACTTTCTGCTATAAAACGTATCCAGAATTTATTTATTTTTTTATATATATATATATATATATATATATATATACACATATACATATATATACATATACACACACACACACATATATACACATATATACACATATATACACACATACACGCATACATACACATATACATGCACACATATATATATATATATATATATATATATATATATACACAGTGAGGAAAATAAGTATTTGAACACCCTGCTATTTTGCAAGTTCTCCCACTTGGAAATCATGGAGGGGTCTGAAATTGTCATCGTAGGTGCATGTCCACTGTGAGAGACATAATCAAAAAAAAATCCAGAAATCACAATTTATGATTTTTTAACTATTTATTTGTATGATACAGCTGCAAATAAGTATTTGAACACCTGTCTATCAGCTAGAATTCTGACCCTCAAAGACCTGTTAGTCTGCCTTTAAAATGTCCACCTCCACTCCATTTATTATCCTAAATTAGATGCACCTGTTTGAGGTCATTAGCTGCATAAAGACACCTGTCCACCCCATACAATCAGTAAGAATCCAACTACTAACATGGCCAAGACCAAAGAGCTGTCCAAAGACACTAGAGACTAAATTGTACACCTCCACAAGGCTGGAAAGGGCTACGGGGAAATTGCCAAGCAGCTTGGTGAAAAAAGGTCCACTGTTGGAGCAATCATTAGAAAATGGAAGAAGCTAAACATGACTGTCAATCTCCCTCGGACTGGGGCTCCATGCAAAATCTCACCTCGTGGGGTCTCAATGATCCTAAGAAAGGTGAGAAATCAGCCCAGGACTACACGGGAGGAGCTGGTCAATGACCTGAAAAGAGCTGGGACCACCGTTTCCAAGGTTACTGTTGGTAATACACTAAGATGTCATGGTTTGAAATCATGCATGGCACGGAAGGTTCCCCTGCTTAAACCAGCACATGTCAAGGCCCGTCTTAAGTTTGCCAATGACCATTTGGATGATCCAGAGGAGTCATGGGAGAAAGTCATGTGGTCAGATGAGACCAAAATAGAACTTTTTGGTCATAATTCCACTAACCGTGTTTGGAGGAAGAATGATGAGTACCATCCCAAGAACACCATCCCTACTGTAAAGCATGGGGGTGGTAGCATCTTGCTTTGGGGGTGTTTTTCTGCACATGGGACAGGGCGACTGAACTGTATTAAGGAGAGGATGACCGGGGCCATGTATTGCGAGATTTTGGGCAACAACCTCCTTCCCTCAGTTAGAGCTTTGAAGATGGGTCGAGGCTGGGTCTTCCAACATGACAATGACCCGAAGCACACAGCCAGGATAACCAAGGAGTGGCTCTGTAAGAAGCATATCAAGGTTCTGGCGTGGCCTAGCCAGTCTCCAGACCTAAACCCAATAGAGAATCTTTGGAGGGAGCTCAAACTCCGTGTTTCTCAGCGACAGCCCAGAAACCTGACTGATCTAGAGAAGATCTGTGTGGAGGAGTGGGCCAAAATCCCTCCTCCAGTGTGTGCAAACCTGGTGAAAAACTACAAGAAACGTTTGACCTCTGTAATTGCAAACAAAGGCTACTGTACCAAATATTAACATTGATTTTCTCAGGTGTTCAAATACTTATTTGCAGCTGTATCATACAAATAAATAGTTAAAAAAAATCATACATTGTGATTTCTGGATTTTTTTTTTTTTGATTATGTCTCTCACAGTGCACATGCACCTACGATAACAATTTCAGACCCCTCCATGATTTCCAAGTGGGAGAACTTGCAAAATAGCAGGGTGTTCAAATACTTATTTTCCTCACTGTATATCTTCCTTCATCAATTTAGGCCAATATGTATTCTTCTATAAAGACTGCGACATTGCGGCTGACAAATCTGACACTATTTGGGGACCTGTGACACCAATAGCGATCAGTGTTAAAATGACACTGGCAGGGAAGGGGTTAACTACTGGGGTGATCAAAGGGTTAAATGTGTTCCCTAGTTAAAAAGTGATTAGGAACAGACAATCTCCATGTTCTCCCGTCAGAACAGGGATCTGCCTTGTTTACATAGGCAAAGCCCCATTTGGCCTCTGAAGCGATCGCAGCTGGCCGGCAGACATCGGGTCCGCCGGACACGCGCATCGGCTTCTTGCGATGTACAGATACATTGTTTCGTGCAAGAGAGCCACCCTGCCACAGTATATATGCAGTGGGTGGTCTTTAAGTACTTAACTGGTTAAAGACCACCCATCAGATTTCATGCCATCTATACTGTGGGCGCACGCACCCGCTGCACGGAGGGGGAGCCAATTGCGTCACAAAGGCAGAACTGGGATCTGCCTATGTAAACAAGGCAGATCCCCGTTCTGACAGGGGAGAACATGGAGATCTGATTCTAGTAATCGGAAACAGCGATCTCGGTTCTTCCTGTCAGTACTTCCCCCCATACAGTAAGAAAGCATAAACGGGGAACACATTTAACCCTTTCATCAACCGTGGTGTTAACCCCTTCCCTGTCAGTGTCATTTATACAGTGATCAGTGCATTTTTTTTTTTTTTGCACCGACCACTGTATTGGTGTCCCCAAAAAGTGTCACTGGTCAAAAAAAAAAAACAGATCGCCGACATTACCAGTAAAAACACAATTAAAAAGTCCATAAAGCTATCCCATAGTTTGTAGACGCTATAACTTTTGCGCAAACCATACACTTATTGGGATTTTTCTTTTTTCAAAAAAATATTTAGAAGAATACATATTGGAACAAATTGGTGAAGATTTTTTTTACATTTTTGACAGTCGTGCTACACTGAACCCAATTTTTTTTTATAATTTTCTTTACACAAATAGAGCTTTCTTTCGGTGGTAATAGTGACTGCTGGGTTTTTTGCAAAAAAAAATAATGTTTTGTTTTTGTCAGTAAATTTTGTTAAGTAATTTTTCTCCTTCACTGATGTAATCCAGGCATGGATGATCAGTGCCCCGATTACATGTTTCGTTGTCCCCTGCGAGGAGATGCCGCCGATCCGCTCTCCTAGCCACACACTGTCAGTGTGACGCGAGGGGCGCCGATTACCGTCATCTCCGTGACTGGCTGTGGTTGTCCAAGCAACGTCATCCCAGAACGAGAGCCGCACCGCCCCTCTGTCATTTGAAGGTGGGCGGCGGATGGCAAGTGGTTAAAGACTAAACCCTTTTCTGACACTTAACAAAAAAAAGGTAGTGCTGCGCTGTAAGTGGGGGATGGGAAAGGTGTGTAAAGGAAGTAAAAGATGGTCTGTCTGTGGTTGGAACAGTACAAACAAAATAGCATCAAAAAATGATCAGTGAACTAACTGACAAAGGTGTATCAATTCTATGCATGAGTGCTAATAGATAACTTCATGAACTCTTCTTGGTATAGTGAAATAAACAATAGAATAAGTGATGAAAAATGCAAATAAAGATAAACAATGTGCATAACACAGCACCCAAGTGACTGGGATAAGCCAAGCTAAAAGGTCCATGCAGCAGAGCTTAATAATAACGGAAATATGAATGATAATAAAAAGTCCAAAATTAAAAAGTGCTGGTGTAGATCCCAACATGTGGTGTGAAGAAAGGATGGATATCCAGTGATCCCTTCAGGGTGAGTGAGGATGTCCCCTTACCTTACTGCTGTAAGGCAACAGCATATAGATCCAAACACACTTTCCAATCGTATCTGTATGGGTGGTTATCCGAATGGACTCTAATTCAAGGAAACACAGGTCCTCTCTTGGTAGTCACGTCTCAGGATGGCCAATGACTCGCACCCAGAGGGATAAAGTACCAATAGTGTGATACCGTTTAAAAAAGTTTATTCAGCAGAAAAAATACATAAGGGTACTCACATGGGTACTCGCATTCGTCACCACACGTGACTTCCTCAGGAGAATGCGCGTAAGAGTCCACCGAGAGGTACCGGAGGTGACGTTGGCGAACTACTTCCCCTCTTTTTATATGCCTGATTTTATCTTAAACCATGTGAGTACCCTTATGTATTTTTTCTTCTGAATAAACTTTTTTAAACGGTATCACACTATTGGTACTTTATCCCTCTGGGTGCGAGTCATTGGCCATCCTGAGACGTGACTACCAAGAGAGGACCTGTGTTTCCTTGAATTAGAGTCCATTCGGATAACCACCCATACAGATACGATTGGAAAGTGTGTTTGGATCTATATGCTGTTGCCTTACAGCAGTAAGGTAAGGGGACATCCTCACTCACCCTGAAGGGATCACTGGATATCCATCCTTTCTTCACACCACATGTTGGAGATCTACACCAGCACTTTTTTAATTTTGGACTTTTGATTATCATTTATATTTCCGTTATTATTAAGCTCTGCTGCATGGACCTTTTAGCTTAGCTTATCCCAGTCACTTGGGTGCTGTGTTATGTACATTGTTTATCTTTATTTGCATTTTTCATCACTTATTCTATTCATGCATAGAATTGATACACCTTTGTCAGTTAGTTTACTGATCATTTTTTGATGCTATTTTGTTTGTACTGTTCCAACCACAGACAGACCATCTTGTACTTCCTTTACACACTTTTCCCATCCCCCACTTACAGCGCAGCACTACCTTCTTTTTGTTATTATTCTATGGTCTGATACACCTTTTAGTGCTGCAGCTGTACCCCATTTGTCCCCTTCCCCCCACATCCTTTGGTAGCGCGGTAATACCCACCCCTTCACTTTTTCTGACACTTGTTGCTTACAAGTTAAAATCAGTATTTTTTGCTAGAAAATTGCTTATAACCTCCAAACACACAAAAAAAGTTTGCTTCATTTTTTTGTATAATGTGAATGAGGTTACGCTGCAAGAATCGTGAAAAAAAGCAAAAAAAAATTTAAATTTGTGAATTTTAATTGGAAACCGAACTAATGAAGGATCAATAGATAATAAAACCCGGTTTCAGGGGAACTCGGACTAAAACAAAAAAAGACTTCGTGACAGACTACATCCAAAATACACTTTAAATTTTGCCCATAGTTACACTTTAAATACACCATTTTAGTTACAGCATTTTCAGAAAAGCTTTATGTGACTTTACAGGCCAGCCATGAAACGTGATATATTCATATTGCATACAGAAATCTACCTGTCAGGTATATAAACTGTTGCATGCGTACAGAAGCAATTACAATTCCAAGAATGCAAAAAGTCTACCTGTTCTGAACCTGAGTAGCAGCAAAATGCACATAATTTTTCTTCTCCATGAGCTTTGCCAAGAGGTTTTCAATAGCACCTTTCTGGTTCTGAAACGCCTCCTCCAAAAACTGGTACCTATAGTAAACAAAAAGAAAAGAAGATTATTTGTATTTTTTCCCCTAAAAATGTGCTCAACCATATGGCGTTCGGTTTCTGTAAATGACATATACAGGCACTGCTATCAAGTCTTCACTTATCTCTAAAGTGAACACAGGCTGTAGCACATAAGGTACAGGGGGGATATACCAAAACTGGAGAAGACATTGTATCTACTGGTTGTATTTTGCCAAGTTTTCTCTGTATCCTCTTTGAAAATTTCAATAAACTATAGGAACGAAAAAAAAACGACAGAAATCGGGAGCAGACGTGCATGGCAACCAATCAACTTTTTCTGAAAATGAAAGCTAGAAGCTAACTGGTCGCCATGCACCGCTGCTCTGACCTCTTCAATTGTAATAACATTCTCTAAATGAGCACAGAAAATCACCTACTGATTTGCCAAAAAATCCAGTGAAGACCTAACTTCCTGTAAAGGGTGGGCAACACACTGTTGCATTGAAATCCCAAGCAGCATTACCCCTTCTAGGGTAAAGCACACACCTTTCTTGTTATCAATGAGGAAATGGGAATCCATCAGGGAAGAGCTCAGGAAGGACTAAAAACACTGCCTAGGATTTCAATAAAGTAAAGGCAGTTCTATACAGCATTGAAATCATTGCCAGGGTCATCCTCCCCAAGCGTCTCTACCTCTTCCAGACATTGCCCATTCCAGTTCCACATGCGGATCTCCGGAAGCTCCAAGCGGACTTGGTGCGCTTTGTCTGGAACTATGGGAGGCACAGGATACCCTGTACGGTTCTGACAGCGTCTCGCTCTGACGGGGGATTGGGGTTCCCTGACCTGCTCAAGTATTACCAGGCAGCCCAACTGCACGCTATTACCTCCTGGTTCCCTCAGCGCTCTTATAACAAATGGACAGAAATTAAGATATGGCTTGCCCCCACGCACCCAGATGGCCTGCTCTGGAACGCTAATGTGGAGGTGGACTCGGGCCGTCTCCTGGGACCCATGCTTCATCTTCGGACGATCTGGCGCAGATTGTCCCGTGCACATAGCCTGAGCTCGGAAAGGTCTATTGACCCCTTTCCCGTCCAACCCCAGGATGCCTGATAGCCTGGCCCAACAGATGTCGTCGCCTTGGGCAACGCGAGACCTCTTCCACTTTGGCCACTTGGTGGACCCTATAACCTGCACATTGCTCTCATTCACTGACTTGCAAAGGAAATTTGATTTGCCTCGCCAGGTGTTCTATGGGTATCTGCAGATAAGACACTATGCACAATCATTTGCCCCAAAGCTCCAATTTTCAGCGCCAACGCCTTTCGAAAAAGTGGTATTAGAGGGATCTGCTCGCCGCGGTTTGATATCAGATATGTATCAACTGTTAAACTCTGGCTCCTTTACCGCGCAGGGTAAGCATGCATACATGTTTCGCTGGGAAAGGGTGCTGGGGGAGGAGATCTCAGAAACTGGCCGGCTGATCTGGTCTCAGGCAGCTAAAAGCTCTCTGTACGCTCTACAAGGTGAATGCCTATAAAATTCTTTACTTTTGGTACATGACACCAGATGTTCTCCACGCTATTTACCCATCCAGCTCAGACAGGTGTTGGCACTGCCAGGGAGCCAGGGGAACCTTGCATCACATATACTGGACCTGCCCCAAGATAGTACCATTTTTGACGGAGACGCAGCAGTTACTGTCCCGTCTCTTGGGAGAACCAGGCCCCAGGTCCCCAAAACTATTCCTACTAGGGGTATTGCCCTTGCAAATTCCCAAGTCCTCCAAAAAATTGGGGAGGCATGTTTTGACAGCCGCGAGGTGCCTGGTTGCTCTCCATTGGAAGCGATTGTCTACTCACCCCCCCCCCTTCTGAGGAAGACTTGTACGCTAGGATTAAGGATGTTGAGCTGATGGAAAAAATGACAGCTAGATTGCAGGATAGACTGGAATTGCATGACGTGGTCTGGGAGGAGTAGCGCCGTCATGAGGATCCACCCTGAGCCATTGTTCGAGCCTCCTCTTACCCTTCCCCCCACCTCATCTCTCCCTACCCCCCTTGAACCTTTAGCTCCCTCGGTTTTTCATTCCTTTTCTGATTCCTTCCTTCTGTTCTCTTTGTTTTTCGTGGTGTTTTTTTTTTGTGTGTTCAGCTGCGGCCCTCGGCAGGCTGTGTCTAAGGTTTGGCCGCTTTTGTGTGGAGCGACCGAGCTCTCCCCCTGTTATCTGCCTCATAACTTACTACACTGTGATGTACACTGTTTTTGCTACTGCTCTGCTGTAGTTTTGTACAGTTTTCTTTGTGATACAGGGTTATCCTGTGTCTAATAAAAATGTTATTTGAAATCGTTGCCAGGTCTCTACATGAGTTTAAGAGCTATATTTCTGGCAAGACCTAAAGGCTTTTTTGTGTACTTGCATCATCTTTGAAAGACAAAACTGGGGGAAGCTTTATGTTTTTAAAGCGTTGGGTAACTTTACCAAAAAAGCTGCCTATACAGCACCTGAAATAAAAACACTGTGCAGCTTTGTCTAAAGTTGGATAATTCCCTTGCTAAAAAAGGTATATGCCATTTGCGCACCTCCTGAAGTATGGCCAAAAACTTCCAGAGAATGACATCTAGTCCTACAATCCCATCCGATTAAAACTCTTGCATGCACACTCTCACATCGCAGTAGCACTGACCTCAGCAAAGCTGCGGAGGAGGAATAGTGGACCACACATGTGCGGGGAGTTTGCGCTTGTGATGATCAGTGTGAGCAGTAATAGCTAGAAGTGTCTTAGAAACCGAACTTCAAGGGATCCACGCCGTTTTCAGATATTGGGCATATTCCAATGGGTGAACCTCCTTGGGGGTGAGTGGAAGGCACAATAATGGAGAAGCTAATAAAAAAAAAACAATCTTCATTTTGCAGTATCCAGTGCGTCACCCTTTAATTTCACTTCCTTCTGATACTGGCTGATTTTACAGTCAGAAGGAAGTAGAATTGAAGTATGATGCACTGGATACTGCAAAATAAAGATTACATTTTTTGAGCTTCTCCATTGTGCCTTCCACTCACCCCCAAGGGGTTCACTGGAATCTGTCCAATATCATCTGAAAACAGCGTAGATCTCTTGGAGTTCGGTCTCCTCTATACGTCCAGGATACCACCTATAGAGGGATCCCCAACCTTAGACTGCTGTGTTCATGGGTTATGTTTGTAGCGGATATCATCCAGATTCTTCAGACAAGCCGAGTTTACTTGCCGATGGGATTATTCATGCTCGATTGATCCGTTGTCTTTGACAGTACGATCCAGCGGATCCGGTAAGCGTAGTTAGTCTTATCATACCTACCTGAAAGGAATTTCCATGTGATGATCTACACGGCTATACGTTATTTTCACCGTTACTCTTCACTTCATTATGATGGACATTTTCACATGTATTGTGTCTGTGGACATGTTACTTTAACAATAATCTTTTTTTCACTTCATACCCTGTTGGGTATACATCACTTAGTGCAGGGTTTGACAAATTTGCTTGGAATCTAGGAGCCAGCTAAAAAAGTAAGGAGACAGAAAACGCGCCCCGTCCCCGACGAGCTTGCACGCAGAAGCGAACACATATGTGAGTAGCTCCCTGCATATGTAAACGGTATTCAAACCACACATGCGAGGTATCGCCGCGATCGTTAGAGCGAGAGCAATAATTCTAGCTCTAGACCACCTTGAACTCAAAACATGCAACCTGTAGAATTTTTTAAACGTCGACTATGGAGATTTTTAGGGGTAAAAGTTTGTCGGCATTCCACGAGCGGACGCAATTTTGAACCGTGACATGTTAGGTATCAATTTACTCAGCGTAACATTATCTTTCACAATATAAACAAAAAATTGGGATAACTTTACTGCTGTCTTTTTTAATTAAAAAAAAATGTGGATTTTTTCCCCAAAGAAGTGCGCTTGTAAGTATTGCCACGATTTCCCGCAACGGCCAGTAATTGAGGCCGCGGCCTCAATTACCGGTGGGCGCCAGGTCGCAATTGCGACGTGGCGCCCTGATTTTGTCGAGCCCTAAATCTAAATTCAGTTAATTAATGTAAATATTGAAAAAAAAAGTCAGTTATATAGGACCAATGGCAAAAACAAAACCCATAGCGAATTCCAAAACAAAAAAAAACAAAAAAACACCATTATAGAAAAGAAAAAAAAATATTGTATAGTTATTAAACCCCACCCCCCCTAACAGCTAAAGATTTATTAAAAACTACTAAATTGCAATTGAGGTCAAGCTCAATATTCATTAGCGCCAAAAAACAACAAATTATAAAAATAGTTAACTATTTTCATAATCGATCGGCCTGCATACAGAATTCGTTATTCATTCACATATCAGGAAATACAGTGCAGCACACATACAGCTCATTACACCATTATTGACATACATTTCAATAAGTGCCTGAGAACTTGTGAATGTGTGAGGAGCAATGCCTCATGGAACATGTAGTCCTGGGCAGAAAGTGAGTGGTTCTTAACGCAGAAGTTTTTTTACCTTGCTATAGGGGTCTCCTATGGGACTTGTTCCCTTTTTCAGCCGCTATGCATTTGGAAATGGGCTAGGACTTTATTAAAACGCAAAACTGTTTTTTTTGGTGCAACAGACTTCAATGGAGAAGCTGCAGAAAAGAATGTATTTATTTTTTTTATTTTTTTGCCCAATAATAAATTGACAAAAAAAAAACATAAAAACTGCAAAACCCAAATCGCAGCAAAATAGTGTGTACAGAAATGCAAAAAGCACTGCAGAAAACGGATCAAAAGCAAATTGCATAGGTGTGAACCAAGCCTCATGCTGGCCATACACGCATCAATTTTCAAAACGAGAATATCCAAAAGAAAAACCGTTGTACATTTGCTGAATAAAAGAATGTTGTTTGAAAATTTCACTTCCTTTGATCAGAAGTTTTCTATTTGGCGCCTTAATATTTTCCCCTCATTGTGGTCGAAAACAAACATTAATTTGACCGCACTTACATTTAGAAGATCGAATATTCTTAAATTTACTTTTTTTTTAATGAAACGTTTTTGTATGGCCAGCATAATATATGTTACAGTTCTATCTGAAAAATCAGCAACACAGTCTTTCATTTATTTTTATTTTTTCCCTTTGAATAAAAAATTTGATCTGAGTGATATTTACCAGATTCAACCTCTAATAGTATATACAGTATATCTGTTCTGTCTTATCAGAGTGGATTGTAGATCTTGCACCCTAACCATATAGTTGGTTATTTATATTTACCACTGCAGATAGATATTTAATATTTTTTTTTAAACTTTACATAACTAAATTATACACCACACTTTAACTATTTGCTTACTGGGCACTTAAACCCCCCCTCCTGCCCAGACCAATGTTCACCTTTGAGCGATCTCACTCTTTGAATGACAATTGCGCAGTCAGTCATACAACACTGTACCCAAATTACATTTTTATCATTTTTCTGCGGTTGAAGTTTTTGTTAAAATAACAAAAAAAAAAACAGTTTTATATTTTGTTATAAAATTTTGAAAACGGGCAATTTTTCTCCTTCATTGACGTACCCAGATATGGCTGCACTGAGAGGCGTCAATAGTGGGCCGCACTGATGGGTGGTACTGAAGGGCACTGAGCATTGGCACTGATGGGTGGCACTGAAGGGCATTAAGCATTGGCCCTGATCAGCACTGGTAGGTGAGACTGATAGGCAGCACTGCTAGGTGGCACTGTTTTGCACTGGTGGTCACAGGGGGCACTGGCAGGCAGTACTGGTGCGCACTGATGAGGCAGATGTGCCTTTTCCACTGGGGACCGATGTTCCTTACACAAAAGCCGGTGATTGGCTTTTTTTCTCCTCACGCCGTCAGCGTGAGAAGAAAAAAAAAAAATTACCGAGCTTTGTTTACATCACGTCATCAGCTGTCATTGGCTGACAGCTGATCACGTGGTAAGGGGTCGTGACCTGCCCCTTACTCGATCTGTGATCACCCGAGTCTCCATGACTTTGTGATCACAGCGTGCGCCAAGGGGAGGACGTCTATTGACGGCCTCCTGGAAATTCTGGTCTTCGCTGTAGCCGTCATTTGGCTATATCGCGGACCCTAGCTGTTAAAAGGTTATTATCCGATCGAAACAATAAATTGGCCAGCCAATCGATTATGAAAAAAGGGATTTTTAATACAGCTTACCTGTAAAATCCTTTTCTTGAAGTACATCACGGGACACAGAGCGGCATATTCATTACTATGTGGTTATATGGAGTACCTTCAGGTGATGGACACTGGCAATCTCAAACAGGAAGTGCCCCTCCCTATATAACCCCCTCCCATAGGAGGAGTACCTCAGTTTTGTAGCAAGCAGTATGCCTCCCAAAATGTTTCCCATAAGAGGGGTGGGAGCTCTGTGTCCCGTGATGTACTTCAAGAAAAGGATTTTACAGGTAAGCTGTATTAAAAATCCCTTTTTCTTTCTCGTACATCACGGGACACAGAGCGGCATATTCATTACTATGTGGGATGTCCCAAAGCAATGCTTTATTGAGGGGAGGGAGAAATCTTCCCAAGACACAAGGATTTAATTCAGAGATACTCTCAAATAATAATAAATCCAACTTAGTCGAGAAAAAATTAACTTAAATTTAAATTTTAACTCAAGGGTGCCCCCGATTCTGAGGGTCTTAAATCGCAGCCCGCAGCACTGCCTGCCCAAAGGCTGTATCTGTATTCCTTCTTACGTCCACCTGGTAAAATTTTGTAAACGTGTGGACTGAAGACCAGGTTGCCGCCTTGCATACTTGAGCCATAGAGATCTGATGGTGTGCTGCCCAGGAGGCGCCCATGGCCCTGGTAGAATGAGCCTTTACTGACAAAGGAGGAGGCAACCTCTTCAAGCCGTAGGCCTGAGTAATTAACTGTTTAATCCACCTCGAGATGGTGGATTTTGCACCTGCCTGCCCTTTCTTGGGCCCATCCGGTAGAATGAACAACACATCTGTTTTCCGAATCTTCTCTGTAGCTTTAAGATAGGCCTTCATGGTCCTGACAATATCCAAGGTATGCAGCAACCCTTCCTTTCTGGAAGTGGGCTTCGGAAAAAAGGATGGTAATACCAAGTCCTGATTCAGGTGAAAACTGGATATAACCTTTGGTAAAAAGGAAGGATGAGGACGGAGAACCACCCTGTCCTTATGCAGAATAAGATATGGCTCCTTACAAGATAAGGCTGCCAATTCTGACACTCTTCTGGCGGAAACTATGGCGACCAGAAATACCAACTTCCTTGTTAGTAACACCAAAGGAACTTCAGCCAACGGCTCAAAAGGTTGTTTCTGTAGAGTTGACAGAACAAGATTCAAGTCCCACGGACAAAGTGGCGACTTCACCGGAGGATTAATACGTAAGACCCCCTGAATGAAGGTCTTAACCAGCGAGTGGGTGGCCAGCGGCCTCTGAAACCACACTGACAAAGCTGAAATCTGTCCTTTGATTGTGCTTAATGCCAGGCCTTTATCCACTCCTAGCTGGAGAAAACTTAACACTCGATCAATGGTATACTTGCGGGAAAGCCATTTCTTGGACTCACACCAGCCTACGTAGGCCTTCCAGACCCTGTAATAAATCACCCTGGAAACCGGCTTTCTAGCCCTGATCAGGGTAGAGATTACCTGCTTAGACAGCCCTCTACCCCTGAGAATCAGGGATTCAGCCGCCAGGCCGTCAAATTTAGATGCCGTAATGCAGGGTGGAGGATCGGGCCTTGCGAGAGTAGGTTTGGCCGTAGAGGAAGCGTCCAAGGATCTCCCACTGACAGCTTTAGGATTAGTGAGTACCATGCCCTTCTGGGCCATGCTGGAGCTACCAGGATGACTGGTTTGTGCTCCACCCTGATCCTGCGTAACAGGCGGGGTAGCAACTGTAGCGGGGGAAAGGCATAAAGAAGTTTGAACCAAACCAACGCATCGGCTCCGCAGGCCATAGGGTCCCGTGTCCGGGACATGAACCTGTCTAGCTTCTTGTTGAATCTCGATGCCATGATATCCACGTCCGGCATTCCCCACCTCTGGCAGATTATCTGAAAAATTTGCGGATGCAGAGACCATTCCCCTGGCGACAGAGTCTGACTCCTCAAGAAGTCTGCCTGCAGGTTGTCCACCCCGGGAATGAATATTGCCGATATGCAGGGCACATGAGCTTCTGCCCACTGGAAAATCAAGCTCACCTCTCTCTGAGCTGCCTGACTCTTGGTTCCCCCTTGGTGGTTTATATATGCCACAGCTGTGGCATTGTCCGATTGTATCCTCACCGGGAACCCCTGCAATTTGGCTGTCCAAGCCTCGAGGGCTAGCCGAGCAGCTCTGAGCTCCAAGATATTGATGGGTAACTGCCTCTCGGCCTGTGCCCAAGTACCTTGGCGAGTGCAACCATCCAAGATCGCTCCCCAGCCCCTCAGGCTGGCATCTGTGGTCACTATCTTCCAGGCCACGGGGCTGAAAGATTTTCCCTTCAGTAGATTCTGAGGATTTAACCACCAGCACAGACTTTGCCGGACTCTTGATGAGAGTGGCAAAGGAAATTCCAAGGCCTGTGGCCTCTTGCTCCATGCTGACAGAATGGCTGCCTGTAGGATGCAAGTGTGGCTTTGAGCGTAAGGTACCGCCTCGAACGTGGCCACTAGCTTGCCTAGTAGTCGCATACATAGGCGAATAGTTGGTTATTTTTTGCTTAGAACCAGATGGATCAAGTCTTTGATGGCCTCGACCTTTACTAGAGGCAGGAACACTCTTTGCTGTTCTGTGTCCAACGTCATGCCGAGGTATTCCAACCGTCTTGTGGGTTGGAATGCTGATTTTTCTCGGTTTAGGATCCAACCGAACCTCTCGAGGTACTGAACTGTGAGGGCCACTGCTCGTTCCAGGCAAGGAGACGAGTGATCTATGACTAGGAGGTCGTCCAGGTAGGCTAGGACCGTGACCCCTTGGACCCTTAGGTTGGCTAGGATCGGAGCTAGGACCTTTGTGAATACCCGGGGGGCCGTAGCCAGCCCGAAAGGGAGTGCCACAAATTGGAAATGACGCTGGGCCACTGTAAAGCGGAGAAATCTTTGATGTGGCTGAAAAATTGGCACATGAAGGTAAGCATCCTTTATGTCTATGGACGCCAGAAAGTCGTCCTTCTGGAGTGCGGCGGCTGCTGACCGAACAGATTCCATCCGGAAAGAACGAACCCTTAGGTAAACGTTTAAACCCTTTAGGTCCAAAATTGGCCTGACATAGCCATTGGGCTTTGGAACGGTAAACAGATTGGAGTAGAACCCTAGCCCTTGCTCTTGGGCTGGTACTTCTACTATCACGCCCTGGCAAAGCAGATGATCCAACGCCGCCAGTAAAGAGGCCTCTTTTGTTGGATCGCTCGGTACCCTTGACTCCTGATAATGAGGTGGAGGAAACTTTAGAAACTCTAATCTGTAGCCTGTGGCCACGGAAGACCGGACTCATCTGTCGGGGATATCGGCTTCCCAAACCTCCGCAAAAAGACGAAGCCTTCCCCCCACCTTTGTGGGTGGGGGCGCCCCTTCATAAGGCAGACTTTGGGGCTGGCTTTGCTGGCTTACGATACCACTGCTTCTTGCCCCCAGAGGCCTGTCCCTGCGACTTATTGTTAAAGTTTGATCTTGCAGGAGGCCGTCGATACTGCCTGGAATTGGAGGGCCCCGGAACAGGGGAGAGCTGCCTTTTAAACGCAGGTCCCCGAAACTTCTTTTTTGACCGGTAAAAGGGTACTTTTGCCACTCGATATAGTCTGAATATATTTATCTAGATCCTCTCCGAAGAGTCGACCTCCATGGAAGGGAAAACCTGCCAGAAGCTTTTTGCATGGGGGCTCAGCCGCCCAGTTCTTCAACCATAAGAGCCTTCTCATGTGTACTAAAAATAGTGGCAAACGAGACGCCTGCTGAATGAAGTCCTTTATAGCATCCACCGCAAAGCACAGGGCTCTAGGAATATCCGATAACTCTTCTGCCTGTTGGGCAGGAATGTCTTTAAGCATCTGTTTTGTCGGGTCTGTTAACGCTTGACAAACCCCAATAGCAGCCACTGCTGGCTGTATTACTGCACCTGCCGTAGCAAAGGATGCCTTTAAAAGTGTCTCAAAACGCTTATCCACCGGTTCTTTAAACATCTGTATGTTTTCCACCGGGCAAGTTAAAGATTTGTTTACACAAGAGATGGCGGCATCCACAGCTGGGAGAGCCCACCTCTTGGAAAATTTTTCTTCCATAGGGTAGATGGTGGAAAATCTTTTAGGTGGTAAAAAGATCCTATCTGGTCATATCCAATCCTGAAAAATCAGTTCCTCTAAAAGAGGATGGACCGGAAAAACAGCGCTGCTCAAAGGCGCTTTCAATGAACCTAAGGATGATACCGCCGAAGCCTGAGGCTCCGGTAAGGGCAACTTAAATGCCAGGCGGACCATGTCTGTCAATGACTGAATCCACAAGCTCTCTGCATGGGAGGCCGAGACTGGCTCCTCATAAGTAGACTCCTCATCCCCTGAACCCTCATGGTCCTGGGAATGATTTTCCTGAGCTTCTAATTCTCCGAGGGAGAGAACCTCAGCATCTGGGGGTACACCCCCCGGTGATGGAGACCTAGTCCGCTTCTTGCCCGACATGGAATTGACAATCATAGTTGCCAATCTCTTCTCTAGTCCCCCCAAGGAAAGGGCTAGCATTTCCTCTGTGACAAACACAGGGTTGGGTGGATCTGAACTAGCCTCAACACCAGATCCCCCTAATGGCTCAACCAAGGCACCCACTACTTGAATAATTTGTGGGGAGAGTACAGGCATATCCCGACTCGAACCTTCAGAATCTGAGGGGGGACCCCTTTGTCCTCTGGCACCTCTTGCCATTTCCCCTGATCCTGATGCTTTGGAAGCCATGGTACAATACCGAGGCACCCCTACTTACAACTGACTGATGTAGGTAGGAGAAAAAACTATGCGGTTTTAAGGGGACAGTAGTAACAACTAATGCCCAAAAAACCCAATGGGGAGACCAATATGTGTTCCCTATTTTTTTTTTTTTTTTTTTCAATTAATCATATATATTCTTTTTTTTTTTTTTTTTTTTTAGGATTTTTTGGATCCCGAGTCCCTTTTTTCCCTTTTTTTCTACGGAATCACATTGTCTCCCCACAAGAGAAATTGCAAGAATCCACCTGCTGTAAGGAAATGTTTAGGCTAGATTGAAAAGCTAGTTCTGTTTGTCAGAACTGCAATACTCCCTTGCGCCACCGGGTGCCACTGTGCATCAGGCTTGCACTGCTGCCGCTCTGTGTCCTCCTCTCCTGAGCTCAGAAATGAACTGAGCCAATACAGCACAGAGGAAGGGCCGCCCCTTCCTCTTATGAGATCCAACGTCCCGCCCCCCCCTCTAAAAACGGCGCGAATTTCGTTTTTTTTTATAAATCGCTGTGCACGCGCCCGTGTCACGGGGGGGCCATGGTGGAAGCAGCATGCTGCAGGGACGCAGGAGAGAAGACAAGACACAGAGGAAACATCCGCACAGCACCCGGCCAGGTAAGAACCTTCAGGTAGGCGCAGACACCTCCCTAGTTCAGGGTAAAGAGTAGGCACACACTAATACCCCACCTAGCGCCCAGCCAGATAGAACCTGCAACACATAGACCAGGGAGATCACACATATGGGGAGTAAAAACACAGACCATCCTGTCTTACACAGACATAGTGGCCCCAGACTGCCAATGCAAGAGCATACTCAGGCAAACTCCCCCAAAAGATCCCCCCTGGAGAGCCTGCTGCCGAACCAAGTTCCGCAGACCCCCCCTTTCTTACCTGCTCCATGCCGCAGGACCTTGCACAGCAAGTGGTCCAATCTTCCCCCATCTCCGTGGGTGGCGTCTAGACCTTCAGGCCCTGGGGTCCTTTGAAGGAACCCACTGTCCTGGACCCATATAGCATCCTGGCAAACAGGGACTTTAGGCACCCCAAAGGGTTCCAAGTCCTGGGCCCAGGATCCAGCTCTCTGAAAGAGAAGCATTATGGGCAAAACCCCCTAGCTAGGGGCCCGGGTACTGTCCACTTTGGCTCTGAGGCACCTTGGACAGATCCGGTTAGCCTGCCTTGATCCCAAGGATGTAGAGACAAGCTATTCCATGACCAACACCTAAGACACTGGCGAAAAAACTGAGGTACTCCTCCTATGGGAGGGGGTTATATAGGGAGGGGCACTTCCTGTTTGAGATTGCCAGTGTCCATCACCTGAAGGTACTCCATATAACCACATAGTAATGAATATGCCGCTCTGTGTCCCGTGATGTACGAGAAAGAAATACTTGTTAGTTGCAGCCCTAATATTCATTCCTCCTGGATTTAAAAGCCGTGTCTCATACATCGACAAGGATTCTCGCTCACTTCACTGCCTAATAAAATTACCTCCCCTCCAGTGTTTCACAAATTTCCCTAGACCCCAAAAATGTAATCCTTTAGGATTTTTTTTTATATTAAAAGGAGTTGTAAAGAAACATTTTTTTTTTTGCCTAAATTTAATGTCTGCAAGGTAGACAGAATAGTGTAATGATTCTGTTAAAAAACGAGTAAATACCTATTAAATTCCTTCATCTATATCACCTCCGACATTCTAGTTTCTATTCTCTCATTCACTTCCTGGTTTGCATCGCTCGTTCATGTAAGAACTACCTTTCCCAGTATGAATTGCGGCATGCCCAGTAATTCACACCTCCTTGAAGTCTAACACGTAGAGAGCGTCCTGCCACACAGATGTAGTTCCCAGGAGGGGGTGAGCACGTCACTGACCACCGCAGTAAAAATCAGACAAGCAGGAAGTGAACAGAACAGAGAATAAATAGAGCAACTTCTGAGCAAAAACGAACAATGAGGAAGTGAAAAGAGGAATGTCTGCAGGTAAAGGATTCTTATTATGAAAAAAAAAAAAAAAAAAAAAAAAAAAAAAAATTTTCCTTTACAACCCCTTTAACCACTTGACCACCGCCCCCATGTCAAAAAGACGTCCTGTTTTTAAAGTTGAATATCTCGATAACGGCAGCAGCTGCTGCCACAACCGAGATATTCATCTTTTCAGGGGGCGGTGGTGTACACGATAACGGCGGTCTCCGCGGCGGATTCGCCGCGAGATCGCCGTTATCGGTGGCGGGAGAGGGCCCCCCCCCTCCCGCCGCTCTCCTACGCCCTCCGCCGCTTACCGGAGCCGTCGGTAGCGGCGGAGGAGATCCGATGTGTCCGGCAGCTGAGCGGGGACGGGACTGAAGGAGAAATCTCCTTCACCCATCCTCATAGCTCTGCTGGGCGGAAGTGACGTCAAAACGTCAGTCCCGCCCAGCCTCTTAAAGAAACATTTTTTTTTTTGTCATTTGAAAAAATGACATTTTTTTTTTTTTTTTTTTTTGCATTTAAGTCTAATTATGAGATCTGAGGTCTTTTTGACCCCAGATCTCATATTTAAGAGGACCTGTCATGCTTTTTTCTATTACAAGGGATGTTTACATTCCTTGTAATAGGAATAAAAGTGATATTTTTTTTTTTTATTTATTTCAGTGTAAAAAATTATAAAACTAAATAAAAATAAATAAGAAAACAAAAAAAAAATTTTTTAAAGCGCCCCATCCCGACCAGCTCGCGCGCAGAAGCAAACGCATACGCGAGTAGCGCCCGCATATGAAAACGGTATTCAAACCACACAAGTGAGGTATCGCCGCGATCGTTAGAGCGAGAGCAATAATTCTAGCCCTAGACCTACTCTGCAACTCAAAAAATGCAACCTGTAGAATTTTTTAAACGTCGCCTATCGAGATTAAGGGTAAAAGTTTGACGCCATGCCACGAGCGGGCGCAATTTTTAAGCGTGACATGTTGGGTATCATTTTACTCGGCGTAACATTATCTTTCACAATATATAAAAAAATTGGGCAAAATGTATTGTCTTATTTTTTAATTCAAAAAAGTGATTTTTATCCAAAAAAGTGCGCTTGTAATACCGCTGCGCAAATACGGTGTGACAAAAAGTATTGCAATGACCGCCATTTTATTCCCTAGGATGTCTGCTAAAAAATATATAATGTTTGGGGGTTCCGATTAATTTTCTAGCAAAAAAATTGTGATTTTCACATGAAGGAGAGAAGTGCCAGAATAGGCCTGGTGGTCAAGTGGTTAAATGAATTAAAGCGGTCCTCCACCCTAAAGTGGAGTCCCGCTGATCGGAACCCTCCCCCCCTCCGGTGTCACATTTGACACCTTTCAGGGGGGAGGGGGGTGCAGACACCTGTCTAAAGACAGGTATTTGCACCCACTTCCGGCCACACGCTACGGGCGAAAGACGGGCATTCCGTCACATCCCGTCTGTCGCCCGTTGTGTGCTGGGAACACTCGGCTCCCAGCACACAGCGTGTGAGCCAATCGGCGGGCGCAGCGCGACTCGCGCATGCGCCGTAGGGAACCGGGCAGTGAAGCCGCAGCGCTTCACTTCCTGGTTCCCTCACCGTGGATGGAGGGGGGAGCAGCAGGGTGACGAGCGATCGGCTCATCCTCTGCTGCGATCACCGCTGGACTCCAGGACAGGTAAGTGTCCTTATATTAAAAGTCAGCAGCTGCAGTATTTGTAGCTGCTAGCTTTTAATATATTGTTTTAGTGGCACATCCGCTTTAAGGGTTGTTACATATTTTATGCAACAGTTTTTTGAAAGGAAACAGTGGGCTTGTTATCCTTGTAATACAGAAATGTGCACATCTCAAGACAGGAATAGCATATTAATTTTAAAAACTGGCAGATAAAAACAGCTCATGGATATTTAGAATATGTATTAAGTGGTTTGCCTGGAATTCCATCATTTTCCATGAAGGAAAAAACATACGAAAAAAATATTTAAAAAAGATACACATTGTTAAATATTCTATTTTATCTATGGAATCATTCCAAATATTAGACACAGCACAGGATTTTCTCCTTTATAAAACTCAAACCTTTACATTTATCAAAGCCAATTTTAAATGATAATCGAATTCTGTTCTGTTCCACCATGCTTCAGTTCTATTCAGACCTTTATAAAATACAGCAAACGCACTGCCATCGCTGAAAGATTACTGCAGCTATAGGCAGTGCAACATAATACATCATCTTCAGGAAGGCAATTGAAACTATTAGTCAAAACCACATGTGCATAACTAATATCAATATATCAACAGCTAAACCACTTTTTGGAGAATACACTATTGCTGATTACTAGCAATGTGAGAATTTTTTTCTTCAAACTAGAAGATGGATACGAACAGTTTTAAAGTACAAAAAAAAAAAAAAAAAACTTTTGGGAGCATACAAGACTTGAAACTTTAAGCCTAGATTCAGACTAGTGCGATGCAAGAACCAGCGTGATTACAGCGCCGGTTGCCGCAACGCTCCTCTCTCGCAGGCAGTTCACACTGCCTTCTGCGAACGTAAATACATTGACACCCCCAAAAATCGGTTCACGGATCGCAGTGCGGACTGAACACACAGGAATCAGATCACATAGTTGAGAACACGCATGCGTGTATGGAAAAACAAGTCCCTGCACCTTTTTCTGTGCGAATCCAATGCAAGTTCAGCCCATACAACTGTACAGCTGAACCCATATTGCTCAGACATCGCATGTGATCGGCACCTGCGGTGTTGGTGCGAACCACATGCGATGTCAGAGATCGCACTAGTGTAAACCCAGGCTAAAAAGGAACTTTCTTTTAACAATTTCATAAAATCAGAAAACCGTGATCTGCATCAATGGCTAGCACTACAACTAATGGTTTTAAAATCAAAAAAGCTGAACTCCAGTAGGGTATAAAAGCATTTAACCACTTAAGGACCTCCGCACGCCAATGTACTTTGACAGAATGGCACGTCCCCTTTAAGATCCCAGCCGTGGGTCGTGCACCGCCAACCCGGTCCTGAGCTAGGTGACCGCAGGACCCGATCTTCAATTCTGAGTCTGAAGCAGCTCTCCATAGTAGATCGTCCAAGTAGCCCACGATAGCGATTCCTCGCCGTCTCAGCAGGGCCAAAAATCGGGGCAAGCACCTTGGTAAAAACCCTTGGAGCCGATGCCAAGCCAAAAGGGAAGAGCCACGAATTGATAGTGGTCTTTTTCAGACCACAAAGCGCAGAAACCTCTGATGCCCGACATATATGGAGGACCTGCAAATATGCGTCCTTGATGAAATCCCCCGCATGGAGTGCATCGACCACAGAGCGAACTGATTCCATCCTGAACTTCCAGACCCTTACAAAGGCATTGAGAGCCTTGAGGTCCAGGATTGGACGGACTCCGTCGTTCTTCGGGACCACAAACAGATTCGAGTAGAAACCCTGAAACCTTTCCCGCAGTGGCACGGGTATGATCATCCCGCAGCTTAACAAGTCTCGCACTGCCCCAAAGCGGGTGTCTCGACGAGCCGGAAGGAGAGGAAGGTTTGAGGGAAAGAAACCGTTTGGTGGACGAGAAAGAAATTCTAATCTTGTACCCTGATGAAACCACTTTACAGACCCACTGGTCGGAAATCAGGGAGGTCCACCGACCCGCAAATTTGTGCAGACGTCCCCCCACCTGAGAGTTGTGTGGGGCAAACCTTCATGCCGTCGCAGATTTGTCCGCAGGCTTGTTTGGCTTGCGAACTTGGGGACGTTTTTGTCCCCCAGCAGGCCCTTTGTCCGTCTGAGGATACCCGTTTTTGGCTCCTCCAACTCCTGGTGCAATAGTCTTGCCCATTCAGTAAGTGCCTGACAAACCAGTGCCGTAGCTAGAATAAGCCGTAATGCTGAACCCAGCATAGAGAAAATGGATCGACCTACCGCTTCAGACCTCCTGTCAGCAGGGTCCTTAAAAGCAGGAGTTTGCTCAACTGGAATCGTGGTTGAGAAAGAAAGTTCAACACTCAGATGTCCCAGAGAACTGCAAGGTGAAGTCCAAACACCTGGGTGCAGGCACTGCAATAATATGCAAAAAATGTGTAGAGAAAAACGGGGACGGCCGCACTCCAAAAATAAAAATGTGTTCCTTTTAATAAAAACTGGTCACAACATGAATATGTCACAGCAAAAAAATCAGGAAAAGCGCTAACGCGTTTCACACTATCATACAGTGCTTATTCATAGCTGGAATCGTGGTTGCCTTGTTCAACCTGGATACCAGGGGGTCCACAACCCGGGGGAGATGCTTATTATTTCAAAAGGCTCTCCTCAAAGGGGTAACGGACTGTCACACGCCTGTGTGAGGTCCTGTGAGGTCGTTCCCATTCCTTATCTATGAACTTATCAAAAGAGGGCACATAGGGAAACACCTTAGCAGTGCGGACCTGCTTGTGGGACCCAATTGGTACCGACCCCTCAGCAGATGTGCCGTCAGTATGCCCTAATTTAAGAGTGTCCCACACTGCGGTGACAAGAGCTCCAACAGGTGCCTTGTCTTGCGCTGACCCGGAGTCTTCCTCACTGTCTCGAAAAGTCCTGGTCCGCATCCTCTGATACCTCAGAACCAAGGCTCTGGGTGCTGGACCGGTTGTCACCACTGGAATGTCTGGCTTTTGACGCCATGCTGACCCGCTCACCTAACAGTCCTCAGGGACTAAAGTCAAGGCACAAGTGCACAAAAAGAGACCCACCATCCTCACTGTATTGACCAAAAAAGGTATCCCAGGGGACTCGCCACCCTGACAAGAAGCTGCACCGCGGTCCGCTCTCCTGTACTACATATTTAGTCACCGAATGTCTGAGGTAAAAACTGCGCTGTTTGTGCCGTTCATAAAGCCCCCTCAGCACTAGAGGCCAAAACCTGTAAAATGTGTACATGTAAAAGGCGACTCAAAGATGGCTTCCTCTGGAAAAGGAGCGCTGAGCTACTAGAAAATGGCCGCCCACATTAGGTACCTGCGTCACAGCGTGGCTACAAGAAAATGCCCGCCAGCCGCATCTTAATAGCAGCGCATTGGCCAGAAGAAAATAGCACCAAATTAAAAAAAAAAAAATACAGCGCAGAGGACCGATGTGGATAAGAAGGCCAGAAAAATAGGATTTTTGTACTCACCGTAAAATCCATTTCTCTGAGTTCATAGACGGACACAGCCTTCATTGACCTTAGGGTTATGCTTCTTCCTACCAGGAGATTTAGGCAGAATTCTACAGCACTTAAGGTGTTAAAACCTTTCCTTCATGCCGCTCCTCCCAGGGGGCGTGGCTCCCCCAGGCATAACCCACACCCTGCTCTAGCAGCCTCAGTTCGTAACAAGCAGTACAAACAAAGGAGGGGTGGGTGCTGTGTCAGTCTATGAACTCAGAGAAATGGATTTTACGGTGGAGTACAAAAGTCCTATTTTCTCTTTCGTTCATAGACTGACACAGCCTTCATTGACCTTAGGGACGTCCCCAAGCAGTGTCAAAAAATTCGAGTGGTGGGAAAAACAGCAAAAAACAGGTTACACCCCAAACAAAACCGGAGTTACTTCAACCTTAAACTGCCGCCTGTAACACCCTGCGGCTGAAGGAGGCATCAGAAGATGCACTCACATCCACCTTATAAAACTTTGAAAAAGTGTGGACCGACGACCAGGTCACAGCCTTACACACCTGTAACACAGAGGCTTGGTGTCAGAAAGCCCAAGAGGCCCCGATCGCCCTGGTCGAATGCGCCGTGACCCAAAAAGGGGGCGCCCGCCCCTTCAGGGCATAGGCCTGAAGCACAACCTGTCGGATCCACCTGGAAATGCTGGCCGACGAGACTGCCAGGCCCTTACTGGGACCGGACACAGACACGAACAGCGAGTCTGACTTCCGGAACGGAGCTGTCACCGACCAGTAAACTCGAAGGGCCCGAACCACATCCAGAGAATGTAAAGTGGCCTCCTTCTGGTTTTTCGGCTGACATAAGGATGGAAGAACAATGGCCGAAACGACCTTCGGAAGGAAAAAAAAAAAAAAAAGAGGGCTGCGGGCGCAGCACCGCCTTATCCTGATGGATGACCAAGTAGGGGGCCTTGCAAGACAAGGCCGCCAGTTCAGACACTCGTCTGATAGAGGTAATGGCTACCAGAAAAACCACCTTCTGCGACAGAGTCAGCAAAGGGATCTCCCGAATGTTCTCAAAGGGGGCATGCTGAAGGGCCGAGAGGACCAAATTCAAGTCCCATAAAGGCAGTGGTGGGCGCACCGGAGGGGCCACATGGCGGACCCCCTGTACAAACGTGTGAATCAAGGAGTGTGCCGCCAAGGGCCGCTGAAAATAGACAGCCAGAGCAGAAATCTGACTCTTGATCGTGCTCAAGGCAAGAGCCTGGTCCACTCCCCGCTGCAGGAACAGCAGGATCCGGGACACCACGCAAGTACGGGGGTGCCACTTCATCTCCCCACACAGAGATGTATGCTTTCCATGTACGATGGTAAATTTCCGTGCAAGCAGCATGGTAGAGATTACCTGGCCTGACAGGCCCCGGTCCTTCAGCATCTGGCTCTCAACAGCCACGCCGTTAAAGCCAGTTACCATAAAGCAGGATGGAAGATCGGACCCCGAGACAGGAGATCTTCCCACAGGGGTAGATGCCAGGGGACGTCTGCCACCAGACGTACAAGGTCCGCGTACCAAGAGCGATGTGGCCAGTCTGGGGCGATCAGGATTGTTGGAATCCCTTCGGCATCCACCCTGCGCAGCAGGCGAGGGAGGAGCCTTAGGGGAGGGAAGGCGTAAATCAGGTGATGGTGACCCCAGGGAGCCACCAACGCGTCTGACGCGTCCGCCAACGGGTCTTTTGACCTGGCCATGAACCGTGGCACCTTCCGATTGAGACGGGATGCCAGAAGGTCCACGTCTGGAGTGCCCCATTTTAGGCACAGGTTCTGAAACACCTCCGGGTGGAGAGACCACTCCCCCGGATCCAGAGTCGTGCGACTTAGGAAGTCGGCTTGCCAATTCTGAACCCCCGGGATGTATACGGCCGACAGAGCCGGAACGGACCTTTCGGCCCACCGAAGTATGCGAGCGACCTCTGTTGCTGCAGCCAAGCTCCTTGTGCCGCCCTGATGATTGACGTACGCCACACGGCCGTGGCGTTGTCGGACTGGATCCTGACAGGACGGCCCTGCAGCTCCAGGGACCACCTGGCAAGGCACAGCTTGATTGCTCGGAGCTCCAGAATATTGATCAGCAGGCGGGACTCCTCCCGAGTCCAGCGCCCCTGGGCTGACTGGGTGCCCCAAACACCCCCCCAGCCGAAGAGGCTGGCATCCGTCGTGACCACTGTCCAGCGGCACGGAAGAAAGGACTTCCCAGACCGAAGCACCGGAGACGTCAGCCACCACGCCAGGGAAGACTTGGCCAGATGGCTCAACCGAATCTGGTGATCCAGAGAAGATGGGACCTTGTCCCAACGTGACAGAATCTCTGTAGTACCCTGGTGTGGAATTGGGCATACGGAACCGCCTCGAAGGAGGCTACCATCAGACCCAGAACCCTCATGCAGAAGCATAGTGATGACCACTTCTGGGACGACAACTGTCTCACTGCAGATTGCAGGGTCTTCAGTTTTTCTGATGGGAGGAACACTCTTGCCTCCCCCGAATCCAAAACCAGACCCAGGTGTTCTAGTCTCTGGGACGGAACCAACACTGACTTCTTGAGATTCAGAAGCCAGCCGAACTCGGAGAGTCCGACACGTGATAGACACATCCTCTAACTCTGAGCCTGAAGAAGCTCTCAGGAGGTCGTCCAGGTATCCCATGATAGCGATCCCTCGCTGCCTCAGCAAGGCCAGGATCGGGGCGAGCACCTTGGTGAAAACCCGTGGTGCCGAAGCCAGACCGAACGGGAGGGCCACAAATTGAAAGTGGTCCTCCCCGATCGCAATGCGCAGAAACCTTTGGGGTCTTGTGCAAATGGGAACATGCAGGTATGCGTCCATGATGTCCAAGGACGCCATGAAGTCCCCCTGGTGGAGGGCCGCTATGATCGATCGGACCGACTCCATCCTGAATCTTTGCACTTTGACAAAGGATTTGAGGGTCTTTAGGTCCAGGATAGGGCGAACCCCTCCCTTCTTGGGGACCACGAACAGATTGGAGTAGAACCGCTGAAAACGTTCCTGCGAGGGAACCGGCACAACCACCCCCGTCCAGGAGATCCCGGACAGCCCCGGACAGGGCTAGCCGACGATCCGGAGGAAGCTGGAGGTTGGAGGGAAAAAAAAAATCTGTTTGGGGGACAAGAGAGAAACTATCTTGTACCCCGAGGCAACCACCTCGCAAACCCAACGGTCGGACAGAAGAGACTGCCACCGATCCGCAAAGTCTTCCCCCCCACCCGAGAACCGGGCGGGGGCAGACCTTCATGCGGAAGCAGGCTTGTCCGCAGGCTTGTTGGGTTTGTTGAACCAGGTGCGCTTTCACCCTGCAGCAGGGGCTGTAGCACCTTGCGAACCTTTTCCCGCTGTGCTGGGCGCACAAAAAAAAACGCTTAGGGGTAGTGAAGGTAGGGCCTTGCTTGCGGCGAGGTTCCTTACCCTTCCCGGACTGCGGGAGCAACGTGCTCTTACCCCCGTGGCATCCTTTATGATGCCATCCAGGGACGCCCCAAAAAGCCATTCGCCCTTAAAGGGCAAATCCACCAAAGCCTTCTTAGAGGACTGGTCAGCCGACCAGCACTTCAGCCACACAAGGCGGCGCAGAACCACTGCGTAGACAGAAGCCCTGGAAAGCAAAGGTATCGTATCCATGGCCGCCTCGCAGAGAAATTTTTGACCCTGAACCAATTGTTCAGCCAGGTCCCTAGAGGACTCGGAAGCACCTTGGACCTCCAGTTCTTGCAGCAGGAGCTTCGCTCTTTCAGTCAGGGTCTGCGCCACCAGGGCTCCGGCCAGAGCCGGCCTCACCGCCGAACCCACTACCGTGAATAGGGAGCGGGCCACGACCTCCACTCTCCTATCAGCGGGGTCCTTGAATGCAGGAGCCCCTTCCACAGGCAACGTAGTAGCCTTGCTCAGTCTGGACACAGGAGGGTCCACTGACAGAGGAGAGACCCACTTTTTCAATAAGTCCTCCTCAAGGGGGTAACGGGTAGCAAAGCTTTTAGGAATAGTAAAAATTTTGCGGTGTATCCCATTCCTTATATAACATATTGTCCAAATAAGGAACACATGGGAATACTTTAGCGGTACGCGGTGGTTTGCGGAATCCAAAAGGGACTGACACCGCTGGTGTTTCCGCCACATCCTCCATTTTTAGAGTCTCACGCACCGCCGTAATAAGAGCTCCAACAAATTCCTTGTCAGCCGACTCCGCAGCAGAGTCATCCTCGCTGTCCATGTGGGTGAAGCCTGCATCCTCTGACATTACAGAACCAGAAGCAGCAACAGCATGATCTGATTCTGCGTCAGAGATATCCCCAGAAGCAGGTTCAGGGGGTGGGGGCGCTTTTTACCCCCTATCCGAGCACTGGCTGCTTCAAACCTGGTGAGAAAGGACTCCAGGACAGCCGACACTGCCTCAACAGATGTGGCAGGGGAAGGGGCGCTAAGGGTTAATTCCGGCATTGTTAGGAATGAGGGGCCCGATTCAGGCTCCATAGTGCAGCTGCCGTGTCACCCCCACTGCCAAAGCAGGGAAAAAAATCCCCCACGGGTCACCTCCTGGCCGCTACAACAGAATGGGGGCCCCTGGGACTCACCACCCTCCCGGTACAGCGCGGTCTGTGAAGGACAAGATGTGCTGATAGGAAGCTGCAGCGCTGAGTCTGTCTCCTCAGATGGATTTGCGGTCTTTTTCCACCGCCGAAACCATCACAAGAGGCCAATCGAAAGCTGAAAACAGCGCTGGCCACAAGAAAATGGCCGCCGAACAATACAAGCGCGGCTCCGGCAAAATGGCCGCCGTGGCGCAGATTTAAAAAGACAGTGTACCTCAAACTGTCAGCACAAAAAAATCACCATACAGCACACAGAAAAAGCCCAGAAGTGAACACCACAGTCCCCTGCAGTGACACACACAGCCCCCGCTATACCACGGGTCCAGTGACATGAGCCCCAGAAAAAAAAAACCCTGCACAGCCGTCACCCAAAAGGGGAAGGAGGGAGAGGAATAAGGGAGAGAGGAAAGCAGGGAAAACCCTCAGTCGCCCTCCCAAGGGAAAACATTCCAGCCAGACCACTTACCTGAGTAAGGGGCCACTACTTACCTGTCCTGCGACTACCCGGCTGGAGGTATCCCAGACAGAACCAATGTCCGCGAACGGCATGGCTGTCGGCCAGACACACTGACAAAGCCATAAAAGACCGGTCATATGTGTGCCCTAGAACCGAAGTTCCCCGGCCGCCCCTGGAGCAACGGGCCTGTCGTGGACGTCCCAAAGCGGAGCTGAGGGCCGGCACACGCTCGAAGGCCGAACATGGGGGGACTACAAGGGTCGAGGACCCAGCCTGTCACCCAGTCGGCTGTTGATAGAAGAATCGCAGGATTCAAAAATGCAGGAACAAAATAATAAAAAGCGAGAAAAATCGCAAGAAAAAAAACTCCAGAGTCCAGGACTCCAGAGAGAGCCTGACTCTCCTGTCGTTAGGCAGAAAACAAACTGAGGCTGCTAGAGCAGGGTGTGGGTTATGCCTGGGGGAGCCACGCCCCCTGGGAGGAGCAGCATGAAGGAAAGGTTTTAACACCTTAAGTGCTGTAGAATTCTGCCTAAATCTCCTGGTAGGAAGAAGCATAACCCTAAGGTCAATGAAGGCTGTGTCCGTCTATGAACGAAAGAGAAAACACAGTGGCCCTGGAGCGGAGGACCCCCCACAGCAAATCACCCATACAGAGAGCGGACCCCCGCAGCCCCCAGCAAGGATAGAGAAAACTACCCCACAGGCCCCCAGGTCAGTCACAGCAGGTGCAGGTATGGGAAGGAGGGGAGGAATGGGAGAAGATGGAGAACCTGAGACCCCCAAATCGACCCCCCCCTAGGAAGCCCAGCTGTTCCATCCTGCCGAGACAGGGGGAAAGTACTTACCCGTCCTTGCGAGGACCGCTGGTGCGTTCCTGACAGACCGACTTCAGAGTGGTACCGAGTAGCTGTCAGTCACAGCCCAATGTGACACAGACAGCAAGCAGCCTGGTCATATGTGAGCCCCGGAGAAAAAAGCTCAACGGCCACCCCTGGATCAATGGGATACGTCGTTGCCAACCCAGCGCATAGCTAAGGCCTGCTCACGCTCGATGGCCAGACTGGGAAGACCATTATCCAGCCCATCACCCAGCCGGCAGTTGATAAAAGATCTCAGGATCAAAAAATAAAACAAATTGAAATCTTTAAAAATAAAAGTTCCTCAGGACCATGGGCCCAAAAGGGAGCAAGGTCCTTCTCTACAAGGCAGAATAAAAACTGAGCTGCTCAGAGCAGTGTGAGGGGTTATGACGCCCCGTGGGTGGGGCGGTTTCAGCTTTGCTAAAGTTTACATGTTTTAACCATCAACATGTCTGCCTAGTCCTCTCCTAATAGAAGGAACGTAACCCTACAGTCAAGAGTATAAAGGAAGCTGTGTCCGTCCATGGACAAAAGAGAAATGTGTTTTTCTGCATTTTTTTTGATAGGATGAATGTTTGGAATTATAGGAGGGTATAAAGGGTGAGAATGTAAAACTTTTGAAATCGACTAGAGGAATATAGGATGGGAATAAGAAAGGCGATAGATAACAACCAAGATCCTTTATAGATATACAGGAGAATAAACGAATAAGCATATTTCAATACATTTTGTATAAATGTAAACATTTTTGTATAAATCAATAAAAAGAAAATTAAAAACAAAACAAGATTACAGGCCATTCGATTGAAAAACAGAACGGTAATTTAAAAATAAAATAGCTTAGAGTGGCAAAGCACTCTTCTCAAAAGCCTCATCTCGAAAAAAAAAAAAAAAAAAAACCCTCTCTCCTAGTTATTTACAAAAAACTTGCTGTAGATGCACAGTGAAGTGAACACCCTGACTTAACCATGGTATTTGCAAGTTGCCAGGAAGGCAGCAAAATGTCAGACAAAGCAACTGCCATGCATATGCACTAGGGATGTCTCGATACTGATACTAGTATCGGGACCAATACCGAGCATTTCCCCGAGTACTTGTACTCGGGGAAATGCTCCCGATGCTTCACCCGATACTTGGGCGGGCAGGCAGGGGAGTTGCAAATCTTCTCTCCCCCATGGTCAGTGTTGTCTTTCCCTGTCCGTGCCGTTCTCTCTCCTCCCCTTCCCCCGTCCATCCGTGAAGTTCTTTCCTCCCCCCCCCCCGTCCAGATCTCTCTCCGTGCAGTTCTTTCCTCCCCCCCCCCCCCCCCGTCCAGATCTCTCTCCGTGCAGTTCTTTACTCCCCCCCCCCCCCCCCCGTCCAGATCTCTCTCCGTGCAGTTCTTTCCTCCCCCCCCCCCCATCCAGATCTCTCTCCGTGCAGTTCTTTCCCCCCCCCCCCCGTCCAGATCTCTCTCCGTGCAGTTCTTTCCTCCCCCCCCCGTCCAGATCTCTCTCCGTGCAGTTCTTTCCTCCCCCCCCCATCCAGATCTCTCTCCGTGCAGTTCTTTCCCCCCGTCCAGATCTCTCTCCGTGCAGTTCTTTCCCCCCGTCCAGATCTCTCTCCGTGCAGTTCTTTCCCCCCCCCCCCCCCCGTCCAGATCTTTCCTCCTCCCCCCCCCCCCCCCGTCCAGATCTCTCTCCGTCCATCCGTGCAGTTCTCTCTGCATTCCCCCCCCCCCCTCAATCCGTCAGGGGGAGGGCGGAGGTAGGAGCCGCTAAGCCCGGCTCCTACCTTTTCCGAATGAACAGAGTCAGTGGTCACCGACTCTGTTCATTCATATAACTGAGCATCGTAACCTCCTGTGTTTACGATGCTCCAGTTGATGAATGGAGAGGAGCTTCCCTCCATTCATTTCAGCTGAGGCTGCTGAGAAAGGGACTGGGGAATCTGTTTCCCTAGTCCTTTTCTCTGTCTTAAAGGGGAGATGCCAGAGGTCTGTTAAGACCCCTGAAATCTCACCAAAGACCACCTACAGGGCTGATTAAAATAAAAAATTGCAATAAATATTAAAAAATAAATAAAAATAAAATGGAAAAAAATAAACTTAAAAAAAACACACTGACAAAGACCATCCTCCCCCGTCCAGGAACACAATAACAAACACTCGGCCTCCGCAGCACGTCTCCTTCTCCCTTCACACACGGATCCAGGCAAAACACTGACACACGCCACCTGCTTGTAACGCGCCCGCTGATTGGTTTGGAGGCAGGGCAGCTCTGGGTCGTCGCTTCTGTTCTGCATCCTGATTGGCCGAGTGCTAGTGTTTCGTTTCCCGCCTCCGCCTTTCCTGTCAGTCAGTGTACTGCAGTGAGAGGAGGCGGAGGGAGCTCACAATCTACGAATCATACGGATCACATGTGTGCTGATCCGAATAGGTTGATCCGTGCGGATCACGGATCAGTGACGATCCGTTGCACCCCTAGTCACGGATAAGACAGCTCAGTTCACATTATATTTGACTTGTTCATTTAAAGAAAAAAAATGTAATACTCAAACTTCATCTTTATTAACTTGATTGGATAGTTATGAAAAAGAACCAGTGGAATCTCAATAGAGGAGATACCCAAAGGTGAAACGAGCGTCATCGCCTCTATTGAGATTCCACTGGCTGCTGGTCTGCTGAGGTTCTTTTGATCCAGGCTGATATACCTGGATGTGGCATATTGGACATACATTTGTCCTGACTACACCTCCTCCTTCCTGCCCCGGTATCCATGTTCACTGGCTCAATACTAGTGTCTCTTGGATACGTTTCCCACTTGTTTTGGAACCTCTCAAGAGCTGTCCTAAAAGACTAGGAAAAAATTTCGGCACATGCTGTAAACCAGGCCTCAATGCGCAAATAGAGCATACAAAAAGAAGTCACACAGGCAAGTAGCAGACATACAATGTGCTAAAAATGCACTTCATTAAACCCCAAGGAGGCACTCAAGACTAATGAGCTTGTTGCAAAAGACAAGGAGCCAAGAAAAGTCAAGCTGAATGGCCAATAGTCACTGCAGGTTACACAGCAGCAATGTTCCAAGCATGAAACTGGGAGAAAATGGAGCATGCAAGTAGGTGTGTCACTGCAGAATGAAGACTCTACAGGACTGATTTTCATTGTGTTTAAAGCAGGCCATAGCTGGATCACTATATTCACTTGGTTCAACAGGAACAGGATGAATTTTGATCCATCTAAGGGCAGGCTACTTGTACAGAAGTCCATCTTTCAATCGACTTCCGTACAACCAGCCTGTTGGTAACTCTTTGCGTGAATAGTGCAGACACAGTGTAAAAATACAATACCTCGGGAGGGATTCTCCAGCTCAAATATGTGCATGGGGATTCAATTGATTTTCTTTTGTTCCACCCACTGCTTGAACACAAGAACATTAATCAGGTATGGCCTCCCTAAGCCTGGGAAAATCTGCACTCAATGGCTGACTGAATAGACTTTCAGGATTTCAAGGTATACTCCAGATTTTGGACCAGGTTTCCGATTACAGCCATATTGGGGGGGTCCAACATGACACATTGTCATTCTGCAACGCCCACCTCAAATAGATCCCACTTTCCCGGATCATGGGGTGCTTCTACCTGTAGAATCCTTTATTTTAAATTGACCACAGGTGTGTGTGGTTCTACCCACATCATCAATTTACAGGTGTGACAGACCACCTGGGCCCCTGCCTAGGTGCCTCAGCCAAACAGTGCCGCTTGCCCTCCAAACCCTTCCAGCAGACCAATAGCCAATACCAGCCCTTTACCTCAAGCATCACACAGACAAGATGTTAGAGGAAAAACCAAAAGGCATGGTTCTTAAAACCCAGCCTATGGCTCCAGATATAGAAGCCTGGGCATCAATGAACTATGAAAAAAAATCCAGTTTGCTCTCAACTTCCTTTTGAGGGCTGAAAACACTGTGCCTCTGGTATTTTGAAATCCTAAATCATGTCAGCTCTGCCTGATTCTCATCTGTCTGACCACAGAACACATTCTTAAAGGAGAGGACAACAGGAGATGGCATGCTGTAGTCCAGTAGGGTCAGTAGTGAGTGACACCAATGCTTCGAAATTCAAAGCAGCAGTCTGTCTCTGTGCATTTGTAACTAGCGAGTACGAGATAGTAGGTTTGTTGGTAAACAAACCAAGGTGATTATGTCCCAGCTGTCCTGTTGAGTAGCCACACTGGATTGATTGACAACTGTTCAGAGTTTGGAAGTGGTTACTTGCCGGCTGGGTTTAAAAATCTGGAACAAGTACACATCAATTACTGTCCAATTAAGGTTAACATTTCACATGGAACAGGAAATTGTGCTTTAAAATGTTAAGGTAGACAGCAGACACCATCTGGTTAAAAGTCAGACTGCAAAATTAATTTTTTCAATATATTTTCGATTTGCTCTTGGATAACATTCCAATATTGAAGAGTCATTAAACAATCTGATGTCTTTCCTATGAAAATTGACATTCTGCGAAGAAAGTCGGGTTAGACCAGTCATCCAACTACTATGACTGTGTCAAACATGTACGAGTCACAGGTATTAAAATGTCACAAATGAGCTCCAAAAAGCAAGGTTTGTTATGGATACCATGAGTTAGATACAGTAAAGCCTTGGATTGCAAACAGAATTCGTTCCAGAAATGTGGTTGTAATCCAAAGCACTTGTAAAGCAAAGCAAATTTCAAACTCAAATGATTCGTGCCACAATTTATTCATAGGTCCTTCCGTTTATAGTCCATATAAAAATAAAAAAAAATAAAGGATTATAGCAATTTGATGGTTATGTAACCATAAAACGTCCATCCACAAATGGCAGCCTCTACAAGGGGATTAGAAGCAAAATCCAGCAGGAGCTTCAGAGTATAAGAGAGAAGAGAGGCACCTCTAAGTGTAGCAATATGTTGCTAAATGTTATACCTTCATTAAATGTAATCATATTGCTACACTTAGAGGTGCTTCTCTTGTCTTTTATACTCAGTTGAAACTTTACGCTACTTGTATATCAAGTCAAAATGTATTAAAAAAATTGCTCGTCTTTCAAAACGCTCTCAAACCAAGGTTTTAGTGTACTTTAAAGGCAACGTAAGGGTTCACTTGTGTGTTAAATGCAAGGTCTACTTATTACATGAGACCGCAGATTTAGGAACAAAAGTTATATTTATTCATTCACATCTCTCCCCGAAAGTAACAAGAAGCAAGAGAATTTCCCATCCTTGCTAGGACTCAGACCAGTACCCATTGCCATTTTATTCTTTGACTTGGATGCATTTCTTATTTAGAGTAAGCAAACTAAACCAAAACCATTAAACTGTAAGTAAACCAAAAAATGTCCCCTTGCAAGTTAAAGCGGTCCTCCACCCTAAAGTGGAGTCCCGCTGATCGGAACCCTCCCCCCCTCCGGTGTCACATTTGACACCTTTCAGGGGGGGAGGGGGGTGCAGACACCTGTCTAAAGACAGGTATTTGCACCCACTTCCGGCCACACGCTACGGGCGAAAGACGGGCATTCCGTCACATCCCGTCTGTCGCCCGTTGTGTGCTGGGAACACTCGGCTCCCAACACACAGCGTGTGAGCCAATCGGCGGGCGCAGCGCGACTCGCGCATGCGCCGTAGGGAACCGGGCAGTGAAGCCGCAGCGCTTCACTTCCTGGTTCCCTGAGCGTGGATGGAGGGGGGAGCAGCAGAGAGACGAGCGATCGCTCGTGCTCTGCTGCGATCAGCGCTGGACTCCAGGACAGGTAAGTGTCCTAATATTAAAAGTCAGCAGCTGCAGTATTTGTAGCTGCTGGCTTTTAATATTTTTTCCCCGTGACACATCCGCTTTAATGCCATGTGCTGCATACTAGCACATTATGACAGATTTATCTTACAAATTGAACCCTCAAGCAGAGAGCCGTCACTGCTGCAGGAGCATCCATCTTTGTCCATTCTTTTGGCTCTGGCTATGTGAATGGTGTGGTCACAAAGATGTGGTTTGGAGTCACCATAACAGCATGGGATGCTTGCTTACAAGGCACTCATTGTTCCAAGCATGTAAGGAGTACTGGTGCATGCACCAATTACGTCATCAGCAGAAGCAAATGCCAATATTTACTAAAACAGCACAACTACGAGCGGTTTCAAATGCACCTAAAAAAGGTAAGACTATATTCTAACCTGTAGCGCAAAAACAAATAAATCAACTTTTACACTTTAACCACTTGCCACGCATATAAAACGTTGCTTATGGCACCGCTGCGTCGGGTCTGCGACAAGCATAAAAAACAAAAAATTCCACAACTATATCCCTTAGTTTGTAGATGCTATAACTTTTGCGCAAACCAAACATACGCTTACTTGGAATTTTTACCAAAAATATGTAGCAGAATACATATTGGCCTAAATTGATATAGAAAAATCGATTTTTTTTTATTGGATATATTTTAGAGCAGAAAATAAAACGTATTTTTTTCCAATAATTGTCAGTTCAGTTTATAGCGCAAAAAATAAAAACCGCACAGGTGATCAAATTCCACCAAAATAAATCTCTATTGGTGGGTGGGGGGCATACATTAACCACTTTAAGACCAGGCCGTTTTCTGACATTTGAGGTTTAGCAAACAATACTGATTTTTACTTCTAAACAATTACTTAACCCCCCAAACATATACATTTTTTAGCAGAGACCCTAGAGCACAAAATGGCGGTCATTGCAATATTTTATGTCACACTATTTACAAAGTGGTCGTTAAAACAAAAAACCTGTAAAGTTTGCGAAATTTTTTGTATAATGTGAAAGATGTTACAAAGACTGTCTAGCGCTAGAATTATTGCTCTCGCAATTGTGGCGATACCTCCCATGTGGTACGAACACCACTTACATATGCAGGCACGACTTGCGTATGCCTTAGCTTCTATACATGAGCGCAGAGGGATGGGGTGCTTCTCCCCCCACCTATAAAAGTGATCCCGCGGTGTTTCTGTCGCCGGGATCACTTTTATCTGAAAGCTGGCCGTAAAACAAAACAAATTATACTGGGGTTATGCTCACATAACCCCAGTATTTAACATCAAAAACACGCACATTTACAGTTAGGCGGTCGGCAGGTGGTTAAAGTAACGCAGTGCTGTAACGCAAAAAAAAAAAAATGGCCTGGTCATGAAAGGGGGGGTAAATCTTCAGGAGGTCAAGCGGCCAACGAGAAAGGAGTCGTCACTGGTAACATTTTTCCACCAAGCATTCATTGAGTTCAAAAATGTATGGCTGAATTCGATGAATTGCTTGCAAACGTAATGTGGTCAATGGATGAATACTAGAAAAGTCTAATTTCTGAATACATGATTATCTTGATTTCTCCAATGTTAAGCATTGACTTTACACGGATTCAGCAAAGACTACAGACTATGAGTGTGGCACTAGCTATGACATTAATGTTATCTAATCCAGAGTTCAAGTTTAGTCATACATTATGCAATTTTCTTTACGTCAACCACACAGGAGGGGGGATGCCTTCCGCTGCGCTATTGTATTCTGACGGTGGAGGGTTTCCCGCTCTCACTTTTATGAGAAGAGCCAAAAAAGACCATACAACAATGAAGAGATGTAAAAAAAAAAAGTCTACACTTTCCTAGTACGAGATGGGTCTAAAACAGCAAAAATTACATGCTGCACAACAAAGTATTGTCCCCCAACTCTCCCACTTTCAAATAATTTAGGAATGATGAAAGAAACGCTTTAATGTAATTCACTTTACCTGTGCTCTTTATGCTCCTGCAGCTGGCAGTCTCGACATGTCAATCTATCACACGTTTCGCAAAACAGTTTGAGTTGTTCTTGTTTATGGACAGGACAGAAAACTGGACGCTGGCCTGACGCCCCAACAGATTCTGTAAAAAATAAAAATAAACTGAAAAGATGCACTTTTATGGGTGTCTGCACATAAATAAACTCCATCACAAGCAGCATACATAAATCCACCCAAGTCATGGCCATTATTAATCCATGACAATCTCTGATCTCACATAAATGCCCATGTATCTATATGCATATTACTTCTAAACCGCAATGTGGAGTAAATGTGACTAGTCACAGCCATGGAAAGTCAGAAAGAATTCATCATAGTAAAGCAGTCATGACCCTGTTACTGAACAGGCTCCAGACCAGCGACCGAGTAATGATTGCACTTCTGCTCCCCAGGTGTATTGTAAAGAAGCTAACACTTACTGATCAGTAGTCATATGACGCCCTGCCTGCTTCATATTGGCACACTATAATGAACTTACTGTCCCTCATGAATGTGTGCGAAGGACAAGACAATGCTTAACAAAAGGTGTCAGATTATGTTCCTTAAAAGACTGAGCATCGAAGTAGTCATTCAAAAAGGTACTTGCAGGCAAGTTTGGTGAGCTCCTTTCCTCCAGGTGGGGCTCAAAGAAAAAGGAATATGGCGATATGTATGGCATGGAGGAAATACGGGCTACAGCTTTCAAAAGATATAGAAAAATGTAACACTATGGAGAGTATGGGTGGTTTGCAAATACTCTGACGAATTTAAGTTGCTCACAGATACCTGAACTACAGGTGTGGTCCCAGCAATCGCAAGATTTTCTATCCTATTTGGACCATCTTTTCTCCCACATTCATTTTGGTATGCATGTGAAGTTAACCTGATCAAAAACCACAAGTTAGTCATATCTGAGTTTTATGCATTTTTTGCAGACAAGTCTGCCTGTGCGGGGTTCCCGGTGACGACCGGGAAAACCAATAGGGTAACGATCTTTAAAGAAGAAGTGTAAATGCATACATTTTTTCCATTGATAGTAGAGCAATACATATTAAGTTCACACGAATGGTTATATTTCACCACGCAATGTATCAAGACTTTGTGTAATGCTTCATTGTATTTCAATAAATAAAAAGTTGGAGAGAAAAAAAAAAATTTAATATATTATATATATATATATATATATATATATATATATATATATATATATATATATATATATATATATATATATATATATATATTATATATATATATATATATATATATATATATATATATATATATATATATATATATATATACACATATACACACTGATCTTGGATAACCCAGGAGGGCACCTCAGCCAGATCTGTGTCTCCTGTCCTCCCAACACACCCCCTCAATCACGAGACAAGCCACAGTGAGGGTTAAACATGCAGAGCATCAACACTTTATTAAAAGTACCAAACATACACTTTTAAATACAGTTAGGGACACTCCTCTTAGCCTGGTCATAGAGGGGGTAGGGGACAAGGAAGAACTAAATGGGAACTCAACACTTGTACATGGAAACAAACTACAGTTGAAACAAAGGCATTATGATAAGCAGGCAGCCCCTCCTTGCACATCTCCTGCTGAGAGACGTCCCCAGTCCAGACCTTTTGTATACATGCCAATACCCAACACAATTAAACACAGCAACAAGAGGGGGGAAAAGGGATGTAGAATTACATTAGCTCAATGCCATTTAGTCTTAAGCCCCATACACACCATCAGATTATCTGCAGATTTTTGTCTTCAGATTTACCAAAACCATATAATATGAGGTCAAACCTTAGGAGTTTCAATTTGTATGCAATCAGGCAGGCCCTTGTACTACATGGTTTTGGTAAATCTAAAGACAAAAATCTGCAGATAATCTGATGGTGTGTATGGGGCTTAAGTCTCTTCTGGGCCATAGTCTTTGGGTAAGAGCCGGTTCACACTGGGGTAAATCGTCAGGCAAATCAGCCGCCTGCCAAGTCGCGTCCCATTCTAGTCAATAGAACCGTTCTAATAGGAGCGACGCAAGTCGCTCCGACTTAGAAAAAGGTTCTTGTACGACTTCGGGGGCGACTTGCATACAGAAGTCATTTTGCAAGTCACCTCTGAAGTCGTCTTCAGGATGCCTTGCCGAGTCGCCCCCGAAGTCGTGCCGCCTCAGTGTGAACCGGCTCTAAGAGGCCAGCCCACAGTCCCTTCCAAAACACAGTGACAGTGGGTTCTGTCACATATACTAATAAGTGCAAAACAATTCAGCAGAAGAAAATAAAATAATTTCATGTCCATGATTTAAATCAAACTGCCAAAATAGTGACTGGTGCAAAATAGTTATATAACCGGATATCTACACTTTTCAGTTAAAGCAGCGCTCCACCCAAAAAAGAGAAGCTCCACTTCACTTCCACCAAAAAAAAAAAAAAAAACGCTGTTCCAGATGGGCGGCGATCTACAAAAAAATTTCGCTGCCTTCTGGGAGATACAAAGGTTATAAAATGCAGAGGGACCATTTAGAAAGCGCAGCTTGCGCATTAGGTTGACAGGCTGTGCTTCCCGTTGCCCTTAGTGGAGATGTCAGCACCTGCACCCGGAGCCAATGGATGCATCCGCTTGGTATCCCTGGACAGGGAAGTGTACTTATATTAAAAGTCAACAGCTACAGTATTTGAAGCTGCTAACCTAATTTTTTTTTTTTTTGTACAGGCTGAACTCGCTCTCTTCAATGAGTATTTATTGAGAATTTGTCATATACAGAGAATAGAACAGGTACGATATGGAAGCATTGGTTGCCACTTAAGATTAATACAAAAGAAAACATGGGTTAGATTATATACGCTTGTCATAAGTGTAATAAGATATGTTATAACTGACCCAAACAGTAATGAGACGAGTAAAATGCAATAATTCTGGCACTAGACCTCTGTAAATCTAAACTGGTAACCTGTAGACATTTTTAAACATCACCAATGGAGATTTTTAAGTGCCAAAGTTTGTCACCATTCGACGATCGGGCGCAATCGACATGACATGTTGGGTATCAATTTACTCGGCATAACATTATCTTTCACAATACAGAAAAAAATTGGGATAACTTTACTGTTATTTTTTTGTTATCTCAAAGAGGCTCAATTACAGACTGAATTTCATTCATTCGATCAGAAAAGAACAAAAAAAAAAAAGGGATTTTTAATACAGCTTACCTGTAAAATCCTTTTCTTGGAGTACATCACGGGACACAGAGCGGCATATTCATTACTAGTGGGTTATATGGAGTACCTTCAGGTGATGGACACTGGCAATCTCAAACAGGAAGTGCCCCTCCCTATATAACCCCCTCCCATAGGAGGAGTACCTCAGTTTTGTAGCAAGCAGTATGCCTCCCAAAATGGTCCCCATAAGAGGGGTGGGAGCTCTGTGTCCCGTGATGTACTCCAAGAAAAGGATTTTACAGGTAAGCTGTATTAAAAATCCCTTTTTCTTTCTCGTACATCACGGGACACAGAGCGGCATATTCATTACTAGTGGGATGTCCCAAAGCAATGCTTACAATGAGGGGAGGGAGACATCTTCCCAAGACAAAAGGATTTAATTTAGAGATATACTCAAATCATAATAAATCCAACTTAGTTGAGAAAAATAAATTTAAATTTTTAAATTTTACTCAAAAGGGAGCCCCCGGAATCCGAGGGTCTCAAACTGCAGCCCGCAGCACTGCCTGCCCAAAGGCTGCATCAGTATTCCTTCTTACGTCCAACTGGTAGAACCTTGTAAACGTGTGGACAGAAGACCAGGTTGCCGCCTTGCAAACTTGAGCCATAGAGATCTGGTGGTGTGCTGCCCAGGAGGCGCCCATGGCCCTAGTAGAATGAGCCTTTAATGATAACGGAGGAGGCAACCCCTTCAAGCCGTAGGCCTGAGTGATTAACTGTTTAATCCACCTCGCGATGGTGGATTTTTCAGTTGCCTGCCCCTTCTTGGGCCCATCCGGTAAAATGAACAACACATCTGTTTTCCGGATCTTCTCTGTAGCTTTAAGATAGGCCTTCATGGCCCTGACAATATCCAAGGTATGCAGCAACCCTTCCTTTCTGGAAGTAGGTTTAGGAAAGAAGGATGGTAATACCAAATCCTGGTTTAGATGAAAACTGGATATAACCTTTGGTAGGAAGGAAGGATGAGGGCGGAGAACGACCTTGTCCTTATGCAAAATAAGATATGGTTCCTTACAGGATAAGGCTGCCAGTTCCGATACTCTTCTGGCGGAAACTATGGCGACCAAAAATACTAACTTCCTTGTCAGTAAAACCAAAGGAATTTCAGCCAACGGCTCAAAAGGTTGTTTCTGTAAACTTGACAGAACAAGATTTAAATCCCACGGACAAAGCGGGGATTTAACTGGAGGATTAATACGCAAGACCCCTTGAATGAAGGTCTTAACCAGCGAGTGGGTGGCCAGCGGCCGCTGAAACCATACTGACAAAGCTGAAATCTGTCCTTTGATTGTGCTTAATGCCAGTCCTTTATCCACTCCGAGCTGGAGAAAACTTAATACCCTATCGATGGTAAACTTACGAGAAAGCCATAACTTGGACTCACACCAGCCTGCATAGGCCTTCCAGACCCTGTAATAAATCACCCTAGAGACCGGTTTCCTGGCTCTGATTAGGGTAGAGATTACTTTCTGAGACAGACCTCTACCCCTGAGAATCAGGGATTCAGCCTCCAGGCCGTCAACTTTAGATGCCGTAAGGCAGGGTGGAGGATCGGACCTTGCGATAGCAGTACTGGCCGTAGAGGAAGAGTCCAAGGGTCTCCCACTACCATCCTTAGGATTAGTGAATACCATGCCCTTCTGGGCCATGCTGGAGCTACCAGGAAGACTGGTATGTGCTCCACCCTGATCCTGAGCAGCAGGCAGGGTAGTAACTGGAGCGGGGAAAATGCATAAAGAAGTTTGAACTGATGCCAAGGGCAAACTAACGCATCGGTTCCGCAGGCCCTGGGATCCCTTGTGCGGGACATGAACCTGTCTAGCTTCTTGTTCAGTCTCGATGCCATGATATCCACGTCCGGCACTCCCCATTTCTGGCAGAGTGTCTGAAAGACCTGTGGATGCAGAGACCACACCCCCGGCAACAGAGTCTGGCGACTTAAGAAGTCTGCCTGTAGGTTGTCGACTCCGGGAATGAATATAGCCGATATGCAGGGCACATGGGCTTCTGCCCACAAGAAAATCAAGCTCACTTCTCTCTGAGCGGCTTGACTCTTGGTTCCCCCTTGGTGATTTATATATATATGCCACCGCCGTGGCATTGTCCGATTGTATTTTCACCGGGAACCCTTGTAGTTTGGACGTCCAAGCCCTGAGGGCTAGTCGAGCAGCTCTGAGCTCCAAGATATTGATGGGCAACTGCTTCTCTGCCGCTGCCCAAGAGCCCTGGCGAGTGCAACCATCCAAAATTGCTCCCCAGCCCATCAGGCTGGCGTCTGTGGTTACTATCTTCCAGGTCACAGGACTGAAAGTCTTTCCCTTCAGGAGATTGAGGGTTTAACCACCAAGCTAGACTTTGCCGCACTCTTGGTGAGAGTGGCCAAGGAATTTCTAAGGCCTGAGGCCTCTTGCTCCAGGCTGACAGGATGGCTGCCTGCAGGATGCGAGTGTGGCTCTGAGCGTACGGAACCGCCTCGAATGTGGCCACCATCTTGCCTAGTAGCCGCATACATAGGCGAACAGTTGGCCTTCTCTTGCTTAGAACCATTTGTATTAGCTCTTTGATGGCCTTTAATAGGGGTAGAAACACCCTCTGTTCTGTATCCAATCTCATGCCGAGATAATCCAGCTGCCTTGTGGGCAGGAATGCTGACCTGTCTCGATTTAGGACCCAGCCGAACCTCTCGAGGTACTGAACCGTGAGGGCCACTGCTCTTTCCAGGCCAGGAGACGAATGGTCTACGACCAAGAGGTCGTCCAGGTAAGCCAGGACCGTGACCCCCTGGATCCTTAGATTGGCTAGGATTGGGGCTAGGACCTTCGTGAATACCCGGGGGGCCGTAGCCAACCCGAAGGGGAGCGCCACAAATTGGAAATGACGCTGAGCCACCGAGAAGCATAGAAATACTTGATGTGGCTGAAAAATTGGCACATAAAGGTAAGCATCCTTTATGTCTATGGACGCCATGAAGTCGTCCTTCTGGAGCACGGCGACAGCTGACCGAATAGTTTCCATCCGGAATGAGCGGACCTTTAGATACGCATTTACTCCCTTTAAGTCCAAAATTGGCCTGACATCGCCGTTGGGCTTTGGGATGATAAACAGGTTGGAGTAGAACCCCAATCCCTGTTCCCGGACTGGTACTTCTACTATCACCTTCTGGCATAGCAGATGATTCAATGCCGCCATCAATGCGGCTCCTTTCACAGGGTCGCCTGGTACTCTTGACTCCTGGTAATGAGGAGGAGGGAATTTTAGAAATTCTAGCTTGTAGCCCGTGGTCACGGAAGACCGTACCCAGCAGTCGGGAATGGTGGCCTCCCAAACCTCTGCAGAGAGACGCAGCCTTCCCCCCACCATCGTGGGTGGGGGCGCCCCTTCATAGGGCCGACTTGGGGGCTGGCTTCGCAGGCTTGCGGTACCACTGCTTCTTGCCCCCAGTGGCTTGGCCCTGCGGCTTATTGTTAATGCCTGATCTTGCAGGAGGCCGTCGATACTGTTTGGTATTAGAGAGCCCCTGCCCCGGGGAGGGCTGGCGCTTAAATGCGGGCCCTCGTGCCTTCTTCTTGACTGGCAAGAGAGTGCTTTTGCCGCTTGATATAGTCTGAATATATCTATCCAAGTCTTCTCCGAAGAGACGTCCTCCATGGAAGGGAACCCTACCAGGAGTTTTTTGCACGGGGGCTCAGCCTCCCAATTCTTCAACCATAAGAGCCTTCTCATATGGATTAGAAATAAGAATAAAACGTGACGCCTGCTGGATGGAGTCCTTGATAGCATCCACCGTAAAGCGTATAGCCTTGGGTATATCCAAAATTCCTCTGCCTGCTGGGCAGGGATAAGTTTAAGCATTTGCTTAGTCTTATCTGATAATGCTTGGGCCACTCCAATAGCAGCCACAGCAGGCTGAACTATCGCCCCTGCTGAAGTAAAGGAGGCCTTAAGTAATGTTACCAAGCGTTTATCAACCGGATCCTTAAACACCTGCAAGTTAAAGATCTGTTCACACATGAGATGGCTGCGTCCACAGTAGGGACAGCCCATCTCTTTGAAAACTCTTCCTCTAAGGGTTACCTGTCTGGCTTAGCCCAGTCCTGAAAAATCAGGTCCTTTAACAAAGGATGTACCGGGAATACCAAATTGGCTTGGGGCGCTTTCAGGGAGCCCAATGAGGATACCGCGGAGGCCAGAGGCTGAGGCCCAGGTATCTTAAAAGCCAACCGCACCATATCCGTTAGGGACTGAACCCACAGTCTTTCTGCGTGAGAAGCTGAAAAAGGTTCCTCTATTGTAGAATCCTCAGAACCTAAATGGTCAAGGTGATCCTGACCTCCCTCGTCAGTCGGAGAGGATATCCTCCTCCAGAGACTCAGACCTGGGAGACGGGGATCTAACCCGCTTCTTCCCTGCCAAAGATGCCGTAATTAGAGCGGCCATCCTCCTTTCCAATCCACCCAAGGTGGAGGCTAACATCTCTTCCGTTACATAGGAAGGAGCTGGTTGAGTAGGGCCAGCCATAGCACCTAGCAACCCTGATGGCTCACCTAGGACAACAACTTCCGGGCATTCCGGAGTAGTAGGGGCCACTAGATTTTGGATATCCTCAGAGCCCGATGGAGAACCTTTTGGTTTTTTAACCGTTTTAGCGTTCTTAGCGCTACCTGCACCCTTAGGAGCCATAATATACAAATTCTGAGGCACTCCGCTAGTATACAACTGACTGTAATAGCTGGAGAAAATACACATATAATCAAATAAATGTGAAACAATAGGATAGGGTAATGTTAGAGGGACTCCAAACCTCCCATAACCTATAAAAAGGGAAAATCAATACTGAGCCCCAAGGGCTTCAACCAGAAAAAATCTTTTTTTTTTTTTTTTTTTTGTCTGGTATTGACCCCCTAATGCTGGGCTAGGTGAGCACCCTAAGTGTTCAAAGGCGCTGCTTAGTACACAGGCTTGAATGCAAACTTTTAAGCCAGAGGCTCCTTAGTAAGGTGTACTTCCCACAACTGCCACCGGGTGTCACTGTGCCAGAAAGCTCTGTCAAACCTTCCTATGCTGTAGCCAGCATCGCTGCTCCGTGTCCCCTCACAGCCTTTACAGACTGAACAGCCCTCCAGGATTTATCCTCCCTGTGTGCAGGGGGGAGGAGCCGTCCGGCGTCAACCGCCCCCTCCCCGCAGCACCGCCGCGTATGCGCGCGCACAGATAAGTAAAAGCGCGCGCACGCGCGCGTCAAACGCCGCTAGGGGAAGCAGGAAGCCATGTGGAGAGGAGACACCAGGACCTTAGACGCTGGAGCAGCAGACACAGGTAAAAGGGAAGCTTTAAACTGTCTCCCTAATGGTATGGTTCCTTCTCTGTGGAACACCCTGCCCAAAAAAGGCCCTCCTTGTGACAGAAGCAGCAGCAGCCTACTAGCCCAGCCAGGGGAACTATACCTGGGTGTTTTGAGCCATCCCGTTTGAAAACTTTGTGGTTCTCCTTTGCCCATGCACAGAGGCATAAATAGGCTGCCCAAGAATCCCCTGTAGGAAGCCTACTGACAAACCAAGTTCCGTAGGCCCCCTGCTTACCTTTCCACGCCGCAGGGTATTGCTCTGCAAGAGGCCCAATCTTCACCCTTCACCGTGGGTATGGTCATAGACCTTCAGGGACTGGGGTCTTAAAAGAACACCACAACCTGGACCTATACAGCACCACTGGCAACAGGTATTCTCTAGGTTAGAAACCAGACCTGGAACCCAGGGTCCAGCCCTCCAAGGAGAGGCATTATAGGCAAAACCCCATCCACGAATTGGGGCCCGGGTACCGTCCACTTTGGCTATGAAGCACCTTGGACGGATCCGGTCAGCTGGCCCTGGTCCCAAGGACTACTACAGGCACAGCCTCAACGTGCACCAACACCTAAGACACTGACGAAAAAACTGAGGTACTCCTCCTATGGGAGGGGGTTATATAGGGAGGGGCACTTCCTGTTTGAGATTGCCAGTGTCCATCACCTGAAGGTACTCCATATAACCCACTAGTAATGAATATGCCGCTCTGTGTCCCGTGATGTACGAGAAAGAAAAAAAAGACACTAAGGGGGTTATTTACGAAAGGCAAATCTACTTTGCACTACAAGTGCAATCTACAAGTGCAAATTGCACTTGAAATTGCACTTGTACAGCTGTCGCTGTAGATCTGAGGGGGACATGGAAGGAAAATAAACTATTTTAGCTTACACATGATTGGATAATAAAATCAGCAGAGCTTCCCCTCCTTTCAGATCTTCCCCTCAGATTTACAGTGACTGCACTTCCAGTGCAATATCAAGTGCACTTTGCATATGTAGTTTGTACTTTTAGTGCAAAGTGGATTTGCCTTTTGTAAATTACCCCCTTTGCATCTCTTTTCTATCCCTCAGTGCTGAGGAATGTTGATAAACATATGTCCGATTTATTTTTTGACAGCTTGGCTCTGCACTGTGGCATAGAATCGCAGAAATTACTGATTAGCATTGTGAAGGGGGTTTGAGTCGAGATCGCAAATTTTTTTTATTTATTTTTTTAACAAATCGTGCAGATATACTATTTTCCTTAAAGGGGTCATTTGGGGGTGGGGTGGCTGGTTTGTACTGTCCTGGTATTTTAGGGCCTCACGAGATAGGCAGTCAGAACATCAGGATTAATACATTTTCAAATAAGCAGTATATACCAGGTGGGACTAACTTACACAGACAAATTATTATACACCAATATATTTTGACCTAAATTACAAAGAACCGTGCAATTGTCAGTTAAAGCGACGCAGTGCCGAATCTCGAAAAATGCTCTGGTCAGTAAAGGGGGTAAAATCTTCCGGGGCTGAAGTGATTAACCACTTGCCCCAGAGCAGATTTACTGCAACAGGGTGACCATGCAGGATTAGGTATACATTTCCGGGTATCGGCACGCATGCCGCCAGAGGCTTGTTTCCGCTGTGCTTGTGCAGCCGGCACCTGGCAATGGTTTACATAGGCAGACTGCTGTTCTGCCTGTGTAATAAACAAGGCAAATTGCCAGTATGTTGGTATGGAAGGCATTGGTGCTGCGTTTCTGCAAAGCAGGAACACAGATCTTTGCCTTCCACTAGTAGAAGCACCTCCCCCACAGTAGTAAAACACTAGTCATACACACACTAAACTCCTTAATCACCCCCGATAACCTCTTCCCAGCCAGTGTCACTGGTTCCCAAAAAAAAAAAAAAGTCAAAAAGGGTCAGTTAGGTGTCCAATTTGTCCACTGCAATATCTCAGTCCCGCTATAAGTCACTGATCACTGCCATTACTAGTAAAAAAAATAAAAAATTCATAAACATATCCCATCGTTTGTGTACGTGATATTTGTGCAAATCAATACACGCTTATTGTGATTTATTTTACCAAAAATATGTAGCAAAATACATATTGGCCTAAATTGATGAAGAAATTTGTTTGTTTTTTTGGATGTTTTATTGCAGAAAGTAAAAATATTTAATATGCTTAAAGCGCAAAAAAAAAAAAAAAAAGCTGTGGTCATCAATTACCACCAAAAGTAAGCTATTTGTGGGGGGGGGGGGAAGTTTTATTTGGGTGCAGCGCACGACCGTGCAATCATCAGTTAAAGTAACGCAGTGCTGTATCGCAAAAAAATGCCTGGTCATGAAGAGGGATAAATCTTCAGGCGGTCAAGTCGTTAAACCAGAAACTGAAAATATTTTCCAAAATTCACTGTACATAGATTACCCATTCAACAAAACAGAAGAGTTCAAAAGCAGTAAGAAAAATGTGTTACCTGAAGATACATCTTCCTTCTTTGTTATTATGTGATCCTTGGTAAATTTAACTCTTTGATGTGCTTCAATACAGGTCTTGCAGAGCCATTCTCCACATTCCCCACAAAGGCCAACAGCACTTGCATTATCTTCACAGCTCGTACAAACCTAAAAAACGCACAAAAAGAAAAAAAAACAAACATTCAGTTCAATTTAGAGTTTGTGACACACAGGTAGAGAAATCGTACAGAAACACTGAAAAGTTACCTTGGGCATCCTAACCTACATACAAGCAGTGTAGCATTTCTATATATGTGGTCCAATATACTTCGACACTACTGGAGCAAAACAAAAATAGAGTTACAAGGGCATTATGCCCATATATTTTCTGTAAGTTGCACATCGGCTCCATTATATAATCAAGTGGAATAATTAGCATGCTTCATAGTTAAAGAGGAGTTCCACCCAAATTTGGAACTTCCTCTTAACCCACTCCTCTCCCCCTTACATGCCACATTTGGCATGTAATTTTTTTGGGGGGGAGTGGGGGCTTCAGCACGAGTGGGACTACCTGTCCCACTTCCTCCTTCCTGTAGGCGACTAAGCTTAATCGCCTTCAGGAAGTGGCTGCTGTAGGCGATCGCCTAGGACACGTCACAGGTCCTAGGCGATCTCCTGGCCGGGCCGCGCGCGCATGAGAAGTGCCGCGCCGTTCGCGCATGCGCAGTGGGTGCCCGGCCGTGAAGCCGAAAGCTGTCACGGCCGGGTGCCCACACTGAAGATGAAGACGCCGGCCGGGGAGGGGGGGGGAGAGGAGCGGAGCCCCGGCCGGCGCGTCGCTGGAGCGCTGGAGCAGGTAAGTGCCTGTTTATTAAAAGCCAGCAGCTACACTTTTTGTTGCTGCTGACTTTTAATAAACATAAAAATGGCTGGAACTCCCCTTTAACCAGTTACGGACCAGCTGCCGCAGTTTTACTGCAGCAGGTTGGCCCGGCTGGGCAAAGCAACGTTACGTCGGGTGCGCGGCCGCCTAGGGGCCCCCTTGTAAACCACTTCAACCAACAGTTTGCAGCCTTGTTTACTCCCGATCAAGTTGTCTGCGTTGATGAGTCCCTAATTAAGTTTTCTGGCTCCGTGTCTATCAAACAGTATATTCCCATCAATCAGAGTCAAGATAAATAAGCTCTGTGACAGGGAAACAGGCTATACATACAGTTTTATGGTTTACGAGGGAAGAGATGTCACATGGAGCCTGAGAATTTCCCAGATTACATAGGGAGCGCTGATAAGATTGTGTGGGACTTGGTGTCACCCTTATTCAGAAAGGGGTACCATGTGTATGTGGACATTACACAGGCGTGACACTTTTTAGTCACCTTTGATTGTGGAATTGACGCATGTGGCACCTTGCAATCTAATCGCCGGGGCTTCCCCTAACAGCTTGTAGAATCCAGACTTAAGACGGGGAGAGAGCCTGCTTGAAGTGTAATAATTTGCTCGCTGTGAAGTGGAAGGATAATAATGTTTTTCGTTCTTTCCTCCCTTCACGCAGACACGGCGGTCCAAATTCCTACAGCGACTGGTGTGGAGAAACCCCTCTGTGTCCACGAATATAACCTTAACATGGGAGGGGTGGAGCTCAACGACCAGTTGTTGGCGCCGTACCCAATTGCCCGTAAGGCCAGACACTGGTATAAAAAAGCATGTGTATTCTTATTCCAATTAGCTCTGCTGAATGCTTATGCGCTATACAAAGCTTCAGGACAAACTGGATCCTTCCTATAATTCCAGGAAGAGATCAGAGACCTATTTCCAGACGGTGCTGTGGCCCACCTTCCCAACGCAAATGCAGTAAGCCGGCTGCATGAGAGGCATTTACCGTATGTCCTCCCTGGTACCCCTACCCAAAGATGATGTTGTGGGAGCTGTATGCCCCTAAAAATATGGTATCCAGGATATCTGGATAACAAAGATATCCCTCTTCAAAGTGCTGACCTATATCGACATCAGCTGGTACGGAAGTGGTTAAAAGGTTCAACAAAGCATGCCGAAAGCTCTGCAAATGCTTTGTTACAGCTTGCTGTTCACACTGCTCTTAAACAAGCTTAAAGAGGAACTGCAGTCTGCTCACATAATTTGTAATAAACACATCTTTGCCATTCTGAAGTTTCCCTGCAACCACTGTGCATATTTTATATATACTGTAATTCTGTACTTGCCAAATATGCTGGAGAAATATGCCTCCACCAAGTCCGGCTGCAGCCATTTTAACTGTTGGCAGCTGAGGCTGCTGCCTGTTCACTTTCTCCAGCTTTCATTGGCCCTCTTATGACTTACTCACGCCCCCCCCCCTTCCTGGCAAGCTCTCACAAGAGAGAGTGCACTGTGCATGTCATGAGCTTAGGTCAATGACCAGACAAGAAACAGGAAGTTCTTTTTTTACCAAAAAGTCAATAAAGCATATATTTATTGGTTTGCGCAAAAGTTATAGCATCTACAAACTACCTTAAGTTTTCTGGAATTTCCGCAGCTTTTAGTTTATGACATTTGAGGTGCTATAATGGCAGGAAGTACAACAACAACCCCCCCCCCTAACCCCATTTTGGAAAGTAGACCTCAAGGAAATTGCCGAGCCCATTGAATAATTTATTAAGTGATTGAAAAATGACAAACCCTTTTTAAAAAGTGTACAGAGTTGTCACTAAATGATATATTGCTCACACATGCGCTATTATATGTGGAATTACACCCCAAAATACATTCTCCCGAGTACAGAGATACCACGTGCGAGACTGAGATCCTAGCAGTGTACGGGACTCTGAAAACCAATCACCGGCTTCAGGATTTATAAGGGCGTACATTTTTGAATTCACCCCTCACTACCTAGCACAGTTTCGAAGGCCATAAAATGCCAAGATGGCACAAAAACCTGTTCTTCTGTCTAACTCATCATCGTAATGCAAGGCTTTCTTCCTGGTGTGGAGAAAGCCTCTTGAGGAGGGAGGGGGCGAGCAGGAGTGTCAGGACGCCCACTAACACACAGCTCCTTTATCTGCAAAGTAGAGAGAGTCCTGACACTCCTGCTTGCCCCCTCCCCCTCATGAGGCTTTCTCCACACCAGGAAGAAAGCCTTGCATTACGGTGTGTAGTTACAGACAGAAGAACAGGAAGTGAGGATTTCTCAGAAGAAATAAGGACATTTAAAAGCAAAATGGAAGGATGAGGCAAGTGAAGGAGGACTGCACTAAGGTAAAGGAAGCTATTTAGGGGGAAAAAAATTCCTTTACAACCCCTTTAAGAGCCATAAGAGTTTGCGCATGTGAATTGACATCAGTCATACTTCAAATGTCTAAAACAAACATAAAAAGTGTAGCGCATAAAATGAATAGATCACCCAATAAAAAGGATGAATTAACAGTGCATCAAACAAATAGTGAAAAAATTATGATGACAATATATCAACCAAAAATGTCATGTATATGTAGAGACACTGGATGGTCTATATATAGAATCTAAATATATGTGGAAAAAAAAGTCCAATGTGATGAAAATTGGTGATAATAGTCCCAATGCCTCGGAATGAAGTGCAGTAAAGAAATCCACCACCGATCATTGAAAGGATGGCTTACCAGAGATACTGTACCCTAATGGATATATGCCCAGAGGGTCAGTAAAGCAGGGTATAAACCACTCTCAGGCCTGGATCATCGGCTGCAATTCTCACTGAGACGTCTCGCACGTCAGAGAGGAACCCAGGGATCGAATCAGGAAAAAGATCGCTTCCAGAGGTACCCAATGTGGGCCAAAATGTAAACCAATATGTAGGAGAAGAAGCGAAAGGCACATATCGTAATACTGAAAGGTACCAATGTTTAATGTAGGTAAAAAAACACTTACGTTATCAAAAGGTGATCAGCGCTTTCAAATGTACAAAGTGGCAGCGGTGGAGTCGACGCGTTTCGCATCAAATAGTGCATCGTCTGGGGACGATGCACTATATGCAGCCGATGATCCAGGCCTGAGAGTGGTTTATACCCTGCTTTACTGACCCTCTGGGCATATGTCCATTAGGGTACAGTATCTCTGATAAGCCTTCCTTTCAATGATCGGTGGTGGATTTCTTTACTGCACTTCATTCCGAGGCATTGGGACCATTATCACCAATTTTCATCACATTGGACTTTTTCACATATTTATTTAGATTTTATATATACACACCATCCAGTGTCTATACATATACATCACTTTTTTGGTTGATATATTGTCATCATAATTTTTTTCACCATTTGTTTGATGCACTGTTTATTCATCCTTTTATTGGGTGATCTATTAATTTTATGCGCTACACTTTTTGTTTTGTATTCCACCATTGTCCGTTGGTAGTGTGAACTGCTTACTATTGATAGCGCAGAATTTTCTGTTTCCAATTTTATACTTCAAAATGTCTGTCATCATTCGTTTGGAGCAACAACTGGTTGCAGAGCTGGACCTGTAAGGGTAAAAGGCCTTTAGTAGGATCTTAAATTCCCCATCAGAAGAATCTTTGCTTGAAGAAACCTTTTCAATTGGTACAGCGAAAGGTTTAAGACCGAGATGGCAGGATCAACTATCAAATGGGTGACTGGGTCTACTGTAGCACTATCCAACTGGGTCCTGATCGGAAGACCTTCCACCCAAGAAGATGAGTACTGCAGGAACAACCAAATTGCACAAAGTGCCAGAATCCTGATCAATAGGTGGGATTCCTCTGGCATTGAAGTTTCTTGCACCAACAAGCAGGGCTGTGGAGTCGGAGTCGGGGGAAATTTGGGTACCTGGAGTCGGAGTCGGCAAACAATGCACCGACTCCTACTAAATTTAGATTGGAATAAAAAAAAAAAAAACAAGTTTAAATGTCCCAATTCACAAAAAGTTATAATTAATGACTTCTCTACTGTAAGAATAAAGACCAATGCATGCAGTGCCTCACGTAACCGCAAAACGAACACGTTAAGGGACCGTGAAGAAGCATGCTTTTCATGTGCTTCACTATATGGCACGCAACGCACAATTAGGAGCTGCAATACTTATACTTTCCATAGTGTTGTGTTCTGCTTTTACAGGGAACGCAGCGCCCATGTGTAACCTAGCCTCTCACTGATAAGGGATTAAATAAATATGTTTTTTGCAGGACTAGAGAGTGAGACACTTGTATAAGTGAAGGGAATGGAGGGCCAATAGTTCAAGACTGAAGCTGTAAACCATTGGAAAAACTGCTGTCATTTAGCTAAGGCTATAAAAACTTGTAAACTCCGATTGTTAGCTTAAACTTTAAAAACATGACTATGGGATTCTCCTAGGAAAGTCATGTTTTAGAATAAATGCCCCTTCCTGGATCCTCCCACTGCCCTATCTTCAGCAGCAGATTTGTTTTCATTGTGTTTGTCTTTTGCTTAAACTGTGCAATACAGTAGACTGTTGGCTTCCCAGCCAGTAGTCCTGTGGTAGGTTGCGTTTCTTTCCCTAAGCCTAGGTTCACACTGCTGCGAATTCAAAATCGCGGTAAAATGCGCAATTTTACCGCGATTTCGCGGCCGCGATTTTGCCGCGATTTCGGCCGCAATTTAATGTAAATCGCGGCCCGAAATCGCAAAAAGTAGTACAGGAACTACTTTTTGAAATCGCAGATGCGGCGTCGCACTGATTAGGACAGTGCCATTGCCGACAATTGCCGCCGATTTGAGATGCGATTTGACATGTCAAATCGCATCTCAAATCGTTCCAAATCGTACCCAGTGTGAACCAGGGCTCAAGGAATGTATAAAATACATTTGCATATTAATACAGAGGAGTCGGAGTCGGAAGTACATAAAACTGAGGAGTCGGAACATTTATCTACCGACTCCACAGCCCTGCCAACAAGAGCTAGGTTACTAGTAAACCCTGTACACACGGACAGGATTCTCGTTAGGAAAAACAAAGTTTTTTTTTTCTGACGAGATTCCTGGCAAGATTTTCTTGCCGGCTGAGTGTACATACGTACAATTCAAAAGAACCACCGTTCTTTTGAATGGCACAGACGCGGTAACATCGACGACGAGCATGCGCTTGTCACATTCAATGCCGTCGCCGCCATCTTGCTTCACCCTACCTATGCCTTGGAAGCTACCGCACAAGTCATTTCAAGCATGCACGGGTTTCCATGGAGGCAGGGTCTCCATTTTTCTAGTCGAGATTCTGGGCAGTTTTCACGACGAGAAACCTCAAAGCCTCGTACACAGGCACGGATTACTCGGCAAGAAAGCTCTGCCAGCAGTTTTTTTGCGGTTTCTGGCCGAGAAAACCGCGCGTGTGTGTATGAGGCTTCAGAGCTAAAAATGGTCTCTTTAACCACTTGATGTCCACGCGCCATAGCCCGAATGACGGCTAAAGCGCGGACCTGAATTTCCGGGAGGCTATGTAACCATATGTAAACATATGAGATCATCATTGCTGGCTCTCCCTCCTCACACGGAGACCGCGTGTAAGGAGGGAGAGCGACCTGTGCTTCAGCGAGTTAAAACATAATATATTACAGTGCCAAACAGGGTCCCATTAGTACAGTGCACACCTGTGCCATCAGTGCCCCCCTGCGTAGTGGCATCACCACCAGCAACCATGTCCAAAATATGCTTTTCCGCTGAGGCATACCAAATACTTTCCATGGCTGACGAGAGCAAACGGGAAGCTCTCTTTCTCGGATTCCCTTTCAAATTCGAATTCTAAGTCGGACGTAAATTATGAGCCAGTCCTCAGCAGTGGAACACAGACTCAGAGGAGGAAGATATTCTGCCCGCCAAACGAAGGTGTTCTGGTGAGGAGGCCATCCACCAGCACCGCAGTACCTCAGCAAGAAAGGCCAAGGACCCATGTCAGCCTTCCCTATGCCCTTCAGAACCCCTTGTGGCTTCCTCCTAATTCAGGAGAAGCCAACATTCCCCCTTTCACTGCTCAGCTAGGAGTCCAGGTGGACACAGAATTTTCCCCCAATTTATTTGATTTAATTTTTACAGAGGAGATGCTATCAACAATTGTGGCGCAGTGCAACCTGTATGCACAGCAATTTATTTTGAATAATCCAACATCCTATTATGCCCGTCCCTACAAGTGGAGAGACCCAACGGTGGAGGAGTTGACGTTTTTTTCAGGCCGCACATTTTGTATGGGACTCGCCAAAAAAAAACACTTTGAATTCCTATTGGTCAATCCAACCCATGCCAATCTTCTCCAAGGTAATGCCCAGAACCAGATATCTCATGATCCTGAGGGTTTCTCCCCCCCCCCCCCCATTTCAATGACAATACTCAGTGCCCTCCCCAAGATGACCCAAATTATGACAGGCTTTTCAAAATTCGGACACTAAATTATTTATCAGAAATATTCCCCCAGCGGTTTACCCCAGACCAACACATACGTGTGGATGAGTCCCTTGTTAAATTTAGCGGCAGGCTTAAAAAACAAAACATTTATTCCCAGCAAAAAGGGCCCGCTATGGGGTGAAGGTATACAAATGTGACCGAGTCACAGGGTACATATATGCCTTCAAAGTGTATGAAGGGAAGAACACCCAGCTGCATCTCCCCAATTGCCCAGACTACTTGGTATTAAAGATAAGCTCCAGCATGTTTGCATAGTACACGTGCAGAGCCCGCCAGGAAGTCTGCACAGCGCTGCGCTAATCACAGCCAGGGAGACATTTACCGATCTCTGCAGCCGAGCATCTGGACAATGTCTCATTGGCTGTGATTAGCGCATCGCCGTGCAGACATCCTGGCAGGCTCTACATGTGTACTATGCGAACACGCTGGAGCTCATCCTTACTTGGGATCAAGTGGAAAAGTTGTTTGGGACCTCATATACCCTACTGGAGAAAGGCTACCATTTGTACGTAGACAATTTTTACACATCTCTGCCCCTGTTCCATAACCTTCACCGGAGAACCAGAAGGGCTTTCCTCAAAGTCTTGTCAATAAGAAGTTGAGAAAAGGAGAATCGGCAAGTCTAGGAAACAAGGAGACTCTGGCAGTGAAGTGGGGGGACAGAAGGGATGTCTACATGTTGTCTTCGATCCACAATACCACCTTTGTGGAAATCCCCAGAAGGAATGGCCCCATCCAAAAACCAAAATGCATCGATGAATATAAAATTTGCTCATGGGGGAAGTCGACTTCAATGACCAAATGCTTAAACCCTACCTTGCCACAAACGGACATACCATTGGTATAAAAAAAAGTAGCAATTTTTTTTTTCAATTGGCCATGTACAACTCGTATTTACCACAACTCCATCCAAAACCCCAAACTCTTCCTTGGCTACCAGGAAGTTTTCACTGCCCTTATATTCCTGAACGGCCCACCAGAAAACATCCGATCAGATGTTCTTAGTCAACTCTTCGAACGCCACTTTGCCCGATAAAATCCCTTCCAGACCAACGTTAAAAAAAAAAAAAAAAAGTAAACGTGTGTACCAGTGGAGGAGTCGGAAGAGACATTGTGCCCAATGTTCTTCCCACCCAGGCCTCTGCATACGTTACCGTTTTCGCCGTTACCATACTTCAATCAATTATTAGTCAAGTATGGTAAACGTAATCCTCAGTTCCTGCCTTTACACACCTTATTCCACTGCCTGCTCTGTAACTGACCCTGGCTTGTAATTTGACCACGCTTCTGTCTGCCGATTCTGTACATACCTCTGCCTGATCTGGAACTGACCCTGGACTGTATGACCATGTTTTTTGCCTGCCTAATGGACTGATCTTGAATCCCACTAGTCCAGTAGCGGGGTAAAACACAGGGGTCACACATATGCGAGGGGCTCCAGAATTGTTTTTCTGGATGAAGAAAACAATTTGTTTTTCTTCTCATTCCTAGATTAGGGTCTGGAGACCGAGGCTTCAAAGGGATTTGGGTGGGAGAAGCTTCTATCCCTGTCCCCATTCTGTCCTGGATGAGACCCTACTTCTGCCTGTAGGACTTACTGCCATTATGTCTCCGCCTGTCGCACTGACCACACCACATGTTCCTGTCTACTACCAGGACCAAATATTTTTGCCACTGCTGACAATATTTCTGCCTGGACTGTATATGGACAGTATGCTTGTCTGCTGAATTGTGTTCGCCGTTGCTGACCCAGTCCCTGCCTGTACCAGCAGCCTCCTGTGTACAACTGCGCTACTAAAACCACAGGTAATCTTTTGTTTACGCTTTGCTCAGCATAATGTATTGTGGGGTGTAATTCTTGGCATGTGCATGCTATGTGTCCCTAGAACACCCGACGGTGTTCCTTGCATGTTGGATCCCTGTATGTGGCCAGGCTGTGTAGAAGTCTCTCAAGTGGTATCGCCATACTCAGGAGGAGTATCAGAATGTATTTTGGGGTGTCATTTTTGCTATGTAAATGCTATGTGTTGGAGATATCTTATATTTTTTTCCCACATTTTCCAAAAACTTCTGGTAAAAAAAAAAAAATGAATCGTTCAAAAGACTCATTATGCCTCAGATTATACGTTGGGGAGTTAGCTTTCCAAAATGAGGTCATTTTGTGAGCGTTTCCATTGTCCTGGTGCTCCAGGGCCTTCAAACGTGTAATGGGTGGTTGAGAAATGAGATGTGTAATTTATGCTCCTAGAACACCCAACGGTGCTCCCTGCATGTTGGGTCTCTGTATGTGGCCAGGCAGTGAAAAAGTCCCACACATGTGGTATCTTAATACTCAGGAGCAGCAGCAGAATGTATTTTGGGGTGTCATTTGTGGTATGCACATGCCATGAGAGGAAAAAAAAAGCCATTACAATCACAATTTTGTGAAAAAATAAATAAATCTTAAAGCAGAGCTCCACCCTCCACCTCCACTCCCGCTCATTGGAACCCTCCCCCCCTTCGGTGTCACATTTGACACCTTTCAGGGGGAAGGGGGTGCATATACCTGGACTCCAGGACAGGTAAGTGTGCTGATATTAAAAGTCAGCAGCTGCAGTATTTGTAGCTGCTGGCTTTTTTTCCAGGGGACATCCGCTTTAAATTTTGCAAAGGATTGTGGGGAAAAATTACAACTTCAAATAACTCACCATGCCTCTTACTAAATACCTTGGAATGTTTACTTTCCAATAAATGGGTTATTTGGGGGGCATTTTTACTTTCCTGGCTTTTTGGGGTCTCATGAAATTATAGGCCGCCAGTACATCAGATGTGATTTTTTTGGGTACAGTATTACATGACTAATTGTCAAAGTGTGAGTACTGAAAGCTGAAAATTGGTCTGAACAGGAGGGGGGGTTAAGTGCCCAGTAAGTGGTTAACCTGGGAGTTATGGCAACTGCCTGCAACTCCTCCGGGACAATATCCTGGAAGGATACAAGGAGAATTCATCAGAGCAGCCATAGCTCAGAGGCGGCCATGGCAGGTCAGATGATTCTGCAGGGAAAGGCTTCAAAGTCAGAAATCAAAACGGCAATTTGAACAATGAAATTCAATGAAATTCTACAGAACTCCAGAAATCCTCCTGGGTTTTAACCAAGAAGGGAACCACACCCATCCCACACACCCACACACATCTATGCATGTTGCTTTTGAGCGTTTCTGCAGTGCCGCCGCATCCTTAACAAAAACAAAGGCGTGCGTGCCCCCCCCCCCCTCAAATCCATACCAGACCATTATCCGAGCTTCAACATGGGGGTGTGTGGGTGCTTAGTGGCAGGGCCCCCCCCCCCCCCATCCCAAAGCACCTTGCCCCCTTGTTGATGGGGACAAGGGCCTCTTCCCAACAACCCTGGCCGGTGGTTTTCAGGGTCTGCGGGGGGGGGGGGCGGCATATCGGAATCTGGAATCACCCTTTAACAAGAGGACCCCCAGACGACCCCCCCCCCATATGAATAGGTATCCATTCACCAAAAAGCAGTCAAATGTAAAGAAAAACCAAGAGCCGGCTTTTGACCAGTCCTTTATTAAAAAATAGCTCTGAGCCATCTTCGCAGTCACCGCTTTCTTCCTCGCCAAAACAACCGCTCACAAGGGGTGACTTCACAAAGGGTGGTCACTTCGGGTGACATAATTGGATGGCCACATAAGATATGTCAGACAGTGGGAGACGTCACAACGGAGAAGACAGGAGTGGACTGTTTGTTTAGTGGGTAACTGGCAGCGAGGGAGAAGTTGACGGCTTGGAAAGAAGACAGCGCTGTTTTTTTTTAGATAAAAGGGCTTGTCAAAAAAACGGTTCTTGTGTTTTTTTTTACATTTCACTGCACGTTAAAGGGGGCTTCCAGATTCCCCTGCCCACAGACCCCGACAACCACCGGCCAGGTTGTCGGGAGAGGCCCATGTCCCCATCAACATGGAAAGACCCCACACCTGCTCGCTTGTCCCCTCTGCCATTTTTTTATTTTGGAGAGGGGGGTAACCCCTCCAAATCCATACCAGATCGATGGTATGGACTGGGGGGGGGGCTTCCACGTGGTTTTTATATTGTGAATTGTTTTAGCCTGCAATCAGCGGGGAAGCCAGATGACATCGATTGCTAAGGATACAGCAGCAATCTTCCTGACCGGCTCCTTAGCAACCAGCTATATACAGTGACTGTTAACACAGTGGCACAAAAATGCATTGATGTGAATGTGTTCAAAAAAGGTAAAATTGTTGTTAAAAATTCCCAGCATTTCTGCAAAAAGCATCAAAAAATGTCAATCAAAACTTAAAAAAAAGGATTAGTTCATCTTATGGAGCATGTTACACCAAATTTTAGGGTGGAACATGTAACATGTTCCCAATGCTGCAGCCCCTGCCCACTGCATTACAGGTAGAAGTTCACCATACTAGCGGCCACTATTTGAAAAGTCTCCGCCCACATGGCCAGGTCATTTAGGCACACCGCTTCATGTGTCTGAACGACAAGCACCAACATCTTTAGCAGCTGACGGTGTGAACTACATGGCGCTGTGGTAGTTTGAGTATACCTGTCAGGGATGTACAGGTAAGCCGATACACATGCCCGTGTGCATTTAGACCTTAATGGCATGAGCGATCTGCCGATTGGTTTTTTTACCTAAAAAAAAGATGTGCATTTATTTTTCCTTAAAAAGGGAACTTATCCTTTAAACCATTTCAGCCCCAGACCATTTTGCTGGTAATTTTGCCAGGCCACTTTTTGCGATTCGGCACTGCGTCGCTTTAACTGACAATTTTACTTTTTGCTATAATAAATATCCCCCAAAAATATATAAAAAAATATATATATTTTTTTTCCTCAGTTTAGGCCGATACGTATTCTTCTACATATTTTTCGTAAAAAAAAAAACGCAATAAGCGTTTAAATGGTTTGCGCAAAAGTTATAGTATCTACAAAATGGATAGTTTTATGGCATTTTTATTAATATTTTTTTTTTTTAGTAGTAATGGCAGTGATTTTTATCGGTACTGCGACCTTATGGCAGACACGATGGACAAATTTTTGGGACCATTGCCATTTTTATAGCGATCAGTGCTATAAAAATGCGTTTACTGTAAAAATGTCACTGGCAGGGAAGGGGTTAACACTAGGGGGCGAGCAAGGGGTTAATTATGTTCCCTGTGTGTGTACTAACTGACCGAGTAGGGGGACCGAGTAGGGGAAACGACAGATTGCTGTTCATACATTGTATGAACATGCGATCAGTCAATTCTCCCCCTGAAAGGACCGTGTTTACACACAGCTCCCGGTTCTCGCTCTATAATGATCGATCGCGGGTGCCCGGCGGTGATTGCACCCGCCGGGCACGCACATCAGCACCATGCGAAATCACGTGATTTCGCTCAGCCGAGCCGGCAGCTGGTCGGCAACTGGTTAAAAGGAAGACTCAAGCTAACCATACACAGATCGAAATTCAGCCAAGTTCAGGAGGAAATGGTCGAATTTCGATCCATGTTTGCACACCCTAGTTTTGCGAAAGTATGGACTGCCTCAGCGGAGTGTAGGGACTCAAGCTGCGGAGATTTCAGCCTGTCAAGGTCAGGCCCTTGAGAACAAACACTGCAGGCCTCCCTAGAACTGTTAGTGAATCATAAGCTCAAGGGACCCAATACAGTGGGACTGCCCCTTGTCTGTTTGGGATCCAACATGTTGCACCTCAAGTAGGGGCAACTTGGCTCAAATAGAAGGTTAAATCTTGGGTACTCAGACTGCAGGAAACGAGAGGTTCAAATAGCCAGAGTTGACAAGGTCACTGTAGGTAGTAGCAAGGACTAACCCAGGTGAAATTATTTAGCTGCCGCAATAAGGAGCAGTGGTGAGAAAGCACTACCTCATATTGCAGGCAGGCCACAAAATTATCCAGTCCAGCAGGGTGTGTACACAGCCTTGTTTTTTGGCACGGTTCAAATCCTACTGTCGGTGACAGTATAACCAAATTGTTTAATTTTGTGTCCACATGTCACGTGTATGTTGTGACCATTTCAATTCACAAGTTGTCTTTAGAGTGTGCTGAGGCTGGAAGCAAAAAACTAGCAGGGGGGAGAGCAAGAGCAGCAACAAGAGCTAGAATGTTGCTGGTATTTACACACCAGCACTGAAACATACCATGTATTTATGGCATTAATACTTGCATTATCGGTGCGCTTCTTTACAGATGGCTCTCTTGGCATTAACAATACAGTATATACACAATCAGTACAATACCAGAGACAAAGCATATTAAAAAGTTTGTCTTACCTGCTCAGATTTTTCATCAGTGCCGCTTTGAGATTCAGATGCGTCTTTCACAAAATAATTATCCACTAGATCTATTTGTCTGCATTCTTGTCTGCAAACTGGACACCGTATTACTCCTACTGAAGAAAAAAAAAAAGAAAGAAAAGAAAAGAAAAGAAAAGAAAAAAAGAAGGAAGAAGGAAAAGAAAAGGAGAAAAAAAAAAAACCTAGTTAGTACAAGCTGAGCACAAGTATAAAGAAATACAATGCATATTTCAATTTGTCTGTCTGAAAAGTACTTCTACCTTGTGACAATCATTAATGGCCCATCCACACCATTGCATGTCCATCGTTAAGGTGACTTCAAGTACCATTCATGATAAGTGTCACCAGGCACCAAGCCTAGGTTCACACTGACAGCAGGAATGAAATTGTGCGAGTTCAGCTGAACTTGCAATTTCATTCCAGCATGTCAGTCCCGACTTAGGGGGAGAATTAGAGACATCTGTGCGGAGTTCTGCACAGATGTCTATTGAAATGGCACCCTGAAGTTGCCAAAAGTAGTACAGAAACCTCTTTTGGGAATTGGTGCCATTGACGGCAATAGCCACCAATTTGACATGTCATGGTGTACACACCGCTCCAAAGATTTTTTTTTTTTTTTAATGTCCTGCTTACATTTACAGATGGAGGCCACAGCGCTCATTGGGACCTTCAATGCTGCACACATTTTTCTAGACCCTTCCCCAGATCTGTGCCTCAATTCAAACCAGTCTTGGAGGTCTAGACAATTCCTTGGATTCCATGGCTTGGTTTGTGCTCTGACATGCACCAACTGTAGGACCTTCTATAGACAGGTGTGTGCCTTTCCAAATCATGTCCAATCCACTGAATTTACCACAAGGGGACTCCAATCAAGTTGAAGAAACATTTCAGGCTGGGTTCACACTACTACACTACTTTCATCCTACTTTGCTCTGTGTTCAATGTTTCCCTATGAGAGAGTCTTGTAGCGTCCTACACAAGTCGGTCCGACTTTGAAAATGCTCCCTGTACTACTTTTGGTCCTACATTGATCCTACTTCAGGCCCATTGAATATCATTGAAGTCGGACCAAAGTAGTATCCTGTTCATGAAAGTAGGATGGATGTAGGACCAATGTAGGATAAATGTAGGACCAATGTAGCAGAGCAAAGTAGGATGAAAGTAGTGTAGTAGTGTGAACCCAGCTTCAAGGATGAGTGGAAACAGGATGCACCTAAGCTCAATTTTGAGCATGGCAAAGGCTGTGAACACTTATGTACATGTGACTTTGTACATGTGACTTTCGTTTTTATTTTTTTTTATTTTTTATAAATTTGCAAAGATTTCAAACTTCTTTCATGCTGTCATAATGGGGTATTTGTAGAATTGGAGGAAATTGTTTTATCCATTTAGGAATAAGGCACTAACAAAATGTGGAAAAAGTAAACACTAACTTTCCAGATGCTCTGTATAATAGCAGTAGATGACTGGAGGGAAGTTTCACAAAGCAGACTCAAGCCAGCACCTATAATAGCAGCGAGTTGGCAAAGGTCTTACCCTTCAAAGATTTATCTTGCCAAACTCTCCTTGCATAGTCCATTTGCCAGCAATATATAATGGTGTAATCCACCGAAAGCTACTTTGCCACACTTGTACCAAGTCCACCCAGTGTTAGCAATGTCCATAAATAAATGGGCCAAACAAGTGTCCATATAAAAAGATTATTAATCCGCTCTCTCCATGTACACCATAATATAAGAAGCAGTCAGATGGGAGGGGGGCTAGGAATACATCATAGCCTGACCAGTCTTATCAGTATGTAACAGCTGCATCAGAGACTCGTATGTGCCGCATGCACGTGGCCACTAAAGATGTGGGAGGGTGAAATGACTCTGTACTGCCCTGTACCCGAGCAGGAATACGTTTCAAGCAGAACAAAAAGTAATATTTTGGTTATCTCTCCAATCTTACATTGGACCTTTGAAGATAAGTAGTTCCAATCAAAAAGGGGCGAGTCCCCAGTGTAGTTAAAGTAATCTAGCATAAATCACATGCACCCATTTTCAGACAAACAATTCAGGCACTACTACAGCAATATACACACCTCCCCTGACAATAGTACACAACCTATTACATCATGGGTTGCAACAAACATTTCTGTACACATGGTGATATAGTCATACCAACCAAACAATTCAGTCTCCATGGGAAATGTGACAAACCAAATGACAACATATACTGGTAATATACATAACTTGGCTTAAAATGGCAAATTTGATTTAAGATAACCATGCAGTCCAAAAAGGATTTTCAGTTCTCTCTAGGACTGAACTGGAAATAAAAACAGACCTTACTGATCAGCTAAAAAAATAAAACAACATTTTTACACAAAATCAGTTTAGCCACTTGAGACCCACGCTGTAGACGAAATACGTCCACAGCACAGCTCTCAACTGCCGGGTGGACGTCCTTTTATGTGCATTCCCCACGCGTGCCGCTGGGGGCGCGCATCGGGGAAAGAATGTGCCGGCGCATCGCTAAGATGCCGATGCGCGTGCCTGACATCCGTGCTGTCCGCCAGGTACCCGCGATCGGCGGTGACAGCAGGGACGTGGAGCTCTGTGTGTAAACACAGAGCTCCACGTCCTGCCAAGGAGAGGAGAGACCTGCTGTGTCCCTTGTACATAGGGACACAGCATCGGTCACCTCCCCCAGTCAGTCCCCCTCCACACAGTAAGAATCACTCCCAGATTACAAATTTAACCCCTTCCTTGCCCCCTGGAGTTAACCCCTTCACTGCCAGTCACATTTATACAGTAATCAGTGCATTTTTATAGCACTAATCGCTGTATAAATGTGAATGGTCCCAAAATAGTGTCAAAAGTGTCCGATATGTCCGCCGTAATATCGCAGGCCTGACAAATTTTTTTTTCCATATATATCTATCCCATATTTTGTAGGCGCTATAACTTTTGCGCAAACCAATCAATATACGCTTATTGCGATTTTTTAACAAAAATATGTAAAAGAATACGTATCGGCCTAAACTGAGGAAAAAAAATTGTTTAACAAAAATTGGGATATTATAACAAAAAGATTGGGTTTTGGTGGGATATGTGAGTTTAACCACTTTACTACCGGCCGCTGTCAATTGACGGCGGCACGATAGTGCTCTTGTTCTGAGAGGACGTCATAAGATGTCCTCGCCTTGCAGAGCCACTAGCCACAAAGTACCCTTGTTTTTTTCAAAATTTCTTGTCTTTTTGTTTATAGCGCAAAAAATAAAAACCGCAGAGATGATCAAATACCACCAAAAGAAAGCTCTATTTGTGGGAAAAAAAGATAAAAATATAATTTGGGTCCAGTGTTGTATGACCGCGCAATTGTCATTCAAAATGCGTCAGCGCTGAAAGCTGAAAATTGGTCTGGGCAGGAAGGGGGTTTAAGTGCCCAGTAATGAAGTGGTTAGCATAATATTGAGAGCTGCTAAAGTATAGTTGTACGTTTAACCACCTCAATACCTTTCACCCCCTTCCTGCCCAAGCCATTTTTTAGCTTTCAGCGCTGTCACAATTTGAATGACAATTGTACGGTCATGCTACACTTAACCCAAATGAAATTTTAATAATTTTTTCCCCACAAAGAGAGCTTTCTATTGGTGGCATTTGATCACCTTTGCGTTTTTTATTTTTTCGCTATAAAACAAAAGAAGTGCGACAATTAAAAAAAAAAAAAAAAATTTAATTTCTGCTATAATAAATATCCCCAAAAATATATAAAACAATTTTTTTCCTCAGTTTTGGCTGAAAGGCGTTCTACATATTTAAAAAAATAAAAAAATAAAAAAATCGCAATAAGCGTATATTGATTGGTTTGCGCATAAAGTTATAGCGGCTACAAAAAAAAGGGGATAACATTTTTATTTATTTTGATTTATTTTGATTTTTTTACCAGTAATAGCCAGCGATCAGCGTTTATTGTGACTGATATTGCGGCGGACACTTTTGTCACTATTTTAGGACCACATTTATACAGCGAACAGTGCTATAAAAATGCAGATTACTGTGTAAATGTGACTGGCAGGGAAGGGGTTAACACTAGGAGGCGATCAAGGGGTTAAATGTGTACCCTAATGAGTGATTCTAACTGTAGGGGGAGGGGCCTGACTGGGGGAGGCGACTGGTGCGTCCCTTGTACATAGGGAGGGGAGACGATGGTGTGTCCCTGACAGGACGTGGATCTGTGCGTTTACACACAGATCCACGGTCCTGCCCAGTTAATGAGCAATCGCGGCTCGGGCACGCGCATCGGGTTCCCAGTAACGCAGCGGCGTGCGCCCTAGTGGCTCTGCAAGGCGAGGACATCTTATGACGTCCTCTCAGAACAAGAGCACTATCGTGCCGCCGTCAATTGACAGAGGCCGGTAGTAAAGTGGTTAAACAAACTCACATATCCCACCAAAACCCAATCTTGACCAAATTCTAAGATACAAATCCTATATACGGACTAACTCAACTACTCACTACCCAGTTTAGCCAACCATCAAAATTGTGCCCGCTCGTGGAATAACGACATTTAAAAATTTATACAGGTTACCAGTTTTGCGTTACCGTGGTCTAAGACTATAGCTCTCGCTCCAATGATCGCAGAAATACCTCACATGTGTGGTTTGAACACTTGTCATATGCGGGCGCAACTTGCGCATGCGATCGCTTCTGCCTGCGAGCTCGGTGTGACGGGGCGCTTCAAATCATTTTATTTTCTTTTAGTTTTTATTCTGTCCTTTTAAAAAAAATGGAATCATTTATTTTTATTACAAGGAATGTAAACATCCCTTGTAATAGAAAAAAGCATGACAGGACCTCTTAAATGTGAGACCTGGGTTCAAAAAGACCTCAGATCTCATATTTACACAAACCTGCAATAAAAAAGGTTTATTTTTTTACAAAAAAAACAAAATCCCCTTTAAGACCATTGTTATGGCTCCAAAACCAATGTTATGGAGCCAAGTGAGGACCATCTTTTCCTCACTCTGCTCCAAGCCTGTCAGGGGGAAAGACGCGATTGTTTCCACCACTACCGACGGCTCTGGTAAGCGGCGGAGACAACCAGAACGCGGCGGGGGTGCGACGACGGACAGAAGTAAAACACTTACACCAATTAAAAAAATATATATATATCCTGACTTTTTGACCCAAACACTAACCCTGGGGACGACCTAGATCAAACCTTGATTTTTTTTTTTTATTATTTTTACACACACACACACACACACACACACACACACACACACACACACACACACACACACACACACACACACACACACACACACACACAGTGCAGAATTCATGGTTCTTTCAATTTTGGCAAGTTGATCAGGTCCTGAAGCTGAAAAGAAGCCCCAGACCTTCACACTACGATACAAACCATGTTTAACTACTTGTCGACCAGCCGCCGCAGTTATACGGCCCCTGGTCCCAACGCGCGTGCCCGGTGGACGCGGTCACCGCCGGGCACCCACGATGGCTGGTTACAGAGCGAGAACCGGGAGCTCCCGGTCCTGTCAGGGGGAGAAATGACTGTTTGCTGTTCATACAATGTATGAACAGCGATTTGTCATTTCCCCCATGTCAGTCCACCACCCCCCCCTTCAGTTAGAACACACCCTGGAAACATACTTAACCCCTTCCTATCCCAGATTTTGTAGATGCTATAACTTTTGCGCAGATGATCAATAAATGCTTATTGCGATTGTTTATCAAAAATATGTAGAATATGTACCGGCCTAAACCGAGGGGGGGGGGGGGGGAGAAGAAGTTTTAGATATTTTTTGGGGATATTTATTATAGCAAAAAAATATTTTTTTTTCTTCAAAAATGTCGCTCTAATTAATAACCGCAGAGGTGATCAAATACCACCAAAAATAAAATCATTTGTGGGGGGGGGGGGGGGGGGACACGTTGATTTTGTTTGGGAGCCTCGTCGCACGACTCGCAATTGTCAGTTAAAGCGACGCAGTGGCGAATCGCAAAAAGTGGCCTGGTCTTTGACCAGCAAAATGATCCAGGGCTTAATTGGTTAAACACAAACTCAAAGCACCATTAGCAAAAAATAAATAAAACAAATTTAAAAGTTAAAACACCTTTGAAAAAAGTGTTATATACAGTATTTTGACTACCAGTTTAATTACAAGAACTTCCAGTGGGAGAAGGAGAACACGAACATTTACATTTTAAATGAGACCAAAGGGAGGCTACAAGTTAGAAAAATATTCCACAACTGTAAATTAACATTACCCCTTAGAGATGCATTACATTTATTTGAAGCAGAACTCCAGAGATTTGTTTTTCTTGGAATAGCCACTCCAATAAGCTACTTGTAATGATAATCCTATGCCTAGATTGCTGCCATTTACTGTAAAAATCTTAATTGTTTTTCACCCATTCCGAATACTACACAGAACTCTTCTGCCACTGACAGAGCTAAACAATAGAATCAGATCAATAGAATCTCCATTAACCGCTTGCCGACCATATAACTTGTATGCGGTGGCTCTCCTGCACAGAATCATGTACCCAGTACATGAACCTGCACTTCGAGTCTGGCACACTTGCTTGCTGCCGGTCACCCACTCCCACTGTGATTATACACAGCACCCGCCAATCATTAGGCAGAGAGTCAGAACAGAGAACTGCCTATGTAAACAAGGCAGATCGCTGTCCTGTCAGGGGGGAAGGCACCGATCCTGTGTTCATGGATCAATGCCTTCCCCTAGTCAAAGTACCTCTTCCACAGTACACAAGCACTGGCTAGGCACACAGTTAAAGTGACTGTAAAAATCTAGGATGAGAAACTTCTTCCCTCAGGCAGAACACTAGGGGTCGTGAATGGGTCTTCCAGCATGACACTGACCCAAAACGGTATGTTTTGGGTCAGTGTCATGCTGGAAGACCAATGCTACAAAAAAAAAAAAAAAAAAGAAGTGGAGTGGCTCAAGAAGCACATTAGAGCTGCACGATTCTGGCCAAAATGAGAATCACAATTTTTGCTTAAAAGATCACGATTGTCACAGTTCTCACGGTGTAACATCTTTTACATTATACAAAAAAAAAAAAAAAAATTGGCTAACTTTGCTGTCTTTTTTTTTATTATTATTATTATTCATTAAAGTGTATTTAGAAAAAATAAAAATAAATTGCATTTGAATAACCACTGCACAAATACAGTAACAAAGTATTGCAACAACCATTTTATTCTCTAGGATCTCTGCAAAAAAAATAATCTACACGTTGGAGTTTTTTGATAAACGAACGAAAAGATTCTGTGATACTTATTCGCATGTTGTACTAAAACTTGGCAGGCTGCCTGGATTTTGTTTTTCCAGCTGTGAGAACTCTGCACTTGTTAGAAAGATCGTGACATACCGTTTTGAAGATCAGGAAGGTAAAAAGATTTCGATTCTTCTCGATTAATCGTGACACTCTAAAAGCACAGTAAGGATTTAGAAAAGCTCTGTACAGAAAAGTAGACCGAAAATTGCTCCTCGGATATGTGCAAACCTGGTCACCAACCACAAGAAATGTCTTATCTCTGTGCTTGCCAACAAGGGATGTTTTGCTAGGGGATCAAATTATATTCTTATGTCCCGTACACACGATCGGAATTTCTGTTGGGATAAACTCCGGATTTTTGACGGCATTCCGTTCAAGCTGTCACACCGTCACCTTAAATTACGACTGCCCAAAACACGGCGACGTACAACACTACAACGAGCCGAGAAAAATTATGTTCAATGCTTCCCAGCATGCATCGACTTGATTCTGAGCATGCGTGTTTTTTCCTCCGTTGGAGTTCCATACAGACGAACAGAATTTCCGATGGAAAACATGTTCTTTCCAAGTCAGTCGGAATTTCCGATGGAAAAACTCAGATGGGGCACACGCATGGTCAAAATGTCCGATTAAAAAATTACATTGGAAATTCCGATCATGTGTACAAGGCATTAGATTACTTATTTTACTCACTGAACTGCAACTTAATTTATAACATTTGTATTGTGTTTTTGCTAGATTTTGGTTGATATTCTGTCTACATCATTTAAAAAGTCCCATTTTGTTGCTTTGCAGCCTGAAAAGAAATCTAGCTCAGGGTTTGACAAATTTGCTTGGAGTCTAGGAGCCAGCTAAAAAAGTTAGGAGCCAGAAAATGTGCCCCGCCAAGCTCGCGCGCAGAAGCGAACACCTCTGGACCCCTTTACATTGCACAGCACCTCTAGACCCCTTTGCATTTCACAGCACTCTGGACCCCTTTACATTACACAGCCCTTGTACCTCTGGACCCCATTACATTACACCAGGGCTCGACAAATCCCAGTCGCCAGGTCGCCATGGCGACTAGAAATGGCGTCCTGGCGACTTGGCTTGGAAGGTGGGCAAAAAAATAAAAAATATATATTTATTTTTTGTGTGAAGTCCCCAGCTCTTCCTTGTGTGAGCTGGCGCCATCTGGTGGTGGCCATTGGTATTACAAGTTAAGCATTACAAGTTAACAGCAATTCTAATGTCATTTTTCACTGCCATCTTCTTCCCTCTAATTAGAACCCCCAAACATATATATTTTTTATCCCAACACCCTAGAGAATAAAATGGCGATCGTTGCAATACTTTATCATGCCATATTTGCACAGCGGTCTTACAAGCGCACTTTTTTGGAAAAAAATTACACTTTTTTTAATTAAAAAATAAAACTGTAAAGTTATCCCCATTTTTTTTTTAATATTATGAAAGATAAGTTTACATGTCACGCTTCACATACGCGGGCGCTGCTCACTTATGGTGTTCGCTTCTGCGCGCAAGCTCGTCTGGAAGGGGTGCGTTTTCTGGCTCCTAACTTTTTTAGCTGGCTCCTAGATTCCAAGCAAATTTGTCAAACCCTGCATTACACAGCACCGCTAGACCCCTTTACATTACACAGTACCCTGCACCTCTGGACCCCTTTACATTACACAGCACCCTGTACATAACAGCACCCTGTACATTACACAGCACTCTGCACCCTACAGTACAGACCCTTGCTAGAGTGCATACCCCCCTACAGTGCACAGACCCCCCCCTAGCAATACAAACCCCCCCCCCCCCCCCAACAATACAGACACCCCATACAGTGCAGACCCCCCTAACAATACAGACCCCCTAGAGTGAAGACCCCCCCCCCAACAGTAAAGTAGTACAGTAGTAGTAGCTTTGCAGAGGGAGGGGTATTGTAAGCTGCATCTGAACCAGTCAGCACACTGGGACCCGGCGCCATGATAGACCCTTCCCTTCAGACCCACCCATGTACCACACATCGAGAATGAGGTAGTCCACTTAAAAGTATGTGTCTTCATGTGGTCAGCAATGTGGAGAAAAGGGGCAAGCTTTCTGATCACACTGCTTAGCAACCACAGAGTGGATTGAAACGGGACCAATCAACTCTGTTCATTCAACAGTCTTTTTCTTTGTAGTGGCTTTGCAGGGGGAGGGGTAATGGAACCGCACCTGAGCCCGTCGACAGACCCGGCGCCATGATGATCCCATTCTCTCCATGGTAGCATGGACTCTTAGCTCTGATCAGTCTCGGCAGCCGCTGTCACAGCCGAGCAGAGAGTGAAGCTGCCTCCCCCTCCTCCTGCATGCACAGCACTGTGTAGACATAACGGAGGAGGGGGGAGGCGGCTTCACTCTCTGCTCGGCTGTGAAAGCCACTGCAGAGACTGATCAGAGCCGCGACCACGGAGAGGAGAGAAGGCTATGGTTGCGCCGGGTCCCGGGTGTGCCGACTGATTAGGGTGCAGGTCGCAATACCCTCAGCACGTGTCCTGTAACCGCTCCGTGCTGCTGCTGCCTAAACCCGCGGCACTGTCTTCAGTCACGGGAGGGGCGTCGCTGGCCTGACACTGCCCTAGTGGGTGTCACCCGGGGTGGCCCGCCTCTGCCTTGCTCTAGTCCCCTAGGAAGCATAGGCCACGGCCTCAATTAGCGGCACTACGAGATCGGAGGGCGGGCGTCCAACGTGCACAGGATACCTCAGCTCTGCTGCCCCGGGCGACAGGTCGATAATTCTAGGCGCAACAGCGACCTGGCGCCCGGAATTTGTCGAACACTGATCTAGCTGTATTTACAGCTAGTGCAACTTATAACATCCAAGTGAAAGATATAACACCAACATGTCAGAAATAAAATAAAAAAACACCGAGTGAGAGAACCCCTTATGTCGGTATTTTGTTGAACCACCTTTTGCTTTAGTTGCAGACTTGAGTCTGTTGGGATATGGCTATAATTTTCATACCATAAAGCATCTATTTTGTAAGTGCAATATATTGGTTTTATTAAATATATTTTATTCAAATTACTGCACTATGGGAGCTTTTCTTTTTATGTTTTTGAACACTACCAGTTACTAGATGCAGTTCCAGAAACTACCAAGGGTCCTGGGGAGACTGTATTTTGCCCCTGAGCTGGGCAAAACTTCCGTTTAGTGGTCATTGTTAGCCGCTAAGCACCGTTTAGTGGTCATTGTTAGCCGGTAAGCAGGCTACCTATTCACCTGGGTGTCAAACTGGACGCTCTTTGTTTGAAGGATTTTGTCACGATTTTCGTCTTTGCAGTTTAACATCTTTACTTGCACGGATGGGTGCCATCCCCTTATTTATGAACTTGAATTTCAATGGGACTCTGCTTTAGTTTCTTTACCATTTTTTTAGCACTGCATTTACTTTGTATATTCTTTATCCGTTTGAGTCTGTGGTACTAGACTTTAAAGATGCTGGCAGCTGTATTTATATTCAGTTTTCTTTATATAAAACTTTTTCAAGCGCAGCGTTAGCCATTGGACTTTCTTTTGTTTTGTTTTATTCTCTATTTTCATACACCTAGACTTTTCAATATTTGCCCACTTTTTGCAGAACTGCTCAAGTTTAGTGAAATGTGATGGTGACAGTTTGTGGACTGCAGTCTTCAAGTCATTGCACAGATTTTCAATGGGGTTTAGGTCTGGGCTCTGACTAAGCCATGCAAAGACATTCACCCTTTTCTCCTTCAAGCACTGTGTGGTCATCTTTGCTGTGTGCTTTGGGTCACTCATGTTGGAAGGTAAACCTTCTACCCAGTACCAACTTTCTGGCAGAGGGCAGAAGATTTTCCTCAAGAATGCTATGGTATTTTGCTTCATTCATTTTTTCTTTTTATCCTGGACAAGTGCTCCAGTCCCTGCTGCAGAAAAACAGGAATGGTGTTATTTGGATGGTGAGCTGTATTGGATTTCCACCAGACATATCGTTTGGTGTTGAATCCAAATACCCATATATAATTGAGTATAAGCCCGAGTATAAGCCGAGGCACCTAATGTTACCACAAGAAAAAAAAACGCACTGACTCGAACACAAGCCTAGGGTGGGAAATGCAGCAGCTACTGTAAGTGGGGAAAAGAGGGTCAACAATGCCCATCTGCAGCCTCACTGTGCTTTTGATCTCCCACTGTGTCATGTAACTGCAATCAGCGACCATTCACCGTAACAAAGCCCAGCCGCCGCCTCCTCATCCGTGATGAACGGAACACGGATTCAGTTTCCCAGCATTGTTATGTGTTCAGTCCATTACAGACGAGGAGGTGGCGGGGCTGTTACAGTGGACGACCGCCAAAAACAGTTAAGACTGACACAGCGGGCAACCCTTGAGCATAAGCCAAGGGGGGATTTTTCAGCATAATGTGCTGAAAAAGTTGGCTTTTACACAAGTATATATACACACACACGGTAATTCAATTTTAGTCTCATCTGACCACAACACCTTTTTCCATATGGCCCAAGAATCTACAAGGTGCCAATGCACTCAAAGAAAGCTTGTCCTGACTGCATGTGGGCTTTCTTGGAGTGGATTTTTTTTTTTCTTGCAACCCTCCCATACAAGCCACATTTGTGGAGAATGTGGAATATTGTTGCAACATACACACAATGACCAATGTTAAAATTCTTGCAACTGCTACAGTGTTTCTGTAGACCTCTTGGTAGCCTCTCTGACCAGTTTCCCCCCGTCTCTTATCTGGCTTGGAGAATCTTGATCCAGGGAGGGTCTATGTTGTACTAAATACTTTACACTTAGGTGTCCGTTTATGAAGCAGTGAAATCTATTCACTACTTCTTTCTCCGGCATTCACGGTGAAGATTTTTCTCCTCTGTGTGCCTGTTTATGAAGCGGAGAAGATAGCTTCACCCTTGGAGGAGTGAAGTGATCTTCCAACGCTTCAAACACTGGAGAACGAACCAGAAATTCACAGAAATACGGAGATGTCAGTTTATTGAGCAGTGATAAATTATCACCACTCAGTTCACTGAAAGACACGTGGTTAATGTAATTAAAATAACGAGTCCCCCTGCATAATATATATATGTATACACACACACACACATTGTATATACATGTATATACACACACACACATTATATATATGTACATGTATACATTATATATATTTATGTATATATATATGTATACACATAAAAATTACAGGGGAACATGGTTACAGTGTTGGGGGGTCTGAACGAGGTTGAAGGAAGACCTGTGTGAAGTTGGCACCCCATGTTTGTAAAATCTGAATAAAAATATACCATTCGTTTGTACCGCGTTTGTGCTGGTTTGTGCCGCTAAAACGAGCGTTTGTGCAGGTTTGGTTTCTGAGATATTAAACATTCAATTTAATGCAAGCCCCGCCCACTTTTCACCCCATGTTGCTGAATTAAAAAAAAAACTGCGCCATTCGTTTGTGCCGCGTTTGTGCTGGTTTGTGCCGCAAAAAGAAACGTTTGTGCCGTTTTGGTTCCGGAGATATTGAGCGTTATATTTTCTGTAACCCCGCCCACTTTGCACCCCATGTTGCTGAATTTTTAAAAAAACGGCGCTATTCGTTTGTGCCGCGTTTGTGATGGTTTGTGCCGCAAAAAGAAATGTTTGTGCCGCTCAATATCTCCGGAACCAAAGCGGCACAAACGTTTCTTTTTGCGGCACAAACCAGCACAAACGCGGCACAAACGAATGGCGCCGTTTTTTTAAAAATTCAGCAACATGGGGTGCAAAGTGGGCGGGGCTTGCATTAAATTGAATGTTTAATATCTCAGAAACCAAACCGGCACAAATGCTCATTTTAGCGGCACAAACCAGCACAAACGCGGCACAAACGAATGGCGCCGTTTTTTTAAAAATTCAGCAACATGGGGTGCAAAGTGGGCGGGGCTTGCATTAAATTGAATGTTTAATATCTCAGAAACCAAACCGGCACAAATGCTCATTTTAGAGGCACAAACGAATGGAATATTTTTATTCAGATTTTACAAACATGGGGTGCCAACTTCACACAGGTTTAGCCTAGGTTCACACTGCTGCGAATTCAAAATCGCTGTAAAATGCGCGATTTTACTGCGATTTTGCCGCGATTTTGCCGCGATTTCGGCCGCAATTTAATGTAAATCGCGGCCCGAAATCGCAAAAAGTAGTACAGGAACTACTTTTTGAAATCGCAGATGCGGCGTCGCACTGTTTAGGACAGTGCCATTGCCGACAATTGCCGCGGATTTGAGTTGCAATTTGACATGTCAAATCGCATCTCAAATCGTTCCAAATCGTACCCAGTGTGAACCAGGGCTGAAGGAAGTTAAAAATCTTCCTCCTTCCTCCTCAGAACCCCTGGGATTTCCTCTTCACTCCCCGCTTCACCAGCTCTGAGATGGTGAATCGGGGAGTGTGAATTCTGACTCAGATCACCAGTGAAGAGCTCAGATCACAGCTTCATAAACTGGCCGTTTCTGTGTCAGTCTATGAGACTTCACTGTGTGTAGAGATAATCTGTGGGAGAACAAGTTCAAACACTTCTCCCCCCGATTATCACTGTTTCATAAACTGTTTATGGGCTGTGATCACTGGTGATCCTTGGGATCACCGCTCTTCACTGTTTCATAAACGGACACCTTAAAGTGGTAGTAAACTCTTCAATAACACTTTTACCTACAGGTAAGCCTATAATAAGGCTTACCTGTAGGTATAAAGAATATCTCCTAAACCTGTACGGTTTAGGAGATATTCCCCTCGCAATGCGCCGCTGATTGCAGCGGCGCATGCGCAGCGGGGATCCTCGGCTAAAGGCCCGGCAGCCGCCGGACCTTGCCGGAATAAAGTCTGCCGCGCGCATGCGCGGGAGTGACATCGCCGCTCCAGCCAATCACAGCGATGGAGCTGCGATACCCGGAAGACACTCCGAGGCAAGACGTCATCTCGCTCGGCGTGTACCAGGCAAGTTCTCCATACCTCGTTCCAAGATAAGTATTTCATAATGAGCAAGTATGCGGTGCATACTAGCTCATTATGCCTTTCAGATGTAAAAAAATAAAAATTGTGGCGGGTATACAACCACTTTAATAGACTTCACTGTGCTTCCAGGCGTGGATAAAGCCTTTGAAATTTTGATGTATTCATCTTCTGACTTCTGCCTGTCCACAACTTTATCCCAGAGATCCAGATGACAGTGCCTTGCCACACATAGTTGAGTGCTTCAGTTGCACTACCAGGGACTAAAATTATTCAGGAAAGCCCTTTTCATGCTGAGCTAATCAAAATGATCACAGTTGACAGTCAAATGGCTGTGTGTGACATTGAGTAGGTGATTAGCTCCACCTGACTGAGTTTACACGTCATTTTTAGAGAAAGGAAGGTACCCTTTTCCAACTAGGCGGTTCAGTAAATCATACCCGCTTTTCTGCAGCAAGGGAAAGAAAAAAAAAAAAAGGGAAAAGAAAGAAAAAGGAAGAGCTCTGACCTGAGTGGAGGCGAAGGGACACACCCTCTACACAACAAACACGCACAGCTGAAGCCATCACAGGCTGTGTGCTAGAGCTCCCCCCTGTCCCTCTCTTGGAGTTGGGAACACTCTTTCAGCAACAAGTCGGGCAGGTAAAGAAATTAGACAGCAGAGAGGAATGCACACACTATAGAAGGTGTTTTTCATGTCAGAGGTTTATAACCACTTAAAAATTGAACTTGAGTAATTTGTTTCTACAATCTGAATGAAGGCTTATGATGATTCAGCCCGGGTTTACACAGTAGCGAACACAGACATTGCAAGTGATTTGCACCAGCACTGCGGTGCCGATCACATACGATGTCTGTGCAATGGGAGTCCAGCCATAGTTTGTTTGCGAATCCAATGCAATACTAAGAAGGTGCAGGAACTTTTTTTTTTTTTTTTTTTTTAAGTGGATGTAACCCACTCATCCTTTCTAAACTACTGCCATAGTGCTGATCTATAAAGGATATAGATGCCTCCTGCATGTATCCTTACCTGTCAAATGTCTCCCCTCTGTCTGTTATGAGAACTGAAAAACTGCAGATTCTGTGGGTGGGTCTGTTGTCTGGAGCTCGGTGGGTGGAGTCATGATGTCAGATTCCCTGCCCACCTCTACACTCCTTGGTCAACATGCATTTTCTTTTGTGTATTCCTTACACTATTAATTATGCTATGATCACCAACATCCAGTCAAAAACCAGAAAAGTAACCATAAAGTAAATAGCCTGTCATTCACAGAAAGGTGGAAGAATGGACAAAAGTTTTCTCCCGTTTGTCCGTTCATCTCACTGAAAAAAATAAATAAAAAAAGGAGGATTGCTCAGAGCTGGATTAACTCTTTATGGCACAACTGGGCACAGATAGGAAATCTTATACTCTACATTGTGACAGCAAAAAAAAAAAAAATTTGGGTTTACATCCACCGATTACCAGCACCCCCTGTGGTCACAATAGTGGAAACAGACTAAGGCTCTGTTTCCACTAGTATGAATTGTCATAGTGGAAACACGACTTGTCATGCGACTGTTTAAAGTCGCATGACAAATCACAGCCCAATGATTTTAATGGTATTGTTCCCATCTATGCGACTTTGAAAAAGGTACCTGCAATGCTTTGATACGACCAAACCAGAGTGTTAAGTTGCAAAGTCACTCTCTAGCCTAAAGCTTCGTTTCCACTAGTGTGACTCCAAAGCGGTTTGATTTAGACTGCAACCGAGTGCAGCTTTGAGCATTCTTTACGCTCTGGGTCAAAGTTGCATCAAAAGTCACATTAAAGTAGTGCAGGCACCTTTTCAAAATCGCATAGATGGGAACATTTGCCATTGAAATCAATGGGCTTTGACTTGTCATTTTGAAATTAATAATGTCAAAAGATAAAGATATTTTATCTGGACTTCTACTTTAAGGCAGGAACAAATGCTTTTGTATGGAATCCTCAATTTCTTGGCAATTGGATGCACGGTTAGGCTTTGTTCCACAACAGACCTTGGTTTCTTAAAACAGTTTTGTTGACCATTTTTGTCAAAATAAAAATTAAATGCCAGTAGTTTACAACCCAGAGAAAGACAACAATTACCTTTTTGAGCAGAATTATGAATTTTAGCTTTTGACACAAGTACAAGTTTACTGCAATAAACGATCGCCGTTTTATCAATTAATATGCTAGGAGAGTTTACCATTAGGAAATGGCTGGGGAAAATAGGGCTTTGCACTTATGTTGAGAAGAAAAAAAAAAAAAAAAAAAAAAGGAGAGATCAGCATTTACTGAGAAAGCCGGTTGAAATGTTTGTAATGCCTTTGCCGTATTTTAACTTTTTGGACTCCATACACACACACACACACAATTGCATAGTTTATAAAGTGCCACTATGGCATATTTTTATTTTACAGGGGGAAAAAAAAAAATGTGTCTGGAAAATAAAACCACACAAAATAGTTTTCTATAAATAAAAAAATGCATTAGATTCAACTGCAGCTGTGTGTATAGGGTTTAAATAATCTTGTTGCTTTCCTCCTCCTGAACCCTTCTGAGATTTATTGCCCTTCTGGGCTCTTTGACAAAGATTTATAGTTGCCTACAGAACAATAAATCACCACTCAAGAACAAGTAAATCTAGAACTTGAACCATGAATCCATGATTCTAGGCAAAAATAAACACCAATTTAATCACAGCACATATCACTCACTGTCATTTAAGAGTTGCTGCGATAGGCAATAATCCCTACCCAGACTGTATTCGTCTTAATGTTACAGAATGTACGGCTACCCACAGACCAATGATAAAACTTGTGAAAGATTCCTTCCTCAAACAAACTTTTATACACATGACCATTCAACAATAAGCAACAGTCCCAGATAATAAAAAAAAAAAAAAAAAAAAAAAATACACATCTGAAAATAAATTTTTTATTAATCCGAGAAAATTCAGAAGTGTTCCATATACAGTGCATTCATAAAGAAATCAGAACCCCCTTCACTTTTTCTGTATGAGTCATGTTGCAGCCTGATACTATAGTTGTTTAAAAACATTTCCTCATTAATCTAAACTCCGTATCCCATAATGACTAAGTGGGAAAAAAAAAAAAAAAAAAAAGCTGTGAATTTATTAAAAAGGAAAAACTGAAATATTACATTGGAATAAGTATTCATATACTTAAAAATGTAGTTCCTGTTCCTCCCATTTCTCTGGATAGTTGCTGAGATGTTGCTACACCTCGATTGGAATCCACCTGTGGTAAATGAAATTGATTGGACATGATTTGGAAAGGCACCCACCTCTTTATAAAAAGCCTCAGCTGACAAATGCATACTGTATCAGAGCAAAAGCCATAAGGTTAAAAAATGAACTGCCTGCAGAGTTCAGAGACAGGATTATTGCAAAGCACAGAACTAATGAAGGCTACAAAAAGGTCTGCTGCACTGAATGTTCCCAGGAGCACAGTGGCCTCCATAACTTTAAAATGGAAGTAATTTGACAAAATCAGGACCCTTCTTACAACTGGCTGCCTAGTCAAAATGATCAATCAGGAAAGCCACTTGGAGCTTGCAAAAAAAAAAAAAAGCACCTGAAGAACTTTCAAACTGAGGAACAAGAGTCTCTTGACTGATTAAATCAAGACTTAACCGTTTGCCCTCAATTCTAAAATATTATGTATTATGGTGGCAGCATGGTGTGGGGGCGTTTTTCAGCAGCAGAGACTGGTCAGGGTTGAGGGAAAAGCTGAAGGGAACAAAGTACAGAGATATCAATGAAAACAGTACCACAGCACTCAGGACCTCAGACTGTGCAGAAGGTTCACCTTCCAACATAACCATCATCAACCACACAGTGAAGACAACACAGGAGTAGCTGTCCCAGAATGGCCCAGCCAGAGCCCCGACCCTATTGAACAGCACTAGAGAGACCTGAAAATGTCTGTCCATAAACGGTCCCCATCCTACCTGCCTGAGCTTGGGAGAATTTTCAAAGAACGGCAGAAAATCTCCCAAACCAGGTGTGCAAAGCTTGTCGCATCATACCCAAAAAGACTCAAGGCTGCAATTGCTGCCAAAAGGTGCTTCAACAAAGTACTGAAAGTGTCTGAATACTCAAATACATGCGATATTTCACTTTCTTTTTAATAAATTCACAGATGACGGTTGCCTCTGGAGTAGGGCTCGGCAAGCTTTAAAGGGGTTGTAAAGGTTTTGTTTAGTTTTCTAAATAGGTTCCTTTAAGCTAGTGCATTGTTGGTTCACTTGCCTTTTCCTTCAATTTCCCTTCTAAATGTTTATTTTCTTTGTCTGAATTACCCATTTCCCGTTTCTCCTCAGTAAACTTCACACCATCATCCGAGAGCAGTGCTTAGTCAGCCAGAACAGCTTACTGAGGTGGAACAGGAAGTGAGAAATTCAGACAAAGTAAACAAAGCAAAAAACATTTAAAAAAGGGGGAAAAAAAAATAAAAAAAAGATAAAAGTGAACCAACATGTACTAGCTTAAAGTGGAGGTTCACCCGGAAATGAAAAATTTTTAACCTTATATTCATGCTCATTTTGTCTAGGGGAAACGGCTAGTTTTTTTAAAATGAAAGCTGTACTTACCGTTTTAGAGAGCGATCTTCTCCGCCACTTCCGGGTATGGGCTGCAGGACTGGGTGTTCCTATTTTGATTGACAGTCTTCCGACAGACTTCTGACGGTCGCATCCATTGCGTCACGATTTTCCGAAAGTAGCCGAACGTCGGTGCGCAGGCGCCGTATAGAGCCGCACCGACGTTCGGCTACTCGTGACGCGATGGATGCGACCGCCGGAAGCCTGTCAATCAAAATAGGAACGCCCAGTCCCCAAGACCATACCCGGAAGCGGCGGAGAAGATCGCTCTCTAAAACAGTAAGTACAGCTTCGATTTAAAAAAAAAAACTAGCCGATTCCCCTAAACAAAATGAGCATCAATCTAATGTTAGAATTTTTTTTTAGGGTGAACTCCCGCTTTAAAGGAACCCATTTAGAAAATAAAAATCAAACCTTTACAACCCATTTAATGCAGGAGAACTGTGGACGTGGTGGCAGGTATGGGAGCCTTTTTCTAATGTAGATGTCTGACCCGATACCGCTCTTCTGACCCCCTTCTCTCCCTCTCCTCCACCTCCACTAGCTCCTGCCCTAAACCTGGTATATCCCTGATGGAGGTTTTGTATGCTGGAGTTTATGTTACGAATGTATCCTACTACTGATGTTATATTTTTAGCATCGCTGGGTGCTTAATGTATGGTCGATTCGTTTGTGCCACTACTTTGTTTTGAAATCTAAATAAACTTAAAAAAATAAAATTCACAGACATTTATAAAATTCTCCTTTCATCTTGTTATTATGGAGTACCGAGTGTAGATTGAGAAAAATAGGATTTTTGTACTCACTGTAAAATCCTTTTCTCCGAGTTCATGGACGGACACAGCAATCTTGTCAAAGTTGGTATTCACCCTTCAATCAGGAGAGGACTAGGCAGAAACAGGTTAAATGTTTAAAACACAAAAAAAAAAAAAAAAAAACTGTACAGTACCGCCCCAAGGGTGGTCCCTCTAGGTACAATCCCTCTTCCTGCATCATGCAGCTCAGTTCGTCAAAAAGCAGTACAAACATAGAAAAGGAGGGGTGGGTGCCGTGTCCGTCCATGAACTCAGAGAAAAGGATTTTACAGCGAGTACAAAAATCCTATTTTCTCTTTCGTTCATGGATGGACACAGCAGCAATCTTGACAAAGTGGGACGTCCCAAAGCCGTGTCAAAAAACTAAAGGTGGGAACAGCTTTAAAACAACTTCACCCCAAAACAGAGCACCTCAACGGAGGAGTTGCAACTTTTAAACAGCCGCCTGCAAAACCCAGCAGCCGAAAGGAAGCCATTCGAAGATTCACTCACAACAACATTGTAAAATTTTGTGAAAGTGTGCACGGACGACCACGTCACCACCTTACACACCTAGGAAACAGGCGCTTGATGTCGGAAAGCCCAAGAGGCACCTATCGTCCTGGTCAAATGCGCCGTGACAGGAAAAGGGGGCGCCCGACCCTTTATGGCGCAAGCCTAAATCACGATCCATCGGATCCACCTAGAGATGGTGGCCGACGAGACCGACAGGCCCTTCTTAGGACCAGCCACTGAAACTAACAGTGAGCTTGACCTCCGGAGCAGTAGCCGACAAGTATACTCTCAGAGCTCAGACAACGGACAAGGAATGCAACGCCACCTCTTTTAGGATGCAACGGACGAGGACACAAGGATGGAAGTACAATGTCCTCATTAAGAAGAAAAGTCAAAACGACCTTAAGAAGAAAAGAAGGCTGCGGACGCAGCACCACCCCATCTTTACCAGATATGGAGCCTTGCAAGCCAAGGCTGCCAGCTCAGAAACACGTCTGACGTAATAGCCACCAGGAAGACCACTTCCTGAGAAAGCGTCAGTAAGGGAATCTCCCTAATGTTCTCAAACGGTGGATTCTGAAGCACCGAGAGGACCAGGGTCAAGTCCCATGGAGGCAGTGAGGATGGACCGGAGGGGGCCACATGTCGAAACCCCCTGTACGTACTCACCAGAGAGTGAGCCGCCAAGGGTCTTTGGAAGAAGACAGCCAAAGCAGAAAATCTGCACCTTAAAATGTACTTAAGGCAAGCTCTTGGTCCACCCCACGCTGTAAAAAACAGAAAAAAAAATGGAAACCGAAGTACGCAGATGCCTCATCATCTCTTTACAGAGATGTAAGCCTTCCAGGTTCTATGGTAAAACCTTCCAAGAGGACGACTTTCGTGCCCTCAACATGGTAGAAAATCACTGAATGCGACAGGCCTTGGTCTCGTAACCCCGTTAAAACCAGCGACTGTAAGGCAAGTACAGGACCTTGCGACAGAAGGTCCTCTCACAGTGGCAGAGGCCAGGAAAAGTCAGCCACCAGACGCACTATGGTCGGCCAATCAGGATCATTGGGATCCCTTCGACCTCCACTCTGCGAAGCAGATGGGGGGGGGGGAGAGGTTTTAGAAGAGGAAAGGCATAGATCAGCCAATACCGACCCCACGCTGCCACCAACGCGTCCGTCGTGCCGCCCAGGGTTCCTATGACCTGGCCACAAACCTCAATACTTTTCGATTGAGAAGAGAAGCCATGATGTCCACGTCTGGCGTGCCCCATCTCCGGTGAATGAGATAAAACACAGCCGGGCGTAAAGACCATTCTCCTTGGTCCAGCATCTGGCAACTCAGGTAGTTCACTTGCCAGTTTTCCATGCCCAGAATGTATACGGCCGAGAGAGCCGGCACACTCCGTTCTGCCTGCCTCAGGAAGTGAGCACCCTCTGAAGCTACCGCCGCGCTTCTTGTTCCTTCTTGATGGTTGACATACGCCACCGCCATGGCGTTGTCCGACTGAACGCACCTGTAGCCTCTGAGACCACGCGGAGAGGCACAGCCTGATTGCCCGGAATTGCAGGACATTGATCATCAGGCAGGATGCCTTCGGGGTCCAGCGACCCTGGGTCGACTGAGGCCCCCCCCAGCCTCCCCCTCCAACCGGTAAGGCTGGAGTCTGTCGTGATCACCGTTCAGTGAAAAAGGAAGGAACGACTTCCCAGACAGAAGTGCCGGTGATATCAGACAAACCAGGTGGCTCACCTGGATTTGACAATCCAGGGACGATGGGCATGTGTCCCATCTGGACAGAATTTCCTCCTGCAACACTCACGTGTGAAATTGAGCATACAGTATCGCCTCGAAGGAGGCTACCATGAGACCCAGGACCTGCATGCAAAAAAAGGGAGTGGCGGTCAACTCTGGGATATAAACCTCCGCACCGATGTCCAAAGAGTCTGTAGCTTTGTCACCAGGAGAAACACCCTCACGCCACTAAGGTGTCCAGAATCAACCCCAGGAATCCCAGACGTTGAGTCGGTACCAAAACCGACTTCAGAGTGTTCAACACCCAACCAAAGTCTCGGAGGGTCTGGCAGGTCATAGACACATCCCCTGTAATTCTGAGCTTGAAGTGGCCCTCAGAAGAAGTACGTCCAAGTAACCCACAATGGCGATGTCACTAGGGCTGCAACTAACGATTATTTTCATAATCGATTAGTTGGGCGATTATTGTTTCGATTAATCAGATAATGGCCAAAAAAAAAAATGTGCATTTTCAATTTTTTTTGGGCCAATTTGTTGTTGGGCAGATTACAAAACACAAATTGCCATAAAAACACATTGCATGCTTTTCTGCAGCTTCTCCATTGAAGTATATTGAACCAAAAAAACAAAATAGCACCGTTTTGCGTTAAGTCCTTGCCCTTTCCAAATACGCAGCAGCTGAAAAAAAATCATGGATGTGAACGTGTCCCATAGGAAAACATGTAAATGAACTGTAGTTTGTTTCTGCAAGGTGTGACCCAGGCCTGAGATGTTTAGTAACATAATGGGGTTAAAAAAAACAAAGAGAAGTACAAAGAGCAAATAATCGCTACTGTAAGGGGTTAATTTTTTTTACTGTGGGACAGTGAAAGTAATATTTACAGTAGCGATTACATTTTTTGTACTATAAAAGAGCCAATTTTAGTTTTTTTTAACCCCATTATGTTACTGGCCGAATTAATCGATTATGAAAATTGTTATCGATTAATTTCATAATCGATTAGTTGTTTCAGCCCAAGATGTCACCCTGTCTTAGCAGGGCCAGAAAACGTAGCGAGCACCTTGGTGAACACCCTTGGTGCCGATGCCAAGCCGAAAGGGGGAGCCATAAACTGATAGCTGCCTTTTTTCAGACCTCAAAGAGAAGAAATCACTGATGCTTGGTGCATATGGGGACATGCAAGAATGCGTCCTTGATATCCAAGGACGCCAGGATATCCCCCGGATGGAGAGCAGCAACCACAGAGCGACTGACTCCATCCTGAATTTTTGTACTTTCACAAAGCAATTGAAGGCCTTGAGGTCCAGGATTTGACGGACCCCATACTTTGGCACTATGAACAGATCCGAGTAAAACCCCTGAAACTGTTCCTGCAACGCAACAGGTATGATAACCCCGTAAGTCAGCAGATCCCGAACCGCCCCAAACAGGGGCGATTGGAGGGAAAAAAAAATCTATTCGGTGGACATGCGAGAAACTATCTTGTACCCCAAGGGTATTAACTTGCAACCCACCGGTCGGGGGATCAGAGATTTCCCCCCTAGCAAAGAATTCACAATGACGTTTCCCCACCCGAGAGGTGGGCGGGGCCAGACCTTCATGTGGACGCAGATTCATCTGCAGGCTTGTTGGGTCTGCAAAACCAGGGACACTTCTGTCCCTCAGCAGGTGCTTTATCGGCCTGGGGACGTTCACCTGCCATACTGGGCGGACGAAAAAAACGCTTGTGTGCGGTGAAGGAGGGTCCTTGCCTACGGCAAGGCTCCTTACTCTTTTTGGCTTGTGGGAGCAGCGTGCTCTCAACTCATATGGCATCCTTGATAATGTCATCCAGAGAGGCACCAAAAGGTCCGTCGCCCTTAAAAGGTAAGTCCATCAGGGCCTTCTTGGAAGATTGGTCCGCAGACCAACACTTTAGCCAGATCAGCCGGCGCACTACCACCGCATAGACCGAGGCTTCGGACAGCAAGGGACTCATATCCAAGCCTGACTCGCAGACAAACTTAAAGCCCTGTACCAATTAGTCAACCAGAGCCACCCCGTCCGGGGTAGCCTGACGTGCCTTTAACCTATGGAGGAGCATTTTTTCCCTACTCAGTAAGGGTCTGACACACCAAGGCCCCAGCCACCGCTGGACGTTCACTGTTATAGATTTAAAGAATGCTTTCTTTAGCGTCCCTGTTGACAAAGACAAGACCGATTTTTGCTTTTTCCCCTTGACGGAATTTCGACAGTTAACCTGGTCGAGATTACCGCAAGGATTTGTGGATTTGCCCGTGGTATATAGTATTCTTCAATCCACATTAAGGCCAAGGCAACCCCCCCCAAGGTTCGGTAGTGCTACAGTACGTTGATGATTTAATGGTCTGTAGCAAATCTAGGGAGGCCTGTCAGCAAGATAGTCAGTCACTGATGTTATGGTTATGCAAATGGTCATAAAGTGTCTAAGCATGTAGCAAAGCAAAGTTGCAATGGTGCAGTGAAAAGGTTGAATACCTAGGCTTTGTCTTCTCAAAAAGAAGAAATGGGCCTCAGTTCCTCTCGAATCCATGCCATAGTGGGCCTGGTCACCCCACACACCAAGAAAGAAATGCTGTCTTTTCTTGGCATGATAAACTATTGTAGGCAGTGGATTCCCGATTTCTTTCTATGATAACATTCTCAGACAAGCCACTCTGAAATAATTCTCCTGACAAGGTTGAATGGTCTAATGAAATGTTGCATGCCTTTGAGGCATTAACCTCCCTGGCGGTATGATTCGGTCTGGAATTACGTACCAAATGCGGTACAATTATTTTGCAAGGAAATTTGGTGTTTTATACTGTAGGTCTGTAATTTTTAGGAATAACTCACTTAAATCTGACCAAACAAGAGTCTTGTAGGCATCCCGGGTATGATTTGTTTTTAAAAAAAACAAAATTATAAATTATAATAATTATAACAAATAATATTATAATAAAAATTATTCAATAATGTAATCAACTCAAAATCACTGACATTTTCTCAGTTGCAGAACTGTCGCTGTCATTACTTTTATTTTTTTATGATGTATTTCCCCACAAATCGCTGTCGCACAATTCTGCAAGTAATTATAATTTATTATCGCTGTTTTTTAGCTGCTCTGAAACCATTTTTGACATAAAAGGGACACTTTTGGACAATCTACAGTTTTCAGGCAGAAAGAATAGTTTTTATTATATAAAAGAACATGTAGGGCACTGGGCAGACCACTAGGTACAAGGGGGGGGTGTATTTTTTACATACAGTACTGTAATCTATAAGATTACTGTATGTATTGTGTTTGTTTACTTTTTTGAAGTGGCGCCGTTCTTCGCTCCTGTGCGCCATAACGTTGCAGGGAACGGAGATCGGCGGCACACGGGGAACACTGTGAATCGAGCGAGGACCCGCTCGCTCACACAGCGGGGATGCATCGCAGGATCCAGGGACAAGGTGAGTAACTTGTCTGTGGATGCTGCAAAGGTAAGCCGCGCCGCTGCACACTCTGCACAGCTACCCCGAGCGTGACTCAGGGATACCGATCCCAGCATGAAAAAAACACCCCGAGTCACGCTCAGGGATACCGCCAGGCAGGTTAAAGAAAGCTATGGTAATGAGTAGGGTTGTCCCGATACCACTTTTTTAGGACCGAGTACAAGTACCGATACTTTTTTTCATGTAGTCGCCGATACCGAATACCGATACTTTTTTTAAATGTCATGTGACAGTTTTCAAACCACAATACAGACTAAGGATATTTTCTTTAGAATTATGAAGAACTCTAACTCAAGACATTATAAAAGAATAAAAATGAGTAAAAATGAATAAAAATGTTTTATTTGCTTGTCACGCAGTAGTAAAAAACTCAAAGAATTTTCATAGAACATGTTGATAAATACAAAAAAAGTATTCTATTTAGGTATCGGGAGCATTTGCGCGAGTACGAGTACTCCCGCAAATACTCGGTATCGGTCCCGATACCGATACTAGTATCGGTATCTGGACAACCCTAGTAATGAGTCCTGGCTTAGGCCTCCCTGACTTCAATCTGATGTTTTATTTGTTTGCTAGAGACAATTGTAAAACCATGGCGTGAGCGCTGGCCCAAGAACAAGGGGGCAAGCTACGGCCTGTAGCTTATTTTTCAAAGGTCATGCCTCTACAAGTCCAGGGTTTCCCATCCTGTCTTAGGGCTCTGGCAACATGCGCTATGGTGGTAGAAATGGCATCTGTGTTCACATTAGGACATTCTACAACCTTACATACCTCACATAATGTAGTAACCCTGCTTAAAGGCATACACACCCAACACATGTCAGCTCAGAGACTAAGTGGGAATGAGGTTATTCTCCTCAGTAATCCACAGCTGTACATTAGGTATAGTGCCAGTAACTCGGGCCCGGCCATGATCCTAAATGCACTTCTAGGCATGAAGTCATCTGAGGATAAAGGACCCGACTGTCATGGCTCTCTGGAGGCAATTGAAATGGTTACCTCCCCCAGACTGGACATGATGAACACACCCATCCCGGGTGCAGATGTTGTCTTTGTGGATGGTTCATGTACCAGGCCCAATGACAACACCTACCTGGCAGGGTGTGCAGTAGTTAAATTACCTGATGTGGTTCTAGAAGCCAAGTCCATCCCTTACCAGTCGGCCCAAGCAGCTGAACTCATTGCTCTTACCAGATCATGTGAAATTTACACAGACCAACCAGTGACTATTTACACCGATTCGAAATGCGCTCATTGACAAACTTCTCAGAGCCATCACCCTTCCCAGTGAACTTGGCGTTCTACACTGCAGAGCACACACTAGGGGTACTGATGAGATCAGCAAAGGGAATGCCTTGGCTGAGCTGGAGGCGAAGCGAGCGGCCCAAAGAGGGGAGACCTAGTTTCAAATGCCCACCCTGGTCCCTATTCTCCCAAAAGAAGCCCAACTGGTCTCTGATCTCCAGCGCTCAGCGTCCCATGCAGAACTAAAGGACTGGTGTTATCCTGTTTTGCATAAAAATCCTAAAACTGGATTGATCTGCAAAGAGGGGAGACCATGCATCCCACAGTGTAGTGCCCCAATATACATTGCACACTATCATGGGATAGGACACCTAGGTTGGAAACATACTCTAAAACTACTAAAAGATTTTTATGTTACAGATGCCAGGCAATTGGTAGAAAGTTATGTCAAAAGGTGCATTACATGCATCAGGAGTAATCCCAACAACCCACATCGGGTTGCACACCAACATTTACTCATCCACATTTCACAGCCAAAAGGAGGACAGCAACCAGTTTGTATGATTACAGACATGTTCTCACATTGGCCTGAAATGTTTCCCACTAAAAGGGAAGATGCTAAAAACGTTAGTGGGAATCCTCACAAGGGAAATCATCCCCAGGTGGGGAATACCACTACAAATAAATTCAGACCAAGGCCCAGCATTTACTTCCAAATCTGCAAGGAACTTTCAAAGGCCTTGCAGATTGTGTGGAGGTTTCACATCCCATACCACCCACAGAGTTCAGGTATAGTGGAAAGGATGAACAGAACAGTCAAAGACAAGCTGAGGAAAGTTACGGGAGGTACGTTTGAAAACTGGAAAAGATCAGCTATCCTTGCTGAGATAAGAACACCAAATGCAACCCTAGGATATTCTTTTTTTGAAATCCTGATGGGTAGGCCTTTCCCAACACCTTGGGCCAGACGCACATTCACGGACACAAGACAATCTTGACAACATTAGAGATGAATATGTGAGAAAGTTGATTGAAACTTTGATAGAAATCGAAGACCATGTTATCCACAAGCTTCCGTCTCTTCCACAGGGCAACACTCACCCTTTCAAGGAAGGAGATGTAGTGGTGATAAAACAGCTGAAGAAGGGAAAGAAACAGGATTTTGCTTATGGTCCAGAAACCGTTGTGGTAGCAACAACCCGAACTGCAATCCTAACTGAACACAGTTCCACCTGGATCCATGCTGCTCGAGTGAAACTGGTACGCAGGGGCCCCGAGTCAGAGGAACCAGAGTCAAGAAAGGAGGTGCTAACGGGGGCTGACAGCCCTGACCTCGAACAGGACAGTCAAGAAAAGGGGGTATTAACGGGGACAGACAGCTCTGACCCTGTAGAAAATGACAATCCTGTTATCACCGGATCCTGGCAAACTGTGGCTACTGCTAGGACTGATTTCATTTTCAGTGTTTTCCCTTGTCTGGATTACAACTGCATATACAACTGCATATATCACACAGAAGAGTTAGGGGTCATACAGGGAATATGTGGGAAGCAACATAATAAAGACACCCAACTTTCCCCACAAGAAAAGGAACATTATAAACCCAAATCCCCAACAAGTAGCCATCACACATAAAGCAGGCCTGACACAACTCTGGTTTAACTCCTCCAATACACAAGTAGCTACCTTTTTATTTGACTACTGTGATATTGCACCATGTCTCGGCCCCGCATGGCAGTGTTAAAGTGTTGAAGGAGAGATCAAAACCCAGAAATATATATGTGCCACAGACAATTATTGGGGACAGAACTGTGAATATTGGGGAAGTGTGGGATGCAGTACAGGACGAGATTGGGGATACAAACCTCAGTCAGCACTAGAGAGAAAGGATAAAAATGGGAAAACCCTTATCTCCAGGATGACATTGTCATGGAGAGGCCCAGCCCCTATACAGTGTGCCACAAGTAGGTACCTACCTACCAGGAATGACAGGGATGTAAAGTTTAGACCCGGGAGCACAGCATACCAACTGGCCCTCAATATTGAGAAAAGGGAGATGAGGGAACCTATTGGATAGGAGAATGGGTGTGGGGAGGGACTGATCGACCCTTAGGCAAGTTTCAAATAAAGGATATGTACAATTCCAAGGAATGGCAACAAAGGCCCCCTACAAACCCTCTGAAACTGCATATTCAAACGATTAAAGACATGATTGCCATGGCAGATCCCTACTATGAAGACATATTAGCAGAAAAAACTGGTCTCTCTCATACCAATTTCTGGCTAGAATGGAATGGATGAAATACAATGCCAACAAACATAATAAGTCTAACTGCTATGTGTGTGGTAAGGCCAGGCCTCACCTGGGAACTGTGCCCATACACATACCAGTGGACCCAGAAAAATGCTTTTTGAGCCTGTTCACACACACACACACACACACAGTTGTAAATGATAGTAAATGTGAAAACGAGAGTACCCCATCATATCAAAGGATTCCAATCCAGGGGATGGAATCACCATATATCCAGGAAATGACACCTGCTACGTGAGTAACATAACGAGGGGCAGAGACCTTAAGTCTTTTCCTTCAGGGTTCTGCTTCGAATATAGAACAATTATAGCCAATCAGACCCGATCATTGGGAGACATTTACTGGATATGTGGTGATATGAAAATCTGAACTAAGCTAGATACTCCTTGGAATGGAGTGTGTGCATTGGCTAAAGTTATTATGCCCCTACACATTCTTTCTGAAGGACAGGCCGAGTCTCATCCAGACTCCCCTTCAAGAAGGAAAAGAGAAGCACCTATAAGTAGCTTTGACCCACATGTATATATAGATGCAATAGGGGTGCCAAAAGGGGTCCCAGAAGAAATTCAAAGCCAGAGACCAAGTTGCGGCAGGCTTTAAATCCCTGATTCCCCTGGTAACTATAAATAAAAACAGACTGGATTAACTACATTTATTACAATCAGCAGAGATTTGTCAATTACACAAGGGATGCTCTAAAGGGAATGGCAGAACAGTATAGAATGACCCTAGATATGATCCTTGCTGAAAAAGGGGGAACATGTAAATTCATTGACCGGGTAGAAGGCTGTTGCACTTATACCCCGGACAATACTAGCCCTAAGGGTAAGGTTACATTAGCCATAAAAAAAAAAAAATGAAAGATCTGTCAGTTGAGTTAAAAAAGAACTCTGGTATAGACAACCCCTGGGACCAATACTTTGTGTGGTTCACCAGCTGGAAACAAGCTCTTATCCAGCTAGTAGATATAAAGATATGAGGCTTGTAGTTGTTAAATATGTAAATAGGTCAGGTTTCCAGTCCTATAACTGCATATATGAAAAAAATCGTTTGAACAAGAGGGTCAAACCAAAAAGAAGGACTATAAGGAAATACACCTGACTAAATAATTATTCAAAGGTAGAATTTTTTTTAATTAAATATTAATAATACATATAATGGAAGAACTTGATTGGATAAGGAACAATATTATTAAAAGATTGGCTGCAGTGCGGTTCACCGACTATAGGGTATATTGAGACCAGCAAAGCAGCCTCCACATACTAACAATAAAGAAAAAATATATACAAAACATATAAACATAAAGGCCATCCGGATATCAGATAGTATGGAGGGATATATATTACAGGGAAATCCCTGAATGAAATTAACCAATAAACCAACTTATTGAAAAGTAAAGAAAATATATTACCCCTCCAGTCTCATCTGAAGCTCGAGCTGCTGCTCTTTATTGTTAGTATGTGGAGGCTGCTTTGCTGGTCTCAATATACCCTATAGTCGGTGAACCGCACTGCAGCCAATCTTTTAATAATATTGTTCCTTATCCAATCAAGTTCTTCCATTATATGTATTATTAATATTTAATTAAAAAATTTTCTACCTTTGAATAATTATTTAGTCAGGTGTATTTCCTTATAGTCCTTTTTGGTTTGACCCTCTTGTTCAAACGATTTTTTTCATTCTCTTATCCAGCTAGGGATCATTATAGTGATCATACTTACAGTTCTAGGTAACGTAGTGTGCTGCATTTTCCAAGGAAGATGCTCAGCAAAGGAATTGATAATCTCTCCATGTACCCCTCCTTACTCCCTGATCAAATATTCCCTTTTGATACCACTCCATCAAGCTACGCTGAATATATTAAAAGATACAGCAGGGAGAAGAATCCCATTATTTAAGGTGCGTGGGAAAAGCCCTCAGTAACCCTGACCCCACTTCTGCAAGGGAAACCAGGGCGGCTACTTGTCCCCTGTTAATATCTTAGGTCAGGATGGCTCAACAAATCCCGGTCGCCATGGTGACTAGAAATAGCATCCTGGCGACTTGGCTTGGAAGGTGGGCAAGTCCCCAGCTCTTCCTTGTGTGAGCTGGCGCCATCTGGTGGTGGCCGTTGGTATTACAAGTTAAGCATTACAAGTTAAACAGCAATTCTAATGTCATTTTTCACTATTTTCACTGCCATCTTCTTCCCTCTAATTAGAACCCCCAAACATTATATATATATTTTTTATTCCAACACCCTAGAGAATAAAATGGCGATCGTTGCAATACTTTGTCACGCCGTATTTGCGCAGCAGTGTTACAAGCGCTCTTTTTTGGGAAATAATTACACTTTTTTTAATTAAAAAATAAAACCGGAAAGTTATCCCCATTTTTTTTAATATTATGAAAGATAATGTTACGCCGAGTAAATTCATACCCAACATGTCACGCTTCAAAATTGTGTCCGCTCGTGGAATGCCGACAAACTTTTACCCTTTAAAATCTTCATAGGCGACGTTTAAAAAAAATCTACAGGTTGCACGTTTTGAGTTAGAGGAGGTCTAGGGCTAGAATTATTGCTCTCGTTCTACCAATCGCAGTGATACCTCACATGTGTGGTTTGAACACTGTTTACATATGCGGGCTCTGCTCACGTATGTGTTCGCTTCTGCGCGCAAGCTCGTCGGGACGGGATGCGTTTTCTGGCTCCTAACTTTTTTTAGCTGGCTCCAAGATTTCAAGCAAATTTGTTAAACCCTGTCTTGGGTGTAGAAGAAATCATATTCATTATTTAAAGAGGGGAATTGTAAGGGTTTAAGGTTCTAAAGCTAGTGTCCTTCCTTAACTGTTACATATGATTGTAAGGGGTTAAGAGTTTCAGAGCCAGTGTTATTTCACTCATTAGTAGAATTCTAAAAGGCCATACATAATTTCTTGTAGTTTTTATCTCTGAACAAAAGATTATACATGCGAAACATTCCTTACTAATTGCTAGAAATGTATCATTCCTTTTTGTTATTGTTCCCACAGGTGTTTTTATATATTCTATTACATGTGAGACATTCTGTATTAATTGCTAGAACTGCATTATATATTTATCTATATTTTCCCCATCTTGTACTTTATTTTAAATTTAAGGTTCACATGCAAAATATTCCATACACATTGCTAGGAATGTTTCCTCCTTTCCCAATTATATTATGCAGGTGTTTTTCACTTACTAAGCTTTAATGAATAGAAGTCTGTTTTTAACGAGTAAGCCATAATATCTTATCTTTACAGAACATGTAGTATTTGTATTAACCAATCACATATTGCCAACATAATAATTCTTTATTCCTTACCCAAATTAATGTATTTCGTCCCCTCCCCTTTTTGTAATGCATATAACCGTCTTAATATCAGTAAAGTTAGAGAATGATTTCAGATACATCGTGTCCCTGTGTCTTTACTATTCCTGTACTGAAATCTTGGGGCCACCCGAACAAACACACTGGGACTGCCTAAAGTCAATCACCGCCAGCCTGCACCCCTACAGAACCCACCACCATGTACAGGTAGCGGGCGATTACCTCAGCCTTCATGTCCGCAGGATCCCTGAAAGTAGGAGCCCCCTCCACCGGAATTGTGTTCACCATGTTAAGTCTGGATACAGGAGGGTCCACTATAGGGGGGGGGGGGGGGGGGGGGAGGTCCAATTCTTCAGGAAACTCTCCCCAAAAAGGGGTAACGGACCGTCACATTTTTTGGGACCGAAAAAAAACTTCCATGGTTTCCCCCCCCCCAATCCTTGCACAGAAGCTTATCAAGAAAAGCTACACAAGGAAACACATTGGCAGTGCGGGCCGGCTTACGGAACCCAAAGGGGGACAGATATCTCTGCCACCTCCGCAGAATCCTCCATCTTTAGCGCATCACGCACTGCAGTGATCAGATCACTTACCAGAGCCTATTTGCGCGCTGACCCGGAGACATACCCACTGTCCGACCGGTCGTGGTCCTCATCCCCTGATGCATCAGAACCAGGGCCCCCAGTCGTAGCTGGGCCTGGCTCTGCCTCTGGGCTTGTCCCTAGAAGATGGCGGGGGGGGAGGGAGCATTTTTTTTTTTTTACCCCCCCCCCCCCCCCCCCCGTTTGCCCACACGCCGCTTCCACCTTGGTAACAAAGCTTTCAGGACCACTGACACAGCAGGTGCACTAGTTGCCAACTCAAGTGTTACTGGGGAGGAGGGGTCCGCTTCCGACGCCATGCTGAACCACGCGCCCGACACCCCCGGAGTTTAATGGCAAGGTATATAGCCCACCCTCCTAGTTGCCGAAGAATGAGGACTCGCCACCCGAACAGTACTGCCCAGCTGCCGTCCATCTCCCATCAGAGGTGCTTCTCCCACCGCTGCCTGTGACACACTGCCTCACTGTAGCGGTAAAAGTACTCCTCCAAAATGCCCGCCGAGCTGCCGCACTGTAAAGAGGCGTGCGGTCACAAGAAAATGGCCGCCGAAGAAACTAGAGCACAAAGCGCCGCCACCCACAAAAAATAACAGCCAAGCAGTAGGCCGCAAACACCCGGGCCTCCGCACAAAGCGCCCCCCCCCCCCCATACTAATGGCAACCAAAACCACCCCCCAGGAGGCCGGAGCAGCAGCGCCAATGGATGAAGCCCGCCCCCCCAACACATGCAGCCATCCTAGTTCAGGGACCGAGGGAGGGTGGTACCCCCTAATCGACCCCCCCACCCCCAGGAATGTCCAGCTAAGTCCGCCTGCCGAGGCAGGGGAGCTACTACTCACCTGTCCTTTGTGGATACGATGGAAGGCATTCCTGACAGGTTCATCTCCCCCGCAGTTACGGGGGTGGCTCTTTAACCATGTGATCGGCTGTGTCCCATCATAGCCGGTCAAATGTAAACAAGGAGATGCCAGGAATTGGCTCTCCTCACCTCACACTGAGAGATTGTGTGGCGAGGAGAGACGATCAGCGGCATCTCCACACATGGGGACATCTAGGAATGTAATCAGGGCACTGATTAATGACACAAATTACAGTATAGCAATATAGTGTTACCAATCAGTGCCCACCATTGCAAGCAATCAGTACCCACCACTGCCAGCAATCAGTGCCCATTAGCAATGCCCATCTGTGCGGCATATTAGTGCCACCTTTTAATGCCCACCAGTGCAGACCATCAGTTCCGCCTCATCAACGCACATCAGTGAAGGCGAAAAATTACTGGAGTTACAAAATTTACCAACAGAAACTAAGTAAAAAATGTTTTGCAACCAAAAAAAAAAAAAATAGCAGTGATTAAATACCACCAAGAGAAAGGTCTGTGAAGAAAATGATAAAAAAATTATAAAAAATTGGGTACAGTGTAGCATGACTGCACAATTGTCAAAGTGTGACAGCGCTGAAAAACCTGCAGCATAGCAAAATTAAAATAAGTGAAGTGTGTATAAATAGAATATCTATCTATCTATCTATCTATCTATCTATCTATCTATCTATCTATCTATCTATCTATCTATCTATCTATCTATCTATCTATCTATCGACAGGCACACCATGCTATTTTCTTTTTTTATAGCAGCCTAACCGAATCTTCCAAAAAAAAAAAAAACTGGAAGCAGTAATTCCCCACTGGGACATTGTATTCTGACAGCTGCTGTACAGCAGTTTTGAAGGCCTTTTCCTTTATGCTTCGAAAAAATAAAATATTTTTTTTTTGGTGAACCTTTAACCACTTCAACCATGGAAGATTTGGCTACTCAATTACGGCACTGCGTAAATTTAACTGACAATTGTGCAGTCATGCGACGCTGTGCCCAAACAAAATTGATGTCCTTTTTCCCCCCACAAATAGAGCTTTCTTTTGGTGGTATTTTTTGCTCTATAAAACAAAAAACATGATATATTTTTGGTACTTTTTGCTATAATCTCCAACACATTTTTTTTCTCAGTTTAGGCCGATATGCATTCTACATATTTTCGGTATTAAAGAAGAAAAAAAAAAAATATATATGATATATATGATATATATGATATATATGATATATATGATATATATGATATATATGATATATATGATATATATGATATATATATATATATATATATATATATATATATATATATATATATATATATCTCGCAATGAGCATATACTGATTGGTTTGCGCAAAAGTTATAGCGTCTACAAAATAGGGGATAGATTTATGGCATTTTTATATAAAAAAATTTACTAGTAATGGCGGCGATCTGCAACATTATGGCAGACACATTGAACACTTGACCATTATACAGTAATCAGTGCTATAAATGCACCCGATTACTATATATATATATATATTATATATATATATATATATATATATATATATATATATATATATATGTCACTGGCAGGGAAGGGGTTAACGCTAGGAGGCAATCAAGGGGTTAACGGTGTTCCCTAGTGTGTGTGTTTAGGGGGGGGGGGGGGGAACTATAGATGCAAATAGTGGTTCCTAGCTATTAGGAACTCACGATCTGCCTCTCCTCATGGAACAGGGATTTGTGTATATACACACACACACACACACACACACACACACACACACATCACTGTTCTGCCTCTTACACGCGATGGCTCATGGCCGGCCATGAGTATCGGCACCCCGTATGACGGCGGCGGCTGGTCGGCAAGTGGTTAAAAATACAATCATTTTTTTTACAATCGTAAAATGGACATATAAAAAGGTTTTGTATTTTCACATTAAGCCAGTATGTAAAGCTGGCCATCGATGGACTGAAAATCTGCCAGAGCAAGGACCGGGCAAATTTCGATCCATCTATGGCCAATTCCCATTTAACAGAAGTCAACCTAATGAACAACTTCTGTCAAATGCAAAATGTTAGATTATTTTCATTCCATCAGCAGTTGGGGTTCTGATCAGTGTATTGTGACAATGAGGGAGTCCTAGCTGTCAAGAAGAGCACAGTGGCAAGGATTCCTCCATCCACCACACCAGATCGTAGGGTTTTCGTTTAATCAGTACAGCTGTTCGAAAAAGAAATGCATTCCAACACATGACATCACTTCCGAAATTTTTATTCTGTCGTACGAGAATTTGTGACTTTAGTAAACTCTTCAGATTTGATATTAGCAAAAAGACGGACAATCATTGGTCCGATAAGCTCATTGTGTGTACCAGGCATAAGAATTTTAATCTTATGGAATTCAGGGGGAAGAGATACAAACATTGGCAAAACTACGCAAGAGGTAAAAATCGCTTTTGAAGTTCAGAAGGTAATCTTTAATAATGCCATTAAAATCAATGATTACATCAAAAAGAAAAAAAAATGGCACAGTGCCAACTATCACCCATCAGTGTTTCAACTGTCATGAACATACAAAAAAAAAAAATGAAAGCTGCTGTCAAAAAGTGCGATTACAAACTCATGAGTATCTAATTAGTTTACACGTTTAAATTCAGAGAAGGAGATTATTATAGGCACTCATTTAGAATAAAGGCTTTATAAAAAAAAAAAAAAAAAAAAAAAAAAAAAAAGAAGAAAGGTTTATGCTCTAAAATACCCTGGTGCAGAATTGTCAATCAAATCTTAAAGCGGAACCAAAAGTCCTCAACTGCAGTGGGGCTGCACCTACATTGCAAAGGTTAAATGCTGGTTTGTGTCTAGGGTACACGAAAACCCCCGTTAGATGCAACAGTATTTCCAGGAACCTTCCAGGACAGCTACTTGAGATGATTGGCTTGGCCCTCTACAGGAAACACAAATCAGATACAATTTAAAAGGCCCGGCCCTTTCCTCTGACCCTCACTTGTTTGGAAGATCAAGCAAACCTCCAGCAAAGTGCACTCAGCAGAGGAAAAAATATTGAAATATAAAAAAAAAAAAAAAAAAAAAAAAAAAGTATAGAATAGGGTGGGAACATAGATGCTGTCAAGGAAGGTTCCTGGAAATACCGTTAAGTTTGCCGGTGGTTTCCCCCCCCCCCCCCCCCTCACCTTTCAGGACAGCTACTTGAGAGGATAAGCAAGATTCTATACCTTAGGGAGGGACAACAGCCTGAAGCACTTTCCTACCAAAGGAGAGGTCCTGGCTGGAAAGTATCTATAATGTTTGACAAATGCATGAGAGGAGGACCAGACGGCAGCTTTAGAAATTTCTTCCCATGATGCCCCCGCTCTTTCTGCCCATGACGTAGCCATGGATCTTGTTGAATGAGCCCTAATTCTAGAAGGAGGCATACGCCCTAACGATGTGTATGCTTCACAAATAGCTTCCCTAATCCACCTAGCAATAGAGCTCCTAGATGCTTTGTACCCATTCCTGGGGCCACTGAACAATACTAACAGCTGGGAGGAACTCTTAAACCCGCTGGATTTCTCTAGGTAAAAGCAGAAGACATCTCTCTACGTCTAGAAGACAATCTTTCCTCCTCCACATGTTTGGGAGAGGTACAGAAACTAGGCAGGACTACTTCCTGGTACCTATGAAAGTTTGAAGATACTTTGGGCAAATAGAAAGGATCAGGCCTAATCACTACCCAGTCCTCTAGAATCCTCAGGAAGGGGTCTTTACAGGAAAGGGACTGCAGATCAGAAATCCTCCCTGACGTAATAGCCAAAAAGGAAGGATATCTTCAAGGAAATTAATTTCAGGGAAGCCTCGTGCAAAGGCTCAAAATGAGCCCTTGTTAGAGCTATTAACACCAATGACAGATCCCAAGGAGGCACGTTTGACGACCCTGGGAGCATGTCTAGATCTGGCTGAAAGGAACCTCCTGACTAAAAGGATCTTCCGCTAGTCTCTTGTCTGAAAACACAGACAGGAGAAATAACCACCCTCCGTTTCCCACACGGAAATCAGATTTAACACGGCTTGCCGTTTCTCTTGGTCTCTCGGCAGAGGGGTAAGAAAACAACAAAATAATGTCCACCCTCCTTGCTGCACTGACCGGGAGGGTTACCCAAGGAACTCACCGTCCAGCAGCAAGAGACCGCTCAGCGCCGCTGCCCGCTTTCCGTCCGCACACAGCATGTGTCTGAGGAATCCTGTGAGGTGAATTGCGCTGTTTGCGCCGTTTAGGAAGCTAGCCAGCACTAGAGGTCAAAACTCATTCCAAAATTGCCGGACACCTCAGAGAAAAGGGCGCGGACCACAAGAAAATGGCCACATGCAATGCAGACCAGCATCACAGCGCAGCCACGGCAAAACGGCCGGCAATGGAAAAATGTAATGTTAAAAATCAGACAAAAGAAAAATGGTGTCGGCGCTACCAAAATTGCATTTAAAACCACACGTGAGGTATTGCCACGATCGGTAGAGCGAGAGCAATAATTCTAGCACTAGACCTACTCTGCAATTAAAAACATGCAACCTGTAGAATTTTTTTAAACGTCGCCTATGGAGATTTAAGGGTAAAAGTTTGTTGCCATTCCACGAGCCGGCGCAATTTTGAAGCGTGACATGTTGGGTATCAATTTACTCAGCGTAACATTTTTCACGATATAAAAAAAAAAAATTGGGCCAACTCTACTGGTTTTTTTTTTTTATTAAAAAAAGTGCATCTTTCTCCAAAAAAGTGTGCTTGCAAGACCGCTGCGCAAATACAGTGTGACAAAGTATTACAACGACCGCCATTTTATGCTCTAGGGCATGGGTGCTCAACCTGTGGCTCTCCAGCTGTTGCAGAACTTCAAGTCCCACCATGCCTCTGCCTTTGGGAGTCATGCTTGTAACAGTCAGTAGCTTGCAATGCCTCATGGGAATTGTAGTTCTGAAACAGCTGGAGAGCCACAGGTTGAGCACCCATGCAGGGCTTTAGAAAAAAAAAAAAAAAAAAAAAAAAAGTATAATGTTTGAGGGTCCCAAGTAATTTTCTAGCATCTGTTTTTAACTTGTAAACAATAACTCTCAGAAAGAAGCTCTGTCCTTAAAGTGGTTGTATAGGCGTTTTTTTAACTTTTACCTACAGGTAAGCCTATAATAAGGCTTACCTGTAGGTATAAAGAATATCTCCTCAACCTGTATGGTTTAGGAGATATTCCGCTCGCAATGCGCCGCTGATTGCAGCGGCGCATACAGCGGGGATCCTCGGCTAAAGGGCCGCCACCCGCCGGACCTTGTCGGGTTGAAGTCTCCAGAGCGCATGTGCCGGAGTGACGACATCGCCGCTCCAGCCAATCACATCGCTGGAGCGGCGATACCCGGAAGACACACCGAAGCAAGATGACATCTCGCTCGGCGTGGACCAGGTAAGTTCTCTTCACCTCGTTCCGAGGTAAGTATTTCATAATGAGATAATATGCGGTGCATACTAGCTCATTATGGCTTTTGCCTTTCAGGTGGGGAAAAAAAAAAAAAAAAAAATCATTGCGGGTATACAACCGCTTTAAAGAGGTTGTAAAGGAAAAAAAATTTCCATAATAAAGCATCCTTTACCTGCTCTTTTCACTTCCTCAGAAGTTGCTCTATTTCTTCTCTGTTCAATTCCTGCTTTTCTGATTGTTACTGACCACCGTGAAGGGAGGCTTTACTGCGGTGGTCAGTGACATGCTCACCCCCTCCTGGGAACTACATCTGTGCGGCAGGATGCTCTCTACGGTGTTAGAGACTTCAAGGAGGTGTGAATTACTGGGCGTGCCGCAATGCATACTGGGAAATGTAGTTCTTACATGATCGAGCGCCGCAAACCAGGAAGTGAATGAGAGAACAGAAACTATAACGCCGGAGGTGATATAGATGAAGGAATTTAATAGGTATTTACTTGTTTTTTTTATGGAATCTTTACACTTTTCTGTCTACCTTGCTGACATTCATTTTAGGCAAAAAAATGTTTTTCCTTTACAAATCCTTTAACCACTTCCCACCGGGTCCATATGGGATTTACGTCCGGGAAGTGGTTCTGAAATCCTGACTGGACGTCTATGGACGTCCTGCAGGATTTCATGCCGCGCGCGACACCCTGCATCTCCGATCTCGGTAAAGAGCCTCCGGCGGAGACTCTTTACCACGTGATCAGCCTTGTCCAACCACGGCTGACCACGATGTAAACAGGGAGAGCCGTTGATCGGCTCTTCCTCACTCGCGAGTAGAGGAAAGACGATCGGCGGCTCTCCTGACAGGGGGGGTTCACGCTAATTGTTAACCAGCGCAGCCCCCCCTCGGATCACCACACTGGACCACCAGGGAAGGGCAAAAAAAGAAAGGCCAATCGGTGCCCACAAATGGGCACTGACTGGCAACATGGATCCATCCGTGCCACCCCACAGTGTCCATCCGTGCCACCCCACAGTGTCCATCCGTGCCCAGTGGCAACCTGTGCCACCCATGAGTGCTGCCAAACAGTGCCCATCAGTACTACCTCATCGATGTCAATCAGTGCCATCTCATCGTGCCCATCGTGCCCATCAGTGCCGCCATATCAGTGCCCGTAATTGAAAGAGAAAACGTACTTAGAGTGCTCCAACACGCAGCCTGTGATTGGCAGCCTCAGTTCTGCTTGCCTATGAAACTAGAGTAGGAAATGTCCCTTTCCCTTCAGTCAGGTCTCAGATTACACTCAGTTCTCCATTCAGAGTTGTGCAGTGCGACGCAATTTTCGTCTCCTGCTTCTGGAAGCTCAGTAAAGCTGTATAAATTCTGGACTTGAAAGTGACGTAAAGTAGAGACGGCTGCAGATAAACAGGTACAACTTATGTAAGAGGATATGTTTAATTTCTGTGCATCATATGAGGCAAGTCACTTAATTGGGTATATGTAAAGGTTTACAACCCCATAGGACTCCTGGAGTTTTAGCAACTGATTTGCAGCTATTGATATATTGGATTTAATTGTCTATATTCCTTTTTATCCGTGCATATCCGTTTATCCTGTACAAGGTGATATGTGGCTACAATACATTTTTGTACTGACCTTTAATACCAATAAAAGTTTGGACCACCAATTTATGCTGACACAGCTTGGTGAAGAAGCCGGAGTTGCGGAATGTGATTTATCTTGGTTCTCCTCCTTCTTGGAAAACTGATCACAAGTAGTGAAACTTGGTCCTTTCACTTCTGAAAACACGCACAGTGTCATGCGGAGTCCCCCAGGGATCCCCTCCGTCGCCTGTTCTTTTCAATATCTATCTCCGCCCCCTTTTGAAATCATCAGTAACCAGAAGTTACTTTACCCCTCTTATGCAGATGACAGCTTTATTTTCGCATCTGCAACAAAAAGGATCATTATCTGGGAAATGCTTTACTTTGATAGAAGATTGGATGACTAAGTTACCTCAAACTCAATGGCTCAAAAACAGAACTTCTCCTGTTTCAGGCCAACCGAAAGATTCATCCTACAAAAACATGGACGCCCCCGCCCATTCTGGGTCAAACTATCGCCCCTAGCACCAAAGTCAAAAGTCTCGGAGTCATCTTCGACACCTACATGACAATGGATGCACAAATAGGGTCAGTAGTCAGTGGATCGCACCATCTGTTGCGCCTACTACGCAGACTCACCCCCTTTATTCCAAAAGAAGACATAGTCGTGGTGGGAACAATCATCAACTCCAGACTTGACTATGCAAATGCCCTCTACCTCGGACTCCCAAAGTACCAAATCACTCTTCTGCAAGTCGTTCAAAATACGGCCGCTCGACTTGACTGGGAAAAAAACATGGTAATCAATCTCACCTTCACTGAGATCCCTTCATTGGTTGCCAGTAAAAGACAATCACTTTCAAGGCACTCTGACTAACACATAAGTGCATTGGGGGACATGCCCCCCAATATCTATGCGAGAAACTAAAAGCTCACAACACCAATCGCATTCTGCGATCCAACCAAAATCTACTCCAGATACCCAAAGCCAGATACAAGTCCAAAAGGAGAACGAAGATTTGCGGTCCAAGGACCCAGACTATGGAACGCTCTACCAACCAACATCTGGTTGGAGGTGAACCACCTGGCCTTCAGGAGAAAGATCAAGACCCATCTCTTCTGAGGGCCAAGGGAATGGATAGCAAGCGCTCAGAGGTGATTCAGTTCGCATGTGTTGCGCTATACAAGTTTCTCACTCACTCATAAATAAAAAAATCTGTTTGACAATCACTTTATTTTTATTTTTTTATTCTACAATTTTAATCGCACATTTACAATATTAAATAGAAGGCACTGCCTATAACACTGCAGTGGCAGTGTTATCCAAAGACTGAAGGATTATTTTTTTAGTGACGCTTCCAGCATGCAGGTGACTGTCAGTTTTCATAGTGATATGATCATGGACTGCCCTAATTGGTTCCTGGTCATTAGTGGGAACCTGAGCTGCCAATCAGAGGCAGATAGTTATTTGGATAATCAACCTCTGATCCCAACACTCACTTAAAAGGTCCATCCTGGGCTTCTCCTAAGGGTCACAGAGTGCCATTTGTTTTGCACTCCTGTGACCCGTTTTTTATCTGAATTCCGATCTCTGCTGACGTGACCAAGTTCAGTCCAGGCACCACGTCATCCCGAATTCAGAAGTCTAGATCTGCCAGGTGCCTGGACTGATGGCAGTCTCAGTGAGCCGCTGAGACAGATGCTCCCTGCCCCTCCACAGCTCAGTGCTCCAGTCAGTGTAAAGGAGCAGAGCTGCTGATTACTGGGAGGGGGGGGGGGGGGGATTAACCACTGCAAGACTAAACCTTTTTCTGACACTTGCTGCTTACAAGTTAAAATCAATATTTATTGCTAGAAAATTGAATCCCCAAACACGTGCGTGCTTTTAGCAAAGACACTAATTAGAACACACTAAACCCCTCAGTGTGTTCTAACTGTAGGGGGGGGGTAGATCACTGCTCCCGATCATTTTATTTATATAATGTGCACCTGGGATTGGGTGGGTGGATGGATGATGCAGGGTGTGTGATAATGAGGTCAGCTGGTCAACTACTTCCTGTGTCACAACCTACAGTCTGTAAGGAAGAAAGACATTACTAGTGGAAACATGGATTAGGAAAAGAAAAGTAAGTGACTGTATATTTAATGCAAAAAAAAAAAAAAAAAAAGAGTCTACAAAAAGGAGAACATGCCCATTAACTCAGGGCTCGACAAAATCCGGGCGCCAGGTTGCAATTGCGACAAGAAATTGTGACCTGGCGCCCGCCGGTAATTGAGGCCGCAAAGCAGCGGCCTCAATGATCGCGGGGAGGCACAGGATCCTGTGTCGCCACGGGCCCGCGACAGCCGGTAATTGAGGCCGCTGCTTTGCAGCCTTGTGAAGGCCCAAGCTTCCTTCTGTGACCTGGCGCCATCTGGTGGTGGCCGTTGGCATTACAAATAAAACAGCAGTTCTAATATGTAATTTTTCACTGTTTTCACTGCCATCTCCTTCCCTCTAATTAGAACCCCCAAACATTATGTATAGTTTTTTATTCTAACACCCTAGAGAATAAAATGGCGATCGTTGCAATACTTTGTCACACTGTATTTGCGCAGCAGACTTACAAGCAAACTTTTTTGGGGGAAAAATTGTCTTATTTTTTTTTTTTTTTTTAAAAGTGTAACGGTAAAGTTATCGTAATTTTTTTTTATATTGTGAAAGATAATGTTACGCAGAGTAAATTGATACCAAACATGTCACGCTTCAAAATTGCGTCCGCTCGTGGAATGCCAACAAACTTTTACCCTTTAAAATCTCCATAGGCGACGGTTAAAAAAAATTCTAGAAGTTGCATGTTTTGAGTTACAGAGGAGGTCTAGAGCAAGAATTATTGTTCTTGCTCCAACGATTGCGGCGCTACCTCACCTGTGGTTTGAATACGGTTTGCATATGCCGGCGCTACTCACGTATGTGTTCGCTTCTGCGCGCGAGCTTGGCGGGACGGGGCGTGTTTTCTGGCTTCTGACTTTTTTAGCTGGCTACTAGATTCCAAGCAAATTTGTCAAACCCTGCATTAACTTCATTAGCACTTTAGCATACCAGTAGGCACTAATGCAGTAAAGAATTTTTTGTTTGCACAAAAAAAAGTTAACACGGTTTGACAGTTAAGATAGAGATTTTTTTTTTTTTTTTTATAAATCTCAGAATAATTTTTTTTTTCTTTTTTATGTATACGTAGAGCTGCACGATTATGGCTAAAATGAGAATCAGAAGAAAGCTCACGATACTCAATTCTCGCGACGTAACATCTTTCACATTATACAAAAAAAAAATTGGCTAACTTTACCGCCGATTAGTTTTTTTTTTTATTCATTAAAGTGTTTTTTTTTTATTGTTTTTGAAAGAGCGCTGTGCAAATACAGTACGCCATAAAATATATTGCAACAACCACCATTTTATTCTCTAGGGTCTCTGCTAAAAAAATTTATATATATATATATATATTATGTTTGGGGGTTCAGAGTAATTTTCTAGCAATAAATATCGATTTAAACTTGTAAGCAGCAAGTGTCAGAGAAAGGTTTCGTCTTTCAGTGGTTAAACTTCCCTCATATATAGGCAAAACTTCATTCCTCTGATCCAGGGCTAGGCAACCCCCGGCACTGGTGCCGCAATCGGCCCACAAAGCCTCTTCTGCCAGCACCGACTCCCTCGCCCCAACAGCAGAGCAGTGCAGGGAAGTGTGCATTCCAATCTCAATTCCCCACACCACACCTGCACTGGGGGGGGGGGGGGGGGGTTGGGAGGCACAAGGTGGATCAGCGGGGATGAGTGTGTCTTATCTCTGCTTTCTTGCACCACTCTGCATATCGCGCATATCATAGATGAGGGTAAGATGGTAGGACAGTTATCTGAGGTGTGAAGGTGTAGGAATTGGGACTGATCTAAGGCATGAGGAGTGCAGGATGTTAATTAGTCAGTATTACTCAAGTAGTTTACACTATTTAAAGGATTATAAAAAATAATTTTCGTGATAGAGAGTGTGCAGTTAAAATTTGTTAGAAAATCGGCACTCTTGTAAGCAGCAAGTGTCAGAGAAAGGTTTCGTCTTTCAGTGGTTAAACTTCCCTCATCTATAGGCAAAACTTCATTTTCATGTTTATCCAGAGATCGTTAGTGATGTGGCCAGAATAGTTACTGCAATGCCACCCACCCAAGTCAGTGCCGAAAGATTATTTTCAGCCCTAAAAATAATAAAGTCTGACTTAAGAGCCTCTATGAAAGAGGATCTGGCAGAGGCAATTCTCTTCCTTAGAACTCTACATTGAATTGATTTGCATTTGCTAAGCCTAGAACTACATTTCAAGATTAATATAAACCATTTCTAGGTTTTACAGATTTTGTTTTTGGTTCATTATAGATAAGCTTTGTTTTTGTTCTAAAACAACCAAATAATGTGGTTTGTATTTTTGAACTGGTAAAGATCCTGTTCCTGATGTTTATGCCTGCTGCTACTATCCAGCCACTTGATTGTTTTCATTGTGTTTGTCTTTTGCTTAAACTGTGCAATACAGTAGACTGTTGGCTTCCCAGCCAGTAGTCCTGTGGTAGGTTGCGTTTCTTTCCCTCAAGGAATGTATAAAATACATTTGCATATTAATACAGAGGAGTCGGGGAGTCGGAAGTACATAAAACTGAGGAGTCGGAACATTTATCTACCGACTCCACAGCCCTGGTCACAATGCAGCAGAACACCGCTGATGAGAAGTGTTTATCAGTTTATATTTACTAAAATAATTGCATTTCCATGTTCTGTGGGAAACCAGATATAGTAAATGCAGGGTCCTGGGTTTAGAAACACTTTAAAGTCCCCAACGTCTATGAATGTATGGTTGTTTTTTTGTCAAAATAAATATTTACGATAGAACAACAAAAGTCAAATGAAGTGACATAATGACTGACACAACCAGCACTGATACAATTTCATTGACACACCAAGGTGGTTTTTAACATTTTAGCACTAGAAATAGCCTCTAAATAAAGCCTGGAATCCACTCCCATTTATTTCTGTGCATCTTTTCACACTGGGGCGGTGCGCTTGCAGGAAGTTAGGAAAAGTCCTGCAAGCAGCATCTCTGAGGCACTTTAAGGACGCAGTATGCAGCGCTCCCAAAATACCCTGCCTATTAAAATGAATGGGCAGCGCTTCACGGGTGATTTTAACCTCTTTTACGGCCGCTAGTAGGGGTTAAAAGCACCGCTTGAACAGCACAAAAGCACCATTAAAACAAGCAGCGCTTTAGCGCCAACGAGGCCGCAGCTCAGTGTGAAAGGGGTCTTAGAGAAATGAAAAAACACAATATTTCTCTAGAGATCACATGAGTGTATATAAACTCATCCAATGTTATACATATATCAAACCAGCTTGAAGAAAATAAATCTAAAATGTTTTATGTAATAGTAGAAACATAAACACTAGTACTGTGACCCACACATTTGTCAACAAATGCCCCGCTTCCAGAGACAGTGCCATTTTGACAGTGCCAAATTCCTAGTAAGCTCAACATGTAAAGTGGCATTACACCCAAAAGCAAACATCATATTGCAGCTTACCAATTCATAGACACGACGGCTGCATGTTTTCTTTCCCTGCTTTTCACCAGGTGATCCAGCCAGAAAGTCTATTTTTTTCAAACAGAACAAGCTGTTCCTTAGATGTAGCAGTTACAGGGATTAGACAACCCATCTACCACCAACAGAGGAGCATACAGTGCCAAGCTTTTATGTAAAACGTATCCCAAAAGGAGAAAAAAAAAAAAAAGCACATACACAGCTGCCCAAAGGTTCTGTGTCCTTCATCCAGAGTGGAGGCACACTAATACAGGTGTGTTATTGGCCAGAAGTGAAAGAGGGGAAAAAAAGACTTAAAAAGAAAACAAATGCAGCCACCACATCTAAGGATTGGTAAGCTGCAATATGTTACATCTTCGGTTGTAGGATTAATATTGCTTTAAGAGTGCATTTACACCTGTTTCTGAATGTGTGTTTGCAATGATTTAGGATTTTTTTTTATGCATCATCTTTTCTAACTTGACATTGACATATGTTCACACGTGCTTGTGGGCGATCAGATAAAGAAAAATGCAGCATGCTGTATTTTTTTGTAACACACATAAAAGCACTGTAGTGGTGTAAACTGGAATACATTCCCTTTCCTTGCACATGCGTTTGTGCCGCTTTTAAAAAACACACCTGAGTGCATCTGGTATAAAATAAGTTCTAAATAATTTATAGTGAATATATAATGTGGGATTATATGTTAACCACCTGACCGCCGAAAGATTTACACCCCTTCCTGACCAGGCCATTTTTTGCAATACTGCGTTATTTAAACTGACAATTGCGTGGTCGTACGACATAAAATGCTTTTTTTAGTGGCATTTGATCACATCTGCGTTTTTTATTGTTTACGCTATAAACAAAGAACAACCGACATTTTAAAGCTTTCTACTCTAAATACAGGCCCATAAAAAAAAAAAAAATTCTTCGTCAATTTAGCCCAATATGTATTCTGCTACATACTTTAAAAAAAAAATCCCAATAAGCGTATATTAGTTGGTTTGCACAAAAGTTATAGCGTTTACGAACTATTCTATTATTTTTTACTAGCAATGGTGGCGATCAGCGACTTGCACTGGGATATTGAGTCAGACAAATAGGACCCTGACACCTTTTTTGGAGGACCAGTGACATTATTACAGTGATCAGCACTAAAAATATGCACTGTCCTGACACTGGCAAGGTTAACTGTGTGCCTAGCTAATGTTTCATTGTAGTGGGAGGTTCTTTTACTGGCATGGATCAGTGTTTCTACTTAAAAGAAAGGAAGTAAACACTACTATTTTTTTTTTACCTGCAAAGTAAAGGCATAATGTGCTAGTCTGCATCACATACTAGCACATTATGTGACACTTGCCTGCAAACCGCTGGAGAGGAGCCATCGATCACGACACAGGGCTCTGAAGAGACGGCACCGGCAGGCGTTCCTTCAGAGCGCATGCGCTGAAGACTTAAATCGGTCAAAGTATATAGTAAATATCTCCTAAACGGTGCAAGTTTAAGAGATATTTACAGTACCTATAGGTAAGCCTTAACTAAGCGCACAAACAGAGGGAAGTTTACCTCTTCTTTAAGGCTGGGTTCACACTATATGTAGAGCAGCTCGCATCAGGGGGTTTGTGCATCAATGTTTACCATTTCAGGGGTGAATCAGGTCTGAGTTTTTGCCTGAAGTCGGGCCTGAAACGGTGACCAAAGACACAAAGGACCTTTCTGCAGTGCGCTCTGTGGCCGCAACAGAGATGTGCTTATTGGAAATGTAATGAAAGCTATATTTGTGTGTAAGAAATTTTTTTTTTTTTATAAAACTAATTTTAAAAACATTGAGAGACAGTCACACTCTTCTGTAGTGCAAATTGGATGTGGAGAAAGTCAAATCCAATTTGCATAAGTGAACCCAGCCTTACAGAAACAGGACCCATGCCTTCTGTACTGACAGAACAATCTGCCTTGTTTACCATAGGCAGACTGCCATTCGGTCAGTATACCGAATGATCAGTGGGTGCCAGCGGACATCAGGTCCACAGGACTCACTGATCAGCTGCCGCTGTGTAAAAATCAGATACCTGGAGGTGCAGGATCGCGATCCGCACCTTCTGTCACTTTTTGACAACGGCGCATCTCAGCCACCGCCGCACCATTCATTCACGGATGGACCACCGTTCACCGCTTCTTCAGGACTGGGGCATATATGGATTTTTTTAGATGGATTTTTCCATTTACAAAACTAATGTTTGCCTCAGTCCCGAAGAAGCAAAATATATATATATATATATATATATATATATATATATATATATATATATATATATATATATATATATATATATATATATATATATTCTCAATACATACATACAAGTAGCTCATTTTATGGTTAGGTTACCTCTCATATCAGATTTGATAAAACACATACAATAAGAATATCTAGTTTATTTTTATGTATATGGTAGTACCCTGAAATTTTGCTGGTAGCACACTTGAAGCAATTGTAAACCATCACCTTGTAAAAACAACCCAGTTGAAAAACAGAAATAAAAGATCTCTTAGCCCAGGTTCACACTGCTGCGGGTTAGAAATCGATTTCAAATCGACAATGCAGTAGGTCACCAAAAAGTAGTACAGGAACTACTTTTGAGAATCGTTGCAGGACGGTACCATCACCGGCAATAGCCACCAATTTGGAATGCGCGTTGGCACATGCCAAAACAGCCCAAAGTGAACGTGGGCTTAGATTGTAAGCTCTAACAAGCAGGACCCTCCGATTTCTCTTGTACTAAATTATATTATCTGCCTTCATTTTGTTAAGTGCTGTGCAAACTGTTGAGAGATATTATATATATATATATATATATATATATATATATATATATATATATATATATATATATATATGGAAAAAAAATACGCAAAACATTTGCGCATAGATATAAAAACATTAAATACCTTTGGCCTCTTTTATAAAGTAATTACATTCCCTCTGCTCTCAGTTACATAGGAGCCGAGAGGAGGAAAAACAGCAGTACACTGATCTTCCCAGTGAAAGTCTGTGCTTCAGCTTTTAGGAGCATGTTATGGTGTAGGATGCTCCTGTGCACCCACTATGGGCACATCTCCCCGTACCCGCTGCAACTTTTTGAAAGCAGCACAGCTGTGCGCATTAATACATAAAAAGACTACAAGTACCATCTCCACCATGGCAGACGTACATGTAGTATGGGTGTAGTGCTGGGTGTACACTGCTCAGCAAGCTTGTAGTTCAGTCTTCCTCTAGCTTTGTAACTGAAATCATGTGTGGGGAACCTGACACTGCACCCGAGATCTGCCGATCACGGGTACAATGCTCTACAGCAGGGGTCTCCACACTATGGCCCTCCAGCTCAGGAACTACTATTCCAGTCATGTCAGTTTTACAATGCCTCATGGGAAGTGTAGTTCTGCAAAAGCTGGAGGACCGTAGTTGGAAGACCCCTGCTCTACAGGCTCCAATTAAAAAGTAATGAATGCATTAGCTACAAAAATGTAATCAGACAAGCACCACCATTTACAAAAGCTGCCGAGTTAAACCACCTGATGCCCAATGTTCTGAAAGTGACAGCATCCGAATGGGACACGAAGTTCCAGGACAAGCCCAGTGTTTACCCTCCGCACAGCCAGCCATGTTTACTGACAAGTGTCTCACGTGTGACCATCCTCCATGTCAGCCCAGTGGGCACATGACTTAGACTCTCGCTCACCTTGCTGGATGTCCCCGTTGCTCCCCCCGGGAAGCGGTACACTCAGCTGCCTCTCCGGCTCCGGTAGACAGCGGCGGCAGAAGGAGTGCAGGCACGGCAGCAGCTTGGGCTCAATCTCCCGGCTCTGCAAGCTCTGGTTACACACAGCACACGTATCCAGCAGATTCACGGCTCCGCTCGGTGTCGAGGATGAGGAGGCCGCGGAAGACGAGGGGGCCGGGCTCTCCTCAGCCGGAGCCGCCACAGGAACGACCGGAGCGGCTGCCTTCTCCCCACTCTCCGCCTCCTCCACGGTCTGGGCCTCAGTTCCCGCACTGCTACTCCCGTCCTGTCCGCTGCCATTGTTGTTACTGCTCGCCGGACCTTCCGTCTCCCCTCCGCCAACACCACCGCCTCCTTTGTTGTCCGCCATGTTTTCCCTCTTTGAACCCCTGAACTGACCGCTTCGCGACGCCACCAGCGCACGTACAGTACGCCGCCGCAGTGAGGGCCACACACCACCCTCCTCTTTCCTCCCTTCGTCCCTAACGGCCACGGCGGAGTGACGTCACGGCGACGTGAGGGACCATGTAAGAGAGCGCAGGCGCGGTGTTCTAGACGGAAGCCCCGCGCATGCACCCTGAGAGGGGTGTTGTTGACTGCGCATGTGCGACATGATGCGCCGCGCATGTGTTCATCTGCATTTCACGTTGATTGGGCAGGAACTGGGATTTTCTTAGAGCACGTTTCTGCAAGTAGCCTCTTACCATTTAGTAAAGATGTGGCAACAGCCTACAGTACAATAACATCTTTATTGTTTTTTTTTTTTTCCTTTTGGTGTATAAGCACATTGGAGGTTTTCAAATTAGTAAGCACAACTTTCCGAAGAGTAGGTATATATTCCTTCAAATTTGTAAAGCGCTGCATACTTGCCCACAACCATCACTTAACCACTTGAATATGACCAGATTATTTTTTCTTTTTAGTACAGCGCCATTTTAACTGGCAATTGCGTGGTCATGCAACATTAACCGCTTACCTACCAGGCACTTACACCCTCTTCCTGACCAAGCCATTTTTCAGCTTTCAGCGCTGTTGTACTTTGAATGACAATTGTGCGGTCATGCTACACTTTACCCAAACACATTTTTTATCATTTTCTTCACACAAATAGAACTTTCTTTTGGTGGTATTTAACCACTACATTACCGAGCCTATTTCTGAGATTTGGTGTTTACAAGTTAAAAACATTTTTTTTGCTAGAAAAGTACGTAGAACCCCCAAACATTATATATATTTTTTCCAACACCCTAGAGCAGCCCTCAAATTTTCCACTCGTCTTGCGAGCTGGGCTGCCTGCCTGGTAGAGGGGGGGGGGGGGAACCGCCGGCAGGGGTTGATTGTGAGCATGGAGGAAGAGGAGAGCCGTGGGATAGCACGCTGTTATGGCGCTTACATGATGTCTCCGCTCTACTCGACACAGCCCCGCCTCCTCCTAACCTGCGCCTGTGATAGATACAACGCCGGTCCACTGCTGCGATGCGTTCTATCTATCACAGCCGCAGGTCAGGAGGAGGCGGGGCTGTGTCAAGCAGAGCGGAGACATCATGTAAGCGCCGTAACAGCGTGCTATCCCACGGCCCTCCTTATCCTCCATGCTCATTTTCCAGCAGAGCGGAGAGAATCATAATGTAAGTGCCGGTAACAGCGTGCTATCCCACGGCTCTCCTCTTCCTGCAGCAATGCATTTCTCGGCCCAGGTGAGGTTGCAATGGGCACAGTATGGCTGCATTGGGCACAGTATGGCTGCAATTTGCGGCTGCAACGGGCACAGTATGGCTACAACGGGCACAGTATGGCTACAGCGAGAACAGTGGGGCTGTAATGGGCACCACAAGGCTGTAATGGGCACAGTAAGGCTGCAATGCGCACAGTGGGGCTGCAACGGGCACAGTATGGCTGCAACGGGCACAGTATGGCTGTAATGGGCACCGTAAGGCTGTAATGGACACAGTGGGGCTATAGTGGGCACAGTGTGACTGCAATATTGGTTACAGTGTGGCTGCAATAGTGGGCACAGTGTGGCTGCAATGGTGGGTGCACAGTGTGGCTGCAATGGTGGGTGCACAGTGTGGCTGCAATGGTGGGTGCACAGTGTGGCTGCAATGGTGGGTGCATAGTGTGGCTGCAATGGTTGGTGCACAGTGTGGCTGCAATGGTGGGTACAGGTGAGGCTGCACTGATAAAGTTGTTAATATTTATTTTTGTAACTTATTTTTGCATAAAACATTTATCCACTTCCTTACTGGGCACTTTAACCCCCTTCCTGACCAGAGGACTTTTTGCGATTCGGCACTGCGTCGCTTTAACTGACAATTGCGCGGTCGTGCGACGTGGCTCCCAAACAAAATTGACGTCCTTTTTTTCCCACAAATAGAGCTTTCTTTTGGTGGTATTTGATCACCTCTGCGGTTTTTATTTTTTGCGCTATAAACAAAAATAGAGCGACAATTTTGAAAAAAAAAATAATATTTTTTACTTGTTGCTAAAAAATAAATAGCTCAAATTTTTTTTTTCTCCGTCTAGGCCGATATGTATTTTACATATTTTTGGTAAAAAAATAAAAAAAAATCGCAATAAGCGAATGGTTTGCGCAAAAGTTATAGCGCCTACAAAATAGGGGACAGAGTTATTATTATTATTTTTTTTTTTTTTTACTAGTAATGGCGGCGATCTGCGATTTTTATTGGTACTGCGACATTATGGCGGACACATCGGACACTTTTGACACATTTTTGGCACCATTCACATTTATACTGCGATCAGTGCTATAAATATGCACTAATTACTGTATAAATGTGACTGGCATTGAAGGGGTTAACACTAGGGGGTGAGGGAGGGGTTAAATGTGTACCTTAGTGAGTGTTACTAACTGTGGGGGAAGGTGGGTGACCGATCTGTGTCCCTATGTACAAGAGACACAGATCGGTCTCCTCTCTCCCTGACAGGACATGGATCTGTGTGTTTACACACACAGATCCACATCCTTGTCTCTGTAACCGACGATCGCGGGAGCCTGGCGGACATCGCGGCCGCCAGGCACGCGCATCGGCATCCCAGTGATGCGGCAGCGTGCGCGCGCCGCCAAGGTGGCCAGGAGGAGCGGAGGCCGTATAAAGACGGCCACTCAGAGAAGTAGAACCACCCTGCGGCCGTACAAAGTCGTACGGCCGTCGGGAAGTGGTTAAGTGTCATTTCATGAGATAATTTATGAGGGCGTGTCTAGGGGCGGGGCAGGGTAGGGATTGAGTGGGGCACTGGTGGCGAGTAACCTTTGAGGCCTGGCTAGTAGCTCAGGACTTGAACTTTTGAGCCCTGCCCTAGAGAATAAAATGGCGGTTATTGCAATACTTTCTGTCACACCGTATTTGCGCAGCAATCTTACAAGCACACTTTTTTTGGAAAAAATAAACATTTTTGAATAAAAAAATAAGACAACAGTAAAGTTAGCCCAATTTTTTTTTATATATTGTAAAAGATAATGTTACGCCGAGTAAATTTATACCCAACAAGTCATGCTTCAAAATTGTGCTCGCTCACGGAATGGCGACAAACTTTTACCCTTTAAAATCTCCATAGGCAATGTTTTACAGGTTGCATGTTTTGAGTTACAGAGGAGGTCTAGGGCTCAAATTTTTGCTGTCGCCCTAACGATCGTAGCGATACCTCACATGTGTGGTTTGAAGACCGTTTTCATATGTATGCGTTCGCTTCTGCACGCGAGCTCGGCGTGACGGGGTGCGTTTAAATTTTATTTTTATTTTTTCTTATTTATTTTACCTTTTATTTAAAAAACATTTCACTGTTCTTTAAAAAAAAAAAAAATGGTGTCACTTTTATTCCTATTACAAGGAATGTAAACATCCCTTGTAATAGAAAAAAGCATGACAGGTCTTAAATATGAGATCTGGGGTCAAAAAGAACCGCCAGCTCTTGAAGAGGATACCGGGGTTATGGTAGCTAGCTACTACCATAACAACGGTATTCCTCTTCAGAGACAGGACGTATATATAGTCGTCCTGCGGGAAGGAAGCTGTTAATCACTGCTGGGTTTTTTATTTATTTAAAAATAAAAGACCAAAAATGTTGAAAAAGTATATTTTTTACTTAGGCCCCTTTCACAATGGGGAGGGAGGCGCGATGGCGGTATAGTGGCGCTAAAAATAGCGGCGCTATACCGTCGGAATTGCCGCAGAATTTGGTCGCTAATGGTGCGGTATTAACCGCACCGTTATTACCGCGGTTTCCCATTGTTTTAAATGGGAAGGAGCGGTATACATACCGCTCCTCTCACCGCTCCAAAGATGCTGCTTTTTTTCTCTCCTGCCACTGCCAGCGCATCGCCTCAGTGTGAAAGCCCTCGGGCTTTCACATTGAGAAGGCTGGGCAGAAGTTTTTCAGCTGGTATAGCAGCGCTATTTTTAGCGCTGTACCGCCCTAAAAACTCCTCAGTGTGAAAGGGGCCTTAGTTTCTGTTAGTAAATTTTGTAATTAAGAAATTTTCGCTTTTATTGATGTGCCCTGATGAGGCAGCACTGATTGCCACTGATAGGCTGAACTGGTAGGCATTGATGAGGTGGCATTTATGGGCACTGATGAGGCGGCACTTATGGGCACTGATGAGGAGGCACTAATATGCCGCACTTATGGGCACTGATAGGTGGCACTGATATGTGGCATTGATGAGCACTGTTAGGCGGCACTGGTGGGCACTGTTAAATGGTACTGGTGGGCACTAATAGGCGGCACTGAAAGGCAGCATGGATAGGCGGTACTGGCGGCACTGATGGGCGGTACTGGCTGGCACTAATAGGCGGCACTGGTGGCACTGATGGGCATTGATCGACAGCAGTGATGGGCAGCACTGATAGGCGGCACTGATAGCCAGCACTGACTGGCATTGCTAATGGACACCGATTGGTGGCATTTGTGGTCAATGGTGGGCACTGATTGGTGACACTCAATTTCTATACTGTAATCAGGGCACTGATAAAAAGCAGTCAAGCACTGCTTTACCACAAACGTACAGGCGGCCCCAGTGTGAAAGGGGCCTACATGTAAAAATCTCCTATTTTTTACTCGAAAATTACTTAGAACCCCCAAACATTATATACAGTATCTCACAAAAGTAAGTACACCCCTCACATTTTTGTCAATATTTTATTATATCTTTTTATGTGACAACACTGAAGAAATATCACTTTGCTACAATGTAGTGAGTGTACACAGCACTCCCAAAGACAACCTCTGGATGTGACGCTGAGCATGTGCACTCAACTTCTTTGGTCGATCATGGCGAGGCCTGTTCTGGGTCTTGGCAATCTTCTTATAGCCTAGGCCATCTTTATGTAGAGCAACAATTATTTTTTCCAGATCCTCAGAGAGTTCTTTGCCATGAAGTGCCATGTTGAACTTCCAAGTGACCAGTATGAGACTGGGTTCACACTATACTACACGACAGCAGTACTCCTACTTTGCTCTGCGACATCGGTCCTACATTGGTCCTACAATGTGTCTGTGTCCTCTGTCCTCCCCCCTCCGCTCCCGCTCCTCTCTAGCTGCTATAAAAAAAATCGTATCTCCTCTGTACCTGTTGTAAAGGAAAAAAAACATTTCTTCCACCTTTCTTTTTTTTCTGTCCTTCCATCTTTCCTTCTTTCTGTCCTTCCATCTTTCTGCCCTTCCATCTTTCTTTTTTTTCTGTCCTTCCATCTTTCTTTTATTTTTGTCCTTCCATCTTTCTTTCTGCCCTTCCATCTTTCTTTATTTCTGCCCTTCCATCTTTCTTTTTTTCTGTCCTTCCATCCTTCTTTTTTTTCTGTCCTTCCATCTTTCTTTCTTTCTTTCTTTCTTTCTTTCTTTCTTTCTTTCTTTCTTTCTTTCTTTCTTTCTTTCTTTCTTTCTTCCCTTCCATCTTTCTTTTTTTTCTGTCCTTCCATCTTTCATTTTTTTCTGTCCTTCCATCTTTCTTTCTTTCTTTCTGCCCTTCCATCTTTCTTTTTTTTCTGTCCTTCCATCTTTCTTTCTGCCCTTCCATCCTTCTTTTTTTTCTGTCCTTCCATCTTTTTTTTTTCTGCCCTTCTATCTTTCTTTCTGTTCTTCTATCTTTCTTTCTGCCCTTCCATCTTTCTTTCTTTCTGCCCTTCCATCTTTCTTTTTTCCCTTCCACCTCTCTTTCTTTCCTTCCATCTTTCTCTTTGCCCATTTTTTTTCTGTACTTCCATCTTTCTTTTTTTTCTGTCCTTCCATCTTTCTTTTTTTTCTGTCCTTCCATCTTTCTTTTTTTTCTGTCCTTCCATCTTTCTTTTTTTTCTGTCCTTCAGCCCTGGTTCACACTGGGTACGATTTGGAATGATTTGAGATGCGATTTGACATGTCAAATCGCATCTCAAATCGGCGGCAATTGTCGGCAATGGCACTGTCCTAATCAGTGCGACACCGCATCTGCGATTTCAAAAAGTAGTTCCTGTACTACTTTTACCGCGATTTTGAATTCGCAGCAGTGTGAACCTAGGCTCAATCTTTCTTTTTTTTTTTCTTTCTTTCTGCTCTTCCATCTTTCTTTTTTTTCTGTCCTTCCATCTTTCTTTTTTTTCTGTCCTTCTATCTTTCTTTCTGTCCTTCCATCTTTCTTTTTTTTCTGTCCTTCTATCTTTCTTTCTGTCCTTCCATCTTTCTTTCTTTCTTTCTGCCCTTCCATCTTTCTTTCTTTCCTTCCGTCTTTCTCTTTGCCCATCTTTCTTTTTTTTTCTGTCCTTCCTTTTTCTGTTTGTGCGGATTGATTTTGGTGTCTGGTTTTTGCTGTCTGATTTTTTTGTTTGTTTGTTCTGTGTCTTTTTGTGTTTGTTTGTTCTGTGTCTTTTTGTGTTTGTTTGTTCTGTCTGATTTTTGTGTGTGTTTGGTGCTGAGTGCTGTGTGGTGAGATGGCACCAAAGAGGAGGAAGCTGAACTTCACGGTTCAGGAAAAGCAAATACTTGCTCGGGCGATCACCCGATATGGGCGATATTTGCATGGCCCTGAGAGCCGGGACATCACCCCGGCCAGGAAGAGGGCGATCCTCCAGGAGATTACGGATCAGATCAATGCGGGGGGGGGGGAGACGAGGACCACCAGTGGCATTGCAAAGAAGATCAATGATCTGAGAAGCCTGGTCCGTGACAAGCTGGCCAAGGTAACTGCCCATGCCAGGGGCACTGGCGGAGGACCACCTTGCACCCTAAGGTGGACTGAGGAGAAGCGTGTGGTGGCCCAGTGCTTCCACAGCCAGCAAGTGGTGGGCCTGCCTGGCTTTGACTCCGAGGAGGGCGTGAGGACAGGTAAGTTTTTTTTTTTTTTATCTGGCGAGTAGCATGTGTGGGGGGGGAAGGGAATATGTGCCAAGTGTGTGGATCCTCCAACCTGTGTATGTTTTGTGTCATCCACAGATGGCCAGGAGGTTGCTGGGCCATCAGGCCAGTCTGCACCATCCCCTGGACTTCAGGCTGCTGAAGAGCCCCAAGAAAGCCAGGAGTCCCCAGGGCAGGGGAGTGGACACAACTCACCTAATGAGGAGGTTGAGGGGGAGGAGGATGCGGGGGGGAGGTTGTGGATGATCGGATGGACCTTGCCAGGGAAATCCTTTTGTCTTTGGATGATGCTCCCCCTGTGGCTCCCCCTGTGGCTGCCCATGTGGCTGGCAGCAGTCAGGCCTCCATCAGGGGTAGCCCCTCCCACTCCTCCCCCCCAGGGGGCTCCCCTCCTCCCAGGCCACAAGCCTCATCTTCAGGCAGAAAGGCCACCCAGAAGACCAGGGGGGTGGCCGTGGTTCTGCCTGCAAATCTGCGGAGGGACCAGGCCCGTCAGACCCAACATCTGGGTCAGGTCACCCGGACTTTGGCCCAGATGGAGGACAGCCTGGCCGCCATTAAGGAGTCGGTCAATGATGTGGGCACAAACTCGTTGGCGGTCATAACTTACTTTTGTGACCTGCAGAGCGCCACAGCAGGCGTGGCCCTGGAGGTGAGTGCCCTGACCCAGGCTGTCAACGCCAATACCCAGGCTGTCCAGGCCAATACGGCAGCCCTCATTGTGGGCCTGAACAGGATAACCGTGGCCTTGGAGGGCAGGCCAGCAGGTGGGCTGAGCCCAGGGGAGGCTCCTCCTTCCCCTGCTCCCCCCCCATGAGTCTCCCCTGAGGGCCCGTGGCCGTGGCCGGCCCAGGCGTAGCTCACGCCGCCGTTGATAATTTGGGATGTTCTTTTTTTTATTTTATTTTTTATGAATTTCTACTGTGATTATGATTTGTTTTATGTGTGTGAATGATGTATGAATGTGGGGGTGACATTCCTGCCATAAAAGGGGTGTCACCCTCATTTTTGGTGGAGTAGTGTTCCCCAGGACTAGGGAGAAGTGATCCCAGGTCCATGTGAATGGTGTATGAATGCACAGTGACATAATTGGAGCCGTGGCGTGGCGTTTCTGCTCCCTAGTACCATGTGGGGTACTTGGGTCTAATCCAATTTGATGTGGATGTGGGGTGTGTGTGCTAGGGACCACAGTGGTGTGCATGCATGCATTCTCATTGTGCCATGATTAATGTGTGTATTTACTGTGCAAAGATGCCTTCTGCGAGGCGTCTCCTGACTGCTGTTCCCTCAGTAGACGGGGGACCCTCGGTCAGGGGGGGATTGTCGGGGGTCAGGTCATCACGTATGTCAATCTCCAGGCCCCTTCTCACTGCGAAGTTGTGCAGCATGCAACATGCACCGATGATCTGGCACACAAAGTTTGGGGAATACAACAGGGTACCCCCAGACTTATCCAGGCATCGGAAACGGGACTTCAGGAGGCCAAAGGTGCGTTCCACCACTGCACGGGTACGTATGTGTGCAGCATTGTAGTTTTCCTCTCCTGGGGTTTGGGGGTTCCGGAATGGAGTCATGAGATGGGGTCAAAGTGCATATGCAGAGTCACCTGGAAGGGAAAAGACAGGAGGATGTTAGTCATGCATGTGCCCCTCGTGATGTCTGCATCATGGGGGGGGGGCAGTCATACCTGACACCCATGTCACTCACCAACCAGCCAGCTGTCCCCATACACATTCTGTTCAAATTGTCTTGGGATGTCGCTTTGACGGTATATGAAGCTGTCATGGCTGGACCCTGGGTGTTTGGCATGGACGTGCCATATGAGGTATTGGGCATCCACTATCACCTGTACATTGGTTGAATGCCAATGCTTCCGATTGTGGTACATGTGCTCTGTCTCATGGGGGGGCTGTAGTGCCACATGTGTGCAATCAATGGCCCCCACAGTGCGTGGGAATCTGGCAATTTTGTAAAAATCTGTCATTGTCTTCATCCGCAGGTCCTCCTGGATGGTTTGATGATTTGGTTGGCCATGCGTCTCAGGATTGCAGGGACTACCTGGTGCACACATCTGCTAATGGAGGATTGTGACATCCCAGCCAACAATCCACTTGTGCGCTGAAAAGAGCCAGTGGCAAGGAAATGCAGTGTGGCCACTACCTTGACCAGTGGCTCCAGTGCATGTGAGCGGTGTGTTGGGCTGGTGATGTCATCCTGCAGGCTTGTGGTTAATTCTATGATGGCTTCAGGGGTGAATCTGAAGGTGCGATACACCTCAGAAACAGCCATGCCAAACACATTTAGGCGTGTGCGGTATATCCTCTCCTGTGCCCTCCTCCTCCTCCTCCTCCGTTCCCTCCTCCTTCTGCGTTCCTCTAAAGTCACTAGTATAGCTATGAGCATGGATGCCCCTGGCATGTTGGCATACAGATTGATGTCCTGCAAGTGTGTGTGCTCAGCTCTTCCCTAACGGTGTTGCTTTAGCTGACCTTTACACGGCTGGTGCAAAGTTAAGGCACCTTTTATAAGGTGTAAATTTCCGCCGGGAAACTAGCAGATGCGCACAGGGCGTAGCCTACGCCGCACAAGCGTACTTTTGTGGATCGCCGTATCTCCCTCATTTGCATATTATCATAGCAAATCAATCTAGCGTATTTTGCGCTCCAAGATGCGCCGGTGTAATCGTTTTACGTTGGTCGGGAAAAACTGGTTTTCAGGCGTATCTCGTTTTGAGGATACGGCGCATAAATACGCGCGGCACATTTTTCAATTACGCCGCGCATCTCTAGATACGTCGGCGTAAGTGCTTTGTGAATCTGGCCCTAAGCATCTTACATAGGCAGAGCATCTTACACAGGCAGAGCATCTTACTATTGTTGCTGCTTGTGTGGGTGGGATGTGTATTGGACCAATCCCTGCTGACCCTCCTCTCCTATTCATCCCATGTGATTGTTGCAGTACAAATCCAACCCACACAAGCAGCAGCAGTAATAAGATGCTCTGCCTCAGGGTCTTTCCTTAACCCTACAAAGTGCCCCAAGAGAGCAAAAAACTGACGGGGAAGGTAGAGGGGGAGTACTGTGTCCACTTACCCTCCCCCTGTACTGTACCCTCCTGCCCCGTGTACTGTCCACTTACCCTCCCCCTATACTGTACCCTAATAATACAGTTAATTTTTGTGATGCATCGTACATAAAAAAGGGTTTTCCTGGTAGGAAAACTGCCATGAGAGTTTTTGGCTGAAAATCCTGCCCGTGTGTATGCTCCATCGCAGTTTTTCTGACAGGAAAACTGTGTGAAAAAAAAGAGAACATGCTTTCGGGGATTCCCGGCGGACTTATTTCCGTCGGGAAAATCAGTCGTGTGAATTATTTTCCAAGGGGAAAAAAACTGTGCATGCTCAGAATCAAGTATGAGACGGGAGCTCATATTCTGGTAAAACTAGCGTTTGTAATGGAGATAGCACATTAGTCACGCTGTAACGAACTGAAAAGCGTGAATTGTTTCTCACCAAACTTTTACTAACACGAGGATCAGCAAAAGCAGCCCAAAGGGTGCGGCCGTTTGAATGGAACTTCCCCTTTATAGTCCCGTCGTACGCGGTGTACGTCACCATGCTTTGGGCGAGCGATATTTGACCTGAACGTGTGTATGCAAGGCAGGCTTGAGAGGAATTCTATTGGGAAATACGTTGTTTTTTTTCCTGCCGAGAAAAACGGTCGTGTGTACAGGGCATGATACTGTGCAGCAAATGTACCACAACAAAGACCCTCCACAGTCATGCATGTTTTACACTCTTCTTAGTTCTCTGTAGGAAACACAGGTTTGAAAATGGAAATTTTGTGGTTCTTGTGATGATATATATACATATATATATATATATATATATATATATATATATATATATATATATATATATATATATATATATTATTTTAATGATATGAAATACAGTTACAAGAAAAAGTATGTGAACCCTTTGGAATGATATGGATTTCTGCACAAATTGGTCATAAAATGTGATCTGATCATCATCTAAGTCACAATAATAGACAATCACAGTCTGCTTAAACTAATAACACACAAAGAATTAAATCTTACCATGTTTTTTATTGAACACACCATGTAAACATTCACAGTGCACATGGAAAAAGTATGTGAACCCCTAGACTAATGACATCTCCAAGAGCTAATTGGAGTGAGGTGTCAGCCAACTGGAGTCCAATCAATGAGATGAGATTGGAGATGTTGGTTACAGCTGCCCTGCCCTATAAAAAACACACACCAGTTCTGAGTTTGCTTTTCACAAGAAGCATTGCCTGATGTGAATGATGCCTCACACAAAAGAGCTCTCAGAAGACCTACGATTAAGAATTGTTGACTTGCATAAAGCTGGAAAGGGTTATACAAGTATCTCCAAAAGCCTTGCTGTTCATCAGTCCACGGTAAGACAAATTGTCTATAAATGGAGAAAGTTCAGCACTGCTTCTACTCTCCCTTGGAGTGGCCGTCCTGTAAAGATGACTGCAAGAGCACAGCGCAGACTGCTCAATGAGGTAATGAAGAATCCTAGAGTGTCAGCTAAAGACTTACAAAAGTCTCTGGCATATGCTAACATCCCTGTTAGCAAATCTACAATATGTAAAACACTAAACAAGAATGGATTTCATGGAAGGATACCACAGAGAAAGCCACTGCTGTCCAAAAAAACATTGTTGCGTGTTTCCAGTTTGCACAAGAGCACCTGGATGTTCCACAGCAGTACTGGCAAAATATTCTGTGGACAGATGAAACCAAAGTTGAGTTGTTTGGAAGAAACACACAACACTATGTGTGGAGAAAAAGAGGCACAGCACACCAACATCAAAACCTCATCCCAACTGTGAAGTATGGTGGTGGGGGCATCATGGTTTGGGGCTGCTTTGCTGCATCAGGGCCTGGACGGATTGCTATCATCGAAGGAAAAATTAATTCCCAAGTTTATCAAGACATTTTGCAGGAGAACTTAAGGCCATCTGTCCACCAGCTGAAGCTCAACAGAAGATGGGTGTTGCAACAGGACAACAACCCAAAGCATAGGAGTAAATCAACAACAGAATGGCTTAAACAGAAGAAAAGACACCTTCTGGAGTGGCCCAGTCAGAGTTCTGACATCAATCCGATTGAGATGCTGTGGCATGACCTCAAGAAAGCGATTCACACCAGACATCCCAAGAATATTGCTGAACTGAAACAGTTCTGTAAAGAGGAATGGTCAAGAATTACTCCTGACAGTTGTGCAAGTCTGATCTGCAACTACAGGAAACGTTTGGTTGAAGTTATTGCTGCCAAAGGAGGTTCAACCAGTTATTAAATCCAAGGGTTCACAAACTTTTCCACCTGCACTGAGAATGTTTACATGGTGTGTTCAATAAAAACATGGTAACATTTAATTATTTGTGTGTTATTAGTTTAATGACACTGTGATTGTCTATTGTTGTGACTTAGATCAAGATCAGATCACATTTTATGACCAATTTGTGCAGAAATCCATATCATTCCAAAAGGGTTCACATACTTTTTCTTGCAACTGTAGAAGTGACATTTTAAATCCAAGTGGGTAAGATGCGCAATGACATCACCTGCTCAATTTCAAATTATTTAGGTTACTGAAAAATCAGCTCCAAACTTTCTCTAGCTGCCGCCACCTTAACAGGTCTATGATGGCAGAATATATGGGCACTGGTAAAAGGCAGAATCTACGGTATGTCCAGACAGAGATGCTGATTTGCTGGCTTTATCTGAAGATCATTGTTGCACACACACTAGGCAGAAGTGCAACTCAGCAGAGTCTTTATTCCCAGCTGCAGACTTCCGAGCCCTGCTTGATGGAGACAGAACAGGGAGAACTCCCAATGGCTGTCGCTGCAGCCCGCACTGAGCCTGACCCTAGCAAGGGGGCAAGAAGAGGATTTTGATTGGTCAGCAGGTCCAGATGGGCTACACATGACTGGGGAAGGAAAGACTCACCCACCACATGAAAAAGGAGAATGTGCAGCAGAGCCCTATGGAAAAACAGTTGAGAAAAGTGTCCACTTGTGTTCCTGCAAGAAGAGTATGGGGACAAGGGCCAGGAGAGGGTGTGTAGAGTGCCACTGTGAGGTAGAGTACTGGGCTGAGAGGCCTACTTTCTCTACTGCCACCCAGAGACCTGTCTGCTGCTGAGAGCTTTAGTACTGTGCAATAAGAGTTGAAGAGCGCTAGACCATGTGCTGCTGCTGGAGGACTGCTTGTTATGCTGCTACAGAGGAAGCTGTCTAATTACAAGTTTACCGCTGTGGTGAGAGAACACATGCTACTGAAATATGTTGTTTGCTGCTGTGCTCACCATGTCCAGTTTTATCAGTGTCCAGCCATTCCAGTGTCTAGCATGTTCCAGAGTTCTGGTTTTCTTCCTGATCCGGTATCTTACTCTGAGATGAGAACGTGTCACTGGAACTGAGAGAGAGAGGACTTCCATCCCATGCAAGCCTGGATGGCTACATTTTCCCTGACTCCACCACTCACTGTTTCCATTGTCTCTATCTGCAAAGGGTTCTGCTAAGAGGAAACTGTGCTTTTCCCTGCAGCGGATTACAAATCTATTGATTTCACCCTGACCAGTGGTTTAGGGAGGGCCTGGTATTGCTAGTTGGGTCAATTCTATCCAAAGCCTGACCTCTATTATGCTGCTGTTTGTACTTGCCTATAATGGTATTCTATATTGTGCTTTGGTTGTTTTATACTGTTTGCCCAACACAAATACTTTTACAGGGTTTTTATCCATTATTAACTCAGCTGAAATGTTTGCAGGTGTGTTTGTAGTTACTCAGGTCCAGGTACAGGGCAGGTCATCACTGATGCAGGGCAGGAGGACCCAAACAATCTAGTGGCTTCTCCGAGGGTAGCGCTACGTCATCCTTTTACAAAAAAGCACATGGCAAATAAAGTGAGTCTGCTGTTGGGTAGGTACTGCACAATAAATGCTTTAGGTTTACTTTAAAGTGATTGCAAAGGCTCAAGGTTGTTTACCTTCATGCAGTCAAAAAAAAATTCTGAGTGCAGCAGCCCCCCCCAGCTGCCCTAATACTTACCTGAGCCCCATCTTGATCCAGTGATGCGCACGGGACCAGGTCTCTTCCTCCTCATTGGCTGAGACAGCCACTGGCTCCCGCTACTGTCAATCACAGCCAGTGAGCCAATAAGGAGAGAGCAGAGGCAGGGCAGAGCCTTGCTCCGTGTGTGAATGGACACACGGAACAGCGGCTCGAGAGAGAGCCTGCTTAGGTGTCGCGATAGCAAGCTGCTTGCTATGGGGGCACTCGGCAGAATGGAGGGGCCAGGAGCAGGGACCAAGAAGAGGAGGATCGGATCTGCTCTGTGCAAAACCACTGCACAGAGAAGGTAAGTATAACATGTTTGTTATTTATTAATTTTTTTTATCTGCCTTTATTATCACTTTAGCCACTTCAGTACAGGGCGTTTTAACCCCTTCCTGCCCAGGCCAATTTTCAGTTTTCAGAGCTGTTGCACTTTGAATGACAATTGCGCAGTCATGCAACACTGTACCCAAATTTTTCTTATTTCTTTCCCCCACAAATGGAGCTTTCTTTTGGTGGTATTTGATCACCTCTGCAGATTTTATTTTTTGCGCTATAAGCAAAAGAAGAGCAACAAGTTTAAAAATAACACAATGGGGGTATTTACTAAAGGGAAATCCACTTTGCACTACAAGTGCAGAGTGCACTTGAAATTGCACTGAAAATGCACTTGGAAGTGCAGTCACTGTAGATCCGAGGGGGACATGCAAGGAAAATAAAAAACAGCATTTTAGCTTGCACATGATTGGATAATAAAATCAGCAGAGCTTCCCCTCATTTCAGATCTACCCCTCAGATCTACAGCGACTGCACTTCCAAGTGCACTTTCAAGTGCACTTTCAAGTGCACTTTGCACTTGTAGTTTGCACTTGTAGTGCAAAGTGGATTTGCCTTTCGTAAATAACCCCCAGGATCGGTGTTCCTCTGTACTGGGAACACACGATCGGTCTCCTCTCCCCTGACAGGACGTGGATCTGTGTGATACACACAGATCCACGTCCCTGCTCTGTTTCAGGCAATCGCGGGTGCCCGGCGGACATCCCAGCCGCCAGGCACGCGCATCGGCCCCCATGTGACACGGCGGAGGTGCACACGCCCCCTAGATGGCCGGGAAGCTGAGGGCGTCTTGCGGGGAAGCAAGTTGTTAACCTATGTTGCCCTAGTCTGGAGGAGGTTATGTAAAATAACCCTCTCTGAACAGACTATAGCACTGAGCCTGTTTACTAAATGAAAGAGTGTTTTCTTGCCTCAACGCAAAAAGAAATCCCTATTTAGCTATCAGGACGCTTGAGCCTTTGCTAAATGAAAGATTGAGTTATCATGCCTCCACCCTATTATAAATGAAGGATCATCCTTCTGAGAACTCATCTAGTAGGTCAGGGCAGGGCCATCTTTTCCATTGGGCACGCTGGGCAGTTGCCTGGGGGGCCCCAACGGTTGCCCAGCAACCCCAGTAAAACAATTTGGAGAGTGACGGGTTAGAACTGCCCATGCCCAGTCTGCGGAAATCACAGAGAAGATCCGGTCCTCCACGAGTGCGGGGGGTTGCTGATGTAAGGGGGGAGTGAATGCAAAAATGTAAGGGGGCACTGATATAAAGGTTCTCCCTCCTATATTAGTGACCCCCCTTACCTTAGTGTATTTACTCTATGGAAGGTGGTCTCTGGTCACCAGAGTGCCCCCCACATCAGAGTTCCCCTTTACATCAGAGTCTGCAGGATTCCCCCTTACAATGCAAGGGGGAACTCAGTCTGCGGACCCTGATGTAAGTGGGAAAGAGAAAGCAGTGGACTCTGATATAAGGTGGTCTCTGGTCACCAGAGCCCCCCTCCACATCAGAGTTCCCCCCTTAGATCATGATCTGCAGCGTTCCCCTTTACATAAGAGTTCCCTTTCACTGTAAGGGGGAATCCTGCAGACTCTGATGTAGGAGGAAACTCTGTGCTGGCTGGGTTATAGTAACCTGACCTTCATGTCAATGAAGACATTTTTTTTTTTTTAACTTAAACACATTGCTAATAGCTCTAGCTATATGTTTATAGTTTAAATACTGACATTTGCATTGTTCGGCACTGAAAACTGTAATTTTAGGTACTTTTTTTTCAGTGGCAGTAAAAAATGTGGTTCTCCCAGTAAATTTTATGATTTTTGTCAGTAAATTCTCGTGCGTGATTGTGTAGACAGGGCCCCAGTGCACTGTATTGCCCGGGGGCCTATAATGCTCTTAAGATGACACTGGTCAGGGGTGGCAAACACAAGGCCCGCGGGCTGAATCCGGCCCGCCGGACCTTGTATTGTGGCCCGCACAGCAGCCTCCTCATTTTGCCAGGTTGGGATTCCAGCGAGTGGCTCGGCCAGTCTGAGCACAGCCATTAACATATTCCCCTTATTGTGCCGCTCTGTCTCAGTCTCCGCTCCCGCCTCCAACACTGCGTTTATGGCTGCCACTCTGGTCTCCGCCCTGTCTCCGCCTCCACCGCCGCCTCCATACTTTCTGCAGCCATGTCGGCTTACAATGCCGCTCTGGTCTCCACCCTGTCTCCGCCTCCACCACCGCTCCGTCTCCACCTCCACCCCGCCTCCCCAGTCCTTCCAGCCAGCGATGCCGGCTTTTTTGCATGCCACTGACTGTTCATAGTGGCAGAGATTGCTGGCATTTTTTTCCCCCCATCCAGCGGGCTGCACCCTGTGGCTCTTCTTAATAAACTGTGCTGCTATTTTACAGTTATGGTAAAAAAAAAACAGCAAAGTACCGATAACACAGGAGATCCGCCCACAGAGGGAGGTACCAGAGCTGGTCCAGGTAGAAAGGTTGGAGAGAGTACAGATGTGAGGAATTTTTAGGCGCAATCCTGACCCATGCACTGTGTACTTGGCGCAATCCTGACCCATGCACTGTGTATTCGGCGCAATCCGGACCCATGCACTGTGTACTTGGCGCAATCCTGACCCATGCACTGTGTACGTGGCGCAATCCTGACCCATGCACTGTGTACGTGGCGCAATCCTGACCCATGCACTGTGTACTTGGCGCAATCCTGACCCATGCAATGTGTACTTGGCGCAATCCTGACCCATGCACTGTGTACTTGGCGCAATCCTGACCCATGCACTGTGTACTTGGCGCAATCCTGACCCATGCACTGTATACGTAGCGCACCCGGCCCTTTGAGGGTAACCATACTGCTGATGCGGCCCCCGATGAATTTGAGTTTGCCACCCCTGTAGTAGGTAATACTCTTTAACCACTTACCCCCCGGACCATATTGCTGCCCAAAGACCAGAGTACTTTTTGCGATTCGGGACTGCGTCGCTTTAACAGACAATTGCGCGGTCGTGCGACGTGGCTCCCAAACAAAATTGGCGTCCTTTTTTTCCCACACATAGAGCTTTCTTTTGGTGGTATTTGATCACCTCTGCGTTTTTTATTTTTTGCGCTATAAACAAAAATAGAGCGACAATTTTGAAAAAAATGAATATTTTTTACTTTTTGCTGTAATAAATATCCCCCAAAAATATATAAAAAAAAAAAAATTTCCTCAGTTTAGGCCGATACGTATTCTTCTACATATTTTTCGTAAAAAAAAATCGCAATAAGCGTTTATTGATTGGTTTGCGCAAAAGTTATAGCGTTTACAAAATAGGGGGTATTTTTATGTCATTTTTATTCATATATATTTTTTACTAGTAATGGCGGCGATCCGCGATTTTTTTTCGGTATTGCGACATTATGGCGGACACTTCGGACACTTTTGACACATTTTTGGGACCATTGGCATTTTTATAGCGATCAGTGCTATAAAAATGCATTGGATTACTATAAAAATGCCACTGGCAGTGAAGGGGTTAACACTAGGGGGCGGGGAAGGGGTTAAGTATGCCTCGGTGTGTTCTTACTGTGGGGGGGGGTGGCCTCACTAGGGGAAACACTGATCCTCTGTTCATACATTGTATGAACAGAAGATCAGCATTTCCCCTGCTGACAGGACCGAGAGCTGTGTGTTTACACACACAGCTCCCGGTCCCCGCTCTGTACCGAGCGATCGTGTGTGCCCGGCGGCGATCGCGCCCGCCGGGCACACGCACGGGAGTCGGGGGCGAGCGGGGGGCGCGCACGCGCCTCCGACGGCGCACGCGCGCCCCTAGTAGCGGCTGAGAGAGAGGACGTTATACTACGTGCTCTCGCCCAGCCGAGCCGACCTGCCGACGTAGAACGGCGGTGCGCGGTCGGCTAGTGGTTAAAGGAGTTGTAAAGGAAAAAATTTGTTTGCCTAAATTAATGTCTGCAAGGTAGACAGACAGAATCGTGTAATGGTTCTGTTAAAAACCGAGTAATACCTATTAAATTCCTTCATCTATATCACCTCCGGCATTCTAGTTTCTGTTCTCTCATTCACTTCCTGGTTTGCGGCGCTCGTTCGTGTAAGAACTACATTTCCCAGTATGAATTGCGGCACGCCCAGTAATTCACACCTCCTTGAAGTCTCTAACACGTAGAGAGCATCCTGCCGCACAGATGTAGTTCCCAGGAGAGGGCAAGCATGTCACTGACCACCGCAGTATAGCCTCCCTTCACGGTGGTCAGTAAAATCAGACAAGCAGGAAGTGAACAGAACAGAGAAGAAATAGAGCAACTTCTGAGCAAAAACGAACAATGAGGAAGTGAAAAGAGGAATGTCTGCAGGTAAAGGATGCTTATTATGAAAACATTTTTTTTCCTTTACAACCCCTTTAAAGGAGTTCTCTGACCTAAAACTTTTAACCCCCGCTGTGCCCGGGCTGTAAAAATATACAAAATAAACTTTCACTTACCTGCCTACGATCCCCCGTTGTTCCGATATCCCTGTCCCGTTCTCCGGTCCCGGTCTCTTCCGCTTCCTGTGTGTCGGTGACTCATAGTGCGCTCAGCCTATCAGCGGCCGCGACGGGACATTGCTGCGGCCGCTGATAGGCTGAGCGCACTATTAGTCACCGACACACAGGTAGCGGAAGGGGCCCGGGACCGGAGAACGGGACGGCGATATCGGAACAACGGGGGATCGTAGGCAGGTAAGTGACAGTTTATTTTGTATATTTTTACAGCCCGGGCACAGCGGGGGTTAAAAGTTTTAGGTCAGAGAACTCCTTTAAGAAGAAAAGGTGTCCCCTTTGAGATTACTAGCGCATAGTGATTTATAAAAGCAAGAAAAGCAGGTAAATAGGCAATATCTCAAACAAAGCACAGCATACAATCACTGGTGCAGGGATACTATGGCAGTGCTATATATGTGTGTCACACCACACCTGGGTTTGTGTATAATTAACCACTTCCATACTGGGCACTTAAACACCCTCCTGACCAGACCAATTTTCAGCTTTCAGCGCTCTCACACTTTGAATGACAATTACTCAGTCATGCAACACTGTACCCAAATGATTTTTTTGTCCTTTTTTTCCCACAAATAGAGCTTTCTTTTGGTGGTACTTGATCACCTCTGCGGTTTTTATTTTTTGCGCTATTAATGAAAAAGACCGAAAATTTTGTAAAAAATGATTTTTTCTTAGTTTCTGTGATAAAATTTAGCAAGTTATTAATTTTTCTTCATAAATTTTGGCCCCAATTTATACTGCTACATATCTTTGATAAAAATAACCCAAAGTTTTTGGAAATTATTTGTTGTGAAAGTTTTAGAGTCTACAAGCTATAGTGCAAATCATAAAAAATTATCACATTTGATCAAACCTGATGTACTGAAGGCCTATCTAATTTGTTGAGACCCTAACAAGCCAGGAAAGTACAAATGCCCACAGATGGCACTGATGAGCCGGCACAGATGGCACTGAGGCGGCACAGATGAGATGGGTACTGATGTGCACCGATGAGGCCTGTGTACTGGTGGGCACTGATGCGGCGGCACAGGTGGGCACTAATGAAGCAGCACAGATGGCACTAATGAACCGGCACAGATGGCACCAATGAGGCGGCACAGATGGCACTGAGATGGGTACTGATGGGATGGGTACTGATGTGCACTGATTGACTGCGGCACAGGTGGGAACTGATGAGGTGGCACAGGTGGGCACTGATGAGGTGGAACAGGTGGGCACTGATGAGGTGGCACAGGTGGGCACTGATTGCAGATGTGCACTGAGGTGGCAGATGGGCACGTGGCACAGGTGGGCACGGTGGTACTGGTGGGCACGGTGGTACTGGTGGGCACTTTGGTACTGGTGGGCACTGTGGTACTGGTGGGCACTGTGGTACTGGTGGGCACTTTGGTACTGGTGGGCACTGTGGTACTGGTGGGCACTGTGGTACTGGGGGCCACAGGTGGTCCTGGGGGACACTGTGGTACTGGGGGGCACAGGTGGTCCTGGGGGACACTGTGGTACTGGGGCACTGATTTGTCACTTTTTTTTTTTCAAAACGCTCGTTCTCCATTTGCTCTCCCCTCCTCACACGCGGTGTCTGTGTGAAGAGGGGAGAGTCGGCAATGAGAGATGATCTCATATGTTTACATATGAGATCATCTCTCATTGGCCGCACAGATCGCGCTGTAAATAGCCGCTGCGATTGGATATTTACCGCGATCTGTGTTTGGCTGTGTCCAAGGGACACGGCCAGCACAGCAGTTCCCCGCCGCGCGCTTGGGAGCGCGCGCGGGGAACGAGCAAAGGGGCGGCCGTAAAAAGACGGCCTGTTAGAGATTGGGAGCCGCGCTGCGGTCGTACAAAGTCGTACGGCCGTCAGCTAGTGGTTAAGAAAAAATACTCCCCATCAACACATAGATATAAGGGCCCCTGGAGATGCAGATGTTTTTACAGGTCTTTGGCAACTCCACAATATGTGCTGTGCAAGTTCATGGGATGTGTTTCTTCTGGGTTTTGTTGGTTCCTCAGGATCCTGAAGTGATGGCTGTCTGGAACCACTGGTCATGCAGGAACATGACCTGACTGACTTATCGCTACTTCCTATTGTTGTAGAACTCCATATTAACCCATGTATTTCATATTATTCATATTCATTTGTATATGTTATTAGTATAATTATCATTATTAACCACTTCCATACAGGGCCTATTTTGGCACTTCTCTCCTACATGCAAAAATCATAATTTTTTTGCTAGAAAATAACTCAGAACCCCCAAACACTATATATGTTTTTTTAGCAGACACCCTAGGGAATAAAATGCCGGTCATTGCAACTTTTTATCTCGTACGGTATTTGCGCAATAATTTTTCAAACGCCTTTTTTTGGGGAAAAAAAAAGGTTCATGAATTAAAAAATAACAAAACAGTAAAGTTAGCCCAATTTTTTTGTATAATGTGAAAGATGAAGTTACGCAGAGTAAATAGATACCTAACATGTCACGCTTTAAAATTGCGCACACTCATGGAATGGCGCCAAACTTCAGTACTTAAAAATCTCCATAATCGTCGCTTAATTTTTTTTAGACGTTACAAATTTAGAGTTACAGAGGAGGTCTAGTGCTAGAATTGTTGCTGGCGCTCTAACGCACGCGGCGATACCTCACATGTGTGGTTTGAACGGAGTTTACATATGTGGGAGGGACTTACGTGTGTGTTCGCTTCTGAACATAAGCTACCGGGGATAGGGGCGTTTAAAAAAAAAAAAATTTTTTTTTTACTCAATTTATTTAATTTTTACACTTTTTTTTCCTTTTTTTTTTTTTTTATCACTTTTATTCCTATTACAAGGAATGTAAACATCCCTTGTAATAGGAATGGTTTGTGACAGGTACTCTTTATGGAGAGATGCGGGGTCAATAAGACCCCACATCTCTCCTCCAGGCTGGAAAGCATTAGATTGTGAAAAAAAACACAGATCTAATGCTTTCAGCCGCGATTGCGGCTGTGTTTACATTCCGGTACCCGGGCGTGACGTCATAACATCACGTCAGGGCCTCCGACGATCATAGAGATGACTCTATGCTTTCCATCCGCCGCCGGCGGATCGTTTTTCCAGGTCTCCGATGGCAAGGGAGAGCCCGGTGAAGCACCGGATGTCGGCGGGAGGGGGGCGTCCCCTCCCGCCGCCTATAAGAACGATCAAGCGGTGGAACCGCCGCTATGATCATTCTTATGGTGCACAGAATCGCCGGCTGAAGAGACGGATATCTGAATGATGCCTGTAGCTGCAGGCATCTTTCAGATATTCCCACTGAAAGTCATATGACGTCCTTGGGCAGGAAGTGGTTAATTATTATGATATTCATATTATTATTATTATTATTATTATTATACTGTAGTAGTGGTATTATCATCAATAATATTATTAGTTCAATATTAAGAAAAGTTTTAAAAAAAAATTTTAGGAGTTCATACAAAAATATTTCTAATATAGAATAGTTCATTGTAAGTTTTTGAGTCCACTACTTAGAAGAGAAACACTTTGACAACAGATGAACTACAGCCTGATAAGATAACATTCCTTAAAGGAAGTAAAACAGCCATTGTCAAGAATGGTAATAAATCTTCTTATACTGGTGGTTTAAAAGTAATTATGTGGAATATGGGAAAACTATGTACATTAATTAAGTGCGACAGAGTCAAAATGCTTTGCTTGTGTCGTCATTAAAACGGTTAAAATATGGTATATTTGAACAAGAGAACACTATTATGTGTATGTATATATTAATAATTAGACAATATTGAATAAAGCAGTTAGCTTTGTATATATGTATGTATATATATATATACAGCCCTCAAAATTTCCACTCACCTGCTAGCATTTGGCGAGTGGATTTAAGCTGGGGGCGAGTGATGACAGGGCTGCATGACCAATCCCCCTCCAATCTGTGCCTACACTTAGAGCCCCGATGCGATTGGCGGCCGAAGAGGAAAGGTGCATGCTCGGGAAAAGTAGTCTGGTGAGCCGCGCACAGGCAGAGCAGTACACAGGTGCTCTCCTTACAATTCTCATTAAGCCATGGGACCTAACAGTATGACCTCTCTGAGCCTGCCCCTCCCCCCCCCGACCAATGTAGCTGGAGACTAGAGAGCAGGGAGCAGGAAGTAATGAGTCAGGTGGAGAATTGCGAAAATTACCACTCCGGGCGTCCCAGGTAGGCAGTGCAGCGCTCACTGAAAGTTGCCCTGACATGAGAGTGGCAGCCTTCCAATTTGTGCAGTTTTCTTCTCCTTGTGCTCTATGGAGGTGTCCAGCAGTTCAGCCTGAGCACTGTGAGCAGACTGGTCTCAATGTGTGCTGTGCGGTGTCAATGTGCGCTGTGCTATGGTGTCAACGGCTGTGCAGTTGTGTGGGTCTCGGCGCTGGATTGTACTCCCTCCCGCTGTGCTGCAGCTCCTCTCCTCACTGCCAGCCTGAATAAAAGGGGCAAGTGGGGACATGCAAGCGTGGAGCCGCACACACAGACTCCTGATGATGAGATGAATAGGAGAGGGAGAGAGAGGATGGATGGATGGGAGTTGCAGAGGAGACAGCAAGAGAATGGGGAAGAGATCCAGTTCTAGTGCCCTGTCCCTCTGGTCTGCCCCCAGTGCCCTGTCCCTCTGGTCTGTCCCCAGTGCCCTGTCCCATTTTGTTAAAGTTGTTTTTGGTAATATTTAATTGTGTAACTTGATTCTGCATAAAACATTTAACAGTGTCATTCCATGAGATAATCTACGAGGGCGTGTTTAGGGGCGCAATTAGACGTGGAGCAGTGTATGAATTAGGTGGGGCAACTGGTGGCGAGTAACTCTTGAGGCCTGACTAGTAGCTCAGGGCTTGAAATTTTGAGCCCTGTATATATATATATATATATATATATATATATATATGTATGTATATATATATGTGTGTATATATAATATATAAATATTATAGTACCTTTTTGTGAAACCAATATATGAATACATACAAATAGGATTGTATAGTTAAAAAGATTAAGACATATCTCACATAAGGTGGGGTTATTGCAAGTTCATTTTCCCAAAGTCGTAAATATGTCACCCTTGAGTTGGTGAAGTCTTCACAAATCAAGATGGGATTGATTTAACATAACTAAGGTGCCACATTGTCTCTACACAAGTATTTTAATGGGTAAAACAATAGACAAAAACAGTTATAAATCAATTTAATAAATATATAGGAATTGTGGGAATGAATACGTTTGTCTGGTTGTATGACAGGTGTCAGATTTACGATTAGTTACATTGTCGTAGATCTTAGCAACCAATCATATTGTACCACATTTAATTCGTTCCTCAGAAATTGTATTAGAAGGCTTGATTCCCTTTCTTTCTTTGAGTGAGTGATAAACTCGCTCCCAGCTGCAGCTCTTTGTTATTTGTATTGTTATTTGTAATTGTTATTGTTTTCATTAAACCTCCTCTTTTATTGGAAATGTATTGCCTGGTCATTCATTACTTTTCCACATAACTACCTGCTAGGTACTAACTCCATGCCCTTGAACCTCTAGCTATATATGTAAATATGGTCATCATAGACCTAATGTACCTCTGGACCTGATCTGACTTTATGCTCCTGATCTAAGCATCTACAGGATTTTCTAATTCTTTAGGAACATTCAATGCTCTAATTCAGATAGGTTACACACTGTATTGATGAGCCCCTAATACCCAGGTTGTAACGCACTAATAATGGTCTAATATGCAAAGGCTCTTCAAGCCTGCCTGTTTTACAAAGTTAATAACACGCTGTATGTAAGTGTTTGTAAACCCCCCAAAAAATAAAATGAAATCTTGTTCCTATAACGCATGTTGTACAGCACAGTGCTTGTGCTGTGTCATTTGGCCCCCTGTATCACCTGAAATACCTGGCTGATCCTGCCAGTTTCTACCCTCCCCTCTCTGCGCTGACTTCAATCTATCAGGGCTGCAGAGCGTACGTGTCTCCATCATCCGCAGCCCTGCTCTGTGTCTCCTGTGTGCTCTCCCCCCTCCCCTCTCTGCTTGTCAGCCCCCTCAATCCTCAACACCTGCTCTAAAATAAATATTTTTATTTTCTATAGTTCCCTTTGATATAGAATAGTAAGCTCCCAAGGGCATGTCATTTCTAAAAATATGCGGTATAATAGCTTACTTCGGCGCTCATGTGACTGCCCGGCGGTCTCCTCCCCTCCTCTCCTCTCCTTGGCTGACGTCAGCAGGGGTTTCCCAGCACCTCCCCCTGCAGCTATCACATCGGGACAGGAGAACAGCAGGCGGTCAGCTTAGCGCCGAACGGTTTTCTGAAGCAAGGTATTATACCGCATATTTTTATAAATGACATCCACTGCAGAGCTTACTGTTATATAACAGGGGGAACTATAGAAACATTTTTTTTATCTTAACAAACAACTTAAATTATTAGCTCCTGCTCAAATACAACAAGATGAAAGTAGTATTAGACTCCCAGCTTTTTTACTTTAACGTATTGGGCAGAATAAAAAAAAACATGCTCCAGTAAAGTATAAATGAAAAATCTTGCTCCAGTTTTCAGTTTAAAACATTTAATGGTGCTGTCGCCTGCTCTTCCAGTGCTACTTTAATAAACTTCTGCGATGGAAGTTACTAAAATTAATATTTTATGATATGCTACTTTGTGCTAACATCACTCAAATGTTGCCTTTCTTTCATGAAATTTTTTTTTCTTTTTATTTCTTGATAAATGTATATGTGTGTGGGTATTGCAACAAGTGTTATTATCCTTAAAAGAAGTTATGACAGATTATAGAGTTAAGTCTCGGCCCGGGAAATTAAGAGTGAAAACAGATGTTTTCAAACCCCTCCTAAATAGCTCCACCCATGGCCCCCTCCATCGACTGAAACAAATATGGCGATTGTGGAAGGAAGAATGTGCCACGAGGGCTCCATGCCAAAAATAGACGTCACAAGAAGGAAGACTTTATATGGACTGAGCCAATCACATGTGCTCATGTTAATAATGATGTAATTTTGTCTATAAATCTATCCTAGCAATAAAAGCTCCTCCTCTTTGCACTGGGACAAGCAAGAACGTAGTCTGTTATTTCTTGCTCTCACAATTTGGGCCAGCAGGCAGAATAGTTGTGCCCTGAAGTTGTGTCAGGGATTATCAATGTTTATCAATTTGGTTTCCAACGTGCGGCTTTGGATTCTAGGCCGGAAGATGCTGACCCACATGGGGCCATCTGCGAACTGAGGTGCGCCTAGGACAGAACAGAGCTTCATGAACTCTGAAACACGGTAAGAGAAGTTTATTATACTCCTTGCCTTGTGTTATTTCCGACCTAGACACCCTCCCTTCGCTCACGGTCCGTCTGCTGCTTCTAGGCCTTGAAAACACAGGTTATTTCTTGTCCAAAGTCTTTTTTTAAAGAGAACCTGTCGTCCTATTCTGCCTGCTGTTATTCATGTTCTGTCGTCTTCTATGTTGATTTGAATGAGGCTATTTCAGCGGTTATCTGTATGAGAAGGGGGTGGCACAGTTACCTTGTCTGGCAGCAGAGTGGCATAAGAGGGTGAACAGTGAGAGTCACAGATGCCTTGCCACTCTGTGTGTGAAAAACAAAACACCCAGATTTACAGATGGTGCACAAACTATTATAAATACAAATATGTAATATAGAGATCAACTTCTCTTTGCACAGGGAGATTTAAAGAGGGTGACCCGTGAGAGTCACAGATGACTTGTCGTGTCTGTGTTATATATAAAAAAAGAAAGCAAATGTATGGTGTCAATGCATGTTTGTGTATATAATATTTACCTCCATACAGAGTGACTTAAGAGGTTGAAATAGTCACAGATGCCTTGTCAGCTCTGTGTGTTCAAATTATCGCTGAAATAGTCATATTCTATCTGTGTGTGTGTGTTGTTTACTGTTTGTTCGTGTTCTAAGCTGCTATGCATCTTTACATGCATTTTTTAGGGGAGACATGCACACATTGCAGCCTGTTTTTTTTTACACCCATCCCTCCCTCCCTTCTGCCTTGGACAGGCTCAAAAGTTTCCCTCCCACCCTCTCCCCCCTCTCCGGCTGCTGTGTGTCTTATTAACCATGTGTCTGCTGGCTGTTAGAGGCCAAGGGAAAGGGAAAATAAAAAAAAACATTGGGGAAAGGTTTTTAAAAGTAAGGCTGGTGAATTGCAACTGTCTGTTTGTTAGATATGTATATGAGTTTTATCTGTTTCACGTTCACAGCAACTGATAATGTTGGTGCATAAGAAGGAGTTTTAGTAACTCACAATGCTTATCTTTGAAGCTTATTTTCTTACACTGAGCTTAATTTAGATATTGATGGATGACCAGCCTACACTGATTTTTATCATTTTATCGGTCAGATTGTGTGATCTGTGGGGCCCTGCCTGTATTTATCACTGAGTTCCAGGCCAACTTTCCCTTTTGCCCCTTATGCCCTGCCACCTCAGCTGAGACAGCCTCACATGACCTACCTACCCTGGTTGTGAAATGTGACCCACGACCTGATACATATATTGCTTGTTGCCTGTTATACTGTGATAATGTGGTGCCCAAGGGGCTGTTACTGCGGCTATTGCCCCTTCAAGACCATGCCTGATGTCCAGTTTATGGACTGGTGTCCCTGCTGCTTTTACTGTTGGTATTACATATCGAACACCGGCTGTTGTACCGGGTGGTGATCTGCCCAAGGTTTGACCTGCTGTATGTATGAGCTATTGTGGAAGCATGGGCTCCGCCCAAATGCTGTTCTCTGCTGGAGGCCTCTCCCTCTGCAAACAGGCTGTCAGGGACTCACTGACTTGCCATCTCCATCTCCGCAGACGTCCTCCATGCAGTCCTCCTTCATGCAGGCTGTTCCCAGGTTGTCGGCGCGCCATCGCGGGTCCCATGCTCATACACGCGCATCAACGGGAGTGCGCGCGTGCACGGGAGCGTGCGCGTGCACGTTAATTAGAGCTGGCGCCAAAAAGACACTTTAAAAACCCTTTGCTGTTTACAGCACATTGCTGCCTGATCTGCAGTTCTGACGTGGATCCTATCTGAGACCTGTTGTTTACCTGAACCTGATTTATCTCTGAACCCGGCTTGTCTGACTACTCTATCTGAATCCTGATTGATCTCTGAACCCGGCTTGTCTAACTACTCTACCTGAATCCTGATTGAACACTGAACCCGGCTTGTCTGACTCCTCTCATCTCTCCAACCCTGATTCGGCTCTGTTTGACCATCCGTCCGCCTGACCTCTCTGTTGCCAGATCCTCCTGCCTATTATACCGACTATTCTTCAGCTCACCACCTGCATGGTACCTGTTATGATCCGGCTTGTCTGACTCTGCTGTTCCAGTTTACCTGAACTATTTGTGCCGCTGTAGTTGCAGCTTTCGTACGGGTCGCTGATCCATCCTCTACTCCAGCGTTCCTGCATCTACTCATCACCACCGGGCACTCCTACCCCTCTGTGTTCCGAGCCCGCTGTCTCATATCCAGTGGCTCGCGAACCAGAGCCGTAAGAGAGGCTACCCTGCATCAGACTCTGGAAACCAGGTACGTGACACAGGCCTTGCTCCAACCTGCCCCATCCTGCCCTAACCCCATGTGCTCAGTATTGCACTACCCCCTCTACCCCCTGTTCACACAGATGGCATCCTATCCTGCCGACCGCCCATACCGGATTCTGTGTTCTGTAACCCACCAACCCTTCTTCTCTCCTTTGTTTTGTCCAAGGGGGGTATCATGCCATGTCTATGGACAAAACAGAAAGAAGAGAATGGCGCAGAACTACCTGCTCCTACCCTGGATGAACATGATTGCTCTGAACTCATGAAGGTGGAATCCGCTCACCTACCCTTTGTCCTGTGTGCCCCTACCCCAATTCCTTAAACTCACCTTGTATGTTGATTGCTCCAGATTCAGATATGGGGTACCAGAGGTGATAGAGAGTGATCAAGGCCCTGCGTTCACTGCAACAGTTACAAAAGAAATATGGAAGGTCCTGGGTACCACATTAACGTTTCACACACCTTAGCACCCTCAGCGTAGTGGGAAAGTGGCCCCAAGGGGGAAGCATTCATTATCCCCTTTTGAAATCTTGTTTGAAACAGTCTCTAGATTAGGTTGTTATTTACCCACAACAGTTTCAATTACAGTCTGATACTTTGAGAAATTATGTAACCGCACTTGAAAAATAATTAACTAATATCCGTGTACGAGTATTTTCTTTCATTCCAGATTCTGATTTAGGTACCGATATTCACTGTATACTCCCTGGTGATTGGGTGATGGTTAAGAAGTTCCTTCGAAAACATTCTCTGGAGATGAGATATGATGGACTGTACCACCCGCATCAGAATAAAACTATATATCTTTTTTCGTATATTTGATTACTGTACTATAATCTCCTTCCCTCCATTAGACTGGCAGGGTAACATGTTCAGGAACCATATATATGTGTGATATAGGTGATGATTGTGACCACTGGGAATCTGTGGGTTGGAATGCCCCCATATGTATATGTAGATGCCAGAGGGGTCCCAAGGGGGGTCCCGGATGAGTTTAAAGCAAGAGACCAAGTAGCTGCCGGTTTTGAGTCCCTGAGTCCCATAATCACTGTGATATATGCCATAGGGTAATTAGTTAAAGGGTCACTAAAGGAAAACATTTTTTGTTAGCTGAAATGACTGTTTACAGGGTATAGAGACATAATAGTTAACTGATTCCTTTTAAAAATGATTAAAAATAGATAAAAACCAATCATATAATGTACCTGCAGTTTAGTTTAGTTTTTGCTGTTGTTTACTGGTTCTCTGATGTACAGAGCCAGAGAGCCAATAGAGGGCAGTGATGCTTTGTAAAACGAAACTGGATTGGTGCTGAGGGGTTTAGGCACACAGTAATCACACCTCCTTGATTAGTGACCACAGTGAGAAATCTCCCAGTACTGTGGTTATCAGGAAACAGACAACCAGGAAGTGTCCAGAACAGAGAGGCATTACAGCAACATCAAAGCAAAAGCAAACAATGAGGACATGAAACCAGGACTGCAGTAAGGTAAAGGAAGCTATTTAGCTAAAAAAAATGTTCCTTTAGTGACCCTTTAATTAACGTCAGAGTGTAAAGAAGTTCTTTAACCACGTAAGGACCGGACCAATATGCTGCCTAAAGACCCAAGGGGTTTTTACAGTTCGGGACTGCGTCGCTTTAACAGACAATTGCGTGGTCGTGCGACGTGGCTCCCAAACAAAATTGGCGTCCTTTTTTCCCCCACAAATAGAGCTTTTGTGGTATTTGATCACCTCTGCGGTTTTTATTTTTTGCGCTATAAACAAAAATAGAGCGACAATTTTGAAAAAAATGCAATATTTTTTACTTTTTGCTATAATAAATATCCCCCAAAAACATATATAACATTTTTTTTCCCTTAGTTTAGGCCGATACGTATTCTTCTACCTATTTTTGGTAAAAAAAATCACAATAATCGTTTATCGGTTGGTTTGCGCAAAATGTATAGCGTTTACAAAATAGGGGATAGTTTTATTGCATTTTAATTTTTTTTATTTTTTTTACTACTAATGGCGGCGATCAGCGATTTTTTTCGTGACTGCGACATTATGGCGGACACTTCGGACAATTTTGACACATTTTTGGGACCATTGTCATTTTCACAGCAAAAAATGCATTTAAATTGCATTCTTTATTGTGAAAATGACAGTTGCAGTTTGGGAGTTAAACACACTGTAACATTTAGGGTTCACTTTGTGTGTGTTTACAACTGTAGGGGGTGTGGCTGTAGGACTGACATCATCGATCGAGTCTCCCTAATAAAAGGGATCACTCGATCGATGCGCCGCCATAGAGAAGCACGGGGAAGCCGTGTTTACATACGGCTCTCCCCGTTCTTCAGCTCCGGGGAGCGATTGCGACAGGGCGGCTATAAACGAATAGCCGCGCCGTCGTCCTGGATCGCTCCCCGAGGCTTACCGACCGCCGCATGTACCGGGGGGGTCCCAATCGGACCCCCGACCCACGTCAAGCAGAGGACGTACCGGTACGTACATGTGCCTGTCTGTGCCATTCTGCTGATGTATATGTACATGAGGAGGTCGGCAAGTGGTTAATGAGGAAATAAAGTTTAATGCTGCATGTAAATGTTTATGAATATTTTAGCCTACAACTGAAAATGTGTTATTAAATGTCATTCAAAGCACAAACATGGGATCAGAACAAAGTTTTAAGAGACAATTATTGATTAAGATTGTGTAAGGAACTGTTTAAAATTCAGATAATGGTTAACAACATGGTATTTAGTATTTAACAGAAAATCCTACAGATTTGGTTGCAAGAAATAATAAGTTGAGGATTGAGCAATGTTTACAAAAAGATTCTAAACTGGGGTTTGGTTGTTAAATTAATGTAGTAGACTGTTCTAATTTACTTAAGGTTACCCAGGAAAAATATTAAAATATTAAAATATGAAAGTTATGTTCAATCTAAAATTATAAAATTATAAAATTGTAAAAAAAACAAAAAAACAAACGAGTGTTAAAAGTTTTTGTAATTTGATGTTTCTGATGAGAGTGGAGACTCTGGTTGGGAGGAGGAGTTTCTCAGGAAAATGGCCAATTCACAGTTCATTAGGCTGGAGCTAGTCTGTGAATTTCACGAGTTTGTCCTCTAAAACCATTTTTGTCGCTACTGTAGTCAAGAAACGTCATATTATAATGTAATGTACATGATTTTTGGCAGATGTACAAACCAAATATGTTAAATTTTTTTTTTAAAAAGGGTTAAAAAGAAGAAAAACAATAAATTTGATTGTTAGCAGATCTTACAATATGTGGCATACATATTTGGAAGATCTGATGATTTCCTTTAGAGACCATTAAGGAAATGCGCTCTTAGTAGAGAGATCAGGTTACACAGCCTGACACGCTGAATGTTAGTGTTGAAACCAGAGACGTGGCTTTCTAGAGTAATGATTTTAAAACACTTTTCTTGAGAGTACATTGAAATGTTTGAAGATGGAATATCTGTCTGAGTGAATGTTAGTGAACTATAAAGGCTTGTTATAGGGCAAATCTTTCTTTAATAATAAAAGATAACTTGAATATAATCATTTGAAGATCTAAAGAAAGCCCTTTTTAATTTAGTATTTTTGTTTAATATAGAGATCTCTCTCTCTCATACATTTACATTGTAACAAGTGTATGTGGATGATGATTGGTATTTTAATAAAATGTGTGGGTTTTTGCACCATTTTGTTATTTTAAGGAAAACATGAGGTGTCAATATGCGCAGCTTTGACTGAGCTTTGCCTAGTGACAACTGGATGTTAAAAAGAAAGGTCGGTTAAAGTAGTGTAATTATAGATACATTATGAATAGATGATGCAGTGTGATAGAGCCACAGTAATTAATCAAAAGGTCACTTTTTCAGGCTTTGGGTTGACGAATGTATTTATCAGGGAGGAATATTGTGCTTTTATAAATGGATCCATATATTAGCACAATGGAACTTTCTGTATGAAGGATGAACTAAAGACTGCCTTGTGTTTGATTAAACAGTCATAGTGTGACAAGAGCATATGTGGTTCAGTCGATCATACTATGTGTTTGATTTTGAAAAATAGTGTAATTCAATATGAATAAGTTTCTTTCAGAAATAAAATATTTAGGAAAGCCCAATATAAATTAATGTTCTTTGAAAATTAAAATGGTTATGATTGAAAGTATAGTAAGAAGAGAAATATAGTAATCTGGTAAGATTGTTGCTTTTACGAAATTTAATTTAGTAATGGGATAAAGAGGGTTCAAATTGGAATGTAGATTGGATTAATTATATTTGCTATAATCAACAGAGGTTCGTTAACTAAACAGGGATGCACTCCAAGGTTTAGCTGAACAACTAGAGGCCACTTCACAAATGACTTTGTAAAATCGTATGGCCCTAGACATGATTTTAGCTAACAAGGGGGTGTATTTAGAATGTTACCTGGGGACAGTATTTTGGGTGATAACACATTTGTACTCAGGTATAGCAATTTTTGTTTCTATATTGGTTACTTTTTATTTTCATTTGTAGCTATGACTAAGAACTGATATCCAATGCGAAACGTGTCAGCTGTTTTTCCCACTGTGTGCTGATACCTGTAGTGCATTTTTCCTTTACCCAATAAAGGGCACGTCTTTTTAAGAAATTGGAGTGCGGCTGTCCATATCTTTCCTCTTTTGCATACCTCATGATTAGGCCATAGACCTCCATAACTTAAATTTAGATCCAGCTGCTATTGGAAACCGACCTCTAGTGAGGGAGCCAGACAATGACCCCCTCGCTACTGGAGGCCGTCACTTTGTTAAGTACCACGCCTAACGATTGGTTGCTTGTATCTTGAACTTGTACTTGGTTACTCTTAGCAACTACACTCCTCTTCTCCTTATCTCACCAAGGTAACTGCTCTGTAGCGGCGTTAATTCACACCTTGTAGTGCTTTACAGACCTTGGTTCTTAAAGCTTGTACAGATGTCAGAGAACTCACCTTACTGGACGTGGTGTTGGTCGCCTTGATACGCGCTGTTGTGCATGACTCTGTGCACACTGGTTCGCATCCCGGGCTGCGGGTGTGCGTCTTGGATTGCGGGCGTGTGCGGAAGCGGGAGTTCTGTTTAGTTAACTGCGAAATGGGTGTGATTGTTGCAGAAAACCCTTTGATGAATCTTCTATAGAAGTTCGCAAATCCTATGAAACATTGTACTCCCTTCTTGTCCAGGGGTACCGGCAGATACCTTTTGGGGATCCATCTTGATTCCCATCAGGGAGATGACGAGACCCAGGAATTGGATGTGTAACGGAATGGCCCGTGATACCCAGAGACTTTTGAAGGATGTGGGTACTCCTGTGCCAGCTTCACTAATGACTCTTGGGTCTAGGGTCATCCTATGTCCAATAGGGGCATAGGATGACTGAGAAATGATATCATGAATTACATGAGATGGGACAGTAATGATAATTCATGTATTGCAGGATATCTTGAAATATTACAAGTTGTTAATTCTGACCACAACAGGTCAATAGGAGAGTGTCTCCTTCAATGTGGAACATAGACTGTTGAGGTGCTAATTAAGTCTGCTACTGTTAAGATGTTAATTGATGTTAATCGCCTCCAGCTACCTGGCTGTAGTGAGGAAAGCTTGCTGTTATTGCATTCTATTGTCTATTGTGTTAATTAAGCCTGGCTCCTAAGACATTTCATGGTGCTATGCTAACTAACCCTGTATTGTGTGAAAGTTCTATTGATGCTAATATGTGTTGTGAGTTAACACACTCTAAAAGTCATGATGTCTGCCATGTCAGCTATAGTAATTTACTTATGTAGATTTGGTGCAAGAAAGTTTGACTTACATCTAAAGGAATGTGTATTGAAGTTCCTTGTGTCATGTTGTGGGTGGAGTTGAGTCATTGTCCATATTTGGTTGCTAACTGTATAAGAAGAGCTGAGTTTACCATTAAAGTATTCATTCGTTTGGAACCAGAGAACAGAGCTTGTGTCTCGTTATTCTGGGAAAATCCATATGGATCGTGTCTGCTGGATTGTGGAGTGTCGCATAAGCTGTCTTGGGTTGGTGGAATGGAATATCGTAAACAGCGGTAACCCCTGACCATTACAGGATGGTTTGCTGCTCGAATTCGCATTTCTCTGCTTTTGTGTACAGTCCATGTAAGTGGAGGCGACTCAGGACTTTACAGACGTGCTCCCGATGTCTATCCAGCGACCCGGAGAAAACTAGAATGTCATCTAGATAAACAATAACAAAGATGTCAAGAAAGTCTCTGAATACGTCATTGATGAAGTGCTGGAAGGTGGCAAGGGCATTACATAAACCGAAAGGCATGACCAAATATTTGTAATGACCAAATCGGGTACGAAAAGCTGTCTTCCACTCATCCCCATCTCTGACGCGGACCAGATTGTAGGCCCCCCTTAGGTCCAACTTGGTAAAGATGATGGCAGATCTTAATTTCTGGAAGAGTTCGGGTATCAAGGGTAGCGGATAACGGTTCTTGACCGTGATGTTGTTTAGTAGTCTACACATGGGCGAAGGGTTTGGTCCTTCTTGGTGACAAAAAATATCCCAGCTCCCGCTGGAGAGGTAGATGGGCGAATAAACCCCTTGTTCAGATTCTCATCGATGTAGACTTTCAAGGACTCTCGTTCCTTCTCAGGTTAAAGGGAAGATGCGCCCAAAAGGGATCTCAGCCCCGGGGAGGAGCTCGATCGGGCAGTTGTAGGGGCAGTGAGGCGGAAGGGAGTCGGCTCCCCTTTTACTGAATACATTGATGAATTAGTGATAGGGTTCTGGAACAGACTGAAGCAGATTGGGGTCAGAGTCCATGCATAACAGGGAAGAGGACGGACTGGGGGGTCCGAATAGGCAGTGCTTCTGACAGTAGAAAGACGGAAATTATACTTCTCTAGATACCCAGTTAATCTGGAGCCAGGGTATGCCCAGGATCACGGGAAACAGGGGAGAGGAGATAACATCCAGGGTTAGCAGTTCCTTATGTTTGGAGATGATGGTGGTAGGCAAAGGAAGGGTCTCCCGGGTCACTTGTCCCGACTTTATACGGGAACCATCAGCCAGGAAAACAGAAAGTCTGTGATCTTTTTCTCGTAGAGGAATGTTGTGCAGGTCGGCGAAGGTGGCATCGACAAAGCAGCTACATGCGCCAGAGTCAATAATGGCGTTGACGGGAACTGTCCTTTCCTGGAGCTGCAACGAGAGATGAAAAGCAAGGTGGGTTGTGTTGGCAGACAGGGCTGAGAGATTAACAGGAGCGGAGGAATGACACTTACGCATCTTGGTGGGACAGTTACAGGACCTGCTTCACCACAATAGAGGCACAGATTTAGTGTGCGGTGGCGCGCCCGCTCTTCGGGTGGCAAGGCTGGTCGCATTAGACCAAGTTGCATCGGTTCAGAGGTGTCCGGAGTGATGCTAGCAGGACTCGGGCAGGCAGGTGGCTGGTAGCAGGACACGGGCATGGGAGAGCTCTTGTGGTCATCCATACTGGGCGACTTTGCTGAGAAGAACGTTACGCCCGGCGTTCTCGTAGCCTGCGGTCGATCTGGATGACCTTGGCAATTAAGTCTTCCATGGTGTCTGCAACTTCAACTCGAGCCAGCTCATCTTTCAGGGCCTCGGAGAGACCTAAGCGGAACTAATGTCGCAGGGCTGCATTGTTCCACTGAGTATCTGCGCTCCAGCAATGGAAGTCCGTAACATAGTCTTCGGCCGCTCTGCGACCTTGCTGGAGCGCAAGTAGGGCAGACTCAGCGGTGGCAGCTTGTTGCTGGGCCATGGCTTCAAAAAAGGCCAGCAGGGTTTGCGTCTGGTCGTTATTGTCCTCCAATAGCCGATGGGCCCAAGTCTGTGGTTCCCCTTGTAGTAGGGAGATCAGGAATCCCACCAGTGTGGCCTCTAAAGAAAAATTCAGAGGTTGCAGGGCAACATATAGCTGGCAAGCATTACGTAAGTATAGTGAAAAACAGTGCAGCTCAAATAAAGAAAATATAAATGTAAAAAACTGTGTAGCGCTGGAAATTAAATCAAAATGAATAAACAATAAACATAAAAATTGAAAAATACGTGAAATTCAAAAACCTTCAAAAAAACAATAAAGTGAAAATCTTAGGATATATGCAATTAACATATAATATATTCAAATGGTGAGTGATCAGTGAAAACCATAAGTCCAATGAATCAGCAGATGGAAATCAAGAAGGAAGCTATGAACATTCAGTGTATATTGAGTAGTTCCAGATAAACGTGAAATCAGCCCATCACCTGATAGTAAAATGGAAGGCTTACCAGAAAGCCTGTGACCGCCCTTCTCAGGGGGGTCAAAACAGGCTTATATGATGAAGTTATCCTGCAGAGCAGCTGAGAAAATCCTCCGTCTCTCACACCTTCTATTGCTCCAACCACGGCTCACAGGTCCTTCCAGGGGTATCACAGGTGTGTGTGTATAGTGTTGAATACACACTCAAAGTGGGGGTGGGTGTGCCGCAATGGAAAAGAAACAGAAAAAGAGTTCCATAGTGCAGGCGTTTAAAAATCAAGAGGGTTTATTGTGGGTATAAAATACAAACTCTCGTGTTCAGCGAGAGGTAATAAAATATCCTTGCAAGGAATTATAAAACAAAGTAGCTCCGTTTGGCGTCAAGCCGCCTATGGGGAAGAAAAAACGCGTATGCGCAATTCGTGTGCGTGTCGCCCGACGATCGTTTCGTCACACTGACATCATCGGGGGCACGCACACGCGCATGCACCTCTTATACCATGACTAAGCATTAGTTGTTAATGCGAAACGCGTCAGCTGTCTATCCCACTGTATGCTGTTGTGTGCTGTGCATTTTTTCCTTTTTACAATAAAGAGCACGTCTCTTTTCAACAAGACTTTTTGGAGTGCGGCTGTCCATCCATTCTCCCACCTGCTTAATTCTATGCATTGCCAGCACCCGTGTGATTCCTGAGTGGACATTGATTACCTGCCTGTGCTCACCTGGAGCGGCGGTCTCCCTACCCACCTCTTATACCATCCTGAACCACAACGGAACATAGCCATTGGTTCTACAGCGGGGCCGCCTCAGAGCTAAAACAGGTGTGCACAGAGAGCTGAAAATTATCAGGATCAATTGTGACATCAGGTGGTTGAGTAACACAGTGCAGTAATTTAAAAAGATATGTATTGGTACAAAATCACAGTGACATCTTGTGGACAAATATCAGAATGCTAAACACGAGAAAAACAGTGTGCATCACTGCAGATAGCATCACCATGCTTATTCCACAATACTGTCACTGTTAAAACCCTAGCGAGCCAACAGTGTCTAATTATAAAGATCATATGTACAGCAATAAATGAATACAAACTTAACATTTTACAAAAAACCTACAATGCAAAAAGTTTATAGGTTTCAATTTAGAGATTGCCACCTTCCAGAGGGGGGTTCTCTTAAAAGGATTATCCCCTACAGAAAAATTGAAATTGGTACAACCTGATTAGAACAAACGTCTCTTTATAATCAGGTTGTACCAATTTATGTGGATCATCCTGCATTTTTGTATCCCTCAGGGTGGGTTGCTTTCCTGGACCGGGTTCTTGGCCGCTTACCTGACACAGCATCCACGTTTTGTGACAAATCCCATATACATTGTTTAATAAACTATGTGCCTATGTATGGCTCCTGAGGAAGCGGACATTAAGTAACCGCGAAACATGCAACATGTAGAGTTTATATACACTGCACAATATTTGGGCCCGGATTCACAAAGCACTTGCGCCGACGTAAGTGCAAATATGCGCCGTCGTATCTGTGCGCCGTGCCCACAAAACTAAGATACGCCTGATAATAGGCTTCATCCGACCAACGTAACTTGCCTATGCCGGCGTAGAGTGGGCGCATATTTACGCTGGACGTATTTGGCGCTCCCATTGATTTTCTATTCACATATGCAAATGAGGGAGATACGCCGATTCACGAACGTACGTTTGTCCGACGCAGTGCGCATAAAGTCATACGTCTGGCGTAAAGATATGCCCCATAAAGTAGGTGTAACTCAGCAGCATCCATGCAAAGGGCTGCACCAGGGAACACAAGCCAACGTATTTTACGTAGGACGTGAATATGACTAGGCGTAGGTTACGTTCATGCCATAGGCAGTGATCCGACGTATCTTAGGCAGTTGTTCCGACGTGATTGTGAGCATGCGCACTGAGATGCGCCCACCGGACGGCGCATCTACGTTGTTATATGTATCTGTCTGGCGCTCAGCGCCATCATTTGCATGGGGTCACGCCTCATTAGCATGGCTCACGCCCACTTCCACTTACACTGACTTACGCCTTGGAAACCAAGCGCAGATTTGGAAGCACTGGCTTTGTAAATTCAGTGCTTGCCTTTCTGTGCTGCGACAGCGTAGCGTAAAGGAGATACGCTACGGCGGCATAAATATGCGCCAGTGTCTGTGAATCCGGGCCATGATGTTTTATATACATCATTGTTAATACAATGTTAATGATTTATGGTTGTTACAATCAATATTTTATTGTAAATGTTTAGAAATTTTTACTTTGTAATAAAAATAGTTGACATTATAAATTTGACTGTCTATCAGTTGCTCAAATGATGCCATTAGGCTTCATTTCCACTGGCGTTTTTACAACCACTGTTGTTAGCCTTTTTTACAGCTTAAAAACGCCTGTCCATGTTTATTTTGTAAAATAAACGCGTTTTCGCGCGTTTTTGAGCGTTTTTTAACGTCTGGCGTTTTTACAGCTCTACTCTGGAGCTTCAGAATGCCCTGGCCCTGCGTTTTTTTTACAGCTCAAAAACGCCTATGCCATTTGCAGCTCAAAAACGCCTATGTGGTTATGATGCCATAGAATAACATGGACAGGCGTTTTTAAGCTGTAAAAAATGCTCAGAAAAGTGTCTGTAAAAACGCCAGTGGAAATGAAGCCTTATAGTCCAATACAGCCTCCCTTTTCTTTACAATATTTTAATGGGATGAAGGCATCATTTTGTAACATAAATATACCCTAGCACTTTAATACATTACACATAACTAATGTGTATGGTGCTGTATTTAAAAATGTATATTAATCTTCAGCTTTAAAAAGTCTTGCTTTTATCGTTAGAAATTATTATTTTTTTGTATCCTAAATTTTATAAATATAGATTAAGGAAAAAAGAAATCCTTCTCCGATAAACATTCTCAACTGCAATGTTATCAATGAAGGCTTCAGATAGTAAAGTATTGTTAAAAACAACTTTTTTTACAAAATAGAAATAAACATTGCACTCACTTGTGATAGTGCTACTCAAAGCACTAGTGTAAATCGCTCATTCTCTTGGAATCCACCTGTCGCTTCCTGCACTTGATGAAAAAATATTCCCAGCTTCTGTTGACTACCTGATGGCTGTTTCTCAGCAGCTGAATAGGATGGAAAGCCAGTGCATGTCCAAGCTCCTCCCAATGCGATTCATCTTTTTGTCAAGGCTAAGTCCACAGGACAAAATGCACAAGCTGCATAAACACAAAAGAGGGCAATGGAGATCTCTCCATCCACACTGTTAGCGTAGATGAGGGAACCAATTACTTTTCTCCCACGGGCTGGACAAGAGAAAATCAAGCCATGACAGGCAATGTAAAGTTAGGGATCAGATGGTTAAACCGCTGTAGTCAAAATAAAATTATATTTCATTTGCCATTTTTCTGTTGACTATGCGCCAATTGCAAATTTTCAAACTTTCACTGTTTTGATCATTTATAAAAAAAGCTGCAAAATTGGTTGACACATACTATTAGAAACACGGTGACTTTAGTCTGCCTGTATTTACAGTCTCCTTTTAAATGGGCCTTTGCATAAAATATACATTATCAAGGTGTAATATACACATTCACTGATTGCTTATCCAAAATTGTGCTACCAAAGGGTAATGCCGCGTACACATGACCGTTTTTAATGTCCTAGAAAAACAAAGTTTTTCTCGACGTGATTCTTGTCAAGCCTGCCTTGCATACACATGATCGTGAAAAAAAAATGCTCGAGCAAAGCGTGGTGACGTACAACACGTACGACGGCACTATAAAGGGGAAGTTCCATTCGGATGGTGCCACCCTTGGGGCTGCTTTTGCTGATTTTGTGTTACCGCGTGTTAGTAAAAGTTTTGTGAGAGACGTTTCGCGCTTTTCAGTCGTCGTGCTTTAGAGATCATTTTCTGGTGTTCAGTTTGTGCTTGTGGGTTTGTATCTGTCTTTTAGTGCTTGTAGTCAGTTCGTATCTGTTTTTGCAGTGCGTTCTTGTCCGCTCGTTACTGTTTTTCAGGTCGTTCTTCAGAGGCCTTGCTGTTCTTCAGTGCGTTCTTTTAGTTCGTTCTGATTAGACAACCGTTTTCTAGTCATGTTGCGGGTACGTTCTCGTCGCCGAGATTGTGCTGTGCTGGGATTTCTGCTTTATCCTGGCTCCGGTCCATGAACCGGGTGAGGAGGACTTTATGGGCCAAGAATTGGTTGCTCCAGCGGGACCAATTCTGTCACATGTCTCTGCTGCGGGAGATCCAGAAGAATAACCCTGATGACTTCAGGAATTTTCTTAGGATGTCTGACCCCGTTTTTCAGCAGCTCTTGGCTTTGGTGTCCCCCTATATCACCAGGCAGGACACCGTTATGTGGCAAGCCATCACTGCTGAGCAGAGGCTAGTTGCTACGTTGTGCTACCTGGCAACAGGGAGAAGCTTGCAGGACCTCAAGTTCTTGACAGGCATCTCCCCCCAGGCTCTGGGCCTCATAATCCCAGACACCTGTTGTGCTATAATCCAAGTCCTGCAGGAGGACTATATTAAGGTAAGTTTTTTCCTTTAACCTCACATTCTATACATTTAATGCTTGCTAATTAACATGATTGTAATATGCTGTGAATGTCCCCTTTGTCCCCATGCATGCTGTAAGCTTTTAATGCTACTTTTTTGGCCTACATGCATATTTCCAATATCCAACCTCTCCAGCATTCTATCCTGGGCCCAAACACACCTAGCCTAGTCACTTCCCAATATATTTTGTCTGCTCCATTGTAGTGCTTGACCCCCCCCTAAAATGTGTGCATTTATTTTATTTTTCAAATTCAGACAGCGTGCTAGAGCCTTTATTTCGGAGGTCCCCAACTCAACTTTAACCCCCCCCCCATAAAATAAAATATTGGGCCATCAGAGGTGGTGAGGAATCTGATTAGTGATGCTTTTTTTTTTTTTTTGTCTTAAAATACTCCTTCAAATTAATGATATATTGATGTTTTGGAAAGAATGTTTTTGCATAATCTGATGCAATGTTTATGTCTCAAAGTATTTTTTTGTTTTTGTTACTCCACGGTTCTCTTCTACGCCACAGGAATGGCAGACTGTGGCATCAGAGTTTTCCCAGCGTTGGAACTTTCCAAACTGTGGAGGAGCCATTGATGGAAAGCACTTCCGCATCATGCCACCACCCCATTCGGGATCCTATTATTTTAATTATAAAGGGTTCCACAGTATCGTGCTGGCGGTGGTGTCTGCCAATTATGATTTTCTTTTAGTGGATGTGGGGAAAAATGGGTGGATGTCTGACGGCGGAGTGTTTGCCCAGACGAAGTTCGCCCAAGGGCTCCAATCAGATGACCTGGCATTGCCACCTGCGGCAGAGAATGAAGAGGGACTACCCTTTGTGTTCATCGCAGATGAAGCGTTTGCGCTGGGTCCCCACCTGATGAGGCCTTTTCCCCAAAGGACCCTCACCCCTGAGAGGAGGGTGTTTAATTTCAGGCTGGCCAGAGCCAGAAAGGTGGTTAAAAATGCCTTTGGCGTCATGGCCAGCCGTTTCCACCTCTTTCTGACCTCCATAAATCTGGCGGAGTACAAGTGGAATCATGTTGTGATGTGCTGTTGCATTCAACATAACTTTTTAAAGAAAAATTCCAACAATTATTTAGATTCCATTGGGCCTGAGGCCACTCTACAATCCGAAATGGCATTGCTGGCCCAGGAAGCTGGCCCTACAGGCTTGACCCCCCAAAGCGGCCATGATGTCCGCCAACAATATGTTGAATATTTTATGGGTAGGGGGGCCATTGCAATGCCTAATGAGGTTTGAATAAAAATGTTTAATAAAAATATATTTTCTAATGAAAACATTTGTTTTTTTTCTTTGGGTTTTATCTTTCTCCTAGGTTCTCCTAGTGCACTTGTAGTATGTAAACATCTACACAACCATGTTGCAAAAAATATTCTCACATAAATAGTTCAAGATGTCATTTCATGTTCATGGGCACAGTAATTGGTTGTATGAATCATCAAATGGGTACTGATGGCGGGCCCTACCTAAGTACCACCCCGCGCTTTAGGAACACTATCACTTAGATATGTGAAGCAGAAATTAAATGTATAAAAATGTCAATATAACAAACAAATCCAAAGCAGCTGCTTAAAAGTTAAAACACATACACAAACAAAGCAGAAATAGAAACAGGCTCCAATAGAGTCTATAGCTAGCCCTGCAGCAGCGCTGCAAACAGTGTGTTTGTGAGGATCAAACAGTCAATTTAGTGAGATGATTAAAATGGTAGTGCTGAGTGCTCCTTTCACCAAAAGGGGATGTTCACCACGTGGGGGGATATCTGATCCCCTTTGGGGATTAAACTCACCAGAGCCTGAGAGTTTATCAGCATAAACATTCAAATCCTCCTCCGATCTCTCCCGTCAATGTTGTCCCAGTGTGTGGTGTCCCAAACTCATGTGCATATGTGGGAATTGAGAAAATGTAAATAGGGCAATATTGCTTTAAAAAGGTTTATTCCATAAAAAAAAACCCTACCGGTAATACATATATCCGTACCCCAAATACATTTCAATCAGGCAAAAAGTAAAATAGTGCGGTGTTTTGCTCACAAATTTCACCCTGAGGACAGCCGTGTGTTAATTCCAGTTTCTATTGTCCTTCTGGTTCGCTTCTTTGGAGCGCACGCGTCACTTCCGGTTCCAGTGCTGTGGAGGAACGCCCTGACGTTTCGTCTGTGTTAGACTTCTTCTGAGGGCGTAACTCCACATAGCACCAACCGGATATAGAGAGCCCGGACACGCCCGGTAGGTGTGGTGAGCGCGTCAGTGTCATCCGCCCTCACCTTAGAGGCTGATCCCTGTGAGGACGGAAGTGACACACAATGTTTGTACAATGCCACTCTTGCCCATCGCTGCTCCCGCTATATGATGATGCGGTGAACAAGAGGAGTGGCGTGCACGGCGGAAGGCTCCCTTTCTATATATATTCTTGAAGCATGTCAAGCAATGCAGACCAATGTACCCATTGAAACTATATGTCCATCATATTAATATATGCTCAAGGTTGATTCTTGAATCTTTTTAAAGAAGGCTTGTAACATTTAAAATGTAAAATCTGCATGAATACCCATGTCACCTTAGGATTAAAATACTATTCTATGGGGCATATGTTAACCCGATAACCAAGATAGGAGATAGACTCTATCTGGTACTGAATCCTGGTGCGGCTCTAATGGGGTAGCGGTGACCACAGATTGTGGGGCACTAAATAAGACCCCCACATTTTGATCAGATTTCATGGAGAATAGTCTCTAAACCCGGGTAAATATATTTGATGCATATATGGATAAGCGGTTAAGGTAATCCCAATGTGCATGTATATGTGCAAACCAAACCTGGAATTCAAAAATTGACATAAAAACCACAAATTCTAATGAATTAGGTTAAACTGGATGTAAAAATAAACATAAATAAACTGCACTAGGTTGTGATCTGATCCCATTGGGTCGTAGGCGATATAAAATCAGAATGCGGTTGAGCAAATCGCATAATTCTAGGAGAGATGTCACCAGAATGATCGCACACCTATATAAAACTAGAAATTGGCGACCAATCTGTGTCCTCCTATCAAGATCACCCCAGTTAAAATATGTAAACCAACGTTTGTTAGTAAAATCCAGTTAAAATGTATATATATATATATATATATATATATATATATATATATATATATATATATATATATATATATATAAATATATATAAAACGACACTAAAATAATATATATATATATAAAACATATGTTAATAAAAACAGGATCATTTGTTAATAAAAACCGGATCATTTGTTAATAAAAGCAGGTAAGATTGGAAGTAAAATCAAGAAATTCACAGGGCATAGGAATCATAGCCACCTGTTGGTGTGATGTTATGCATCACTAATAAAACAATTAATGTCCAGTTCTACGTTCAGGCCTTTTGGTACTAATACTTCTGCTAAGAATATCCATTTGGTCTCGCATTTAGATAATTCTCGGACTCTGTGTGAACCCCTCCAGTGTTGTTCCAGATGTTCAATACCCCAAAATTCCAACCCGGATGGGTCCTGATTAAGTTTTAACTTGAAGTGTAGTGAGACATTATGGTCCTCAAAGCCAAGCCTGATATTTTTTATATGTTTGGCTATGCGTATTCTTAGCAGTCTTTTAGTTCTTCCTATGTATAGAAGGCCGCATTGACACCTTAGAGCGTATTTGAACAAGAATAATGACCTAGGGGCAAGTCATGGACTTTGAGGGCACTATAGTCTGGTTGAATATATGTCACGAAAAAAGAGAATTTTTTCTAAAAAGCATTTATTACAAAAAATGTTGTACAGTTTTTCTTTTTTCGGGACATATATTCAACCAGACTATAGTGCCCTCAAAGGTCATTATTCTTGTTCAAATATATGCAGGACGTGGCACACGCTATACCACTATGTATCCACATGTTCACTCCATGTGAGGATGCAATTAAAATTCCTTTTTTCTTACCTTAGAGCGTATACTACAAAGCTACTATTGCATGTAATAAACTGCTTGATCTCGAATTGCTGGTTATTGGAAGGTGATGTGAAATAATCAAGGCCTCTGTGTAATAGCTTTAACTCTCTACATGGTTTACATCTCCTGCAGGAGAAGAACCCGTTTCTATCCCAAAAGGATTGAGGTTTGGTTGGTATATCTAACACCTTCTTTACTATCACATCTCCATGATTAGGGGCCTTTTTGTATATAAACTGCGGTTTTTGGGGGAGAACTGGACCCAACTTTTTGTCCAGCAGTAAGACGTGCCAATGTTCCTTAAAGATGGCTTCAACCTCCTTGTATTGGTCGTGAAATTGGGAAAGGAAACCCCATTCTTTGGTATTCATCATTGGGACTGTTGAAGTTGTGCCTTCGTCCTTTTCTTTTCCTTTTAGACACATCTCTCTAGGGATGACCTCTACTTCTTCTATGATCTTGTTGAGCGTCGCTGGGTTGTATCCTTTGGCTTCAAATCTCGCTGCCAGAACATTAGATTGACTTACAAAGTTGTTGGTCTCTGAACAGTTGTGTTTAACCCTCATAATCTGTCCTTTCGGGATATTTCTCAACCATTGGGGGTGATGCCCGCTTGTGATGGGTAAATAACTGTTCCTGTCCGTCGGTTTGAAGAATACTTTGGTCTCAAGCTTATTGGTTTTTCGATACACCGTCACATCTAAAAAAATTATGGTTTCACTATGCCATTCTGCTGTTAGTTTAATATTGTTATTATTAAAATTTAAAACAGATAAAAACTCTTGTAGTGTGCTTTCTGTTCCTCCCCATTTAAAAAACAAATCATCAATATATCGCTTATAAAAAATGAGATCCGGATGCATTTCTTTGAAGATTGATTTGTCCTCCCATTCTGCCATGAATAAATTTGCGATGCTTGGTGCAAACTTAGCCCCCATTGCAACGCCCCTTTTTTGGATGTAAAATTTGTTTCCATACCAAAAATAATTGTGCGATAGGCAGAAATTCAAGGCGTGTCCAATAAATACTTTCTGATTATGGGGCAATTCTTCACGTTGACTTAAGGCCCAATTCAAAGCTAGCATAGCATCATCATGCTGAATAATGGAGTAAAGGGAAGAGACATCAGCAGTCACTAATAAAATGCACTGTCCATCCTGTAAGGTGATATGATGTAAACAATTGAGAAAATCCTTGGTATCTTTTAAATAAGAGCGTGTCACCATATTGTGTCGCGGAACGCGTTGAAGTCCTTCGCCGAGCTCTCGTCTGAGTTCAACCTGCCCACTCACTATTATTTCAGGTACCTCCAACTATCACACGCTTTTTCGGCGCAGTTTCCTTTGTCCTCCTGTATCGTGGCCCAGTCGGAGCTGGAGAGGACACTCAGATTCGATTGTTGCGTGAAGCCCACATCACACCTATACTCCTACCTACTCTTTGTGTCCCTCCCTCCCCTTGACGGGCTGCGAGCCAGGTGGCAAATTGACATCCCCACGCTAGATACAGACGACTGGGATGACATATGGGACCTTCCCTTCACTACGTTGGTGTCTGTTCGCGATAGACTGGTCCAATACAAAATAGTGCATAGGGCATACTTCACCCCCTACAGGTTACACAAGATGAACCCTTCACACTCACAGAAGTGCTGGCGCTGCGGCGCCTCCCCGGGTGACTTCTCCCATATTTTCTGGCGATGCCCAGAGGTGATGCACTATTGGGAGGCTGTGCTGGAACTGACCAACAAGATTGCTGGAACATCACTACCTTTCACTATAGAGGTATGCCTCCTGGGCATAATAGAGAATGTTGTCCGAACCTCGGCTAGACGTACCCTAGTAAGCCTGCTGCTTTTTTACGCCCGCAAGAACATAGCTATGCATTGGAAGAAACCCTCGCCCCCATCCTTAGTGCAGTGGCGGCGACTGGTGAATGCCAGCCTTCCGTTATATAAAGACACGTATGCCAATCGTGGCTGCCCGCAGAAATTTGATAAGATATGGCGGGTCTGGGTGGAGGAATCCGAGACTGCGGGTTGAAGGTTCTGAGATGTGACACCTCCCTTTTCCCATCCTCCCCCCCTATGTGTATGCCGTTCACTGCAGGTACCAGCCTATTAACATGTTTGCACGATAGATGATGTTATCCCTCTGTTGTACCAACTGCCTCTCCTTGAGAGTCGTACGATGTTGAGCTGTCTGTGTCTAGTCTTGTCTAAAATGTGATGTTTAATGTGTTTAAAAATCTCCAATAAAAATATTTTTCAAAAAAAAAAAAAATAAGAGCGTGTCATCCCTACACTTTTCTGCAGAAATGTGTCCAAATATTGACCCATTGACCCATATTGATGCGATAGAGTCTATACTGTTCAAGATTGGTCTTGCTGGTGGGTGCGTAGAATTTTTATGGATCACCACACCTACCGGGGGCGTGTCCGGGCTCTATATATCCGGTTGGTGCTATGTGGAGTTACGCCCTCAGAAGAAGTCTAACACAGACGAAACGTCAGGGCGTTCCTCCACAGCACTGGAACCGGAAGTGACGCGTGCGCTCCAAAGAAGCGAACCAGAAGGACAATAGAAACCGGAATTAACACACGGCTGTCCTCAGGGTGAAATTCGTGAGCAAAACACTGCACTATTTTACTTTTTGCCTGATTGAAATGTATTTGGGGTACGGATATATGTATTAGGGTTTTTTTTTATGGAATAAACCTTTTTAAAGCAATATTGCCCTATGTACATTTTCTCAATTCCCACATATGCACATGAGTTTGGGATACCACACACTGTGACAACATTGATGGGAGAGATCGGAGGAGGATTTGAATGTTTATGCTGATAAACTCTCAGGCTCTGGTGAGTTTAATCCCCAAAGGGAATCAGATATCCCCCCACGTGGTGAACATCCCCTTTTGGTGAAAGGAGCACTCAGCACTACCATTTTGATCGTATGAATCATCGTTCATTCGCTCACTAATAATAAAATACGATCTTTTTGTCTGATACAGTGTTAACTACATTTGACCATGCCTAAATAGGCATGATGAAATTTAGAAAATACTGTATCAGACAAAAAGATCCTACGACCAATTATTGTGCCCACGAACATGAAACTTGACATCTTGAACTGTACTACATTAAAGAAAAAGCACATGCAGCACCATGATGTTAATACTAATCTGAAGTACACAGGAAAATGACTTACTTTTTCTAATAACTCTTTTAATTTTCTGGTATTGCTCCGACTCCTTCAACTTGATGTCACACCATCTTTTGCTGAGCTGTTCCTTGGATCTGCGCACCCCAAATTTGTGGTACAAAGTTTTGACCACTCTGTCTATTATTTGGGCCTTCACTTTATTAGGTTATTTGTATGGGCCATGTTTTTTTTTTAACCAGAAAATTCCAAGTTTATTAAGATGCAAAAAAAATGGCATACATACATAACAAAAAAATTGTGGACCAACATCGTCCAAACATTTAGCGGTACAATGTTTGAGCTAAACATAATAGGCACTAGCGAGCTATTTATTACATACGTGGTCATATATACAGGAGCGCATCAAAACCATTAGTTAGATACAAAAAAAACATTTGTGCAGACGAACACGGAGAGGTAAAACTAAGGCTCAGCCCAACAGTGCAACTTAGGTCCATCACACCAAATACATTTGGATTGTCCAGAGCCATCCACCCCCTCCCCCTGAGCCCAAAGTGTATATTCATATGTTAACTCAGACCGTACAAGTCTCACCGTCCTCCAGCCACCTGTCCCATACACTGGAAAACTTCTGTGGTCGCCCCCTGTGCACATATATCATCTTTCTATACGCATTCACCTCCCTTTTCCAATCCCCCAGAGTTGGAGCCCTCGTCTGCATCCAAGCCTTGGCCACCACTTTCCTAGCCATGAATAGCGATTCATATATAAAGATAGCCTGGTACTTGTTTGTATCTACATCTGGTAGCAATCCCAAGAGGCACAGCCTAGGGTCCATGCCCACAGGGGAGCCCATATTGTCATGTAGGAATTGAGTCACCTGTAGCCAGAAAGCCTGCACATCTGGGCAATGCCAGATCAAATGATAAAATGAGCCCGCAGCAGAGTCACACATGGGGCACAAGGGGCTTCTCGTGGCTTGGAACTTTGCCAGTCTCAGGGGTGTGATATATGCCCGGTGAACTATGTACAGCTGTGTCAACCTGTCCGACAGCTTAGGGGATGCAGTCTTAACCCCCTCCAGAATCTCTCCCCAGTCAGCGTCATCTATAGGGCCCACATCCTGCTCCCACTTCGTCTTTGCTGCCTGTGAAACCCCACCAATTCTACGTTGTCGGACAATGTAATAGAGATTGGACGTGAGTTTTGCTGGGTCCGTTCCATAAACCACATCCAGTTGTATGGGCCATGTTTACCATCATAATCCTCCCTCCTCAATATTGCCACCATTTCTACCATCTCCTCAAACGCCATGTTTGTGGCCCTGTATCTCCGGGATCTGGTGCGTGGTTCCGCCTGGTTTCACTCCTCGGTTGAGGTTGCCACTTGCCGAGTATCCGCCATGTTGTCTTGCACTAGACGACCGAGAAGGGGTGGGGAAAGTACTAGAACAAACGTCAGGGGCGGGGAAAACGTGCGGAGCTTCACGCATGCACAGTGTATATAACGGTAATCCGCATGGGTCAAAATGACGTTCAGTGTGTGGAAGAAGGCGGAAACCACGAATGTGTAGAACGAGGGTACGTAACATTTTTTTGACTTTACTGATCAGTGGATTCGTTTGCGGTCTATATATGGTGAGAAAGATTATTAGTAGAGGCTTGACTGACATTAGCTTTTTTGCATTGATTTTGACTTGCAGAAATCATGCAGGTCTTCAAGGATCATGACTTCATGACCGAGTTTCTGCAGGGATGGAAGGATCTACCAATTTTATGGCAGACAAAAAGTAATCTCAATAAAAACAAAGAAGCCAGGAATGAAGCACTGGAGAGCCTGCTTGCATTTGTGAAAAAACAGATCCCCACAGCAACTATCAAGGATGTCAATAAAAAAATTGGGACCATTAGGGGCACATATCGTTCTGAATGAATGAAAGTAATAAAATCTATGAGGTCAGGAGCAACTGCAGATCAGATCTACAAGCCAAATCTGTGGTACTTCAGCCAACTCCATTTCCTGGATGATAATCTGGAGTCAAGGGTATCCCTTTCAACTCTTCCCCCCTGAAGTAGATCCAGCCTTCCCTGCAGCCAACGTTCCAGCCTTCGCTGCAGCCAAGATCAGCCATCTTCCGAGGAACCATTGGAGTTCCTGGAGGAGCCTGATTGTCCCACATGGAGCCAGGTATTGTAATTTGCTAACGATTTTTTTTACTAAAAGTATAATGATGCCAAATAGATGTTACTAGTGCTCAAAATGTAAGGATTGAACAAAAAGTGTTGGACATATCAATAGACAGTAGTGGCCAAAAATGATGGGGACACGAATGAAAAATGCAGGGGTCAGAATGATTGTCTTTAATATTTCTTAGCATTCAATTTGCAACTGTCATGAGGTGAAAAATGTGTTTGATAGATGAAGACCAAAATTTAACTATGTACCTTTTTTATACACAGACAGGGCAAAGCCAGGATGAGGGGGGAGAAAATTTGAGCCAGGAGGAGGCAGTCCCCAGTGAGACACAGGAGGAGGCACAGCGGAACACCAGGTCGCAGATACCTCCTCTCTGCACTCCAGCAAAAAGGGCCAGGAGGCTTTTTCAGATGGAGGAGGAGACACAGGCCCTAATTAGGGAGACTATTGCGGCCCTCAGAGAGACCCCCACCGCTGCAGAGGTATTTGCTGCCCTTATTGCTAACAAGCTGCCAACTATGGAGATGGGCCAGCGTCTTTGATGCAAAACGCTAATTTTAAAGGCTGTCAACATGGCCATGATGGGAAAGCTAGATGATTATACAGACATTGTGCAGATCGCTCCTCCTGTTCCTGCTTCTGCTCCTGCTCCTGTTCCTGCTCTTGTTCCTGCTCCTGCTCTCCTCCAGGGACACAGCCTTTGAAGACTCGGATATCGAAGGCTGCAGGGAAGACTGCAGGGAAGGCTAAAACGAAAACCAGAAAATGAGGATATATGTGCTTCTCATGGTCCCAATTTTTTTCTTGGCGTCCTTGGTTGTTTGCTGTGGGGATCTGTGTCTGCACAAATTCAAGAATGGTCTCCAGTGCTGCCTTCCTGGCTTCTTTGTTTTTATTACCTCAGTTTTTTGTTTGCCTTCAGCCTTTATTTTATTTTGCACCAGAATAAATAGATTTTGGGTTTTCTTGACCATGTTTTTTTATTAAAAATAGAGAGTTTGCTAGTGAGTAGGCAGGGACATTTCAAAAAAACATTTTCAAATTAACAAGGGACCAGGGCCGGATTAACAATGGGGCTGATGGAGCTGCAGCTCCAGGCCCCTTTCTCAAGATAGGCCCATTTGCCCAAAAAAAAAAAAAAATGTTTTATTTTTTTTTTTTAAGAATTTTTTTTTCTAAGATCGAATTTGGGGGGTTGTAGCTCGATGACCAGAGGTCACAGAAACCCCACATTTGGGGGTAGGCATGGGAAGAGCTACCCCACAACTGGTTAAAATATGGGACGGCTATCATTTATGGTTCCGGAGATACGGGCCTGCTTGCACAGCCTGTCAGAAGCTACATTCAGAGCGGCCAATATAAATACAAGCTGACACACTGCAGCAGACTGATAGGATCACAGTGCTTATAATAATTATTTGTATATTACTCATGGTAATTAACCCCTTGCCACCCAGGCCAATTCTGACACTTCTCTACTACATGTAAAAATCATCATTTGTTTTTTGCTAGAAAATGACTCTATGGTGGTCTTTGCACTTTTTATGTTGCAGGGTACAGAGCTGCACGATTCTGGCTAAAATGAGAATTGCAATTTTTTTGCTTAGAAGATAGATCACGATTCTCTCACGATTGTTGCGGCGTAACATCATCTTTCACATTAAAACAAAAAAAAAAAAAATGGGCTAACTTCACTGTTTTGTTTTTATGGTTTTTATTATTCATTGAAGTGGGAAAATGCAGTGTGACATAACATATTGCAGCAATAGCCATTGTATTTCCTAGAGTCTCTGCTAAAATATATATAATGTTTGGCAGTTCCAAGTAATTTTCTAGCAAATAATATTGCTTTCTAACTTAAGAAACAAGTGTTGGACTTTAAGTGGTTAAATTTAGTTACAATGTTAGTTAGTTACAATGTTTCATTTTGTTTACAAACTTCGCAGACTGCCCAGATTTGTTCTTTACACACAGAAGTGTATCCCTTTGATCTAAGAAGGAAGTGTCAGTTACAATGTTTCCTGTTAAAAACTTGGCAGACTGCCCACATATTTTCTTTTGACAGCTGAAAGTCTCTCCACTTGTTATATGAAAGAATCAGCAAACTCTGCATTGAAGATCGTCAGGGGGGTTGAATCGAGATCACAATTTTTTTAACGATTAATTGTGCAGCTCTAGCACGGTATTTGCGCAGCAATTTTTCAAACATGTTTTTTTGGAAAAAAATGTTTCATTCATTAAAAAAACAGTTAGTTAGTTAAGTTAGCACAATTTTTTTTGGTATCCTAAGCGATGCTTTACATTTTTTTAGGTTACATGTTTAGAGTTACAGAGGAGGTCTAGTACTAGAATTATTGTTCTCGCTCTAACGATCGTGGCGTATGTATCTGGCTTTGATACTACCAGTGCCTACCCAGCCACTGACCAGTATCTCTCCCCAGCCTGTCCCCACACACCCTCTCACCTGCTGACCTGTGGATGGGGGAATCACTCCTGCAGTGTTATTGTGTTCTGCCAGTGCGTACAATGATCAGTGTTGCTAACTTTAGCTGGCAGCACTGATTGTTTTAAGAAAAAAAAAAAACAGGCTGGTTGTACTCAAGTTGATTAATAGATTGACTTGTGTAAAACCAGCTAGCCCATACATAGATTGACTATGGCTGGTCTCTGCATAATTGGCGTAATTTCAATCCATGTATGACCCGCTTAACCACTACTCAGTCCCTAAATATCCTTCCACTCCTGTACATAGTGCTCACTGTCATACTCTCCACACTCCTCTCCTGTACATAGTGCCCACTGTCATACTCTCCACACTTCTCTCCTATACATAGTACCCACTGTCATACCCTACACACTCCTCTCCTGTACATAGTGCCCACTGTCATACCCTCCACACTCCTCTCCTATACATAGCGCCCACTGTCATACCCTTCACACTCCTCTCCTGTACATAGTGCCTGCTGTCATACACTTCTCTCCTGTACTTAGTGCCCACTGTCGCACCCTCCACACTCCTCTCCTGTACATACTGCTCACTGTCATACCCTCCACACTCCTCTCCTATACATAGTGCCCACTGTCATACCCTCCACACTCCTCTCCTATACATAGTGTTCACTGTAATACCCTCCACACTCCTCTCCTATACATAGAGGCCACTATCATACCGTCTACATTCCTCTCCTGTACATACTGCCCACTGTCATACCCTCCACACTCCTCTCCTGTACATACTGCCCCATCATACCCTCCACACTTCTCTCTGGTACGTACTACCCTCTGTCATACCCCCTCACTCTTCCTGTACATACTGCCCATTGTCATACCCTTCACACTCCTCTCCTGTACATAGTGCTTTTTTCCGTACCCTTTGAACTCCTCCCCTGTACATAGTGCTTTTTTCCGTACCCTTTGAACTCCTCTCCTGTACATAGTGCTCACTGTTAGACCCTCCACATTCCTCTCCCTCACCTGCACATACTTCCCACTTATATACCGTCCATACTCCTCCCCTATGTCGCTTACCCACAAAAACAGTTCTTTAAAATTATACTGAATATCCTCAATGTTACCAGCTCTAGAATGGACACACTTTTGTTAGTTCAACTAAAGAAAATATCAGTTCTCATATTTGTTCTGCCCCATTATTAGTACTCATTTAATTTTGTGATTACTACTATGATGTATAGAGGAACATCGGGGATCTCGGCTACTCTAAATATAGCACTTATATAAAAAAGTGGCCCTGAAAATATTTTTTAAATGTTGGCAACTGCACTGCCCAAGGGCCACCGTCCATCGGGTCAGTAGGGGGCCCCATGAGAGGCTCCTGGGATCCTGTGATAATAAAGCAGTAGTAAACTTTCCTGACATTACTACTTTTTAGAGGCCCTGGGGTAGGTTATGCCACAACGTACAAGTATGCACAGCATATTAGCACATTAGTGTACACTTCAATTTTCAGACTGAGCCCTCCAGTGCTGCGCTGCGATGAATCAGGCGGGGCCTGGACACTTTCACCTTCACCCGGTCTTCCTTCTGGGTTCTGTGCCTTTGGTCACTTGCCTTGGCTGGGCTGCGTTCATGTCATTCCCACGCATTTATTTATTATTTATTACACCCCATTCACACCTCCGCGACAAAACGCCCGACGCCGGCCGCTCGTGCCGCTGGAGGGGAGAATTCCCATTGCTGTCTATGAGATGGTTCACATCTCATAGACGCCGTACACCTGCGGCATGAAAAAAAGTCCCGGACCCTTTTTTTCAGGCGACATTGGCGTTCGGCCATACAAAGCAATAGGAAGGATTTGTAAAAAAAAAGTTACACTATTCGCGGCAAAATACGCCGCGTACGCGGCGTTACTTGTCGCGGAGGTGTGAATGCAGCCTAAAAGGCCCCACCAAAATCCTCAGCACCAGGCCCATGATGTTCTTAATCTGGCCCTGCAAGGGACACTAACCTCCTTGTGGGTAAATAATACTAAATAATAATGTTGTTGTGGTGGTAACTTGACACACTCCAAAAAAAATAAAAAAAATGGAAAGCAGTCTAAAATATTATCCAATTATTAACCAAAAAAGATCTCCATTAAAAGATTGAAAATCTTATGATTTTTTTTATAGGGAGATCTGGCTTTCAAAAAATCAATATTATTCATGAGATAACAATAAATAATAAAGAAACAAGCTTGTCATAACTATGTGAGAATAGCAGCAGCAAAAGATTTGGATTAGTGTAGCATTAAAAAGAACAAAAGAATGCGCTGCATTAAACGATGCAATAATTTACAACATAACGAATGTGCTATCTCCATTACGAACGGTGGTTTTACCAGAACGAGCGCTCCCGTCTCATAACTTGCTTCTGAGCCTGCGTGTTTTTTTCACGTCGTTAAAGCGTACACACGACTGTTTATGACGTGAAAATTTAGGGCATGTTCTACATTTTTCATGCCCATTTTTCATGTCGCGAAAAATGCTCTGGAGCCTACACACGGTCGTTTTTAATGACGATTCAAAAAAATGGCGTTTTTCACATTGTGAAAAAACGGCCGTGTGTACGCGCCATTAGAATCTCCCTGCAGGCTTCCAATATCTTTTGCACATCTAATTTGCCGTGATTTGTAAATTGAGACTCCAATTCATTCCCTAGTTTTGTTTTTAGTAAGTTTTGCTTTCAATATTGTCTTGCCAAGTTTTACATTTTTCACTTAAGGGCAAATTGGCAGTACAATTCTGCAGTCCATATAAATGGATTTAGCTATCTATTTAATTGCATGATTGATGAGAGCAGGACAGCCATCAGTATAATTGTCTTTTTTATTCCTTAAGATATCAATCAGTGTAATTTTATTTTACTTGGAAATTTAAATGGCTACCATTATAATTACATTGTTTAATGTTAATAAAACTGCCATCAATACAAGTTCCTTTTTCTTTCTTTTTTTTTAACATCTAATGTCCATCAGTATAATTATATTCTGCTTTTAATTTAACATGGCAATCAAAAACATGCATTTTTGTCTCTTTTCTGCATGTATGGTGCAGATTCCCCATGTTTAAAACCCTGATATTTAACCAAAGCTCCCTAACTCCCTAACTGGGCTCCTAAAAAAATTGTAAAAAAAAAAAAAAAAAAATTAAATTGTAAAATAAAATAAAAATATTAACAATAAAAACTACACCATCCACTACCCTACTGACACAGTCCACTGCACTACTGACACAATCAGTATATATACACATGCACACACACACACACACACACACACATATGTGTTTGAGCTTTGAGGTGCACACCCAAATGCTGTGTTTCTCAATTCCAGTCCTCAAGGTGCACCAACAGGTCTTGTTTTCTGGCTCTCCATTATTTTGCAAAGGTGATTTAATCAGTTTCACTGCCTTAGACTCCATACACACTATACATATTGTTGTCAGATTTCCTTTAGATTTACCAAAACCATGTAGTGCAAGTTTCTGCCTGATTGCATACAAGTTGAAACTCTAATGCCCCGTACACACCATCACTTTATGTGATGAAAAAAAATGACGTTTTTAAAAACGTCACTTTAATTGACCGTGTTTGGGGGAAAACTTCGTTTTATGTCTTCTAAAAAACGACCAAAAAAAAATTGAAGCATGCTTCTATTTTATGTGTCGTTTTTCAAAACGTCAACTTTTACTTCACAGAAATTAACCGTGTGTAGTAAAAAACGTTGTTTAAAACAACGTTTTTTCACCCGCGCATGCCCAGAAGCTACTTATGAAGCAAGCTTCAATGGAAAAACGTGGTGGAACGCAACCTCGCTTTGCTAGAACATTGTGAGAAAAACGATGGTGTGTAGGCAACTTCGTCTTTGAAAATTGAAGTTTCAAAAACGTCATTTTTTACTTCACAGAAAATGTCGTTTTTTTTTCATCACATAAAGTGATGGTGTGTACGGGGCATTATGCTTCGTACACACGATCAGTTTTCCCGACAAGAAAAGTGTGATGTGAGCTTTTTGTCAGGAATTCCGTCCGTGCGCCTTGAGGACTGGAATTGAGAAACACTGCTTTAATGCAATGTATGTAGTTCTGTACAAAACATTTTGGTTTGTTGCATTACTCAATTTACATACCTAAATAATGTATTAATTAAATGTAGAACACACATTAAAATAACAAAAAATGTATTCAGTTAAATTTAATACATAAAATATGCAACTGAATGATTGCCTCATCCCTGGGCTTTAAATACTAATACATCCTTTGCTGACTCAGAACGCCCACTCATGATCGCTGGATCAAAACATAACTGTGGGTGTTCTGATGCAGCTAATGCCATGCATTGCTTTAAAAATCTAATGGGAGCATCTTTCAATTAAATGCCATCCATGTAGAAATATAGTTTACCCACAAGTAACTTGTCTTTTGAAAAAACTTATGTGCATACCTACAAAGTGTTGCCTGATTTCTCATTTCTCTGTACTGTTACATTTACAATTACATTTTTAAAAATAGTGACCACAAGGACTTGTATATTAAGAATGCGGCCTGGAGTTTTTGTGTATCAATGCACACCAGGAAATGAAGCGTTATGTAAACCTAATCCCTAAAATTTTAAGCTTTACCATGTTAAGAGTAATTGTCAGGTCAAAAGTAATTTTCAATTATACTCTACAGCATTCATTAAAATAACATGGAGATCTTGCTATGATGGTCCTTGTGGAAGTACTTCATGTTATAGGTTGACTTGACAACTCTTTGTCCCTGTCTCCCATTTTTTCTCCTGCCTTGTCAACTTTTCATGCCCCCCCCCCCCCCCAATGGGATGATTCAATGTTGTCACCAGAAAACAACTTGTATCAGCTGCTCAAGTGCATGCACTTAGACAGAAAGTGACTGAAGAGGCTAAATGATGTCAGGACCCCCACTAGAATAAACCCGTCAGTGCTCAAAACCATTGACTGCAAGCGCTCATTGGATGCTGATTGGCTGCTGGTTTTCCAGCATGCCCATTCGACAGAAGCCAGACAGGCTGTTAAACACACAGTCCAAACTTTAGCCGGTTTCTGTTGAACAGGACTACACCAGATGATATTCAGCCACTTGTGTACCAGCCTTTAGATTCAGAATGAGACTGAATAATCACTATCAAAGTGAATAATATACCAAGCAGGCTGAACGGGTTTATCACACCAGAATGTCAAAATAACAGACATGTATAATTTTTTTCAACAGAGCACACCACACCACATCACAACGCCATGCATGTGTCAGAAGTGTGCTGCCTTCATGCATTGGGACAGCACTAAAAATGTATTACACTGCAGCACACTGACACATGCATATTGTGTAGCCATCTATGGAAAAAATGTGCACATTGCAATGCAATCCACCACAAATGACAGGTGTGAATGGGCCCCTTGGGCAATGACAATGATGAAAATGGCAAAACTTACTAAATGTTAAATGCTAGAGAAACAAAAGATGAGCTAATAAAACTTGAGCTGGGGTGTTAGCAAGTGCAAAAAAAATAAATAGAGGAATGTTAAAAAAAGATTAGTTAATTTATCACTCATCTTGCATACAAAATGCATCTTATATAGAAAATAGGGCTGTTACTGATCAAAATTTTTGTGTTTGATTAATCGTTTTTTTTTTTCAATGGATTAATCGACTAATTTCGATTTATTATAACGCACATACAGATCCAACTACTTTTAGCTGATCTCCTTGCAGGCTGATTCCTAGTGCAGCTACCAACCACTGGAAAAGTGGATAGCAGGATACAAAAAACACACAAAGGCAGCGCTCGATGGGAATAGCATTAAAACTTTTATAGTCTATAGTAGGTAACAAAATAAATATTGCACTGGAGATAAAATCGATGTAGCTACATAAACTGTAAAAATGGTGCGAGTAATACCAAACGGTAGCAAAAGCAGTCATAAAAACATGTAGCCAAGTATGATACTGGTATAAAAATGTGTACAACGATACCACTGCTGAATCCAGATGAGGAGGGGTTAACATCAGTCCGTCGGCATGTAGATGTCCTGTGAAGGGAACTATCACAACTCCCAGTGGATAGCTGTAGAATCCCAGGTTGATAGAGGGAATTGATAGAGGGAAGTGTAACAGCTCTTGCGTGTGGCAGATAGTAAGGTCCCGCCGGCATGCAGATATAAAGGCACAGCAAAGGAGCCCTTCAGATGGACACGGCAAGCCCCGCCGGTGTCCGTGACATCACCCGATCTCCGGTGGAACTCCCTGAAGGCCCAGAAGCCGGCGGAGAGGTGAGTACCAATCAAAAGAATTTTGATCGATCAAAAATTTTTTGATCGATCAAAAAAATGAAAGATTAATCGATGAATTAATAGTTAATTTCCACAGCCCTAATAGAAAACATTCCTAATTTGTCTGTTTTGGGGTTAGTGTATTACCATAAAGTAATAGGTATTATTAGGGACCACCTGTGATGACCTGCATAAAATGCAATAAACGTTTAGCCTATTTTACTTTCAGAATGCTTTGTGACTCCTTGGTGGCCTCTGATATTTTTGTAGAAAGGATAAAGTAATTGACTGCCAGATGACTTTATGTATTATGCAATGCATATCTAATATACAGTATATATATATATATATATATATATATATATATATATATATATATATATATATATATATATATATATATATATATATATAACTATATACTAGATAGATAGATCTACTGGCTACTTGAATTATGTAAGTAAATGAAATGAAATAAAATAGAAATTTGACCACAGCCATCTGCTGTTTATTTTACGGGTCTAATATAAAAAGGAGCTGTGAAATGTGTGTCTGGAGCTGTTTAGAAACAGCTGTATATATAAAATTATTAAATCTGTTTCCCATTTTAAACCAGAAGATGAGAACCCCTTACTGGGAGGCCTATGCTGATTGCTAGAATCTCCCCCATTGGACTCCACTGATTACAGGACCACTTGAGCGCAGCTCCAAGTACTTAAGCCGTCTTGAAGTTCTTGAGTAGTCCTGATTGGTGGGGGAAGGAAATCAGGCACTCACCAGACATTATAAGTGCCCCTACCAGGATTGATTTACCTTCCTGGTGAAGTCTCAAAATGAACAAAGACAGTTTGGTGTTGCTTTAATTATAATAATGTATTAAGAAAAATGTTACCAACATTACCACCATATTTGTGACAGCATCCTTCTGTAAAAATAAAAAGCTAGGTTTTAGTACATAGTCGGGTATCTGTTTTAAAGCATATAACATTGTTATTAAATATGTATAAATATATTAAACCAGAAGATAAGTTGCTCAAAAAGTGTCACCAAATAGTAAGAAAGAATAATTTCCCAGTGACAGCTGCACTCACAAAATGTCCACATAAACATTATACATATTAATATTAATGAAAAGGGTGTTGCGCTATCAATATAAAGTGCATAAATTCATAACAGTTAATAAATCAAGTAAAACATTCATATGTATTAAAAACTGTAAATAAGAATGTGTTAAAAAAAACATTCATAAATAATCCAATAAAGTCTATCAGAAAAAAGAAGAAAAGTGGTTGTATGGTAATCCGTCCTGGAATCTTGGCTCCTGATATCCATCCATCCCATGGTGATACTGGGATAAAGCGCAGCCAGACCCCATCTTGAGGTTAGAGTAGCTGGTAAGCGGCTTGAGAGTAGGGTGTGCACTTTTGAGTGTAAAAATGTTGTTATCCACACTGAATAATGGATTTTTGTTAATACACAAGTATAAATCAACTTTTTGCACAAGAGCAATTCTCTTCTTCTTTTTTCTGAAGGACTTTACTGGATTATTTATAAATGCCTTTTAACACATTCTTGTTAACAATAAATTATTTAAGTAAAACATTTATATATATATTAAAAACTGTAATGAATATATGCACTTTTTAATGGAAACACATTGGCAAGCAATATGTGGGCCGTACTATTAGAGCATTCTCAGTTCGCGTAGGTGAACATGTTGCTAAGATTTTAGGGGGCAATACAAAACATACGGTACCGCGACATTTCAGACAAGAACATAATTGTGATCCTGCTGGTACCCAATTTTTGATTATAGACAAGTTTGTGGCCCCCTGGAGAGGTGGAGCCAAGACTAGAGGGGTGTCGAGGCTTGAAACATTCTGGATATATGAATTACAAACTTATATGCCATATGGATTGAATGTTGAATGGGATATTAATTATTTTATTAACAAATCATGATTATCCCCATTCTTTGTTTTATATTATGGAATTGTTGTCATATACGATCATGTAAAAGTCTCTTTTTATAATTTTAGACTTCTTATTTTTAATTTTATTTTATTTCATCTTTTATTCCTATACATCGATAGATTGATACTTTATGTGTTTATGAATTTTTTAGATGAATTTTCTTATTGTTCTTTGCATTTAATATTCACATGCATATGTGACCATTATTACATTTAACCTACTTACAATTGGTTATTTGGTGCCATTCCTTATTTAAACGCTAGATGTCCCCACTTTTTTGCGTTGCGGTTTTGTATCATGTCCACCGTGTGCCTCTATTGGAGGCTTTACACCACGTGAGTTTTCGTCCTTTGTCGGTGAAACGCATATTTCCTTCATTGCGCTTTATAGTCTGAACGCCAGTCGCGTCACGTTACTTACGTTGGTGCTTAGCGTAATTACATTCCGCTTCTTGTCTTTGTTCGTGCTTTTCCGCACAGTGTGCGTCCCATTCCCCTTCAAGCCTCGTTTTCAGATCGAGGCTTGAAGCGCACGCTAGTGACTCCATCTTGTTCCAACCCGGAAGTGGAGACTCATTCAGATGCGGCGCGACCTGTCCCCATACGGATCACGGAATTAAGGTAGGGGACATCTATTGTTATATATTTGGCTCATGTTGGCAGAAGGTCAGTGCCCCAAGACGATGTTCTATTGAACGAAACGCGTCGGGAGAAGACACTGACCTTTTCTGCCTTTTATTGTACAAGCGCTTTTATTACCTCCGGTCACACGTGAGTGTAAATTTTTTACTCCCTTTAAAATAAACTTCAACCATACGCAGTATCACGCTATGTGTGTTTTAATCTTCCTTTGGTCAATCATCGATTCCCGTGTCTGAGACTTCTATATGGTTATCGGTTAATCAACAACATCCAGGAGGAAGGACTATTGGATCCTACATCCCTTTCCCCCAGCAGACGACATCAGGTTCTCAGTAACCTACAAGCCTGTATGACTTGATAGGTGTACACCTATTCAAGTCTCAACATCTGGTAAGCAGACATCTTTACCCATCTTCATGGTTTAAGGAACTTATACTTTGTTGTCCCTCATCTGCTTCAGAGATCTGGTTCTACTGTGGACTTTGGCCTATCTGTTATTTGCAATTGTCCTATCATATGGACTTTGTTTTATACTTTCATCAGCGCCACACTTTTGTTTTTTCAATGTATAAATATATGTCCCTTTTATCGGAAAATTGTTTAAGGCATGTAGGCTGATTGTCCAAAAAGGGTATCCTCTAATTCACTGACATGTGAGGAATGGAGAGCTTAGGTTAATTATAACTTAACTATAGAAAAAAACATAGGGCCAGATCCTCAAAAGGGATACGCCGGCGTAACTGCTGTTACGCCGTCGTATCCCTGTTTCTAACTACGGAACTGATCCACAGAATCAGTTTTCCATAGTAAGGCAGAAGATCCGGCATGTGTAAGGGACTTACACTGCCGGATCTTAGGATGCAGTACCGCATCCGCCGCTGAGGGCATTTCGTGTCGAAATGCCGCCTCGGGTATGCAAATTAGCACTTACGGAGATCCACAAAGCTTTTCAGCTTAGTTTTTTCTCCGTAAGTTTTAGTTTGCAAACGCAAAATTAGGGCTGCTTTTACAAAGTGTAAACTGTTTACACCATTGCGCCGGCGCCGGCGGAATTTAAGTTACACAGCCAAAAATTTCTAGGTAAGTGCTTTGTGGATCGGGCACTTAGGTAGAAATTTTAAGGCAGTGTAACTTAAATGGGAAAATTTAGGTTACGCCGGATCTTTGTGGATTACCCCCATACTTTTTAACATAGAAATAGTCCAAATTAATTTGAGAACATTTTGGAACCCCAGGTTATTTTTCTGGAAAAGGGGCCATGGATATTTTATATCGTACCCTTCAATGTAAGTTTAACATATTTACCTTCTTATCGACAGCAAAAAAGTAATTGTTATATTCTCTTGAGTAATATGAAATATTCAGTGTTAGCATGGCAGGGAAAAAAAAACATTATTGCATAAGTGGACAAATAACATATGCAAGGTAATCTCTAAATGTTTTTAGAGTATAAAGGTTCTGACAAATATAACAAGTATGCTGTATAATACATGTACAATAAAAAATATCATTGATTCTTTAAATAATATGATGAAGTGGTAAAATAACTGTAGAATCTGTGGGCCAGATTCACAAATGAGATACGACGGCGTTTCTTCTGATACGCCGTCGTATCTCTGTTTCTATCTATGCGACTGATTCATAGAATCAGTTACGCATAGATAGCCAGAAGATCCGACAGGTGTAATTGTTTTACACTGTCGGATCTTAGGATGCAGTACCGCGGCCGACGCTGGGGGGAGTTTGCGTCGTAAACCAGCATCGGGTATGCAAATTAGGAGTTACGGCCGATCCACGATGGTTTTTCGCGTTCGCTACGTCGCCGCTAGTATATTTTCCCGTCGCATAGTTACACTTTTTTTTTGGTGCCTTAACTTTAGTCAGCAAGTGTATTGCTGTCTAAAGTATGGCCGTCGTTCCCGCGTCGAAATTAAAAAATCGATGTCGTTTGCGTAAGCCGTCCGGGAATACGGAAGTACGCTACGCGCGTCGCCGTTCAAAAAAATGACGTCACGTCACGCAAAGCACTGCGGGAGTTAGGAAACGGAGCATGTGCAGTAGGCCCGGCGCGGGAGCGCGCCTAATTTAAATGGCACACGCCCATTTGAATTGGCCCGCCTTGCGCCAGAGGCCGCGGGTGTGGGTTTTCATCGCAAGTGCTTGGTGAATCAGGCACTTGCGATGAAAAATTGCGGCGGTGTAACTTATCTAGGATAAGTTACGCCGCCGCGATTCTTCGTGAATCTGTCCCATTATCCCTAATAATGTACAGTATGTTTCGGTTTGAATGTAATGGTTGGAAAACATTGAAAAATTAAAAAATTTATCAGTTTTTTAAAAATATGTATAAATAGAAATAACTATTAATTTTACTATTAATATGCAAACACTATCTAATAGCGGGAAAAAAAACATGTTGTATAACCTAACATTGATTCCAGAATAGACAAATAAGGGAATTAATGAGTAAGAGAATGTACCTGCTCAGTCACAGCTCTTTTGGACAATTCTCTCATGTATGTGTCAGCAGTTATTTAGCTAGCAGATCTCCTCTGGCAAGGTTAGCCCAGCCATGTGCAATAAGGTGTGAATACTGCATTGCTCAAAGCTTTGACAATGTGAAATCCTGCAATGTCACTGTTTTACTGCCATCAAAAACAAATCTGGCTTCATGCTAAACTGTGGAATCCATTGATCTAACAGCAGTTGACATACAAAACATGTGTAACCTGATTACACCAAGGCATTGCCTTAGTTGAGTCTTGATTACTGATACAATATCTGTTTTTCATTGATAGCACAAAAGGGTTTGCCCTTTTTTTTTCCCTTTGAATTTCACTTTAGATTGTGTCCAAACAATACAAATCAGTAGGTTAGTGTACAAACAGTGAGATGGCAACAGCTGGTAGAGATTACAAAAATGGCCATCGTGGCCCAAGTCAAACTTTATAGGGGCTCTTTTCTTCCCTCCTAATTTGACCACTAGAAGTACCATCATGATGTGTTTTTGTCAGATGATTTTTTATCGATATGTCATATTTGTAGGTATTTATGTGCATAGTAACATGTATTATTTTATGTGTAGAGGCCACATAACTTGGTCACACTTACATTAGAGTTCTTCATTTGTTTCTCTAGTCTGAATGATTATGCTTACAGGACTACTTTTAGATGCTAATAGGTAAAAAACAAAAATTTTCATGTCAATTTCTTATTAAAGCAAAGCAATGTGTACATGCTGCGTTATATGGTATTGTGATATCATTTTTTTTTTTTTTTTACTGTACTACAGAGTAGGACATTGTTGGGGGCAAACTAAGTCTATAGGGTGTTAAATGAAAATCAATGCTGAAATAATTAAAAACTTTAAAATGTGTTGTGCTCATTTGTTTGAGGCATCTAAATTATAGGTATTATTTTTGGTTATCGCATGGTATTTTATTTGGCATTTTATATAGGTGAACCCTTGTTTTTTACAGTACAGCGGTCATCATGTTAAGCTCATAAAATACCATTCTTTCCTTACAATCCTCCCTTTTAATAGCATACATATATAAAATATTGCTTTAAAAAAATTACTCTCTCAAACACTCTAATGGCCCCATCTTTTGCTATGAGTACATTCTGTGGGGTACATTTTCAATAGCCCACAGAAAACTGCCCCTTCTATAAAAAGTCCAAGTGGTTGTACTGGCTACCAGGCCTTCCCTGTTGTAAAACATGTCACTACAGTTACCTTTTTTTAAATATATTTTTATTGAAGATTTTAGTAACATCCAAAATGAACATAAGACAGTGCTTAAAAAATCACTGGGCCAGATCCACATACATTTAGATCAGCGCAGCGTATCAGAGATACACTACGCCGCCGTACCTTACCTGGCGTATATTCGAATCCTCAGCGAGTTTGCGCCGTAAGTTACGGCGGCGTAGTGTATTTCTGGCGGAGGATTTGAAATTAGGTGGTTTGGTGGCGGGTTTCATTTAAATGAAGCACGTCCCCGCGCTGAATGAACTGCGCATGCGTCGTCCCGAAATTTCCCGCCGTGCATTGCACTAAATGACGTCGCTTTAACTTAGACGTGAGTTACGTCCATCCCTATTCACGGGCGACTTACGCAAAAAAAAAAAAATTCAAATTTAGACACGGGAACGACGGACATACTTAACATGGCAAGTCTATGTATACGCCGAAAAATACCAGCTTTAACTATACGCCGGAAAAAGCTGACTACAGACAACGTTAGAAAATGCGACGGCCACGCGTACGTTCGTGGATCGTCGTAAATCGCTAATTTGCATACCCGACGCGGAAAACGCCACCCAGCGGACGCCGAAGTATTGCATCTTAGATCCGAAGGCGTACGAAGACGTACACCTGTCGGATCTAACCCAGAAGCCATCGTATCTTGTTTTGAGGATTCAAAACAACGATACGACGCGGGAAACTTGAAAGTAGATACGCCGGCGTACTTGCTCTGTGGATCTGGCCCTTAGTCTGGCATTTACAGAAAGTAGAATACACTGAGTCCGAACACATATACAAAGTAGTGAGAATAGCATTTCAATAAATGTTTCTGCAAGTCAGTTACTGTATTTAGGCTAAAGTAATGTGCCTGGAAGGTGAGTAACAAACTTTTACAGACCAGAATGCATATACACTTAAAGCAGAGTTCCCGCCGGAAAAAAAATGTAAAGTCTGCAGCTACAAATACTGCAGCTGCTGACTTTTAATACATAGACACTTACCTGTCCTGGGCACCCATGATGTCGGCACCCAAAGCCGATCTGTCCTTCGGCTCTAGGGTGCTGGCGCCGCCATCTTCGGTAAGGGAATCAGGAAGTGAAGCTGCAAGGTTTCTCCTCCCTGGAAGGTGCCAAATGTGACAGCGGAGGGGGGAAGGATTCCGAAAAGTGGAAGTTCCATTTTTGGGTGGAACTCCGCTTTAAGTTGCTAAGATAAAATATTTGGGATTTAAAGAATTAACAAAGGTAACTAAATGCTTAGCATTGTACCTACGTATTCATAAGGAAAAAAAAAAAACTTGACGAGAAACAGAAATTACAAAACCGAAAGTGTGAGTGTTAAGCCTCGTACACACGATCAGTCCATCCGATGAGAACGGTCTGAAGGACCATTCTCATCGGTTACCCGATGAAGCTGACTGATGGTCTGTCGCGCCTACACACCATCGGTTAAATAACCGATCTTGTCAGAACGCGGTGACGTAAAACACAACAATGTGCTGAAAAAAGTTCAATGCTTCCAAGCATGCGTCGACTTGATTCAGAGCATGCGTGGGTTTTTAACCAATGCTTTTGCATACTAACGATCGGTTAGGCATCCATCGGTTACATTTTAAAGCAAGTTCTCATTTTTTTGACCGAAGGTTAAATAACCTATGGGGCCCCCACACGATCGGTTTGGACTGATGAAAACGGTCCTTCAGACCATTGTCCTCTGGCGATCCTATCATGTGTACACGGCCTTAGATAACTTTAGTGTACAATAGGATTGCTTTGTATTGTGAGACTTTACAGCCTAACTTTATAGTACGAATGCCATGGTTGCCATTGGTATTCACTACAGTTACCTTATAAAACAAAACACAAGACATAAAATAATCTAGTAAACAACTATTTAATCTTAGGCCTCGTACACACAACCGTTTTCCTCGACAGAATCCATCAAGAAACTTGGTGGCAGAGCTTTTTTGCCGAGGAAAACGGTCGTGTATATATGTTTGATCGAGAAAACTGTCGAGGAACTCGACGAGAAAAAATTCTCTTTTTCCTCGTCGGGAGTCTCAATTTCCTCGTCGGACTGGTTTTTGACGAGAAACACGATCGTGTGTATGCTAAGAAACCCACGCATGCTCAGAATAAAGTATGAGAGGGGAGCACACCTTCAGTAAAAGTAGCGTTTGTAATGGAGATAGCACATTTGTCATGCTGTAACAGACTGAAAAGTGCAAATCGTCTCCTACCAAACTTTTACTTAACACGCAGTAACATGAGATTAGCAAAAGCAGCCCAAGGGTTGTGCCAGTGGAATCAAACTTCCTCTGCTGTCGTATGTGTTGTACGTCACCGCGTTTGAGAACGACGAGATTTGGTCTTGACAGTGTGTACGCAAAGAAAGCTTGTCAGTTTCTCGACAAGCCTAACAAGGAACTCGTCGAGGAAAACGATGTTTAATTTACGACGAGTTTCTTGGTCGTGTGTACGAGGCCTAAGATGCTATCTTTAAACTCCACTACTTGTTCTGGGCATGATGCCAATAGATGTACCAATTGCAACAATAACAAACCTCAATAATACATTTAGGGTACATGTACGACACTTCCACTTGACTGTACTGCCTAATGCAAATCATGTTGTCTTCATCTCCACAACTTTTTTCAAAATGCACCCCTTCCTAAAGAGGAAGTAAACCTCAGGCAGAATTTTTTTTCTGACCTGTAAAGTTAAGGTATAATGTGCTAGTTTGCATTGCATACTAGCACATTATGTGAAACTTACCTGCAAACGAAGCCCTCCACCGAAGCGCTGGAGGCCGCATCCATCTTCACCCATCTTCCTTCCTGGTCAATGGCTGTGTGACTGGCCGGAGCAATGTGACGTCCAGGGGCGGACTGACCATTGAGTCACTCGGGCACTGCCCGAGGGCCCCATGCCACTAGGGGGCCCCATCAGGGTTGCCAGGCTCAGTAAAACCAGGGACAGTATGTAAAAATCTGTGTTTTTTTTAGATCTGTCCCTGATATGTCCGAAACTGACATGCTTTTAATGTGAATATCCCAAGATTTTAGCTGCCCTGCCTCTGCACTGCCTCCTGGCGTGGTGGCCATCTGTAAGCCAGAGGGGCCCCATAATCTTCTATTGCCCGGGGGCCCCATGAGTTGTCAGTCCGCCCCTGGTGACGTCACTCACACACATGCACGCAGGAGCTGCCAGTCATGGCACATGCACTGATGACGTCATCGGCTGCATTTACAGTAAATATCTCCTAAACAGAGCATGTTTAGGAGATATTTACAGTACCTATAGGTAAGCCGTATTATAGGCTTACTTGTAGGTACAATTTATCTATGTAAATTTACAACCACATACAAAACCCGAAAGCTCCTAATTCACTCTTTTGTTACAACTCCCTCCCCTTGGTTAACCTTTCTATAGGCTACACAACCCTTGAGCCTAGTATACACTATGGGCCAGATCTACTGATACTCCGGCGTATTTTCAAATTTGCCGCGTCGTAGTGTTGTTTTGAATCCTCAAAACAAGTTACGACGGCATTTGGCTAAGATCCGACAGGCTTACGGCTTCGTACGCCTTCGGATCTTAGGATGCAATACTTCGGCCGCTGCTGGGTGGAGTTTGCGTCGTTTTCCAGCATCGGGTATGCAAATTAGCTTTTACGGCGATCCACGAAGGTACGCGCGTTCGTTACATCGTCGCTAGTCGTTTTTTCCCGTCGCAAATTTAGGCCTGCTTTTTCATGGCTTAATTTTAGACAGCCCATGTTAAAGTATGGCCGTCGTTCCCACGTCGAATTTCGAATTTTTTTTTTTTTTGCGTAAGACGTCCGGGAATACGAAAGTACGTTACGCACATCGCCATTCCAAAACATTACGTCGGGCGACATCATTTCGCGCAATGCATGTCGGGAAATTTTCACACGGAGCATGCGCAGAACGTTCGGCGTGGGAACGCACCTAATTTAAATGGTACACGCCCCATTTGAATTAGGCGGGCTTGCGCCGGACGGCTTTACGTTACGCCGCCGTAAGTTTACACGCAAGTGCTTGGTGAATCAGGCACTTGCGCTGAAAACTTGCGGCGGTGTAACGTAAAGACGATACGTTACGCCGCCGCATTTGTACCTGAATCTGGCCCAATGAGATTATCGGATGCTAGTTTCATATCGAAAATTAAGCGGTTACTAAAGTACGAAAACTCTCGTAGGACAAAATACAATTTTCAGTTGAAAACTTTACCGATTAAATCAAAAAAATTGTACAATATGGTATAGTATGAGAAAAAGTTTCATGTCTGTCCCCTCGGATAATTGGGGACAAAAGCTGTGTACTAACGATCAGATTATCGTACGATCGCTTCAAAAGCAGTATTATTTTAGTGAAGCCTATCACTCCTCTGTCAATGTTACCTTCTCTATTACCTCATCCCCCTACAGTTATTACCTTTTTTATCATTTGCCTCTTTCTTTAGCTTGTACGCACTTATAAGCAGAGCCCTCCTAACACTTTTGTTTGGATTGTAACTGTGCTGTCTCTCTTAGTTTGAAAAGCGTGGTGCAAACTGTTAATGCTATATAAATCCTGTATAATAATAATAATATTAATATTAATATTATTAATATTGGACAGGTGTACTGAATATATTTTTTTCTATTGTCCAGTCATACATTTTAAGATTGCAGAGCTGGTATGAAAAATAGACCTTTTATGGAAAAGTAATATTACTAGATTTTTTTCCTACTGAAATTTGGTGACATGTTTTAACTATGAACTTACAGTAGTGCTGCAGTTAATACTCTTTTAGCAAATTTTACAGAGACCGATACAATGTTTTTGGAATTATCTAGGGAAACGTCGCTTGTGGCAGCAATTTCTCTGAGAAGACTTTAAAGTAAAATTTTAATAAATGTTTCTTATCAAACCACTATTTTGAGAGATCTTTTGTAGCACAATGATAGTTTATGGTATAAATATGAATTTGTTTGAGTATCTAAGGAGTGGATTCCAATCCTATAAGATCACAAGGTGCTTGGTCTTTAGGGTTGTAATTGTAGGTGTACTTTTTGAATTTCATCATATGACTTGAATGAGATGATCATAGTGATTTTTCTCGCTGACCTGCTAAGGCAAAATTTTCATCCCTGTACAAGAATTGTCACATTATGTTAATGGACCTGTTGCTATTAAGCCTTTTTTCTATTGTCTTTGAACACAAAATAAAGAATTTTTTAAAAATGCTTTAAATTTTACTGTATTTTCTCCTTATTTTGATTATGTTTTGGTATATTTTAGGGTAGTTTATTTTGTTTTATTTTGAGATTTATGTTTTCACACAAAATTCACAATTTTTTTAAATTAATTCTTGGGTGAAAAAGTGTGAATCTTAGATGAAAATTGCATGAATCTTATTTGAAAACATTGATAAATAGACCCTTTTTTGCTTTTTAAGTGTGTGTATTTGTAATATTTCCATAAGGTTTTTTTGTTTTTTTTGTTTTATAGTTCACTATTTTCTCCTGCTGTCTGTATTTTTGTTGGTGTGAAAGAATAATTAAGCCAAGAAATGACAATTGTTGGCACAAGAACCGGCCCAGTTTCCAGGTCTAGAATAATTGAACTACTACTTGACAACTCGATTAATCTTACATTTTTTTGATCGATCAAAATTCTTGACGTCACCGGACAGCCTGGACAGTGAGACTTATCCTGCTGGATGCGAGCAAACTGCACCCATTGGATTGAGGTACCTTTGCATCTGTGGAGCAGGAGGATGCATCAGGCTCCATCAGGGGAAGGGGGCAAAAATAACCATCGTTTTCCTATCCTAAGCAGTTTTGTGCAGACAATTCTTTTGTGTATCGGCAACATCTGTTCCGTGCGAAAGACTGTTCAGTTCTTCAGAATATTGTCAATAAAATGCGATCATGTCTGCTTCCAGAAAATGTAAACACTCTGGTATGTCTGTGTGACTGGCTAAAGTGATGCCTACTTGCCTACTATAAAGTGACTGACAGTCAATATACTAGATAAGTTTTATAATTAAAGTTAAACTAACTTTCTATGTTTTTGTTAAAGTTTAATAAGAAAAAATTACTTACATCAGTGCTACATTTTGAATTTAAAACGTATTTGTGTGAACTGTGAAGTTAAGCCATGGATTGTGGAAACTAACTAGTGTCGGATGACTGTATATAGTGTATACCACATTTACCACTGACTAATGCAGAGTTGCAATGCAAGGAGATCATCTAAAAGTAGTTGGATCTGTATGTGCGTTATAATTAATCTAAATTAGTCGATTAATCGATTTAAAAAAAATCAATTAATCAAACACGAAAATTTTAATCAGTAACAGCCCTACTTATTTTAACCAATAAAAAGTCTACATGATGCATTTCTTGAGATTGAGAATTTTCAGCAATAACCAGTTTAGACAGACTGTGATCAGCAAACACGTGATTAGGAACGCTTACGTCACTTCCGGTCGGGTGCTGGATAGCAGCGCTCTAAAGAGCCAGCACCCGACCGGAAGTGACGGCGTTCCACTGAGTGAGGAACTAGGAAGTGACAGCTACAGGAAAGTCTCCAGAGCGGTCTTCAGGGGTCCACACCTAACAGTGAGAAATGCAAAAGAAACATCCACATTTATTTATGTGCCTGACTTAATTTATTTTCTGGTACGCATGTTTTTATGAGGGGACCAGTGTATATCTGTTTTTTTGGGGTAACATTAAAAATTCAAAAACGATATTGCACTATATGGTTTTTTCATTCCCTCATACACCTGCGGACACTACACCCGGGAAGTGAATACAATAACGGTGATCAAGATAGGAGAGGGGTATGCAGTTTCCAAACATCTGAAGGTGATGCGTGAGGCGATATATATGGAAATGCGAGTGTAAAGAAACCATCTGGTGAGTGTTTCCCCCGAAGGGGACCCTATATCCCCCCACGTGGTGAATGCCTTTTTGGTGATTGGAGCACATACCTAAGCCACATCTGATCGAGTCATCCTACACAGCTTTTATCTTTTTTCAAACCAGGGGTTTGCAGCGCTGCTGCAGGACTATTTACATGCTCTGTGCGGGCTGTTTTTATTTTTCTGCTTTTATCAAGTGACATTTATTTTAAGCAGCTGCTTTTACTTTTATTTTTATTATTTATTGTGTTTTATCTTGACAGATTTTTTATTGCTTGGGCTTTGTTGTTTACTCCTAAAGCGCAGGGTTGTACTATCAATAGAGGGCCTCCAATCAGTACTATTTTTTATACTTTGTATATAAATTATCGATGACGTTTTTGTCAGAATAATCGGCATCTTATAAGGGTTCTACTTATTTTAATGAATTATTATTTAAGTAATAAATGTTAAACATGGGTGAAGATTCACCAAACATTTTAAATATTAGTATCCACCCATGCATAATAGGTTTCTGCACCTGAATTCACATGCTTGTAAAAAGATTCAGTTCAGTAAAAATAGCCAGGGCTTTTTAGTTGTGTAATAAATAACACAATGAAAAAAAATAATATATATATATAGTGACTCTGAGAAGTGTGATCTGGTAAATTTGCAGGATGTTCTAGGTGCTAATAAGGCTGGTCAATAAGCTTAACATGATATAACATTTATGCATTCCACTAACAATAACTACACACGACTGTAGTCCAAACTTGTTAATCACAATAGTCACTAAGATTCAAATAAAAAAACACTTGCAAAAAATTATTGCAAATGATTACATGGTAACATTCTGCATTATTTTAATTTATCCCCTGGATTATAGAGATGTGCAGCGAAAATACCAAAGCCCTGAGGGGTTAAATATATCTGCAAATGATTACATGGTAACATTCTGCATTATTTTAATTTATCCCCTGGATTATAGAGATGTGTAGCGAAAATACCAAAGCCCTGAGGGGTTAAATATATTTGTTTGATCGTTGGGTACATTTAGATGCTTTTAGAAGATAGAACCCTTGGGCGCTATATATGATACATTGATTTTACAGGATATTTCAGAGGATTATGTGAAAAAGGCAGGCTAGTAATATAAGGCAATGTATTGTATATCATTAAAATTACAGATGTAAAACAACTGATAGAGGAAAATATTGTTGGTATCTATTTCAGGTTTGAATCATGATTTTTGCTTTTATATTTCTTGTTTTTTCTGCAATTACAAAATTTGTGTTTAGGTGCAGGACAGTTCCCTACAGGCTTCCTTCCAGGTAAAGGCTAGGGCAAAGATCTCATTAGTATGTCCCATAGTACCACTGCAAAAGACTCTGGGGGAATAAGAAACGCTATCTTACAAGTATAACGGGTTTTCTCAAGAGAATAGTGCAAGATAAAAATAATAACAATACTTCTGTGGTATTCCAGCAATACAGGTTATGATATGAGTTCATAATGAGCAGTGTACAAGACTGTATCACTGTTAAAAGTTTTGATCATCATAACGAATAGTATCTATTTTATTTATATAGAAATGTATTAAAAATTCTGCAAGTCCTCTAATTTTGTACAGCTTTTTCTCTATAACCATTGTAGGGCTGCAACTAACGATTATTTTCATAATCGATTAGTTGGCCGATTATTGTTTCGATTAATCGATTAATCGGATAATAGCCTTAAAAAAATAAAAATTAGCATTTTTACATTTTTTTGGGCCAATTTGCTGTTTGCAGATTACAAAACGCAAATTGCAGCAAAAACACATTACATGCTTTTCTGCAGCTTATCCATTGAAGTATATTGAACCAAAAAAAAAAAAATAGCACTGTTTTGCGTTAAAAAGTCCCCGCCCCTTTCCAAATATGCAGCAGCTGAAAAAAAAATCATGGGTGTGAACGTGTCCCATAGGAAAACATGGAAATCAACTTTAGTGTGTTTCTGCAAAAAGCACCAAAAAACAGAGGTGTGACCCCGGCCTGAGATGTTTAGTAACATAATGGGGGGTAAAAAAAACTAAAATAAGTACAAAAAATAGCAAATAATCGCTACTGTTAGAGCCGGTTCAAACTGGGGCGACTCAGCCGCCTGACAAGTCGCATCCCATTCTATTCAATAGAACCGTTCTAATAGGAGCGACGCAAGTCACTCTGACTTAGAAAAAGGTTCTTGTACGACTTTGGGGGCGACTTGCATTGACTTCTATACAGAAGTCATTTTGCAAGTCGCCTCTGAAGTCGTCTTCAGGACGCCTTGCCGAGTCGCCCCCGAAGTCGTGCCGCCGCAGTGTGAACCGGCTCTAAGGGTTTTTACTGTGTGACAGTGAAAGTAATATTTACAGTGGAGATTTGCTTTTTTGTATTATAAAAGGCTAATTTTTTTTTTTTAACCCCATTATGTTACTGGCTGATTAATCAATTATGAAAATTGTAATCGATTAATTTCATAATCGATTAGTTGTTTCGGCCCTAAACCATTGTAAGGAAAAACACCCCTATTTGCTACATGTGACAAGACATGAAGGTAAAATAAGGTAATAATCTAAGCAACCACTGATATACACAGCTGAAATATTTTATTACCTACCAAAGGACATGAAAAACATTCCTTGTGATAGCTTGCATAGTGAAAGATACTCTTTATTGAGAGATCGGGGGTCTATTAGACACCCGATCCCTCCTGTGCCCTCCAAGGCCAAACTGATCTCAGTTTGATCTGCTGCTTCTCTGGCTGTGCTTGACAAGTAAACTAACACCCAAACTGGAAGTGGTAAAATCCTTATTGCTTCCGGCTTCATTCATCACAGAGGAGGGGAGGAACAGATGTCCCTTCTTCCCCTCTGTGGGCAGCTGACCTGACTGATTACAGTGGTTCCAGGCTCCCCAATGGAACAGAAGAGCCTGGGAACAGAGTTGAGAGGTGGCGGGAGGCAGCACCCTTTCAAGCCCTGTAAGTGGCTGTATAGATGCTCAGATCACTATTAACTGAAAGCCGGTCACTGGCTGCAAAACTTAATACCAGGAATACGTGTTGAGATGGATCGTAGTGGAACAGAGTTAGACCAAATGAGGCCAGGTAAGTAAAAAGGAAGAGATAGAGATAGAGATATTTTCAAATTTTAGCCAAGGGATTTTAGGTCTTGAAATTGGGCTAATTGTGCTAGCCTGCATGAAATATAATATGTCCAAAGCTGTGGGGGTCCTAAACCTTCAGGCCTATGGGCATTATACAAGATTTTTTTTGTATCTTGGGAGTTTATCATTCCATATACATTTATTAATTGCAGACTGAAGTTTATTTAAATATGTTTTAGAAATTATAATAGGGAGCACTCTAAAAAGATATCATAATTTAGGCAATATATTAATTTTAATAGCAGTGATTCTACCCCCCAGTACAGTGTTTGTGCTAAGTGCCAACTAAATTTAAGCCAAGTCATTATTTAGAGGGGTACTGAATAGGCAGAGCTCTGATCTTGTTTTTAACCATACAAAAAGTTTTTCAGTGGTTCACTACCTACAGTATGTGAAAAGGAACTATCTTACAATCGTATCTTCTTATCTTTAACAACTATAAAAACTGTAAGGAAAATCATTGTGTAGGAGCGTAAATAGCTTTAAATAGTAGGCATTAACTACTTGCTGACCACGCTATAGCCAAAAGACAGTTACAGCATGGTCGTCCTGTTCTGAGAGGTTGTCTATTGATGTCCTCCCAGATCCCCGCCCCCTGCATGCCCCTGGGGTGTGCATTGGGTGCGCTCTGTGACCGATGTGTCCTTTGGACCCAGCTGATTACAGGTCAAGGTAAAGGGTCTTTACCATGTGATCAGCTGTGTCCAATCACAGCTGATCCCATGTAAACAAATGCTGGTTTCAGCATTTCCTTTCCTCAGCACTGTCACTGTGTGGAGAAAGGTAAGCTGATAACCGGCAATCCTGTGCAGCCCTGTTAGTGGCAATCAGTGCCTATCAATGCAGCTTATTAGTGTCCTTCAGTGCACCATATCAGTGCCCATCAGTGTCGCATATTAGGGCTGCCTGTCAGTGCCACCTATAAGTGCCCATTAATGCTGCCCATCATTGCCGCCTCATCAGGGCACATCAGTGAAGAAGAATAATACTTATTTGTGAAATTTTAGAACAGAAACAAAGAAAACATTTTTTTCTAAAGTTTCAGTCTTTTTTTGTTTGTTTAGCAAACAATAAAAACCAAGTGGTTATTAAATACCATCAAAAGAAAGCTGTATTTGTGTGAAAAAAATTATACACAAATTGTATGGGTACAGTGTTGCATGACTACGCAATTGTCATTCAAAATGCAAAAGCACTGAATACTGAAAATTGGCCTGTTCAGGAAGGGTGTGAAAGTGCCCAGTAGGCAAGAGGTCAAGAACAACTAAAGTAAATACTAAATTACTTTAATATGATGGATGATAGACATAAGCAACTTGTGGTAAAATTGTTCAAATTAAGTTCTAACTTAAGAGAAAGAAAAAAGGAGGGATGGCTGAGCCGTTATCAGAAACACCAGATGTAGACCTGAGGCAGCCCATTCTGGAAGGTAAGTAATAGTGCACGTTCAAGTAAAATCGACAAACAAGCAGTCTCCAGTATAGCTAATACCCTTATGCCCACATTAGGATAAATAAAGAAAAAGGAACCCCATTTTACGTTTGAGGATATTGCTGTGGTATTCTCAAAGGAAGAATGGAAATTACAGAGTGCTTAGCAGAAAGGGCTTTATATGGAAAAGATACTCTCATCTGACCAGACTATATTCTCCCAGTATTTAACAGACTTGTCTAAATGTTGTGCATCAAACTTTAAATGAGCGTCAACATGCTTTTTCTTCAGAAATTGAGTCTTGCATGGTGGCCAATGGCGATTAAGTTCATAACTTATTGTTTTCTTTACATTTGTACCTGCTAATTCCAGGTCTTTGTGAAGCTCTCCACAAGTAGTCCTTGGCTCTTGGACAACTCTTCTGATAATTCTTTTCACTCCTCTGCCAGAAATATTGCAAGGAGCACCTAGTCATGGCCAGTGTTTGTTGAAATTATGTTCTTTCCACTTTCGGATTATGGCCCCAACAGTGCTCACAGAAACATTCAGAAGTTTAGAAATCTTTCTGTTACCAATGCCATCAGTATCAATTTTCAATATTGCAGCGCTTACAGTGTTGCCAAATAATATAATACAAATACAAATATGATAAATAAATGAATAATTATAGTGACAATTTTTTATTTTTTTTTACATCCAAATATTGTGAAAAAATTCCTTAATCCAAATAGTGATGTAAATCAATAAGTATATTATCCTCCTATAAAGTGTTCGGTGCTCCAAATTTTATAGAAAAAAAGTGCTGAAGTGCCTTAGATAAACATGTTGTGTAGTATGCCACACTCCCCTCTTGCATCCCTACTTACCAGAAAAAATGGACCCTCAGCTTTTCAGTCTGGGGGTCAGACAATCTTATATCTGGTGGTGGGGGTGCCACAGGACTTTTCTCGTACCCTTAATTTGGGTCTCCAAGTTGCTGCTCCTAAGAACAGCTTGAATTCCACCAGGCTCAAAGAAGAGAAAAGGTCCTCTAACTGAAGTACTGTATAAAATCAAATTTAAAATAAAAAAATGTACTTACTAAATGTCAGGAACAAACAGGTGTTTCAATACTATACTAGCCAGGGATCTTCCGCGCTCGGCGTGCGTTCCACGGATGGCGAAAGTGACGTAGTTGGTTAGGGAACCCAGAAATTGCATCAACGTGTTTCGCCCCTCCCACAGGACTTTATCAAAGACATAATTTCCGGTCTCCTGGTACTTGAATTCATACACGGAAGAAGGCATCTCCCTCTCATGTCACAATGTGATTACATAATTTCAATTTACATAAAGGTATACTGGCTTCTTTCTCAGGCTGGCACAGCTTTCTTCCTATACCCAAACTATCTTATATTACTTCCTTAATATATCCCAAACTACATTCCTGTATTGTGTCTAAAATCTCCTCCACCCACACAAGTTTATGGACGTTTTCAAAACTGTGGTGGAACACGATCTAGAAAAGTTGAGGATAAATCCTATTAGGCGGAAAAAGGATATTGAAAGAGCCCTGGAACAATTAGAAAAAAAGGGGGGGATTAGTAGTCCTTAATAAGACAGACTATTTAAATGAACTGAATAGATTAATGGGAGATACAGAGACTTAGAATTTTTATTTATTTTTATTTTTAGACTAGAAATGGCAGTGATTAGCAGCTTATAGCGGGACTGCGATAATACGGTGGACTATCTGACACTAACTGACACTTTGTGGGAACCAGCGACACTAATACAGTGATCATGACAGTGCTAAAAATATGCACTTTTACTGTACTAATGATACTGGCTTGGAAGCGGTTAAACATCTAGGGCAATCAAAGGGTTAACTGTGTGTCTAACCAGTGTTTGTGTGTGTATGTTCAGGTGCTTTTCACTAAGGGATGTGCTGGATTTTATTCAAATTTATTCAGCACATCCAGCACAAAATCCAGCACATCCCTGCTGACAGGACAGATCTCTGCCTTGTTTACATAGGCAGAGCTCTGTTCAGTGTGTCTCCTCACCGATCAGCATGTGTCTGCCATGTAGACATCGGCGCCCATATCTTTTGTAAATATCTCCTAAACCGTGGAGGTTTAGGAGATATTTTGAGCACTTACAGGTAAGCCTTAATCTAGGAATATGTTGATATGTATGATTCCGCGCTATGGAATATTTATACTACCAGGAGCTATATATATATATCGTCCCAAGGGAAATAAAATAGAACTGCAGCCTCTACGTGTTACTGCCACCTAAGTGAAGTAAAAATGTGAAGAAAAGTATACCGCTCTGAAAACAATCAATCCCTATTGCTTCCGTCCCAACAAACCAAGAGGGTGCTGGCTGTGCTCAATTACCATGAGATGAAAGAAAAATCCTGGATCACCGCACTCCTCAAAAAACGATGTCTTTATTCAAAACATGAAAAAAAAAAATTCAAATGGAAAAAACAGCCAAAATTCATGCAGTCAAACAAGAAGTGAATTAGGAAAAAAGAGCTGACATGTTTCGCATCCTGTGATGCTTACTCGTAGCTAGTGAACAAATGACCAAAATGTGCTTAAATAGGGGAGGGAAAGAAGTGAATGGGGCGTTTCACCAAACACTCCCAGGTGATCATTAGTCAAAGGAACACTATTTTCCTTGATGTATCACACATGAGGTGCTCCTGTGTATGAGATTGAAAAAGATTTGTGAATGAAAAAATATCTCATTTCTCAAACTCTTGATGATGAGACCAAACAAGAGAAAGAAAAAAAAGAGGAGAGACCCCATGTGTGAGACACATATATATGTCACAACCAGTGAAAAGGATGAATGAACAACAACAAATAAAACAAATAATAATACATTTTGTGTGACATTATAAAAAGGTTGTGAAGTAGACATATGTGGCTATAGGGTGAAATAGGCAATAAATAAAGAATGTGGAAATTCTGAAGACTGCAGCCTTTTGTATGTCTAAAAACAAACAAAATGTATATGTATAAAAATAAGATATTTTAATTAAAATGGTATATGTGTGGTTATGATACCATGCACTATGTCGCTGTGCATTTCTGGTTTGCATGTCATTATTAAACGTATATAGTCATTGTAATGTCTATATAAAAAGAAAGAAAAAAGGAAGCAATATATATGCTTTCTTCAAAAAATGACATAATGAACAAAAACCAAACCTGAAATGACGCAACGGTATGTGTCAAGGGCAGAACCTGTTGGAAAGCTCCACTATCATTTATCTTCTATTTTTTATATTATTTATTTAAATTGAGGCACAGAATTAGTGCCTATTTCGAAAGAATGATGACAAAGGAGCCGCAATGTTCCTAATGTCCCCAAAAAAGAGAAAACACCTACTCAGAAAAAGTGATCAGAAAAATTTGGCCAAAGGAAAGAAGTATATACAATAAAAATATCTGAAACAAAACAGAAAATTATATATATAATCATATATAATGGGGTATAATGGGGTATGGAATGATCATGTGAACCAGCCAGACCCAACTAATAAAAGTGGGACACATCCCACTCAAAGTTGAGCCCCGAAGGGCGTCTGGAATTAAGAATAAAAATCCATCGGACTTCTTGCCTGCACAGTATGTTAAATTTATCCCCACCTCTGGCTGGTTTTGTGATTCTTTCTAGCCCTTGAATGACTAAACTATAAGTATTCTTGTCATGAGCAATGTTCCAATGTCGTGCGACATTGGTGGCATGGTCTTTATCGATATCGTATAGGTGATCATAGAGGCGATCCTTAAGTCTTCTGGTTGTCCTACCAACATATTGTATTAAACAAAGTTTGCATGTGATCACATATACTACATATCGTTTGTTGCAATTAATGAAAGAATGTAGCTTGTGCGATTTCCCTGTAGAGGTGGAAGTAACGGTGTCCCCTTTTTGGATGAAAGGGCAGTATGTGCAACTGCGACCACCACATCTAAATGTTCCATTAAGAGATAACCAATTGGTGGGAGTGAGCCTACTGCAAAAAAGACTGGGGGATAACAAACTGCTGAGGGATGGAGCCCTCCTGGATACAGTGCGGACACCTAATTTTAAAATTTCACAATAAATGGGGTCATTAGACAAAATTGGAAGATATTTGGTGACAACCTTTTTTATTTTGTGAAACTCACTGCTGTGTGGAGTAGAAAAAGTAGTGGTATAATTTTGATCTTTAAGCTTTTTTGTACGGCCCTGTCCGTCGTGACCAGGAAGTTTATCTAAGAACAGTTCTTTTCTTTGTACTCTCTTGGCTATTGATATGCCCCTATTTATTATGGCTCTTGGGTAACCTCGTTCCTTGAATCTATTGGACATGTGTATGACTTCCTGATCAAAGTCTGATTCTTTGCTGCAAAGCCTCCTCAATCTTAGGAATTGACCAACCGGGATACTGTTTATAGTATGTCCCAGATGGTTAGAATCAGCCCGTAGGAGGGTATTCCCAGCGCTGGGTTTCCTATAGAGGTTGGAAATAACTACACTGTTTTCACCCGTCAGTGTGACATCTAGAAATTCTATGCATTTCTTATCTAGAACTCCAGTAAAATTTAAATTGAGTTGATTGTCGTTCATGTAGTTTAACCACTCCTGTAAATCTACATGTGGATTGGAAACAATAAACAAGAGGTCATCTATATACCTGCAATAGAAAGCTGTGTCACTGCGGCGGGGGCTACCAGGTCCAAAAATGCGGTGCCTCTCCCACCATCCCATGTAGAGGTTAGCTAAAGATGGTGAAAATTTGGCGCCCATCGAGGCACCGCACCTTTGGAGATAGTAGTCCCCGTCAAACATAAAGAAATTATGGGTGAGAAGATATTCCAAACATATCACAATAAATTCTTGGAGCAAGAGAGAAAAGCGTCCCGATCTTTTCAAAAAGAAAGAAACCGCCTGCAAAGCAAGGGTGTATGGGATGGAGGAGTATAAATTGGACACATCACAAGTAATCCAGCAGAAGTTCTCCTTCCACACAAAGTCTTCCATTTTGTAAAGCAGCTGTTTAGTATCACGTAAATATCCGGGTAGTTCCATAACTAAAGGTTGCAGTTGTTCATCCACCCATTGTCCTAGGCGTTCGTTCAGAGAACCAATTCCTGCCAAAATGGGCTTGCCTGTGAAAGGTATAAGTCCCTTGTGTAACTTAGGGAGGTGATGAAAAATAGGCATAATCGGAAAATCAGGAATAAGAGTGTCTTTATCTTTGATGGAAAAAAAGCCTGTTGCAACCGCCCTGTCTAAAATAGAGGAGAGTTCTCCTTTAAAGAGTTCCGTGGGGTCACCTTTGAGTTTCTGGTAGGTTTTAATGTCAGAGAGCTGGCGTAATTCTTCTGCCCCTTTAAGAAGTCGCATCTAGGACTACCACAACCCCACCTTTGTCAGTATTTCTGATGACTATGACTATAGAGGGGTCTGATTTTAACCCCTCAAGGGATGCTTTTTCACCTGCAGTGAGGTTGTTGGTTTTGTCTTTTGTGATATTTTTTGCTAGGAGTGTAAGGTCTCTTTCAACCAGCTTTTGATATAGGTCAATGTCTTTACCCCTAGAACTAATTGGGTAAAAGTCTGATCGTGTCTTAAAAGAAACAGGATTAGGTTCAACATGAATCTCACTTTCCATATTGACATCAGACTCTATGGCTAGATCTGTCAAATCTAGTAAAGCACATACATCAATGAAATGATTAGGGGAAGGAACGGACTCACCAGTTGATGACTTGTCTTCAGACAGCTTTGATTGGTCACTCTCTTGTTCAGTGTAAAAATGTTTTTTGCAAAGTCAGTGTCCGTGCCAGGTGGTTAACGTCCAAAATTGTGCCAAGGAGATCAAAGTGGTTTGAGGGGCATAAATTCAAGCCCCTAGATAAAAGAAAAACATCGATATCAGATAAGGGACGCGCCGACAAATTGGTGACATTGTGTCTTTCTATTGTAAAATGTATGAGAAAAAAATATAGTAGATGTGGCGCTATTCTATTGAATTCCCATAAATAACCTAAAATTGGCACATTTAAATATAAATATGAAAATATAAAAATATTTTAAAGTGCATTTGTGCAGTTTGTGCAATAGTGCAATGTGCCAAATATCACAGTAGATGATCAATTTGTGCAATACAATTGTAAACAACTATAGTAATCACATAAAAGTCCATGTTGGCAGGTAAAAAACAAATCCTGAATTTACCCACACGTGCTGAATGATTTAATGCAATCTTGGTGCCCAGTGAAATTAACATTCTTCTTTCAGTAGGTGGTCACTGCAATCCGTGCCCCTGCAAAGCCCGCGCTCACCGGATTTTTCACCCCCTCTTGGAGTATGAAGCCTTCACAGTGTATGCCACTGTGTAGCACTCTGGCGATCAAAACGTCCCTTGTACTGCTGATGTTTTTCAGTATGGCTCATGTACAGAAGAAAAAGCCCCAAATAGTGTGTTATCCTTTTAAAAAATATTTATTGATAAAACTTAAAAATAGGGATGCACCGATGACACGGAGTATGAGTACCGATACTTGATATCATGTACTCACTGATACCAATTACCGATACCTATCGCCTAGGAAAAGGTGTGGTTTGGGAGGTGGCGGTAGTTGAGGGTGGGGTAAAATAGGGATTGTAGGGGTGGGAGAGTTGAGATGGAAAGGGCTGTGATTGCTGGGGGGGAAGAGGATGGGAATAGAAGGGTTATTGGGAAACATGGGAGCAGGAGTGACAGCTGGGAAGGAGGAGGAAACAGGCAGAAGTGACTGCAGGCATGGTACAAGAGTCAGTCAGGGACTCCAGGCATGGTACAAGAGACAGTTAGGGACTGCAGGCATGGTACAAGAGACAGTTAGGGACTGCAGGCAATGGCATGGTACAGGAGACAGTTAGGGACTGCAGGCATGGTCCAAAAGACAGTTAGGGACTGTAGGCATGGTACAGGAGACAGTTAGGGACTGCAGGCATGGTACAGGAGACAGTTAGGGACTGCAGGCATGGTACAGGAGACAGTTAGGGACTGCAGGCATGGTACAGGAGACAGTTAGGGACTGCAGGCATGGTACAGGAGACAGTTAGGGACTGCAGGCATGGTACAGGAGACAGTTAGGGACTGCAGGCATGGTACAACAGACAGTTAGGGACTGCAGGCATGGTACAAGAGATAGTTAGGGACTGCACGGAGGAGGAAGAGAGCCCTGCTGCTCAGTACAATAGGATAGGATACCGCTGTACAGTGTCTTCACATACCTGTTCTCTGCCTCAGCTTCAGGGAGAGCCCGGATCCAGTGCTCTGTGTGGCCGGGAGTCAGAGCTGGAGGAGGGAGGTGTGCAGTGTGGAGACATGCTGGTGGGCTGTTAGGACAGGAAGTCAGGTGTTGTGCCGAGAATGGTTTTCCCAACGGAATCTGTTTCCCCTGGCTCTCGGCTCGACCGGTTTTGTCTGCTGACGTCATCTGGAGCATGCAGAAACACCACTTGCACTTCCTATTTAGAGCAAATCGTGATGGCGGACATTTTTGGTAGGTTTTTGAAGACCGTCACAATTTGCTATAAATAGGAAGTGCAAGCGGCGTTTCTGCATGCTCCAGATGACGTCAGCAGACGAAACCGGTCGAGCACAGATAACAGAACGCCACAACACCAGCATTAATGCTTTTTTAACTTGCCAAATTTTTAGTACCCGTTTTTAAGTTTTATCAATAATTTTATTTTTATTTTTTATTATTATTTATTGAAATTTTATCAGCCCTGTTGGGGGGCTATGGTGAGATATCAGGGGTCTTAACAGACCTCTGACAACTCCCCTTTGAGACAGAGAAATGGACTAGGGACACATATTCACCAGTCCCTTTCTCAGCAGCCTCGGCTGCACTGAAAATGAATGTATAGAAGACAGTGGCTTCTCTTCATTCATTACCTGAGACATCATAATCACAGGAGGTTACGATGTTTCAGTTATGTGAACGGACAGAGTCCGTGAATGGAGGGGGACAGCAGCATGGAGAAAGACACAGCAGAACAGAGGGGGACTGGAGGAGGATAGGGGACAGTCAGCGGTGATCATGTGTGGGAGAGAAGCACTGATCACCGCTGAAAGCCGCGTGGGGGCAGAGAAAAGACCGGCTGTCAGACTTTTAAATCTATACAGGGTGATCAGTGCTTGTAACTCCCCCACCCCACTGATCGCCCTGACTGCCCAGGTATCAGGTGAAGCATCTGAGCATTTGCCCGAGTACAAGTACTCGGGCAAATGCTTGGTATCAGTACCGATACCGATACTAGTATCGGGACAACCCTAGTTTATTGAAACACATTGAAGTAGATAGTGTATTTTGGCCAGCATAGACGTCAATTCTTTGTATACCAATATTCAACATTATGCATTAGAAACGGTTATGTGGGCCCTAAAAAAGAACAATATGAAAACTAAACAAAGAGATTTTCCATTACAAGCATTTGATCTGGCAATGAGAAATAACTTCTTCTGGCATTAGAAGAAGAATTTCATGCAGAGAAAGGGAGTTGCCATGGGGGCTAAATATGCCCCCTCAGTTGCAAACCTTTTTTTGGGCTGATGGGAACAAGAAGTCATTTATGACAGACATATACAAGAATTTAAAGTCTATAAAAGGTCTATAGATGACATTCTTATTATATGGGCAGGATCACAGGAATCTTATATGAAGTTTCTTAAAGGAATAGAGAACAACAATTATGGGATTTATTTTTCTGAATCATCATGGGTTTGAATCAGTCAACTTTTTGGATCTTGTTATATACAAAAAGAATGGGAAGCTGCATACATGAACCTATTTCAAGGATGTTGACAGAAATTGATACATCCCATTAGGGAGTTGTCACCATCCAAAATGGCTAAGTGCAATCCCTAAAAGCCAAATGATGAGGATCAGGAGGAATTGCGATGAAAGAAAGGATTATGATCTACAGGTTGAACCATTAATGGAGAGGTTTTGTGAAAAGGATTACAAATCCAAAGATCTAGGAGAAACAAGGGATTCAATAGGAGATATGGAAAAAGATAATTTATTTAGAAATAAGGAAACAAAGAATAGAGATTATGGAGTAGCCTTTATGACAGGTTTCACCCGCCAATATAAACAATTAAAAAAATGTACAGCCCCAGAATCGCATAACAGGCGTATAAAGCCCCAGAATCGCATAACAGTAGTATAGAGCCCCAGAATCACAGATCACTGTATACAGCCCCAGAATCGCAGAACAGGAGTGTACAGCTCCACAATCGCAGAATAGGAGTATACATCCCCAAAATTTCAGAACAGGAGTATACAGCCCCAAAATCACAGATCACGGTATACAGCCTTTAGAATCGCAGAACAGGAGTATACAGCCCCATAATCACAGAATACAGACACAGAATCGCAGAACAGGAGTATACACACTAGAAAGCAGAAAAACCTGACAAGGTTCTAATCCTTTACCACCCTACGCATGGCTAAGAAAAAAAATTGTGGCTGCACTCACATTTTAGATTCTGCTGCCTACTAAGCATTTTCTAAAGGCAAAAAAATGTTTTTCTGATTTTATTCTCATTTCTTTTTTACCCCTTTTTAGTAAATGAAAATCTTACAGGGCATAAGAACCACCAGAGAGCTGAGTAAATACACACAAAAGCACTACACAATAGAAGGATAACAGGTATAAAAAATACTCCACGCCCAAAGAAGAATGTCAAATCGCAGCTGCAAACCATTCAGACTGGGAGGTCATTTGCCAGCCAACAAATGCATAAACACCTAAAGCACATCTTCATGTCAAGACCACAAAACACATTAAACACACACAAAAGAACTACATCATAGAAAGTGAGGAGAAATCTCTGTAACGAACCCTGGAAAGCAGAAAAACACGAGGGAGTTCTAATCCTTCACCACCCTACCCAAATCGAAGGAAAAAAGTTTTGGCTACACTTACATTTTAGATTCTGCTGCCTACTAAGCATTTTATAACAGACAAACATTCTTCCTTAGAATTGTCCCTTTTTTTGTTAAATGAAAATCTTACATGAGCATAAGAACCACCAGACAGCTGAGTAAATACACACAAAAGCACTACACAATAGAAGAATAACAGGTATAAAAAAAAACTTCAGGCACAAAGAAGAATGTCAAATGGCAGCTGCAAACCATTCAAACTGGGAGGTCATTTGCCAGCCAACAAATGCATAAAAACCTAAAGCACATCTTCATGTCAAGACCACAGACTGCAAGAAAACACAAGCACAATCTTCAACCACATTAATAACACCTATAGGTAAACAAGGACTTCTTGTTTTAAAAATATATATATATTTTACTAAGTTTATTGGCATAATTTTCAGCCTATAGGATATGTAAATTTTGATTTGTTAGTAACACTCATTGCTATATTTAATCTTATAGTGAATGCAGTGTGCACCAAATTCATGTATTTTTCTGGACCTTGTACTTGAATTTGGCACAAGCCAAATTGAAAAATACATGTAGCACTACCACTGAAGGAGCTGCTGGTTTAGATTTGGGTCTACGCTCTGCCTATCAACCCCGAAAGTTTGGCTCGAACCCCCTCTTGGCACAACTGGACAACACAATGATTTTGGATCCCACTGGCAATTGGGAACCACAAGGATACCATGCCATAATACAAATACAAATACAGTAAATGTTGTTACCTTGTACTGGCCACCTGTCCCAACTGCAATACATAAGACTTGACACAGAATGCAGTTTAACCAAGAAATTAAAGTGGAGTTTCCACTTGAAAACATTTTTTCCACCAAAAATGAAAAAAAAAAGAAAATGAAAAAAAAATTTTTTTTTACTTACCCTAAATAGCTGTTGCTATGCGGAAGTGCCGAATCTGCCTCTTAATCCTCCGCGGTGGATTCTCCTCCTACACTCGGTGTCTTCTTGTGAATGGGGCGCACTGCATTCTGGGAACTGTGTGTGTCCCAGAAAGCAGCCGGCCCATTCACAAAGCGCCGCGCTGCTCGCGCATGCGCAGTAGGAAACGCCTGTTTACCTTACTGTGGATGGCGGCGCTTGGAGCTGCCAGGATCGAGGATCGGCCTCGGCGGGGGCCGACATTGCTGGCGGCTAGGACAGGTAAGTGTCCTTATTAAAAGTCAGCAGCTACAGTGTTAGTAGCTGCTGACTTTAAATCTTTTTTTTTTTTGGAATGGAACCTCCGCTTTAAGGTTTACTTGGTATAGAAAAGATAAAGCAGGGTTAAACAAACAACAGTTGACTGCAAACAGGGCCCTGTAAGAGTCAATGGTATGGTATTAAATAACAGGTTTGAACAATACAAGCTGAAGTGAAGACCTAAGTATCCCCAATGCAGTAATGTCAACACTGGAGTACCTCTCCACTAGGCCTCACCCAGCTCTCAGAAATAACAATGACTTTACAAATGAGTATACAAAGTTATATTATATGTATGAATCTCTATTCTGTTTGGCTCCCTCTAGCGGTCAATTCCACAGACACGTGTCTTACTGCATTAGCTCAGACAGACAATTGAATTCTGTAATTGTTCCTTCTGGTTAAAATTAGTCTTCTGCTAGCCTCAGTTGGTGCACATTAGTAAATTGTAATCTAATGGGATGTATAAAGAAAGGGAAAACAAGCACCCAAAGTATATAGCATGTTGGTAACCAAAGCGTCAATCCTATCAAGGAAATGTCACTGCTGGATGCAATGTGTCTCTACACGTGGCACAGTGACTCCCAAAAAGTGTAAGTGACTCTATAAAAACCACCTTCCTGCGATACAGTTATTTATATACATGGGCAGGTGCCCGCTCACTAAATGAGGCCTTGCCTCGCTGGTATGTTCGTTCTGGAGTGTCTTGGTTCTTGGCTTCTCCGCAGCTTGTAGTCCCTGGTCCTCCGCGCAGCCATTCACAAGGTGCTGGTGGATAGGCGACTGGACACTGCAACAAGGATCCCTTTCATCCACTCTGGTGACTGTGGGCCCAGGCTTCTTGGGCCTAAGCACGCTTGCAGCAGGCCTCAGCACAGGCTTCCTGCTGGCTTGAAGATGGCGTCCCAAGAGACCGGATCCAAGCCTTCCCTCGCTCTAAATAGATACTCCCAGCAGGCTGTGCATGATGCAATGCACTCTGGTAGCACACTAGCACTGTGGACATCGTAGTCTATTTAACATCCACAGCAGTAGAGTCTCTGTCTCTCTGTACCACAAGGTCCATAATGCACTGCTCCATAATAACTAAACTGAACAGGTTGCAGCAATATAATGAATGAACACTGGAGGGAGCTACCCTTACTGTAAGTTATTTTTATTTACAAACTGCAAAACTGTAATTTATAAGTTACGTTCCAAAGTAACACCTTGCTACACACATGTGAGTCACTTTTGCAAAATCTGTCTCTGTATACCAAAAGAAAGTTGATCTTAAATAGCTCCACTTTTGCAAGATAGAAAATTGTTGGTATTTAACTTTGAATTTGGCCCAGTTGTTGCACCACAATGTTAAAGTGGAGCAAATTAGAACTACCTAAATTCGCTGCCAAAACTGTTGCAGATGTTTATTTGTAATAGGCGCGACCAGGCCTGGACTGGGACAAAAAACAGACCCAGGCATTTTAGATAGAGAAGACCGCGGGGTGTCTGTTGGTGACAGGATTTGGTGTTCCAAGATGTGTGGTGCCTTTTTTAGTTTAATGTGATAGCTTGGGGCCAATTTAGGTCAGAGTTGCCATATGATGCTATTTTTTGTCTTACTTTTTACTGATGGTGGAGTCCTGAAAATAGTATGAAGCAATGCAAGATGTGGGTTGCTCTAATCGATCCTTGGTGGTATGGTGCGGAAGGCCTCGGCTTTGTCTCCTCTCCTGGCATCCTGGTTGCCAGACGACCGATGAAGCGGGGCACATGCGTGAATCAGGAATTTCGATTCAGTGCCAGCCTAGGTTGCCATGGAGCGGCTTGGTGAGCGGGGGGAATGAAGAGACTCTTTCCGCTCTTGCCTCCACTGAGTATTTACGGCAAGTATTGATGGCGCATGTCCGGATAGAGCAATCATCCACGGGCAGCCCTGAATGTCAAAGTCAGTCTATGTTAAGACATGCGGTCCTGCAGCCCCAGCCCACTGGGCAAAAGTCAATTGCGCCCTTTGGCCAGTATGGCCTGGGCACCACACATTACCAAGAGCAATTAAGGACAGAAATGTGGTGCAACAGCTTTATTGGATTCCCTCACTAGGCCCTCCTCAGTCTTTTAGTTTTGAGCAGTCTTTTATAATGCATAATGCTTCCATCCATAGTAGAATAACAGTACTTTTTTTTCCAATATTTTTTATTGAGTTTTACAAATAAAAAGGGTATACAAAAAAAAAAGAGGGGGGGGAGAAATAATATTCGTCATTGAATAACAGTACTTTTTAATTCTTGTAATATAAAAAAACGATGGGTACCCTTCCATCTCCCTCGGTTCATTCCCCAGTCCAATAAAGGGGTGACTTCTTGTAAGTGATATGAAGGTGGGGGCTCGTCCATGGAGGGCAGGTGAGCAGCATGTGGACAATCCGGGACCATTGAGGCTTGGTGTGCTTTTAAAGAAACAGCGATTCGTCTGGCCACAGGACATGGCTTCCTCATTAAAAAGTGGTAGATATATATACTACTCTGTTATATTAGAATATACCAAATTGTATAAAGGATGTATCTATAAACATAATAATTTGTAAACCTTTTCTTTTTCACATAGTAATTTATTCCCTGAAGAAGACCAAGAAAGGTCGAAACGCATAGGGATTTTGTGAAGCTCTACATAATTACAAAGAGTTTACACAACATGAGTTATGTGTAGTTATCCAATTTTTTTTATTGAGTATGCTGTCAATGTTAAGGCCAGAACAGTTTTTTACGACTTCTATGTAATTATGGAAAATATTTTTGATATCATTTAACCAATAAATAAATATAAATTTTTATGTAACATCTCTTGCTTTTCAATATTTATCTCGCTGCTAAAAAAAACCCTGAGGCCCCGTACACACGACCGAGTTTCTTGGCAGAATTCAGCCAGAAACTCGGTCAGAGCTGGATTCTGCCGAGAAACTCGGTCGTGTGTACACTTTTCAGCGAGAAACCCGTCGAGGAACTCGTCGGGCCGAAAAGAGAACATGTTCTCTATTTCCTCGTTGTTCAATGAGGAAAGTCGGCCCGCCTAGCTCCTCGGCGGCTTCCACACTGAACTCGCCGAGGAACTCGATGTGTTTGGCACATCGAGTTCCTCGGTCGTGTGTACGGGGCCTGAGGGATTTCCATTAAATATTACAAATTGGGGTGTGCAGCATCTACAATTCATGTATATGTGTTATCTATTCTTCATAATGCATCCATAATCCGTTCTATGCATTAATACTCTGAGAATCATGGGTGCTGTGGTAATCCCTGAGGGGGTGGACCCATGACTTGCTGCATTCACAATATTGCCAGTCATTCAATCCATAACACAGAGGACTTCTGTAGTAAAGAATAAAAGCGGCAGGTGGTATTTGCTCATTGAATGTGTGTGTAGCTGCTTGATCTGTGTTTTTTAACCAGCTGGGGGACCTTATACAGAAAAAAAACCCGGATTCAACCTTTATTAACCTCCCTGGCGGTATGATTCTGTCAGAAAAAACATGCTGAAAGCGGTACCATTATTTGCAAGGAAATTTGGCGTTTTATACTGTAGGCCTGTAATTTTTAGAAATAACTCACTTAAATCTGACCAAACAAGATTCTAATAGGCATCCCAGGTATGACATTTTTTTAAAAACAAAATTATAAATTATAATATAATAAATAATTATAAATAATTATAACAAATAATAATATAATTATAATAAAAATTATTCAATAATGTAATCAAATCAAAATCACTGAAATTTGCTCAGTTGCAGAATTGTTGCTGTCATTATTTTTTTTTTTTTATGACGAATTTCCCCACAAATCGCTATCGCACAATTCTGCAAGTGATTATAATTTATTATCGCTGTTTTTTAGCTGATCTAAAACTATTTTTGACATAAAGGGACACTTTTGGTTACTATGGACAATATACAGTTTGCAGGCAGAAAGAAACGTTTTTATTATATAAAATGACATGAATGACACAGGACAGACCACTAGGGACAAGGGGGTGTGTTTTTTTTACATACAGTACTGTAATCTATAAGATTACAGTATACTGTATGTAATGTGTTTGTTTACTTTTTTGAATTTGGCGCCGTTCTCCGTCCCCGTGCGTCGTAACGTCGCAGGGAACGGAGATCGGCGTCACACGGAGGCACTGTGTGAATCGAGCGAGGTCCCACTCGCTCACACAGCGCGGTGGCATCGCTGGATCCAGGGACAAGGTAAGTAACTTGTGCCTGTGGATCTAGCGAGGCAAGCCCGAGTCTGACTCGGGGTTTCCGCTCGCAGCAGGAAAATCTAACCCCGAGTCAGACTCGGGAAGACCGCCAGGCAGGTTAAAGAATGTTGCATATAAATTGTACAATGTTTTGCATTAATATTTAAGGTAAAACACATGCATTTATTGCTCATTGTTTTGCATAGACTTGGTCCCCAGAAAAAATACTTGTTGGAGCACTTTGTGTTCTCTTAAAAAAAAAAAAAAAAAAAAATCTTTGCAATGCTCCATTTGCATTTCCTTCCACACACATACACAACATTACAGCTCAGGCACCTTTAGTAATGTTAAAAAAATGTATGTTCTGCCATTGTTTGCTGGAAACAAGCTTACAACAAATGAAAGCTGGGAAAAATGCAGCGTGTTCCATGTCAATGACCTAGAGAGTATTGAGGTTAAAACAAATGTGTTTTAAAATGCATTGTCCTTACAACATGGCATGTTTTTTGTACAATAGCACACCATTAACACATTAAAAAATCCATCTAGATTTTGGCAACCCAAAACTCCACTAAGCTTATATTTACAGATAAAAAATGAAATCAGATAGCCTTGGAATTATCATTTGATTAAGCACATTTTACAGATGGCATTCCTTAATAAATAGCCTTTTATATTATTCCCACAATATCTGGACATAATCAGGGATTACAAAGAAAACCATCAGCTTAGTTTTAAGCATACGTTCTTAACTTAATGATATTAGATGGCAGGATTTAGAATTAGAGCAGAAAACTCCATTCTTAAAAACGGTCTCTAAACTGTAATCCATGATTACCCTTAATACTGCGGGCACCCAATAAAAATGTGCGCTAATAATGGCCACTACAGGAAATACAGCGATTAGCTTTTCTTACCAAAACATCAATGCATTGTTTTACCACATTAAGTGTCTTTGCTGGTCATAGAAAACATCAGAATCTTCTTAATTAATATCTAAGAGTAACTGTACCCGCACCTGTTTCAATTGAGTTTTTTAGCGCCATCATTTTTTCAATAATTTTAGCAAATCCAGGAACAATCACGCCATTTATCCACTCTCATATTATTTTGTCAAATTAAATCAAAAACAACATTTCTCATCCTCACTGATATGGTTTTAAAAAGCGTGGTTTATAAAAACAACTTTTTTTCAATCAACCCTTTCATTTATTATTTCCAATTAAATCTGAAAAAGCAATTCTAGGTGAAATGTGAAAGTGCAGTACAAGCTAGTAATGTTATCCAGTAACTACAACAGCTGCGCCAAAGTTAGAATGTTCATTAACTGCTTGAGCTTCGGAAGGTTTTACCCCCTTTTTGCTATTAGGCACTGTGCTGCTTTAACTGGCAATTGCGCGGTCATGCAACACTGAAATGAAACTTTAATAATTTAGTTTCCCACAAATTTATTTTATTTGTGGTATTTCACCACTTTATTTTTTCCTATATAAAGAAAAAGACAGAACATTTTGGAAAATAAATATTTTCTACTCTTGGTTATAAAACATTTCCAATAAAATCTAATTTCTTCATACATTTAGGCCAAAATGTATTCTGCTACACATCTTTGGTAAAACAAATCTCAATAAGTGTATATTAATTGGTATGTGTAAAAGGTATAGCATCTACAAACTATGGTATATATATTTAAAAACTGGTCAATCCGATGTCCTGACATTCTATTTCATTTTTTGAGGCCCTTAAAATGCCAGGACAGAAGAAATACCCCCTAAATTACCCCTTTTTGTAGTAGACAGATTGAGGTATTTTGTAAGAGGCATGACAAGTTTTTTGAAGTTGTAATTTTTTGTAACAGTTTAAATAAAATAGTTTTTTTTCACAATATTTTTTTACATACCGTCACCAGTAACAGTGATCAGGAATACTGACTAGTGATCTTTAATTTTCTATTCAATTTTTTAACATTTGTACTTTCTTATTTTAACATATATTTATTTTTTACAATTTTTTTAAATACTTTCATCAAAGTAATTCAATGTGACCATAGTGACCCTGACCCTGTACTACTCTGGAGAGGTGATCAGGGAGTTTTGTTTTACATTTTGACTGCTGTTACAGTGATGATTACTGTAACAACAATGTTTTGAACTGTCATGAATGAGTTACATTCATAACAGCTGTGATTATTATTGTGTGCTGTGATTGGCCCACGGCGATCACATGATGCAGGGTGCTGGGATTGGCCCTGGTACCATGTGATAGCTGTGGGCCAATCACAGTATCACAATACTAAGCACAGCTATTATGAATGTAACCCATTCATGACAGTTCAAAACATTGTTGTTACAGTAATCATCACTGTAACAGCAGTCAAAGTGTAAAACAAAACTCCCTGATCACCTCTCCAGAGTAGTACAGGGAATATAACCCATTTATAACAGTTGCGTTTACAATGTGATTATTTGATTGCAGCATAGTTATCACATGATACCCTGGACACTTAAAGTGGCCAGGTACCGGGAGCCGCAATGTGGACACAGCAGTTGCGAGAGCAGCATGCTGCGCACCCATCAACTGGTAACATAATTGTACTGTGGGCAGGTGGAAACTGGTTAATATTTTTTCAACTCAAGATGAAAATAATATATTGCACCAAACCAATCCTTAGATCTGGTGGCTGCATTATTCTTCTTTTCAGGGTTTTCTTCTTTATATTCACTGTAGCATAAAGAAGGATTTTTATGGGTTATTTGAGGTGCAAGAAATACAAAAGATATACAAAAATATATGAATTTAATAAATTAAAAATGATTTTTTTTACATGAATACAAGAAGTACATTCAAAGAGTGATCTTGATATATAAATAGAAAGTGCAAACTGATTAGATCTCTACATGTTTCGCCATTTCAATGGCTTCTTCAGGAGAATTTTAATATCAGCTAATACGTATACCATCACTATAATGAATAATAACGATTTTTAGAAAAATATACACACATAGAAAATTTGATACAAGAAATTTGACAAAAGACATACAGCACACTACATTGGTTCCGGTTCAGACCTGTGTATTCGGTAGATAAGTAAACTCCAAAAATATGGATCTTTATATTCACCTTGTGATCCGGTCAGTAACAACACAGTTTCTATTCTAAAGTGACAACACTCACTAACTGTACTGAATCTCTAAAGGAACATTATTATCATCCTAAGCAGGACTAATAACAATGCACAGGTGTGATAACAGTGCATAAAACAGTAATTCATTTTTTGACAGAATGACCATGTATTTTTTTGCACATATTAAAATGCTTTCAATTATATATTTATTGGGCCAAATAGGAATAGTTAATTGCTATGGCTTGTGTACACTTTAATTTGACTGTAATTTGTTTTCTATGTTATTCCCTGCAGGTTGGGCAGTTTGCTTTAAATCAGGCTTTCTGTGTGTCTGATCCATTATCACCAAAAGGTGTGTTCCAGGATCACCAAACAGAAAAAACGAAACTACTTTTTAGGTAGGCTAGGCTGCAAGCATGAATATTAACCACTTGTTGATCGCTCTATAGCACTTTTACTGCTACAATGTGGCACCTGGGCACCGAATCATGTGTGTGTATATATGTGATCCTGCACTTGCGCCTGCAGGGCCGGCGGTGGGCCACTTATGCTATGATAAATCACAGCAGAAGCTGATCTGTGGGTGTCCTCTGGCACTCGTCAATCATTAGTAAAACACACAGAACTGACATATGCCTGTGTAAACAAGGCTTTTCCTGACTGACTCCATGGCAGCCTACGTGTGGGTTAATCCCGCCTCCTCTCCAATGCTATAGGACCCCATACCCATAAAAGTCAGCTCACCTATCAGTACTGTGTTCCTTTTTTGTCCTCCTCATGGACCTACATCACGTTTGTTCCTGCTGGCGTCCGTTTGGAATATTTCCCGAATTTTTGGCATATCATCCATGCGGTACAGCTCAGGGCTGAGCTACGAGTTGGCCTGTGCATTTCTTTGGCAGTATACACTCCATAGAGAAGAAGGGATCTGCCGCTCCAGCTGAGTGCATTAAGCAATCAGTGTCCTCTCAGAAGCCTGGGTGCAGGCAATGCATGGAAACAAAGCTTGAAAGGAAAAAGGTGAACAACCGCACTTCCAAAAATATATACCCCAGTGATGGAATGGAGGTTGCCACGGTATGCCTGAAGGTGGACGCATCAACGGCTGGCAAGGTCTGAACCTTTTTCACTTCCTCCATGGCAGTCGCCTCTGTGTCTATTTGTTTGTTTGTTTCCCTTTTTTTTCTGGTACTCTCCGGTACCTCTGTGTCCCCTCACGGCGCATGGAATGCATTTGCGTTCCAGGGTGCCACGGTACTTCCGGGTCACGGGCGCTGCCGCCGCTCTGCGCATGTGCGGGGCCTCTGTGATAGTGAGGCCTGGCTCTCGTGTTCACGCAGTGGCAGGTGGTCTGGCGACCGCGCAGGCGCCGGTAGGCTGTCTTCACGGCGCAGGCGCGAGGTGGAGGGGGCGGTGACGTCACCAGGCCGGGGATTCAAAGGTCTGCCTCCTGTCAGTGCGGGAATTTTCCTCAGACAGTGAGCGGTGGCTTCCCCCAAGCTGAGTCTGCACCAGGATGCACTATATGTTAAAAAAAAAAAAAAAGTATATGTATATTTTTGATAATATAAAACAAAAAATAATAATAAATAGATGTTTTTTTCTTCTGGTTGGCTTCCCTGGTCTGGGTAGCATTTATGGGTCATCCGCAGACTGTATGTATTTTTTGCTGACGTCCTGTCCAGAGGTTATGGACAGGTCACTGCCTTTTTGCAGCCAGCCCTTGTGCACTGGGTAGGTGCAGGCAAGGGGAGGGGGCTGAGGTTGCATTCTCAAGGGTTTGAGATTGCGTTTGGTGTCCCCAACCCCCAATCTTTCTTTCGCAGCTCTTTCAAAAGATCGGACCAGCAATTTGTGGTCCAGGATGTCCGAGACCTTGCCAGACCACAACTTTCTCCATTTATTGTCTAGATCTAGACGAGATTCGCCGTCTAGACAGAAGAGGAGAAGTCACATTCCTCCTGCAACTGGAGGTGAAGTCGCATTCCTCCTGCAGCTGGAGAAGTCACATTCCTCCTGCAACTGGAGAAGTCGCATTCCTCCTGCAACTGGAGAAGTCGCATTCCTCCTACAACTGGAGAAGTCGCATTTCTCCTGCAACTGGAGAAGTCGCATTCCTCCTGCAACTAGAGGAGACGTTGCATTCCTCCTGCAACTAGAGGAGACGTTTCATTCCTCCTCCGACGAGAGGAGACGTTTCATTCCTCCTCCGACGAGAGGAGAAGTCACATTCCTCCTCCGACGAGAGGAGAAGTCACATTCTTCCTCCGACGAGAGGAGAAGTCGCATTCCTCCTCCAACGAGAGGAGGAGTCACATTCCTCCTCCAACGAGAGGAGAAGTCGCATTCCTCCTGCATCTAGGAGAGGTCGCATTCCTCCTGCATCTAGGAGACGCAGCATTCCTCCTACATCTAGGAGACGCAGCATTCCTCCTGCAACTGGAAAGAGATGTAGCATTCCTCCTGCAACTGGAAGGAGATGTAGCATTCCTCCTGCAACTGGAAGGAGACGTAGCATTCCTCCTCCAACTAGAGGAGACGTAGCATTCCTCCTCCAACTAGAGGAGACGTGGCATTCCTCCTCCAACTAGAGGAGACGTGGCATTCCTCCTCCAACTAGAGGAGACGTGGCATTCCTCCTCCAACTAGAGGAGACGTGGCATTCCTCCTCCAACTAGAGGAGACGTGGCATTCCTCCTCCAACTAGAGGAGACGTTGTATTCCTCCTCCAACTAGAGGAGACGTTGCATTCCTCCTCCAACTAGAGGAGACGTTGCTTTCCTCCTCCAAATAGAGGAGACGCTCCATTCCTCCTCCATTCACCTTACCCACTGCCGTGACAGCCGCTCTGAACGCAGAGCCTGCTGGGGATATGGGACACGAGTCCCGGAGGGCAAGTCCTTATGTGACCAATGTGATGCCCAGGCGGTTGAGGGAAATAGAGACTGGAAACTATGAAGTATGAAAAGTCTCTGGTGAAATATGTGGTAGATCAATCCCTAAAGAAATGGGATACATCCCACACACGGAGCCAGTCCACAATTCTACATGGCTCCTCGGCTGATGCGGCCCAAAGGATTTGGATCCTTACAGCCCTACGCTGCTTCTCCGGATTCTTCGGTCAGCGAGCTGGAAGGTGATGTAAAGTGTCAGCGGCCTTGATGGCTCTTTGGCTCCCCCACTAGTCAGGATGGTTAAGGAGACCCTTAGGTGGGTGGACCCTTCCACCCCCGGCTAAGCGAAGAGGTTCTTTAAGATTCTTACGGAGTTAAAGGATATCATTGGAGTGGACTATGGTGGACATGAAAACTGCTTCATCAAAAAAAAAAAAAAAATTCCAGAGTATACCCCTTCATGACAGAAGAAGTGAAGTCTCTGGGAACACTCCCCCCGTAGTTGCAGCATTAATACGGTTGGCTAAATGGGTTACCATTCTTTTAGAAGATCCTGCGTCCTTCAGGACGGGCTGGAGAGAAGAATAAGCCAAGACCCAAGAAAATCTATGGGATGGCTGTTGACCTGACCTGGCGCTAACAGCTATGGCTAAGGCTTTGGAAACCTGGACAGAGAACATATGTCTCCATACTCAAGCCTCGGTCACGGCTAGTGGGCCTTATACTTACGTCTTCCCCAAGGTTAGGCGTCTGTTTGATCGGAGGAGTTTCTAGTATGGAAGGTTCTGAACGCTCGGGAGAAGCTCACCCTTAAAGGCCTGGCTGGAACTTCTGGCACATCTGTGTGGACTTAAATCGTTGAAGTCGCAGGGAGCAGCGGTACATGTCCCAAGGGACGGAAATTCCCAGGGGGTATACCCCCCCCCTCTCTTGTAGCACAAGAGAAAAGGTTTATGGCGACCAGTGACAGTCTTAGCTTACCTAAACAAGTATATGTAGTATGAAGGGTCAAATGTAGACTCCGTCTGGCTATTCTTAATCGACTTAAAATACTTACCTCTATGTTCTGGTGGCGAAGGAGTTTCTCAAATACCTCCGGTTGCAAGTTGGACGATAACATCTACATTTCATCTTCCTTCCTTTTGGGCTGTCAACCCCACCCAAGTCTTCTCTAGAATTCATCTGGCCATAGTGGCTCTCATCAGAACGTACGTCCTTTCACTACTTCAACCTCCTGTTGCTGTCCCAAGACAAAGGGTAGCTGCTGGTTCACAGGGAGAAGATAGTCTCCACCTTGACCAGCTGTGGATGGCTCCTAGATCAGTGAAACAGCCACCTAGAACTAGTCCAGCGCCCGCTGTACTTTGGAGCCCAGCTTTGTTTTTTCTATAGTGGAAGGCACCATCCCACTCCCAGTGGGGAAGATCTCGTTTTTTCCAGAGGAGAATTTAATTTCTCTTCATGGCTGAAGACCTCATGGTATCAAAGATTATCGGCCCAATGGGCTCCACGATCCCTATGGTCAAGTGGTCCCTGCAGACGTACGCCCTTCTTTCCAGCTAGGTTGTCGACAGCAACGGAAACCAAGGGGCAACAGTCAACCTATTTCACGTATCGAGGATGAGGGGCAACCTCTTCTGGTGGCTTCAGTTCTAAACCGGCGTAATTGCCCCATCTCATGGGTCATGGTCACGACTTATGCCAGCAGTTCCGGTTTGAGAGCCCTCTGCAGAATGGATCCTGCTCCAAGACAAATTGGCTATGCTTCTTCTCATCCCGGGCTAGATCGTTCTGGAGCCTCAGGCAGCTTAGGGTGCCCTTCAGTCCTTCTCCCGTCTCCATAAGGGGGAGTCAGTTTCATTAAGAATGGTCGACACCACGGCGATCTCCTATATGAAGAGTTTGAGGGAGCACTCGGGGGGAGGTCAAGCCCATTCTGTCTTGGGACCAGAAGAACCTGTCCAGCATTTCAGCGGCTTGCATCCCCGGAGCCCAGATTGTCCAAGCGGACTTCCTGATGCGTATTCGGTTAAACACCAACAAGTGGTCTATTCATGTGCAGACATTCAAGTGGATCCTGTTCCTGGGAAGTCAATTCCGAAGTGGATCTAGTCTCTTCACTGGCAACTTCAAGCTTAAGAGGGATTTCACTCAGGGCCGTACAGTTAAGGCATCCGGTATGGATTTCCTGACAAATCGATTGGGTTCCAAGAGGGCATACGCCTTCTGACCACTCGCATTCATCCTCACGTTCCTAAAAATACCTCGGAAGCGACCTCGGAAGCGATCTAAGTGATGGTAGTAGCTCCTTATTGGCCGCACAAGCTTTGATTTTATTTTCCCTTCTGAGCTAGCTCAGCTTTTGGGATCAGGTGCCTCATCCCCTCAGGCTGGATTCTTTTTTCCTCGAGGGTCAGTTCTGCACCCCTGTCCGGTTTGGGTGCTCTTTAAGTCTGTTTTTTCATTCTCATGAGCTCTAAGGAAATGGGCATGAATTAAGTATTTAGGGAGGCTGAGCCTCTGTCAAGAATGATTGCGGCCTGAATCGTTCAGTCCATCCAACAAGCTTGTAGAGTCGAGGGCTTGGCTCCTCCGGAGCCAGTGAAGGCACTTTCCACCAGGAGTATGGTGGTTTAATGGGCAGCAGTCCAGCACATTGCTCCAGATGTTATCTGTGAAACGGCCCTATGGCCTCCATTAAGACCTTATGTCACTTTTGTAGTGAGCCTGCTTCGCTATCTTCTGTGATTTTGTATTTGTAAATCCTGTTGGTTGACGGGTCAAATTGAATTTTTTTCTGTTCATCATACCCACCCGTGTGGTTTGGCTAGTTATTTCCCACACGTAGGCTGCCATGGAGTCAGTCAGGAAAAGGGAAAATTTATTATCAATACTTACCGTTATTTTCCTTTCCTGATGGACTCCATGGCAGACGGAGTTCCCACCCTAAAGGTTAATAAGGGGTCCAAGAGTCGGCTAGTTACGGAACACAGTACTGATAGGTGAGCTGACTTTTATGGGTATGGGGTCCTATAGCATTGGAGAGGAGGCGGGATTAACCCACACGTAGGCTGCCATGGAGTCCATCAGGAAAGGAAAATTACGGTAAGTATTGATAATAAATGTTCCCTTATCTCAGTTCTGACAGGGGAGAAGGGATGATCCTGTGTTCCTGCAAAGCAGAAACTAGAATCGATCTCTTCCCCTAGTGAAAGCAGTATACTGTGTACACAAAAACATTGGCTAGGCACCCTTTGATCTCCTTAGATGTTTAACTCCTTTCCAGTTACTGTCATTAGTACAGTGACACTGCATATTTTTAGCACTGTTCACTGTATAGGGTGTATTTCAGGCATTTTAGCGCTAAAAATATTGCATAAATAACGCCTGAAATACTCCTGTCCCAGCATTCTCAATGTGAAAGCCCGAGGGCTTTCACACTGAGGCGATGAGCTGGCGGGAGAAAAAAAATCTCCTGCAAGCAGCATCTTTGGAGCGGTGAGAGGAGCGGTGTATACCGCTCCTTTACCGCTCCTTCCTATTGAAAACAATGGGACACCGTGGTAGTACCGCCGGCAATGCGCCTCTGCAGAGGCGCATTGCGGGCGACATTAACCATTTTTTGGCCGCTAGCGGGGGTTAATACCGCACCGTGAGCAGCACAGTGGTGTAGTGAGTAGCACTTTCGCCTAGCAGCAAAAGGGTCGCTGGTTCGAATCCCAACCACGACACCATCTGCCTGGAGTTTGCATGTTCTCCCTGTGCCTGCGTGGGTTTCCTCCGGGTACTGCATTTTCCTCTCACACTCCAAAGACATGCCGGTAGGTAAATTGGATCTTGTCCAAAAATGGCCCAGTATATATATGTATATCTGTGTGTATGACTGTGTGTCCCAAGCGTGTCACGATCCTACGGGGTAAAATGACCGCACCAGCCAAGAAGACACTGGCTGGAAAAAGCGTCCAGAGGCGATTCAGTTTGCGCTATATTGCCACTGCACATACTGCCCCAGTGTGAAAGGGGCCTTAGTGTCACTGGTTCCTGCAAAGTGTCAAAAGTGTCAGTTAGTGGACGATAGTCCACCACAATATCACCGCCATTAGTAGAAAATAAATAAATAAATACAAATTCCATAAATATATCCTATAGTTTGTAGACACTATAACCTTTGTGTAAACCAATCTATATACGCTTATTGGATTTTTATTTTTTTACCAAAAAACATGTATGTCACAGAATACATATTGACCTAAATTTATGAAAAATTCAATTTTTTACCTTTTTTTATTGGATGTGTTTTATAGCAGAAAGTAAAAACAGTGTCGCATGACCGCGCAATTGTCAGTTAAAACAATGCAGTGACATATTGCAAAAAATGGCCTGGTCATGAAGGGGGTAAATCTTCTGGAGGTCAAGTGGTTAAAGCATAACTTATATATATCTATCTATATAGCTATATCTATATATACATATATATTTTATTGCGCTTAAATTGTAAAATAAAACTGGTGCACGCATGCAAACTGATGAGTGTTAACAATACATTTGCATTTTTTATATATTATATTATTATCCATATGCTATTTTGATGTTTCTCAGCATTAGGGCTTATTCACACTATCTCCATTGAGCGTTGTTGATATGTATAGAAAAATGGCGGCTCAACACAAGGGTAAATAGCAAACAGTGATCAGTTAGAAGTGGGGTTGGAGGTTGGTCATCTTGATCCCAGGGAAAGGTTTTAAGTAAAAAGATTTAAAAAAAAAGCATAGTTTAACACCACAAATTGTATCTGGTATTTTATGGTATTTATAAAAATGTGTTATTTACTTCCCTGCTCTGTGCAATGGTTTTGAACAGATCAGCCTCGATCCTCCTCTCCTGGCTCCTCCCTCCTGCCGAGTGCCACTTGCTATAAGGGCCAATTCACACCAGACGTAGTTCTGTTCAGTTTCATGTGCATTTTTTCTGCACTAAAAATGCATGCACAGTGTTTTCCATGTATTCCAATGGCTCTAGTTGGCTCTAGTTCACACCATGCAGTCAGTTTCGGGTGCAAAAACTGACCGTAAACTGACTGCATTGTGTGAACTAGAGCCAACTAAAGCCATTGGAATACATGGAAAACATTGTGCATGCATTTTATGCAGAAAAAATGCACACGGAACTGAACGGAACTGCGTCTGGTGTGAACTGGCCCTGAGGACACTTGTGTGTGCTTGCTCCTGAGCTAGACCTGTGTGTCCGTAAAATAAACACAGAGCATGGCTCGGCTCTGCCCCCTCTCCCTCTTCACTGTCAATGGCTCCCACTGCTGTCTCTCAGGCCTCGTACACACGACCGTTTTCCTCGGAAAAAATCCATCAAGAAAAATGTTGGCAGAGCATTTTTGCCGAGGAAACCGGTCATGTGTATGTTTTTCGTCGAGAAAACTGTTGTGGATCTCAATGAGAAAAAAAGAGAACATGCTCTCTTTTTTCTCGTAGGGAGTCTCAATTTCCTCGTCGTGTTTCTCGTTGGGCTGGTTTACGATGAGAAACACGTTCGTGTGTATGCTTATAAACTCGCGCATGCTCAGAATAAAGTATGAGACGGGAGCGCACCTTTGGTAAAAGTAGTTTTCGTAATGGAGATAGCACATTCGTCACGCTGTAACAGACTGAAAAGCGTGAATCGTCTCTTACCAAACTTTTACTTAACACGCAGTAACATGAAATTAGCAAAAGAAAGCTTGACAAGATTCTCGACAAGCCTGACAAGAAACCCATCGAGGAAAACGACGTTTCATTTACGACGAGATTCTCGGTCGTGTGTACGAGGCCTTAGCCAATAAGAAATGAGAGAGCCAAGAGAGTCATCCATGGAATGCACGAAGCTAAAAAAAATCCTTCTGCCTTTACAACCACTTTAATCTATTTATATTCATTTTTCTCTCCACCCTTCTGCTGCTCGGTGTTGTTTTGAGACAAGCAAATGTATCCTTTACTTGTCACTTGTCAAGTACAGTACTTACAGCTGTCTTATCCGATAATTCATACTGCCAATCCAAGTTAAGTTTGCACATACAATATATTCCTATTTGGCAAAATGTGTACAGCAGGTGTTTAAAAATATAATGGGGTAGATTCACATAGACTTACGACGGGCGTATCAGTAGATACGCCGTCGTAAGTCCGAATCCCCGCCGTCGCAACTTTAAGCGTATGCTCAAACTGAGATACGCTTAAATGTTGCTAAGATACGACCGGCGTAAGTCTCCTACGCTGTCATATCTTAACTGCATATTTACGCTGGCCGCTAGGGGCGTGTACGCTGATTTACGCCTAGAATATGTAAATCAGCTAGATACTCAATTCACGAATGTACGCTCGGCTGTCGCAGTAAAGATACGCCGTTTATGTAAGGGGTTTTCAGGCGTAAAGTTATTCCACCAAATACATGGCGCAGCCAATGTTAAGTATGGCCGTCGTTCCCGCGTCGAAATTTTACGTCGTTTACGTAACTCGTCCGTGAATGGGGCTGGCCGGAATTTACGTCCACATCGAAAGCATGACGATTTGCCGACGTAATTTGGAGCATGCGCACTGGGATAGGTCCACGGACGGTGCATGCGCCGTTCATTAAAAACGTAAAATACGTGGGGTCACTTAGTATTTTACATAGAACACGCCCCCAACCAGCCTATTTTGAATTAGGCGGGCTTACGCCGACCCAGTTACACTGCGCCGCCGTAGGTTTCAGAGCAAGTTCTTTGTGAATACAGGACTTGCTGCTCAAACTTACGGCGGCGTAGTGTATCTGAGATACGCTACGCCCGCCTAATTCTACCTGAATCTAGCCCATTATTGATAAAAATTATTTTACACTACTTTAGCAACAATGCAATATTCAAGTCTCTTATTTCAACAGTTGTTTAGACACCTGATAGCATTGGCCAATAAAAGATAAGAGAAAAAAATGGCTTGAACCAAAGGATTTTCCGTGTGTGGGTCACAGAATACAAAAGATTAATAACAAGTAAAGTAATGAAGCAAGATAGCACCTGCCACCAACCACACACCTGCTATTACTCTCAGTTAATTAACATGCTGCACAGCTAAATAATTGTAGGGCGTTTTTTTAATACACCCTCTACATGACTTTGTGTGATTTCTCTACCTGACTTTATCATTAAGAAGGATGGGATTTATTGGAAATATATACTTTCAGTGGAAAGGGAGTATGAAAGGGTTGGGCTTTCTAAAGATATTCTAATTCCCTTATGTATCAACTTACTCCATCCATTGCCCCACACACATTGATTATTTTTATCCTGTAACATATATTATACGGTTAAAGATAAATATATGACAGCGCTACTTATTATTGTTTCTCAAACAAAAAAAAATTGTGCCAATTCATAAAATAAATAAATGTACAGATAAAGAAATTCAGTTCATGTGTGACATGTGCAAATCTAAATTAAAATTTGTACATGTGAAATTAATTTATTTTTTGCACATTTAATGATTTATTTATTTTAGGAATTACCTCAATTTTTGGTTTGAGAAAATTGAGAATCAGTATTAATTAGTAGCACTGTCATATATTTATCTTTAATTAGAGTATTTTTTATACTTTAATCACTGTCTGCAGCTGCTGGAATTTAATATTCATGTGTTTATTTCTGTGGAGCAAACTACTTACTAGAATATATTACACTATATTTTTCCAATAAATTTCATTATTTTAGGAACATAAATAATATACAGAATATATTATTAACAGAATGGTATTTATTGTAAAATGTATACTTCCAGGGGAAAGCAGGAAGGAAAGGGAAGGGTTTATGAATTGAATTATAATTTCCTTATAATTCATATCACCACATTTGTTCCCCAAGTTGCCCCACCCTTTAAAGCAAAAAAAGTATAAATACCGTATATTATGCATTTGTAGTAAGTCTGTATTTATTTTAGCCAGATTTTTGGTCACAGATGAACTTTCACAAACAAATTTTATCAGATTTTTTTATGATATGTTTGTATTCAAAAAAATAATTTACTATACGGAAACAGCATCTCAGATTATGCAATGTTTAGGGTAAGCATTTTGCTTCATTTAAATTATTTATATGAATTTGTTATCCACCCTTCTAATAATTGTTATAATTACTGTACAATTTGCATTTCTCAAAAAATGACATTGTGTAAACAGCTATAGACATATTTCTATAGACATATTTATAAGGCAGCGAATGTTACATTAAACATTCACTGCAGGTGAATTTTTCTGGGTATTGTGTTAAAACAAAAGTAATTAAAGCGGAGTTCCACCCAAAAGTGGAACTTCCACTTAAACCACTCCTCACCCCTTACATGCCACATTTGGCATGTCCTTTTTTGGGGGGGGAGTGGGGGCTTCAGTAGGAGTGGGACTTCCTGTCCCACTTCCTCCTTCCGCCCAGGGACCGCTAAGGCTATACGTCATATCACCCTAATGCGGCCCCTCCCTGTAGGCGATTACCTGGGACACGTCCCAGGCGACCGCCTGTCCACTCAGGGAGCGAAGCGCCATTCGCACACGCACAGAGAGTGCCCGGCCGTAAAGCCAGAAAGCTGTCACGGCCGGGTGCCCACAGTTAGAATGGAGGCGCCAGCGGAGAGGGGGCCGGTGCGGTGCGTGGCTGGACAGTGGAGCAGGTAAGTGTATGTTTATTAAAATCCAGCAGCTACACTTTTTGTAGCTGCTGACTTTTAATAAACATAAAAAAGGCTGGAACTCCCCTTCAATTTACCTACAGAGAATATTTGGTAAATGTTACATTTATTGACTTATAAATATACCTATATACATTAGGTAGTTAAACAACATATTTTTTTTTTTAATAGTAAGAATATAAAAGGTTAGACTTTGAAAGAAATAACATTATTATTATTATTATGGTTATTACAGAGTACAACAAAAACAATGGTTTTTATGGGTAAAATGAGGACTGTCCCATATCACAATCAGGTCATCTTTTAAAAGCTAACAACATCATACTAAGTAGCACAAAAATCAAGGAATTCAAATGTGGTTGCACAATGCTCAAACACAACTTCTTAATGGTTGATTTACTAAAGCAATAGAGCATGTTAACTTTGTGACGTTAGGGTTGGTTCACACTAGCAACAGTGCATTGTGCTGTGCATAACACATACTTACTACTATGCGTTGTGTAGGGGTGGTGCAATACATTGTTTCATTTTTTTTCTACCTTGTTACGCAATGCACTGCATTGGCATACTAGCACATTATGTGAAACTTACCTGGAAATGAAGCATCGCTGGAGACAGCTTCCATCTTCACCCGTCTTGCTTCTGAGTTTGCGGACTCCAGCTCTGTGACTAGTCAGATGCATGATAACCTCACTCATGCACATGCACGCAGGAGCCGCCAGTCACGGCACAGGGCTCCAAAGGAATGGCACGGGTGGCCGTTCCCTCAGAGCGCATGCACCAGTGATGTCACTGGCTGCATGTACAGTAAATATCTCCTAAACGGCTCACGTTTAGGAGATATTTACACTACCTATAGTTAAGCCTTACCGATAGGTTAAATTCAAAGATGGAAAATGACTTCCTCTTTAACTTTCACTTAAAGGGTCACTAAAGGAATTTTTTTTTTTGCTAAATAGCTTCCTTTACCTTACTGCAGTACTGGTTTCATGTCCTCATTGTTCGTTTTTGCTTTGAAGTAGCTGACATTCTGCTGTGATCTCCACACTTCCTGGTTGCCTGTTTCCTTATAACCATCATACTGGGAGATTTTCACGGTGGTCTAAGCTGTCATTACTGTGTGTCTAAAACTCCTCAGAACCAATCAGATTCATTTTAAAAACAAAACACTGCCCTGGATTTGTTTGTTTTTGTTCTGTGAGTCTTCCCAACTCACCTCTCACTTCATGTATGTACCTTTAAAACCGAAAGTGAAACTACAGGCACATTATATGATAGATTGAATTCAATTTTTAATCATTTTTAAAAGGAATCAGTTAACTTTTATGTCTCTATACCCAACAAACAGTAATTTCAGCAAAAAATTTTTTTTTCCTTTAGTGACCCTTTAATTAAGTGCATGGGTTGAAGCTGTGTTCACATAAATTATCCAATCATGCGCAAGCAAAAAAAAAATCTCTTTTCTTTTTTATTTGCACATGATTGGGTATTCAAAGTGAGCCTAACCTTATTTACTAAGATAAGTGAATATTAATTTTATTAAGTGAACAGCCTCTGCTCTTTTAACAAATGAACAAATTACCCATGTTCCAACTACAATTTATTAGGCAAGTTTTCTGGTAGGCATCTCAAGTACATATTCACCATTATTATTATTACTGGTAGTGCCCAATGTAACAATACCTACATTGGCTCAATTCTGTTTACATGCCAATTTAGTTGTGAGCCCTTACAGACAAAACTGAGGTTGAATCCCTTGGCTAAAGACAGATCATAAACATTTAAGTAGAACTAAAGGGAAAACTTTTTGTTTCCATTTTGGAGTGTTATACTTATAACACCTAACAGTTTTTGCCATCTGTGTCCCCACTGGTTAGATTTCCATGCACTTCCTATCCCATAGCCAAAGCAGGAAATGAGAGGATATTCCTTTAAAAGTGAAGTAAAGTGCCAACAAAGTCATGACGACTTTTGTCCCCATTGGAAGATTTCCTATTTATTCCTAATTGGGTGACAACCCTAAAACTTGGCATTTCCTTTCACTTTATTTTCACCTGATGATCCTGCCAATAACACGTTGGGGGAGATTTACCAAAACTGGAACAATTAGAATCTGGAGCAGCTGTGCATGGTAGCCAAATGTACTAATCTACTATAAGCATGCACTTATGTTCAATGCATTCAATGACTTTACGGTTCCTCTTTGCAGTGTGCATTGAATATATAATTTCGGGGGAAGGGGCGAAGTCCTATATTCAGATAAGCTACACTAACTAATGTATGTTCAGAATTACTGAAGGCATACATATATATGATATGATCATATCCACATCCACTTAATGTTTTGTACAAAATTATTAAAGAACCACAAAAAGCTGTTCAAAAAGGATAACCTAGCATAAGAGGAGAAATACATATAGGAACTTAAATCGGAGGTCCACCCTGAAAAAAAAGACATAAAAATGCTCCAATGCTTACCAGAAATGGTGGTTGCTAGGCAGATCTTCCTAATCTGCCTCTTCCTAGTCTGCGGCTGATCTTCCTCCTCGCGCTGTCTGGGAACTGTGTGTATCCCAGAGAACAGCCGTCCATTCATAAAGCGTTGCACGACTCGCGCATGCTCAGTAGGAAATGGGCAGTGAAGCCGCAAGGCTCCACTGCCTGTTTCCCTTAGTGGAGATGGCGGCGCTGGGACCTGCCACAATCGAGGGATCGGCCTTGGGGGGCCAACATCGCAGGTGCCTAGGACAGGTAAGTGTCCTTATTAAAAGTCAGCAGCTACAGTGTTTGTAGCTGCTGATTTAAAAAAAAAAATTGCGGCTGGAACACCGCTTAAGAGAGTGTGAAGCCTTATTATAACAAAATTGCAGCAATTTAAACTATTTCTTCATATCAGAACACAATGCATCTGATGCCCACTTAATAGAGTACAGTCTCAATGAAGCATCTCTGATTGCACAATTCAGAAATTTATCTTTGGCATTGGGGAATAGAGAAGGAAAAGCCTGGAAAGCTACTTAAAGTCAGTCTGAATGAAGCCGTTTGAGCTTTTTTTTGAGCAGCTCAATCAACAAATGGCTGCATCCAAAGATGACTCCATTGTGCATCAAGACCATGATAATGGCTTATCACTAAAGGGACTTGTCTTCATTCATCTTTGGAACTATAATAAAGCAGGAATTTGACTATAAACCACTGCAAATTATTGTGTGAAGATCCACTGACCAAGCAAAGCTACAAGAATGGAGGTTAAAGTGTATTTATAGCCAAAACTTTTTTCCACTTTAGATAGAGTAGGGAATGGTTAAAATTATTTTGATAAGGGTTGGATTCCAACTGACACTAAGGAGTTGATTTACTAAAACTGTAGAGTGAAAAATCTGGTGATGCGGTGCATGGTAGCCAATCAGCTTCTAACTTCAGCTTGTTCAGCTTTGTCAAAAAAAAAAACCTGGAAGCTGATTGGTTTCTATGCAGAGCCGCACCAGATTTGAACGCTCTATTTTTGGTAAATCAACCATTCTGTTATTTTGATGGTGGGAATTGGTGATTTTTTTCTTCAGTGTAGTCACACCTCAGGTGCAATGGCTTCTTACCTTGCCGCTGTAAGGTACCAGCAAAAAAATAGCCAGAGGCAATCCGGAGTTCCGGATCCCACAGTATACCCTAAGTGTTTCTTAGCCTGGTGTCCTGGTGGATACTTCTCATGAGAATATGTCTCCTTTATATAAATCAGTAGCAGTAGAGATCCTCCCAAATGGTCACATCAGTAATATAGAGAAAGAGAACAGGGGACCCCAATAGTGAAGTATGTAAAAACTAGGTATTTATTTGATTACAGCCAATATAGGTACTCACAGACTGACATCACCTCTGATGCCCATCCGATGCGTATCGTCACGATCACGTGACTTCATCAGGGAATGATTACTAGCACTGCAAGTGTCCTTTAATAGGTTTTAGTATTGTATAGTAACAAGTGGTCATTTTCTTGTAGTCCTATGATTAACCAGTTACAGTGCTACGGCTACAGTGCGACTCAATAACTCTGGGAGGGCGTACATTGACGTCCTCCCAGAATTGTGCTCCTGCGCACCCCCTGGGGCGTGCACACAGGAAATATCTGTGACCGTCAGGTCCAGAGGACGCGGCGCAGCACGGATCATGGTACATGGCCGTTGACACCGGCCGTTCACCACGTGATCGCTCGGTCGTATGACAGATTTATTACTTGTAAACAAACTGGCATCATGTCCGGTTCCTCTCTCCCCTCTCTGCACCGATCAGTACGGTGTGAGCGGAGAGATCAGTTGCAGAAGTGCTGTGGGCTGGATCTGTAGTGCCCACAGCGCTGCTCTAAGACAACTGCAGCCTCATCCAGCCATCCATCCATCCCTCTGTATTACTCAGCCATCAATACTCATCCACCCCTCCAACCATACTCATCCATCCCGCCATCCATACTCATCCAACCCGCCATCCATACTCATCCATACTCATCAATCAATGCTCAGCCATCCCTCTGTCATACTTATCCACCCACCCATGCTCAGCCACCCGCCATCCATACTCAGCAATACTCATCCATCCATCCATGCTCAGCCATCCTATCCACCCCCAGCTATACTCAGCTGTACCCAGCCATACTCAGCCGTACCCAGCCATACTCAGCAATACCCAGCCATCCTCAGCCATACCCAACCGTACCCAGCCATGCTCAGCCGTACCCAGCCATACTCGGCCATACCCAGCCATGCTCAGCCATATTCAGCCATACTCGGCCATACTCAACCGTACTCGGCCATAATCGGACATACTTGGCCATACTCGGCCGTACTCAGCCTCTGTATGTGGCCAGGCAGTGGAAGTCTCATACATGTGGTATCTCCGTACTCAGGATGAGTAGGAGAATCTATTTTGGGGTGTAAATTTTTGGTATGTACATGCTATGTGTTAGAAATATTGTATAAATGGACACCTTTGTGTTAAAAAAATGCGTTTTCATTTTCTTTCCACATTTTCCAAAAATTTATAGAAAAAAATGACATGTTTAAAGGACTCATTCGGCCTCATGGATTATACGTTGGGGTGTTTTCTTTCCAAAAATTGGGTCATTTTTGGGGGGTTTCCATTGTCCTGGTGCTCCCAGGCCTTCAAAGGTGTAAGAGGTAGTCAGGAAATTAGATGTATAAATGCTCCAGAACACCTGAGGGTGCTCCCTGCCTGTTGGGCCTCTGTATGTGTCCACGTTGTGAAAAAGTCTCACACATGTGGTATCACCATACTCGGGAGTGATAGCAGAATGTGTTTTGGGGTGTAATTTGTGGTATGCAAATGCTGTGTGTGAGAAATAACCTGCTAATATGACCATTTTGTGACAAAAATGTTAATAAAATCTTGATTTTTCAAAGAATTGTGAGAAAAAATTATAACTTCGAAAAACTCACCATGCCTCTTTCTAAATACATTGGAATGTCTACTTTTCAAAAAGGGGTCATTTGGGGTGTATTTGTACTTTCCTGGCATGTTAGGACGCCAATAAATGAGATAGGCCGTCACTAATTTAGGTGTGATACATTTTCTGAGATTGGCACCATAGATTGTGGACTCTATAACTTTCACAAAGACCAAATAATATACACCAATTTGGGTTATTTTTACCAAAGATATGTAGCAGTATAAATTTTGGGCAAAATATATGAATAAAACTTACTAATTTGCTAATTTTTTTAACAGAAACTAAGAAAAAATCTTTTTTTTACAGAATTTTCAGTCTTTTTTCTTTTATAACGCAAAAAATAAAAAACCCAGAGGTAATTAAATACCACTAAAAGAAAGCTCAATTTGTGTGAAAAAAAAGGACAAAAAGGACAAAAATTTCATATGAGTACAATGTTGCATGACTTAGTAATTGTCATTCAAAATGTGAGAGCACCGAAAGCTGAAAATTGGTCTGGTTAAGAAGGTGCCCAGTGGTCAAGTGGTTAAATCAGTATAGCAGACATTTTCTGGTGGATGTTCATGAAAATCTACAACCATGGCCATTTTCTTGTAGTTTAGGTAAAAAAAGTGGCGGATATTTTTTTTAACTAATGTTAGGATTAGGCAGCTTGCAAAAAAAGGTGTATATACGAGTCACACACAGTCTAAAAGCATGGATAATGGAATGTGCAATAGAGTTATAAATCTAATCTTACTATAGATGTATATCACTCTGGAGTATGAAAAATAACAAACAAAGGAGTGCTGGGGACACCGAAAACAATGTCAATAGCCCAATATATATATCTGACATATACAGAAAATTAGATTGATATAATATCTAATTAATATAATTAAAATAACAGATGTAGGGAAAGAAAAGTGGTATCATATACAAAAGACAGGGGCCATTTTAATAAAAAAAATTATATAAAATAAAGACCAAGCCAACAATGGCGAAGATAAATATAATAAAAAGATGATGAGAAAAGTAAAAATATTATTAAAACTTTTTCTGGCTGATAAAAAATCACTAATAAAACAGTTAAGATCAAATTCAGTGTTCAATCCCCGAGGTGCAAATGTGTCCAATATAAAAATCCATTTGGACTCTAACTGACTGAGGGTCCTTACTTTGTGACTGCCCCACCAGTGTTTTTATATGGTTCTATCCCCCAGAATCTCAAATGAGTGGGGTTTTTATTGTGGTGTGTGGCAAAATGTTTGGAAACACTATGTTTGTCAAATCCTTTAAAAATATTCTGTACATGTTCTTTAAAGCGTACTTTCAGGGGTCTTTTTTTGCATCCTATGTATTGTAGCCCACAGCTACAGTGTTACCTGTGCTGTTGGATGTAAACGTGAATTTCTTTTCAACCAGGCGTTTTGTTTTAGTACATGCAAAGCAACATTTACACAGGAAGAAACCTTTTCCAGTATAGAACGTAAATCCTCTCGAAGGGTGGATCCGCAATACTTTTGACAATCTTATCTCATAACGATGAAAACACCTACAGTCGATTACCTAGCAATCCTATGTTTAAATGCAGGAAGGAACTCAAACAAGTTGTACATCTAGGTTTAAAAAGGAATCTATTAAATAAAAAAGAGGCCAAATTCCTAATACCCAAATCCTGTTGTACACCCATTATACATTTACTAGCAAAGATGCATAAAGATAAGGTGAACCCTCCCCTCAGACCGATAGTGAATGGGATAGATTCCCTCACTGCCAGAATGTGCCAATACATAGACAAACTATCTACAGCCAGCCGTACAGAATACAAGAGTGTACCTAAGAGACACGAAGCAAATGCTACAAATCTTAAGAAGCATGGGCTTCTGACAGAGAGTCTGAAAGGACGTCATTGTCTATAAAATACTGATATAAAGCTCAAAGTCTAGATCCTAAGGTCCCAATATGAGTCCTATACCACTCGGATGGGAAGCCATCAGGGACAGGGGACTTATGGGGGGGGGGGCAGAGATCGAATAGCCAATTCAACTTCTTCAAGAGTAAAACCTTTATCTAGTATTTCAACATCTGCGGTCAGTAGGGTAGGGATAGGAAGGCCCCCCAATTCATCCGTACCATAAACATTAATGGGGGCATATAAGTCACTGTAATATGTAAGAAAATGTCAAAAATACTGTCAGGATCTGAAGCAAGCTCCCCTGTAGACACACGGATGCAAGGAATATTTGTCTGCACTCTTTGATCTGCTACAAGCATTGTCAACAACTTGCCATTTTTATCGCCCTGCTTAAAAAGGGTTTCTGTTCTCCGGACCCAGGATGTCTGAGTCATTTTCGTGATATGAAGGTTAAGTTGTCGTCTAGCTTCCAACAACTTAGCGTAAGAGTGGAAAGTCGGGGGTGTAGCATGAGCAAGCTTACAACTCTGTTGCTCCTCCTGCAGCCATCGCAGATTGGCATTATAGTCCTGTCGAGTTGCCTTTATTGCTGAGATATACTGCCCTCTCATATAAGCCTTAAAGACATCCCACACCACAGGAAGAGTCATAGAGGAGAGGTTCTCATCCCAATAAGTAGCGAAAATAGGGGCCAACTGAGATGAGAAAGTCTCCACTTCAAGGGAAACCCACAACTACAGACAATGGGGTATGATCCGAAAGGCCTCCTGGGAGATATTCCACAGATCTAACTACCTGCAGCATTGGGGAGTTGGCAAATGCCAAGTCAATCCGGGAGGAGGACCTACACGGTTTAGACAGGTGGGGGAAACTGACAACCTTCGGGTGTTTACATTGCCACAACTCTGTGAGAGACACTGAGTTAGCCCATGCCAGGAGCTCAGGAGATGAGGTGCAAGAGGGATTAGGGGTGTCAAGCTTAGTGTCTAAAATTGCGTTAAAATCCCAAGTCATGATAAGAGGGAGGTGAATAAAGGGGGCCAGTTTACTTGCAATGTCATAAAGCACTTGTACCTGAAAAGGCGGAGGAATATATACATTTACCAACATCAGCTTACATGCAAACAAGTTAGCCAACCTTATTAAATAGCGACCCCCCAGGGTCAGTTAATACCTGGTGCACAGTACATGGGACTGACTTGCTATTAGATTAGAGACTCCCTTGGCGTAGGTGGAATAAGTTGCATGTAACGCTTTCTGTATCCATGGATGGTGGAGAGCCAGGACCTTGCCACAGTCCAGGTGAGTCTCCTGTAAAAATATCACGTATGGCCTAGTAGGCTTTAGATATTGGAAAACCTGGGCCCTTTTAAATTTGTTATTCAAGCCTTGAACATTACGAGACTAATTGTATTTAGTGACTGCCATTGTTAACTATAGAAAGCATAGAAACTAACATGGGATAGAACACTTGCCCTGCGGTAACACAATTATGAGGCACATCATGCATATAATAATGGTGCGGTAATGATAAAAGACTTTGCACTAAGAGTCCAAAAAAAGTCCAAAGAACCCCAAAAAACTCCCTGCTACTGTGTGATGACCAACGAACCATTGTGGTAACTGTACACACATTTTATCCCTAAACAAATCCCACACTTTAAACTCACAGTGCAGGTCCAGTCCGCAATCTGGATAGAAGCCACCGGAACAGGAAAAGTTTTGACTGCACTCACAGGTTTGAAGAAAAAGTGAAGACTTTATTGAAGATAAAAATCATCAGACAACATAGTAGACACCATGACATCAATGCAGACCTGGCAGAGATTAACGCGTTTCATGAATTGGAATTTGATTAGTCATAATCAGACAAACACTGGTAAGTATATATATATATATATATATATATATATATATACTTATATAGCATATATACTCAGCTGAAATCAACCAGTGATTGATTATGCCAATTAACCCTTGTATCTGAGGTTTCTGCAACAATACAGACAAAAACCACAAATACCACAAATAACTACAACCTATACAATAAAATCAGTTCACGTATAATAAAATAAAGGAAAGAAAGAAACCATTTTGTTTTTTTTTGTCTGTATTGTTGCAGAACCCTCAGATACAAGGGTTAATTGGCATAAAAAATCACTGATTGATTTCAGCTGAGTATATGCTATATAAGGGTTAAACTTACCATTGTTTTTCAGATTATGACTTAGCAAATTCTAATTAGTGAAACGCGTAAATCTCTGCCAGGTCTGCATTGATGTCATGATGTCTACGATGTTGTCTGATGATTTTTATCAATAAAGTCTTCACTTTTGCCTCAAACCTGTGAGTGTGGTCAAACCTTTTCCTGTTCCAGTGGCTCCTATACAGATTGCGGACTGGACCTACACCGTGAGGTTGAAGCATGTGATTGCTCTCATCTGGAATGGCTTCGCTTTCTACCAGACTGTTTTCTGAATATCAGCCAGCTTGGTGAGCATTTTACACACACTCAATTTAGTTTATACTATGTTATATAGTCTGGGACTCTACCAAAGTGTGTGTTTTTTACATATATGATGTCTGAAACTAGTGCAATCAATGCAGGTGAACCTGTCATCCGTCTCACCTTCAGAATCCTGAATGACAATCCTTTGAGAAATAATACACAGGATGCCCTTAATCAAGGACAGCAAGATAATTCGGGTTCTATCAAGTTACTTTTGCTCAAATTAGAAAAATCAATGATTAAGGAGGTCAAATCCTATTGGGGAAAATAGGACTTTAAATGAATGTCCTACTGTGGAACATGTGCTCAGGGGTCTTTGTATCAAGAAGTTCCCCACATTTGGTCTATTCTATGAGGATCTGAAAAAACAGTGGACAGACACCCTTTTATCATGCTCTTTTGATCTTATGAGAATAAGTATTGCATCCAAAAGCTTGGAATTGGTCAAACTGCAGGAGGAAATCACTATTCTCCATCAGGAGATTTTACCTCTGAAAGATGGGACATTATTTTCAGAATTGGCTCAGAAATGAAGTGATAAAATCAATGAGATTTAGAGAGAATCGATTGAAGGGAAAAAATAAAAACTCCATCGGGACAAACTGGACTTTGAAGTGAACAATGTTTATTCTTGGGGATTCAAATCGATATGGTAATCAACATGTGAAAAAAAAGTTTCAGTTTCTCTGAAACAGAGACTGAATTTGCTGAGGACATTTTGACTATTACAGTCTCGGATACATCTATGGATCAACTAAGAGGTTCCAATCATTTAAATAAATCCAGTACTCCAGCGGAACCATCAAAAAACAGGCAACAATACATAAAGAAAAAAATGTCAGAAAAATAAAAAATCATCACCAAAAGAACACAGAGAGCAAGAAGAAAACATTGTAGATCCTGACAAAAATGTATATTCTCTCAGAGCTCAAGTGCAGAAGAAATAGAGACATGTGGTAATGTAAATAATCTGTCCCACAAGACATTGCCTGATGGGAAATTGTCACTACTTTCAAAATGTTTCATTTTTTTTCCCCATTCGCACTTTATCCCCTACTGTTATGGACATTAATAGATTTGTGCGTAATTTAACTGTTCGGAGACACTATTTTAATACAGATGAAATAAATGTTGATATATCAGATAACAATGCTGTTAATAATGATGATCACTTGAAGTTTTCCTTTAAGGAACAATGTGTCATTACAGATATGGAAGATCTTAGGGCTGAGAGTGCATTTGTTTCGGATGTTGAAACCAATGCAGGTGACACTCATCGTGTCCCCCTTCATGTGTCATCTTCTTTTTACCTTACACAGTCTAGAAGTCCCGATATGGACAAATTTCAAAAACTAGTTGAACGTGATCTGTTTGTGCTTCACAGATTTCTTCCAGCACGCGGATCAACAAAGACAATATTAGTATTAAAGAGAGATCCATTTTAAGAATCTTGATGGATGATCAAGGAAGGAAGCTTTAAGACAATTAAATAATATTAATACTTATTTCCATTTTGAAACGTGATCCCACCAAAAATTATAAAAATACTCTTACCCTGTTAGTACAAAAGGGAGCCAGCTTAGGGGCCTTTACACCCAAAGAAGCAGAAAAGTCCTAGATTTTCCTATAATGCCCACCTTCCACCACCTTTCCAAGGCTCATAAGGGCACTGTCCTGGGCCAGGGCAGACCCATTGTATTGGGTATTGGTTCCCTGAATGAACACTTGGGTGAGTGGGTGGATGGACATCTCCAACCTATTGTCCATACACTGCCTAGTTATCTTAGGGATACAAGCCACTTTTTAGACCATGGATCATTTTACATGGGAGGATGAATTTAATTGGCTCAGCTGTGATGTTGCAAGCCTTTATTCATCAATTCCACAGCATCTGTTCATTCATTTAGGCTTGATTATTTGCTTACACACAATTATTTTTTATTCAATAGGGTTTTCTATCTCCAGAGGTATGGGGCCTCGATGGGGGGCAAAATTTTCGCTCTCACTAGTCAACCTCTATATGGGTTGGTGGGAGAGGTCCCACATCTTTGGAGATAGGAACCTCTTTAGGGATCAGATTGTCGTGTACTACAGGTATATAGACGATTTGATCTTCATTTGCCATAGAGGGACTGTACTTGACTGTTTTCTGGACTTCTTGAATGAGAATCGGCACAATCTCCACTTTACTGGTTTCAGTGATAGAGAGTCTATTTGCTTTCTGGATGTTTTGTTGTGCAATAAAAATTGGAAAGTCTCCTGTAGTTTTATATAGAAAGCCTTTAGCAGGCAATAATCTCCTTCACGCTAGCTCCAGTCATCCCCATCACACCATCAAGAGTATCCCAGTGGAGCAATTTCTCATATTCCGCCACATCTGCAGCGATCAAGCAGAATCCTCAAAGCTTTTTGGCGAATTTCGGTCATGGTCATGGTGGCTGGAGGATTTTTTTTTACATTAATTAGTTCTCTGTTCAGGTTGCCTGGCCCCCGATACAACAGGGCCTACCAGCGACCATGGGAGTTAACACAATGGCCAGAAAAGCAAAAACCTTGGGTAATTACTTATCACCCAGTTTTTTTGTGTCCAAAGACATTCCTGCAAAATCCCTTACTTGGCTTCACTGCAAGGGATACTTTAACCACTTAAGCCCTGGACCATTTGGCTGGCCAAAGACCAGGCCCCTTTTTGCGATTCGGCACTGTGTCGCTTTAACTGACAATTGCGCGGTCGTGCGATGTGGCTCCCAAACAAAATTGACGTCCCTTTTTTCCCACAAATAGAGCTTTCTTTTGGTGGTATTTCATTACCTCTGCGGTTTTTATTTTTTGCGCTATAAACAAAAATAGAGCGACAATTTTGAAAAAAATGCAATATTTTTTATTTTTTGCTATAATAAACATCGCCCAAAAATATATATATATTAAAAAAAAAATCCTCACTTTAGGCCAATACATATTCTTCTACATATTTTTGGTAATAACAATCGCAATAAGCGTTTATTGATTGGTTTGCACAAAAGTTATAGCGTCTACAAAATAGGGGATAGTTTTATGGCATTTTTATAAAAAAAACATTTTTTACTAGTAATGGCGGCGATCTGCGATTTTTATCATGACTGAGACTTTATGGCGGACACATCGGACACTTTTGACACCATTTTAGGACCATTGTCATTTTTACAGCACTAATTACTGTAAAAATGACACTGGTAGTGAACGGGTTAACCTGTAGGGGGCGTGGCACATCACTGATCGCTGTTCCCGATGACAGGGAACAGACGATCAGTGACATGTCACTAGGAATAACGGGGAGATCTGTTTACACTAACATCTGCCTGCTCTTCTGCTCTGTGACCCGATCGCGGGACACCAGCAGACATCGAGTCTGTGGGTCCCGCGCGCGACCACACGGCCGTCAAATTAGAGGGGACATACAGTACAGACCAAAAGTTTGGACACACCTTCTCATTCAAAGAGTTTTCTTTATTTTCATGACTATGAAAATTGTAAATTCACACTGAAGGCATCAAAACTATGAATTAACACATGTGGAATTATACATAACAAAAAAGTGTGAAACAACTGAAAATATATTTCATATTCTAGGTTCTTCAAAGTAGCCACCTTTTGCAGCAGACACATCTCTAGAACTGTTAAGAGGAGACTGTGTGAATCAGGCCTTCATGGTAGAATATCTGCTAGGAAACTACTGCTAAAGAAAGGCAACAAGCAGAAGAGACTTGTTTGGGCTAAAGAACACAAGGAATGGACATTAGACCAGTGGAAATCTGTGCTTTGGTCTGATGAGTCCAAACTTGAGATCTTTGGTTTCAAACCCCGTGTCTTTGTGCGACGCAGAAAAGGTGAACCGATGGACTCTACATGCCTGGTTCCCACCGTGAAGCATGGAGGAGGAGATGTGATGGTGTGGGGGTGCTTTGCTGGTGACACTGTTGGAGATTTAATCAAAATTGAAGGCATGCTATTCCATCCGGTTTGCGTTTAGTTGGACCATCATTTATTTTTTCAACAGGACAATGACCCCAAACACACCTCCAGGCTGTGTAAGGGCTATTTGACCAAGAAGGAGAGTGATGGGGTGCTGCGCCAGGTGACTACCTCTTGAAGCTCATCAAGAGAATGCCAAGAGTGTGCCAAGCAGTAATCAAAGCAAAAGGTGGCTACTTTGAAGAACCTAGAATATGAAATATATTTTCAGTTGTTTCACACATTCATAGTTTTGATGCCTTCAGTGTGAATCTACAATTTTCATAGTCATGAAAATAAAGAAAACTCTTTGAATGAGAAGGTGTGTCCAAACTTTTGGTCTGTACTGTATATATACGCCCATTTGCCCAGCCGTGCCTTTCTGTCTACGTAAATCTGTGTGCGGCGGTCCTTAAGCGGTTAAATGTGGTTCTTGTGAGTGCTTTTGTTGTCCCCACGTGTTGCAGTTTGACACTTTCTGCTCTTCAGTTGATGGCAGGCAGTAATTCATTGACAAATTTTTCAATTGTAACACCTTTCATGTGGTGTATGTTATTGCCTGTGCAGCATGTTCTGTACAGTATGTGGGGAGAACCACTCGCAGACTCAGAGACAGGTTTCGTGAGCATTTAGCAGACATTTAATAGTGTAGCCTGTCATTTTAACTCCAAACATGGAGGAAATCGGTCAACAGGTGATCAAAAAGGTGAAAGTCCCCTGAAGAGGAGGTGATGTATTTTGCCTTCTCTGCAAAAGAGAGGTCTTTCGGATCTTCAAATTACAGAGTAGGATACCGAGAGGGTTAAACTATGAGTGGGATGTCATATATTATTAGTCTGACCTTTTGTTCCGGAATTAGGGCTGTGCTCTTTTTTAAACAGTATGGCCCGGATTCACAAAGGAGTTACGACGGCGTATCTCCAACGTAACTCTCTGCGCCTGATTCATAGAATCAGATACACCTCACTGTTGCCTAGATACGAGCGGCGTAAGTCTCTTACGCCGTCGTATCTTGGGGTGCATATTTACGCTGGTCGCTAGGGGCGCTTCCGTATATTTCCGCATTGAATATGCAAATGAGCTAGATACGCCGATTCACGAACGTACGTGCGCCCGGCGTATCAAGATACGTCGTTTACGTTAGGCGTCGGACCGGCGTAAAGTTACCTCTCATAAAGCAGGGGTAAGTCATGTTAGGTATGGACGTCGGAAACGTACGAACAGCGCGTATTTTACGTTGTCTGCGTAAGTCGTCCGTGAATGGGGCTGGGCGTAGGTTACGTTTACGTCGACTAAGCATTGAGCGGCGTAAATTACTTTGAAAATTTGAGGTGATACTGAGCATGCGCCGTGCGTAAAACGCGTCATTTACGTGGGGTCACCAATTATTTACATACAACACGCCCCCTACCAGCCTAGTTTGAATTAGGCGGGCTTACGCCGGCCCATTTACACTACGCCGCCGTAACTTAGAGCGCAAGTCCTTTCTGAATACGGGACCTGCCACTCTAAGTTACGGCGGCGTAGTGTATCTGAGATACGCTACTCCCGCCTAAAGATAGGCGCTTCTTTGAGAATCTGGGCCAGAATTTTTGTTTGTTTCTGTTTTAGTTTCTTATGAAGTTTCATTTTCTGGTTCTAAAATCAGTTCCCCCTCTGGGCAGTGCCCTTTCATATAATAAGCTTTTTGTTTTGTTTTTTGGTATCCTGTTGCTAGTCTCGGCCCCACCCCCGATTCGATTGACAGCAGCGAGAGCCAATGTCCTCTGCTGCCTCAGCAAAGCCTGTGAGACCAGGAAGTGAAGGGAGAGAAGAAAAGTAAAATGGTGGCCTGATGCCTGAATATTTTTTACCTTAATCCAAAGGATTGCATTAAGGTAAAAAAATAAAAATAGGCTTTAGGACCACTTTAAATACTGTTCTAATCTAGACCAGAGTACAGGATACTCTCTTTCCTGCTTCACACCTGACCACACATAAAACATTCAGTCTCTTGGCATAGTCATCCTAGAGAAATTAAAAGTTTTTTTATTTTGTGTTAGTATGGGCACACTGCTTCCTGTTTTTATTTTTTTGTCGACAAAGCAGACATGTCACAAGAGCTTTTCTGGCAGGAAGGAAGTAAATGTTTAGGAACTGGACAGAAAGTTAACATCCTGATTTTCACTCTCAGTATGTCATGTGAAACAAAAAATAGGAACAACTTTTATGTACCAAAAAGCCACACTGCTAACCACTTCTGTGCCAGATATCGATCAACGCATGCATCCAACTTTGGCAGAAATGTCCTATCTGCTCTGGTTTTAATATTATCTGATATTACACATTGCTATACGCCTATATTTTGGATGGATAACATGACAGCACTGAAATACTTTTGCAGTATATAAAAAAGGGTTGCAGACTAGGATATTTGGAAATAGGTGGGGGTAGTTCTTGTCTGTTTTCCTAAATCTGGCCAGACGCGAGTACATTTCAGCCAGTGCCTGATGAACCAGCTAACATTCGAGCCCTGAGGCATCCTGACAGCACCCTCCCACCTGACATCCTTCAATCTGAAAATCGAAGTTGCCAGGCAGAAATTTGTCAGCCGAATAGTGGCTGCATTCAAGTCTGAAGATGGCAGCTATAATGAAATACAAATACAGTATTAAAAATTATTGAATGAATCATGAATAAAAAGAAACACACACACACACACACACACACACATATTTACAGTATTATATATATATATATATAGCATTTGTCAGCCTATAATAAAAAACAGAATGTGAAAAAGATTTCCTGCCTAGGCAGAAAAACACTGCGCTAACGTAAAATTAATAGATTGAATAAAACACGCGTGAATGTGAATAAGCAGCCAGTACTAATTACTAAATACCAAAGTAAAAATAGAACTAAAAACACAAGATAGTACAGCGCTATAGGGATTAATGATGAGCACCAAAAAATCAATTGTCAATTGCAAACAAAATTGGTGAAATAATCTGTGACAGCAAAAAAAAAAAAATGAAAGAATAGTCCAAGACACATTTTCCAAAAGCCAAACAAATGGATGAAAAAGTTCATAAGTGATTGTTCATAGGTGATTATCATATATAACTTAATTAGGTAATCCTCCACCGAAAGGGACACCCGATAAGTGAGAATACGCCATCACGCTACACACGGAGACACGTGACGACGGTGTTTGAGCAGACGGAGGAAGGCTTGAGGAGACGCCATCCTCTCCAACTTTTTTTATCTTAAATGCGCTGCATTATTCATCTTATTGTAAGTGCACATCTTTTATTCAATTAAACCCCTTTTATAAACAGTATTATACTATGTGGTATCCCGTCATTTATCATTGCATGGGAGGTTATACCGATATCTGATTGCTGGAGTCCATATGATCCGGAACCATCCTTCCGCACTTTCTAGTCCCAGAAGCAGTCTTTTTGGGAAGACTTGATAAAAACATCCCTGAGCTTCATAAGACCGCTGCAAATCCGGTCTTTTCTTTTGGTAAGGAGAATACATTCTTATCGGGTGTCCCTTTCGGTGGAGGATTTCCTAATTAAGTTATATATGATAATGACCTATGAACAATCACTTATGAACTTTTTCATCCATTTGTTTGGCTTTTGGAAAATGTGTCTTGGACTATTCTTTAATTATTATTTTTTTGCTGTCACAGATTATTTCACCAATTTTGTTTGCAATTGACAATTGATTTTTTGGTGGTCATCATTTATCCCTATAGCGCTGTACTATCTTGTGTTTTTAGTTATAATAAAAAACAGAAAAGGAGATTTTTCAAAAACAGTTCACTAAATAAAAGTCTTACTTGTCCTCAAAAATAGCCAAATTAATCATAAATGTAAAGTTGCATGCTAAGGTTGCTAAATTTGGCCTGGGCATCAAAGATGAATTGACTTCTGCTTATGAAAGGGCTAAACACATGCTAAGGTTGAACACATAAATGTGAACAAGCCATATTGGTATAGAATAGGATTTCGATTTAAAACTAATTTTCTTGCAGTAGGTAGGTAAATTATGTATTTAACAGCAGGAAAGCAGTGTTTGTCTTTATTATTTTCAATTTTAAAGACATCCTAAGCATTATCACAGTGAGTCCAACATAGGATGCACATATTGCAATAATAATATATTCACCCTGGTATAGCAAGAGGTGAATGGTTTAAGGTTCTGAAGCTAGGGTCCTTCCTTAACTGTTACATATGGTTGTAAGGGGTTAGGGGTTTCAGAGTGAATATTATTTCACTCATTTTAGTAGAATTATTTTATTATATATTTTTATGTGATAACACTGAAGAAATTACACTTTGCTACAATGTAAAGTAGTGAGTGTACAGCTTGTATAACAATGTACATTTTCTGTCTCCTCAAAACACCTCCAAATTGGGCCCAATTAGCAATTTTCCCTCCCCGGTGTCATGTGACCTGTTAGTGTTACAAGGTCTCAGGTGTGAATGGGGAGCAAGTGTGTTAAATTTGGTGTTATCGCTCTCACTCTCTCATACTGGTCACTGGAAGTTCAACATGGCACCTCATGGCAAGGAAATTTCTAAAAGATCTGAAAAAAACAATTGTTGCTCCACATAAAAATGGCCCAGGCTATAAGAAGTTTGCAAAGACCTTGAAACTGAGCTGCAGCATGGTGGCCAAGACCATACAGCAATTTAACAGGACAGGTTCCACTCAGAACAGGCCTCGCCATGGTCGACCAAAGAAGTTGAGTGCATGTGCTCAGCGTCATATCCAGAGGTTGTCTTTGGGAAATAGACATATGATTGCTGCAGAGGTTGAAGGGGTGGGATGTCAGCCCGTCAGTGATCAGACCATACACTGCACACGGCATCAAATTGGTCTGCAAGGCTGTCGTCTCAGAAGGAAGCCTCTTCTAAAGATGATGCACAAGAAAGCCCGAAAACAGTTTGCTGAAAACAAGCAGACTAAGGACATTACTGTAACCATGTCCTGTGGTCGTATGAGACCAAGTTAAACGTATTTGGTTCAGATGGTTTCAAGCGTGTGTGGCGGCAACCAGGTGAGGAGTACAAAGACAAGTGTGTCTTGCCTACAGTCAAGCATGGTGGTGGGAGTGTCATGGTCTGGGGCTGCATGAGTTTTATTGAGGGAACCATGAATGCCAACATGTACTGCGACATACTGAAGTCAAGCATGATCCCCTGAAAGAGAGAGGAGGAGTTGGATTCCCAGATCCAATGGGCTATTATGATGCCTCACATTTAGCACGAATAGTGGACTGGTGCACACATCAGGAAGACAAACCATGGGTCAATATGGAATGGGAGGTTAGTGATATTCCCCTAGAAGGAATGGCTTGGCTAGCGGAGATCAATATACCCCAGAGTGAGAAAAAAACACCCAATGATAAATGCTACAATCAGATCTATCAGAAGGATAAGAAAGAAAACAAAGTTGTTAAAATGTATTGGCCCAATGACACCCGTTCTGGGTAATCCGAGTTTTGAGCCGGGTCTAACAGACCGATGTTTTAATAATTTGAGACGGAAGGGAGTCAGCAGGCTGACACATTTTATGATAGATAATCATGTAATGTACAACGAGGAGATGGAGCAAGCATATGGGGAAGACTTAGACTTATGGAGACGAAACCAGTTGAGAACTTTTATAGGATCCCTGAAATTGCGAGGGGAAGAGATAGGGATACCGTCGAAATTTGAGGAAATATGTTTAAAAAGAGAACCAAGGAGACATATGTTATCATATATGTACAATTTAGTGATCGACTCAGAGGCACCAGAAGAACTTGTTTTCATGCAGGCGTGGGAAAGGGATCTGGGTACAAAGTTTTCGGAGAAACAGAAAAATAAGATTTTCTTATTCACGCACAAGGCGTCAATAGCATCTAGGTATCAGGAGGGGGGATACAAAGTATTGACCAGGTGGTATAGGACACCAACATTATTAAATCGGATCTTTCCCCAAGTATCAAACGTCTGTTGGAGATGCCAAAAAGCAGAGGGTACCATGATACATATTTTTTGGGGCTGCCAAAAATTAAAAGAATTTTGGAAGATGGTCTCGGATACAACTCGGGAAATTACCGGGGTGAGTCTTGGAGACAGACCAGCAGCATTTTTACTATATGATATCCCACTATCCCTGGAGAAATATAAGCAATCCCTGTTAAGGCATCTGATTACGGCAGCAAAGGCTTGTATACCCATTCTAAGGAAGAGTACAGTACTCCCAACAAGGGCACAATGGTTGAGCAGAATAACAGAGATCCAACTGATGGAAAATCTCACAATGGGGATGAGGGAGAGAGAGGAGGAGTACTGGAGGATCTGGACCCCATATATTGAGTACAGGGAACAGAATCCCTAAGGAAGGGAACAGGAGGGGGGAGGGGAAGGATTAACCTCTTTTTTTTTCTTTTTTTTTGTAGTGGGGCCTGTGGGAGGGAAATGAGGGAAACTAGTACCCCCTTTTGGTTAAAATACTCCTCCGACGGATGAAATCGGTAAGTAAGATTACGTAAAGGGTAGTACTGGAGCAAGTGAAAGGGAGAGCTGATATGGTGATAGGTATAGGATGAAGAAAGTTTAATAAGGAGCAAGAGATGTTCAGTTGATGTGAAATACGGATGTTATGGTATATAAGATTTTGAAGAAGCTGTTTTTGTTTGTGGAAAAAAAAAATATATAAAATAAAATAAAGAATTATAAAAAAAAAAAAGCATGATCCCCTCCCTTCAGAGACTGGGCTGCAATGCAGTATTCCAACATGATAACGACCCCAAACACACCTCCATGATGACCACTGCCTTGCTAATGAAGCTGAGGGTAAAGGCGATGGACTGGTCAAACATTTCTCCAGACCTAAACCCTATTGAGCATCTGTGGGGCATCCTCAAATGGAAGATGGAGGAGTGCAAGGTCTCTAACATCCACCAGCTCTGTGATGTCGTCATAGAGGAGTGGAAGAGGACTCCAGTGGCAACCTGTGAAGCTCTGGTGAACACCATAAAAGGTGAAGAGTGCTTCCGCGCCACCAAATGTAAGATAAGGATAAACAATCAAATTAATGCTGCTTAATCTGAATAAGTAAATAAATAATTATATACCTCAAGTGGATGTGATAAAAAGTGATCAGTGCATAAATAAATAAATCAATAATACATAAATAAATATTCCAAAGTGATATTACACTAGTGGTAAAATGACAAAAATATTAGGCAAAGTGGTAAAAATACCAAAAATATTGTGCAATAATGCATTAGGTGAATGGTAGACAGAAAAGTAAACAAACAAGTCCCAAAGTGGATGATAAAATGTCCTTGTGTAAACAGATATCAAAACAAATAAGTCTTCACAGTCTTCTTATGTGGCTCTTCTATAAGTTGTGCTCACAGAGCGCTTACCTTATAGCAGGTATATAACAGCTTGTGTGGTTGTAAAAAATCCAGGGATGGTTTCTCTGTGTTAGTCTCCAGCTGTTGCCTGTCACTGTGGTTGTAGACGGTTTCACAGGATCTCTCCTCGATGTTATCCCAAGTGTAAAGCAGAAAGACATCCCATAGTGAAGTATATCATTGAGTTTAATTAAATAACAGCATAGAAAACTTACATAAAAGGATAGTAAAGCAAAAACAACGATTCATTGTTCCGTTCTTCTAGTGTTTCCTGGAACATCAAGTCCTTACTAGTTACGCCACACCACGTGGCTTCACCTCTGATGAAGCCACGTGATGTGGCGTAACTAGTAAGGACTTGATGTACCAAGAAACACTAGAAGAACGGAACGCTGAATCGTTGTTTTGCTTTACTATCCTTTATGTACGTTTTCTATGCTTTTATTTAATTAAACTCAATGATATACTTCACTATGGGATGTCTTTCTGCTTTACACTTGGGCTAACATCGAGGAGAGATCCTGTGAAACCTTCTACACCCACAGTGACAGACAACAGCTGGAGACCAACACAGAGGAACCATCCCTGTGGCCGTAGTGCCACATGTGTGCAATCAATGGCCCCCACGGTGCGTGGGAATCCTGCAATCATAAAGAAATCCTGCATTGCCTTCTGCCGCAGATACTCATGGGGGGGTCTGATGAAGTGGTGGGACATGCGTTTGAGGATTGCGGGGACAACCTGGTGCACACATCTGCTCATGGTGGATTGTGACATCCCAGCCACGACTCCACTTGTACGTTGAAAAGATCCACTTGCAAGGAAATGCAGTGTTGCCAGTACCTTGACCAGTGGCTGCACTGCATGTGCACGATGTGTCTTGCTGGTGATGTCATCATGAAGGGTTGTGGCTAATTCTAGGATGGCAAACAGGGATGAATCTGAAGATGCGATACACCTCTGAATCACCCATGCCAAAGAAGTCCATGCGCATGCAGTATATCCTCTCCCGTGCCCTCCTACGAGTCGGTGGACCCATTAGTAGTGCTAGGACCACAGCTGCCCCTGGCAGGTTGGCATACAGATGTGTTGTCCTGCAAGTGGGGTTGCTCAGCTCGTCCGTAACGGTGCTGCTGTAGCTGCTCTCCAGCTGACCTGTGCCCATCTGGTGCAAAGATAAACCTGCTTATTGAAGGAATAACTTTAGGCCGGACGTAGACTTACACGCACCGCGCGTAGCCTGCGTCGGGCGCACGTACATGCATTGAATCGCCGTATCTCCCTCATTTGCATATTTGAATAGGAAATCAATGTGAGCGCAAGATGCGTCGAGCGTAAATATGCGCCCACGACACTCCGGCGTAGTAAAGTGTAGTCGGTTGCATAGATACGACGGCGCATATTTACACTTACGCCGCGTATCTGTAGATACGCCGGCGTAAGTCTTTCTGAATCTGGCTAATAGCCTTTATTTTTGGTATTTAACACTGTACAATAAATAGGACTATTTGAACCGGAAAAACTCGGCATAAAAACTTTTTTCATAAAACTGTGATAAACTAAGTGGCAGGTAAAGGGATTTTGAGAGAGTATTGTTATAGTATTGATTAATGCTTAGGCTTGTCCTAGCACTTAATGTAATCATTTGATTACAATTTTATAATTTACTAGAACATTCTGAGCAGTCACTTTTTGTCTCTTTTTGTGGTGTTGTACTGCTAGAGCTGAAAAAATTATTGTTCCATCCTAATATAAAAAAATGTATAGAACCTGCACATACTTTGTCACAGAGGTAAATTGTATTGCCTCTTAGAACAGATGTGTATTTTAAAGAAAAGGCATTGAACTAAATGCAGCAATTCATATCACTCAATTCATGTTCCAATGATCTGACTTTGAGATTACATCATTGCTCTCACACTAATTAGGCTTGACAGAGTAAAATCAAATTGCATTTTGTAAAAGAATGAGTATTTTCTAAATAATACATTTTTTATTATTTTTGAATTGTTTTGTGCTTTATAAATATTCTTCAAAAACTGCCTAAAAAATAAATAAAACAAATGCTGGGCTGATAGTTATTTTTACTTAAGCAAACAGTTGAGCATGCAAAACATTGGACCCATGAAATCTAAGGCAGACCTTCTGCTGCCAGAGCTGAATAATATTTTTCAACCTGTCAATTAAGTAGACGTTTATATGTGAAAGCATTCTCAGAAGATTTCCATGTTTAATAAAACCTTTCCTAGTCTTTCATTTTGTCTGTCACCTGTCAACCCTGTGTGGTCCCTGCTGATTTCTTTTCATTTTTCATTCCTAGAGTCCCTTGTGTACTTTTTCTGATCTCTGCTTCTGTTGGAGCTAGTCCAGTCAGGTTCCTTCACCTTCATTTTCACAGCTGTAAAGTAGTTCATAGCTATGGATGGCTGCCAGACTATTCCCCTTTGCCCAGATCATAGATGCTTTGATTTCCCAAGAGAACACTCTAAGATTAAATATATAAATCTAGTGCTATATGACCTTGCCCCCACTTGCTCACTACAGCTGGTCAATGTGAACATATATACATAGACTTTTTCAATGATTTTTTTTTTTAATCAAAGGATCCCAAAAGGTTCTCATGATTCAATTAAAAAAAAATTATTATTATATAGGTTTTATATAGCGCCAACAGTGTGTGCAGCGCTTAACAAAATAAAGGCAGACACTACAGTTACATTACAATTTGGTACAAGAGAAATCAGAGGGCCCTGCTCATTAGAGCTCACGATCTAAAAAGGGAGGGTCAATTGATACAAAAGGTAATAGCTGTGGGGGATGAGCTGATGTAGGAAGTAAAACAGTGTTAGTTAGAAGCAGGATAGGCTTCTTTAACCACTTAAGGACCGCCTCCTGCACATTTACGTCGGCAGAATGGCACATGCACGTACAGGTACGTGCTGTGCTATTGTCCAGCCGGAGCTGAAGAACGGGGAGAGCCATGTGTAAACACGGCTTCCCCATTCTTCACTGTGGCGGCGTCATCGATCGTGTGATCCCTTTTATAGGGATACACAATCGATGATGTCACACCTACAGCCACACCCCCCTACAGTTGTAAACACACATGAGGTCACACATAACCCCATCAGCGCCCCCTGTGGTTAACTCCCAAACTGCAACTGTCATTTTCACAATAAACAATGCATTTTAAATGCATTTTTTGCTGTGAAAATTACAATGGTCCCAAAAATGTGTCAAAATTGTCCGAAGTGTCCGCCATAATGTCGCAGTCACGAAAAAAAAACGCTGATCGCCGCCATTAGTAGTAAAAAAATTTTTTTTTATAAAAATGCAATAAAACTATCCCCTATTTTGTAAACGCTATAAATTTTGCGCAAACCAACCGATAAAAGCTTAATGCGATTTTTTTTACCAAAAATAGGTAGAAGAATACGTATCGGCCTAAACTGAGTAAAATATTTTTTTTTATATATTTTTGGGGGATATTTATTATAGCAAAAAGTAAAAAATATTGCATTTTTTTCGAAATTGTCGCTCTATTTTTGTTTATAGCGCAAAAAATAAAAACCATAGAGGTGATCAAATACCACCAAAAGAAAGCTCTATTTGTGGGAAAAAAAGGACGCCAATTTTGTTTAGGAGCCACGTCGCACGACCGCGCAATTGTCAGTTAAAGTGACGCAGTGCCGAATCGCAAAAAGGGGCAAGGTCCTTTAGCTGCATTTTGGTCCGGGTCTTAAGTGGTTAAGGATGGGCCGAACACCCCCCAGTTCGCTTTGCACTAGAACTTGCTGAACAGGCAAAAAATTTGTTCGACCACACGAAGACCGTTAAAGTCTATGGTATACGAACATGAAAAATCAAGAGTGCTAATTTTAAAGGCTTATATGCATGGTATTGTCATAAAAAGTGTTTGGGGACCTGGGTTCTGCCCCAGGGGACATGTATCAATGCAAAAAAAAGTTTTAAAAACTGAAGTTTTTTGAGAGCAGTACATTTTGTACTTGGGGGGGGTGTGTCTTTAGTATGCCTGTAAAGTGGCACATTTTTCCCGTGTTTAGAAAAGTCCCTGCAATAAAATTACATTTCTAAAGGAAAAAGGTAATTTAAAACTGATTGCGGCTGTAATGAATTGTCGGGTCCTGACAAAATTGCTAATTTTAAAGGCTTATATGCAAGTTATTGTCATAACAAGTGTTTGGGGACCTGGGTCCTGCCTCAGGGGACATGTATCAATGTCCCCTGATTAGAACAGTCCCTGCACAAAATTACATTTCTAAAGGAAAAAAAGTAATTTAACCACTTAAGGACCGCCTCCTGCACATATATGTCGGCAGAATGGCACAATCACATACAGGTACGTCCTCTTTAAATGCCCAGCCGTGGGTCGCGGGCGCACCCGCAACCCGGTCCGAAGCTCCGCGACCGTGGGACCCGATCGCCGCTGGAGTCCCGCGATCGGTCTCCGGAGCTGAAGAACGGGGAGAGTTGTGTGTAAACACAGCTTCCCCGTTCTTCACTGTGGCACTATCATTGATCGTGTGTTCCCTTTTATAGGGAAACACAATCAAAGATGTCACACCTACAGCCACACCCCCCTACAGTTAGAAACACACATGAGGTCACACTTAACCCCTTCAGCGCCCCCTTGCGGTTAACTCCTAAACTGCAATTGTCATTTTCACAGTAAACAATGCATTTTTAATGCATTTTTTGCTGTGAAAAAATGTGTCAAAATTGTCCGAAGTGTCTCCGCCATAATGTCGCAGTCACGAAAAAAATCGCTGATCGCCACTTTAGTAGTAAAGTAGCATGTGGCCTGGTACGGTTCAGGATGGAGGGGCCGCTCTCTTGTCCCCCCTCTTTTCCTGTGACCTGCCAGGTTGCGTGCTCGGATAAGGGTCTGGTTTGGATTTTTTTTTTCATTTTGCTTTGGGGTTGCCCTTAATATTCATACCAGACACAAAGGGCCTGGTAATGGACTGGGGGGAGGGGGGGGAAGCCATGTCGTTTTTTTCAATTACTTTTATCTGTATTGCCAGGACCCAACAATTCATTATAGCCACGAGTAGTTTTAAAAAAACTTTTTTCCCCTTTTAGAAATGTAATTTTGTGCCGGGACTGTTCTAAACAGGGGGGAAATGCGCCACTTTACAGGCATACTATAGACACCCCCCAGGTACGAAATGTAAAGGAATATTTCACTTTTATTGTTTCACTCTAAGCATTATTAAAATCATTGCTCCTGAAAAAACAGCTGTTTTTAAAACAGGACCCAGGTCCCCAAACACTTTTTATGACAACACCATGCATATAAGCCTTTAAAATTAGCACTTTTGATTTTTTATGTTAGTGTCCCATAGACTTTAACGGAGTTCTGCAGGTTTGGAATTTTTCCCGAACTCAGCATATTGTTCGGTGTTCGTCAGAACACCCGAACAACCAAAGTTCGGCCCGAACTTATGCTCGGGCTGAACCGATCGCCCATCCCTACTTGTTATAGGGCTAGTTTACACTTGCTTCAAAACATGGTTTGGGACATGCTTTGTTAAAGTTCTCTGAATGCCAGTCAAAGCTCCTTCACTAAATAAAATGGTTAGTTTACAGTCCTGTGTATATACTAAATAAAACTTGCACTAAGTGGAATGATGAATAGATTAACAATGAATAAACCACAACAGCTATTACAAAGGTGCTAAAAAGAATATGTGAATTAACAGCGCTAGCAGAATATCAGGTGAGATCAGGTGATTGACTCGGCCGTTGCAGAATATTCCACTTCTTTTCCTTCAAAAGCTCCTGGGTTGCTTTTAAAGTGCATTTTGGATCATTATGCATCTGTACTGTGAAGCGCCATCCAATCAACCTTGCTGTTTTTGGCTGAATCTGGGCTGACAGTAAATCTCTAAACACTGCAGAATTCATCCGGCTGCTTCTGTCACATCATCAATAAACACCAATGACCCAGAGCCACTGGAATCCATGCTTGGCCATCACAGTGCCTCCATGTTTTACAGATGACGTTGTGTGCTTTGGATCATGAACTGTTTCAAGCCCTCTCCACCTTTTTTTTTTTTCTTCTCATCATTTTGGTACAGACTAATCTTGGCTTCATCCGTCCAAAGAATGTTTTTCTATAACTGGTCTAGCTTTTTTAGATGTTTTTTTGGGCAAAGCCTAATCAGACTTTTCTGTTCTTCAGGCTTATGAATGGTTTGCACCTTGTGGTGAACCCTCTGTAGTTGCTCTTCTCTTGATTATAGACTTTGACAATGTAATGCCAATCTCCTGGAGAGTGTCCTTCACTTGTCTGGATGCTGTGAATGTGGTTTTCTTTACCATAGAGGATCCTGCGATCACCCACCACCGTTGTCTTTCGTGGCTGTCCAGGCTTTTTTATGTTGCTTTGCTCACTAGTGCATTCTTCTTTCCTCAGAATGTACCAAACTGTTGATTTTTGCCACTCCTAATGTTGCTACCTCTCTGATGGATTCGTTTAATTTTTGAAGCCTTACAATGGCCCGTTTCACATGCATGGACAGATTATTTGAACGCATGATGAAGGTCCACAGCAATAGATTCCAAATGCAAATACTACACTTAGAATTAACTCCAAACCTTTTAACTGCTTAATTGATGAATGAATGAATAAATAACAAAGGATTGGCCCACACCTGGCCATGAAACAGCTTTTGATTTACCGTATTTATCGGCGTATAACATGCACTTTTTCCCCCTTAAAATCAGGGGAAAATCGTGGGTGCGCATTATACGCCGATCCGCGCTGTCGACAACATATACCGAGCGCAGTACACTCGGCTCCGCTCGCGGTCACGCCCTGTCCCGCCTCCTAGCCTGTATGCGAGAGGAGCCGAGCCTAGCCGAGTGTACTGCGCTCGGTATATGTCGGCAGCAGCGCTCAGAGACAGCGCGGGAGAACACCACCAAGGCCGCCGGGCAAGACACCAACGAGGGGCATTCAAACTGAAAGTATTACTTTTTTTTCCCTTCTAGGTTTGGGGTGCGCGCTATACGCTGGTGTGTGCTTTACCCCGATAAATACGGTAATTGTCCAATTACTTTTGCTCCCTTGAAAAAGGGGGATGGCTATTTTTAAAGCGGAATTTAAGGCTTACCTGTAGGTGCAAGAAATATCTCCCAAACCTAAAAGGTTTAGGAGATATTTGCAAAAAATAGTGGCACCGATGTGTAAGGCACATGCGCCATAGACATCAGGTGCAGGCGCACTGAGCATGCGGATACTAATGGCATCAGTGACGTCATCGCTGCTCCGACCAGTCACAGCACTAGAGTAGCGATACCCGGGTATCATGGTGGCATCGGAGGAGGCAAACAAGGGCCGCTGCAGGGGGGCTTCGGTCTCAGGCAAGTAATTCATAATGAGCTAGTATGCTATGCATACTAGCTCATTATGCCTTTGTCATGAAGGTTGTCTTTTGAACTAGAGGGTTTACTTCCTCTTTAATATGACAATTTTGCGGGGGGGATCTTTTTGCAAAGAATTGTGGGGAGAATACAACTTAAAAAAACTCACCATGCATTATACTAAATACCTTTCTTTTTTTGTTTACAAAAGTTTTATTTGGAAGACAAGAAATACAACGGTTACATAAATTGCATGATATAGATACAGAGATGATGAGATTTATAGGAGTAGGACATACATGAGTATACAGTAAAGAAAATTGTCAAGCCATCGATTCGACATGAGGTAACGGATAATAGGTAAGAATATGGGGCAAAAGGGGGTTATCACGGATGAATAGATGGAGTAGACCAGTAAGACCATTTTTCGTTAAATTTCTGCATTCTATCAATAAGTGTATAATGTATTCTTTCTGATATTCTAATCATTTCCATTCTGGATTCGACCTGGGACCAAGGAAGATTTTGGGATCTCCAATTAAAGGCTATCATCCAGTGGATGGAGCTGATCAGGGAGTGAACTAGCCCAATGCAGGGGAGAGGGATGTCGGGGACGGTGTCAAACAATAAACAAATCTGGGGTGAAAGGGAGATTTTCTTTTTTAGAGCACATTCTAGTCTGGTGACCGTAGCACTCCAAACTTGGTCTAGGTGTTTGCAGCTCCAAAAAATGTGGAGGAAATCTCCTTGCTCCGGGCAACCTCTGAAGCAACACGAGGGGGAAGCGGGGTAGAAGGAATGTATTTTAGATGGGGTCATATACCATCTAGTTAGAAGCTTCAGGGGTGATTCTCTGTATGCTGCAGCACATGTACTTTTACGAAGGTTATCTATCATGTTGGACCAGGACTCCACAGATATTGTACATTTTAAATCAGCTTCCCATTTCAGCATAGGGCCCGACTTTTCTGATTGGGACAAGTTATTGAGGTAGTTATACATTATTGAGATCAGACCCTTATCTCTAGGAGAAGAGATGCAGATGTGCTCGAACAATGTACTAGGGGGTACCATAGGCAATGGATAGTGACTAGTATAAAAGTTTTGGATTAAAGAGTACTGAGGGAGTTCCAAAAATGGAAGATCGAACCTGGTCTGTAGAGTGGAGAAAGGGATAAATTTGGCGTTGAAAGTGAGGGATTTCAGAGTGGTGAGGTTATGGTCGACCCAGCGGTGGAATTGAGTGTTGTCCCGGAAAGCTTGAGGGAATCTATGGTCTCCTAAGAAGGAGGCCAGCGGAGGGGACATCGAGGAGAGTTTAAGAGTAGTTTTAAGTCTATTCCACAGCTGGATCGACTGAGCAACAATCATGTTGAGCTTAGGGAGCGTATGGTGTGGTTTTGAGTTAGTCCATAAAATGCCTTTGAGGTTAATAGGTGAGATGGAGGTCGACTCGAATCTCAGCCAGGGGATACTATCGTCTGGGGAGGACCACTGTGCCATATGAATCAGTCTGGAGGCTACAAAGTAAAGCCATATGTGTGGGAGTCCTAATCCTCCGTCACGTTGTGATCTATGCATTGTGGAGTATCCACATCTAGGTCGTTTATTATTATATATGAATTTATTGATTTCACGCTGCAATGCCTCGAGTCTGGTTTTAGGGACGTTAATTGGTAAAGATCTAAAAAAATATAATAATTTGGGGAGGATAGACATCTTAAATGCACAGATCCTACCCAGAAATGAAATGTGATAGGTAGACCAAATTTTCAACAAAGCGCTGATTTGGGAAAACAGGGGGAGGTAGTTGGATTTGTACAATAGGTTATGGGAGGCAGTGATATTTACGCCGAGGTATTTAAGTGATATTGGGGACCATATAAAATTGAAGTTTTTTTGTAAGTTACTTAATATGTCTGGGGGATAATTAATAGGGAGAATGGAGCATTTGTTGGTATTAACCTGCAGGCCGGAAAGTTTGTGGAATGAGTGAAGTTCTGAAAGAAGGTTAGGGATCGAGATAAGTGGGTCAGTGAGGGAAAGAAGAGCGTCATCTGCGTATAGACTAAGTTTAAATTCGTGTGGGCCCTCAATGTAACCTTTGATATTAGTATTATATCTTATAGCGTGAGCCAAAGGCTCGATGGCCAGGGCAAAAAGGAGGGGGGAAAGGGGGCAGCCCTGCCTTGTACCCCTGCTCAGGGGGAAGAATTCCGAGTTGTTTCCAGGGATTTTTATTCTAGTTTGAGGAAAATGGTATAGGGCATTGAAGCCATGAATGAATTTGTCTGAGATGCCGAATTTAGGTAGAAGGTGATTTAAATAGGACCAGTTTACACTATCGAATGCCTTATGGATATCCAGGCTAAGGAAACACAAAGAGCGGGAAGAAAGGTTGGCGTCCTGGATCAGATTAGTGACCAATCTGATGTTGTCCACTATTTGCCTACCTGGGATAAAGCCAGTTTGATCTGTGTGGATCAGTGATGTGATAACTGAGGACAATCTATTCGCGAGCAGTCTGCCGAACAGTTTGAGGTCGTTGTTGAGGACCGAAATGGGACGGAAATTTTGTGGAAGGGTATGGTCTTTCTGTGGTTTAGGTATAAGGGATAGGTTAGCCAGTAACATTTCTGTGGGGAAATAGCCACCTTGCAGGATGTGGTTGAACATTTTGGAGAGGCTAGGGGTTAGGAGAGATGTATATTTCTTATAATATATGGTTGAAAAACCGTCGGGCCAGGAGCGGTTGAGGTTTTAAGGGATTTTATTATATTAGAAATTTCTTCTGTGGTGCATGGTTCACTAAGGGAAGAAATCTGTGAGTCATTGAGTTTTGGTAAGTTAAGGGAATTCAACCAGTCTATGGAGGAGGGAGGAGGGTTTGTTTTAGGGCCTGAAAGAAGGTTCTCGTAGAAAGACGAGAAAATCTGGAGTACATCCCTTGGGTGGGTTACCATATTACCTTTATTGTCACGCAGTTTGTACACATGTGGGGGTTTAATGTCATGTTTGAGCTTCCTGGCAAACATTGCCGAAGAAGAATTGCCATGGAGTAGAAATTTTGCTTTGGAGAATCTAAGGGATCGTTCAGTGTCTTCTGATAAGATCGTGTTTAAGGCTTGGCGTTTAGAGAGTATGGATTGTGTTATTTCTGGAGAGGTATTACTGCCTAGCTTGTTGTAGAGGTCATTTAGTTCCCTAGTGAGGCTTTTAATTTCTATTAGTTTGGATTTTTTCCTGATTGTGGCAATATTAATTAAGTGGCCTCTCATGACGGCCTTGTGAGCTGCCCAGACTGAGGTTGGCAGCACTTCATCAGAGGTATTGTCCTGGAAGTATTCCTCTATATGAGTATATATTTGTTGAAAGGTTGTTGGGTCCGAAAGAAGGGAGTCATTGAGACGCCAATTAAAGGAAGTGGGGGGCATCCCCACCTGAGAAGTCTGAAATTCTACTATGTTATGGTCAGACCATGGGCAGGGGTGGATGAAGGCTTTCGATGAGTTCGCTAAAAGGATAGGAGTGCAGAAAATGTAGTCTAAACGTGCATAACAGTCATGTGGGTGCGAGTAGTGAGTATATTCTTTGATTCCTATATTATGTGCTCTCCAGGAGTCAATCAGCTGGAGTTTACTGAGGGAACGATTTAAGGATTTGGGAAAGGCTTTAGAAGAGGATATCACTCTGCTTCTATCTAGCGTAGGGTGAGATGTTAAGTTGAAGTCTCCTCCAATTATCAAGTGAGGTGAGTTGTATTGGTCTAGAGTGTCTAAAAACTTGGTAAAAAAGGTTGATTGAGCTTCATTGGGAGCATAGACTGAAGCAATTGTGACATTACGTCTGTCAATGGAGCCCTTTAGTATTAAAAATCTGCTATCAGTATCTTTGTATATATTTTGTATTTCAAAAATTATATTATTTCTGATAAAGATGGCTACTCCTCTGGACTTGTTGGCATATGTTGTATAGTGAAATTGGTTGAATGATTTATCAAAGTATTGTGGGTGATTGGCCTCAGAAAAATGGGTTTCCTGCATTAATATTATATCCGCCCCCAATCTCTTGTAGTGTTTAAAGGCCTTTTTACGTTTATTGGGGGAGTTGAAGCCCTGTACGTTGTGTGAGAAAATTTTAAGACCCATCTTTGGGTGGTTTGAAATTGCTAAGTGAGGGAGGAGTGATCAGTTTAATGGGGGTATTGACATAAATATTGAGGATGGTGGACAAGAAGAAAAAATTCCAGTATATCCTTGTCACCAGAACAATGTTGGGGAGCCTGAAAAAAGCACCAGGCACCACCACCACTATCCGGCGAAGTGAGGTGTTCAGTCTCTGAATAGAATAGAGTGTTGTACCATATCTGTTAAAGAACATACATAGAGAAATAACCAGTCTTCCGAAATTTAAACATTTTAAATGCAATGCCATATGGGCCAAAATATTAACAACATAAAGATACAAAAGTAGGAGGCATGGGGAATCCAAGTCACCCAGCCCAGAAAAAATACCTGAAGGACTAGATAGTCCTAGTTCTCCCTGCAGGGCCAGCAGCCCCCCACCCGTGGGGGGAGGGGCAGCAAGCCACACAGGCAGATCGGGGGTCAAACCAACGACGACGGATGCACCAGGCAGATATACGAAAAAAAAAGATAAAATATTATCTGGATGGTGCAAGAGGTGCAGAAAAAGCGAAACCAATAAAATATTCAGCCTAATTTGTATACATATATATATACCGAAATCTTCATTGAAACAAGACAAACAAATACTACAGTCTTTTTGATAAGTAGCCAGGAGAGAGAGAAAAAAAAAAAAAAAAAAAGGAAAAAAAAATTTTTTTAGACCCTCTGTACTTGAACATGGGCGTGTGGGGTTTATGGGCCAGTGGGTAAAAATAGACCACAGGCCACAGCAAAAATAAAAGGGGTTTTAAAGTTAATGTCCCATTATATTTTATTCAGCACAGGGGTCTGATGAGAGCAGCATATATAGGAGTAGCCCCTGTATATGTCCAAAGTAGAAGAACACTTGTTGTCTCCCTGAGGAAAGGGATTCATATCTGCGGGGGTAAAAATGGGTTGAAGGTGTCTTCTATGAAAAGTGAAGAAAAATAGTAGAAAATACAATAAAAAAAAAAAAAAAAAAAAAAAAAAATTAGGGGGGATATAGGAATTAGGAAGATTTAGAAACCCCAATAAAAAAAATATTGGATCTGTAAGGCACTTGATGAAATGGTATGACACCGTCTTCAGCAATAGAAAGTCTGGGATGATTTGGAGAACACGCCTTATTGAAGGTGCAATGATCTTATGGGTTTTGCAGGGCTTGCAGGTTTTGCAGGCTTGTTAGGTTAGTGTATAGGGGCCAGTGCCGTGTAAAAAAACAAAAAACAAAAAAACAAAATGTATAGAACTGGACTGCAGTATATTGAAAAGGAGAAACAAGAACTGCAATTACGCAGCGTGTATAGCTCTGGTAAGCTAGGAGGCCTGTTCACGGATAGGACGCAGCTGCCATCTTCTGTCTTCTCTCTGGTTACGTCTGGAAGATGGGGTAGACCAGATAGGCGATGATCTGGGGGTGACAGGAAGACGCTGGGATGGTTGTTGTTCTAGTAGGCCAAGCTTAACTAACAGCTCCTTTCCCTCAATGACATTATATACTATGTACGTTGTGCCATTGTGCATTATTGAAAGCTTGAAGGGGAAGCCCCATCTGTATTTGATCCTGGCAGTCTGAAGAATGCTTGTAACCTCTTTCATCCTGCGTCTGCGGTCTAAAGTAGCAGGGGAAATATCAGGGTATATTTGTAATCTGATTCCATCTAGCTCAATGCGATTGGAGTTTCTGGAGGCTCTCATAATATCTTCTTTAGTGATAAAATCTCTCATGCACATTATTACATCCCTGGGGGGGTTTTCTGGTGGTGGTTTGGGCCTAAGAGCTCTATGCATTCTGTCACATGCAAATGCTGACATTGGTTTGTCAGGGACTAGGCCATGAAAGAGCCTATTCATGGCTTGAGGTAAATCTGTGATAGATTCTGGGATACCACGCACTCTTATATTATTGCGTCTGTTTCTGTTGTCCAAATCCTCTATGTGAGCTTGCATAAAGGAAAAGCTGTCAGCCAGGGTCTCATAGTCTTTCCTGAGATCATTGTGTGCAAGAGCTAGTTCATCATGTTTTGTTTCAAGTATGTCTGTGCGTCCTCCAATGTTAGCAATCTCCAGGGAGAGAGCATTAGTAGACTTATGGAGCTCCTGTTCTAATTTATCCACCAGTTTTTCATAAATGGCAGTCAGGCTAGCGTCTAGATCAGCCTTAGAAAGCGGCTGTGTGTACTCACTGTTAGGAGCAGGGTTGTGAATGGAGCTGTTGCCTGAGGCCGCATGGTGTCCGGCGCCATTTTGGGTCATCTTCTCCACCGTGAGAAGAAAGTTTGTCAGCGAGTGCTGGGAGCGGCGGTTTCGCCCTTTTTTGCTGGATGGCATGCACCGGGATGTTCCGCGGGGGTGATGGGGTGTTTTGAGCCGTTTCGGTGAGGGAATAGCCCCGGGAATCCTGCCTGGACAGCCTGGTCAGACGGAGCTCTGCTCAGCTACGTCCGTCCCGCATCACGTCGCGCATGCGCCCCCTACTAAATACCTTTCAAATGTCTACTTTCCAAAAATTTGTGTGTGGGGGGGGGGGGGGTGTATTTGTACTTTTCTGACTTGTTAGGGTCTCAAGAAATGAGATAGGCCGTCAGTACATCAGGTGTGATACATTTTCAATATGCAAGGCTGGCAGTTACAATTACTCTGAGGATGGGACTTGTAGTTCTGCAACAGCTGGGGAGCTCCAGGTTGCCTACCACTGTTGTAGACTCCAACTTTAACCAAGACCAAATATTGTGCACTTATTTGGGTTATTTGTTTACCAAAGATATGTAGCAGTAGCAAAGAAAAAAGCAATTTTACATTTATAGTAGTGTTGAGCGGAATACGCCATATTCGATTTCGCGATATATCACGAATATATAGCCGAATATTCGTGATATTTTATCAAAAAATTTTTTTAGCGAACTTTCGCTAATGCGAATCTGATTGCGAAATTCCGCTAATGCGAAATTGATTGCGAAATTTTGAAACATTCAATTTCACCTGCCCTTTGGAAAAAGTGTGGTTTTACGTAATGGACCCTGCAACTAACAAGGTATTAATAAAATAAATACATTATTATATAGATTTGAGGGTTTACTTTGACCAATTTGTATATTGATTAGTTTAATAAATATTGAATAACCATAGATTTGGAAAATACAAGTAAACCGTTTACGTTGACATCTCTTAAATGTCTTGATGTTAAACAGTTATTATTCTCATTAAAGAGGTGAAATGCAAATGATGATGACACGGGACAAAAGATGGAAAATTCTTTGATAATAGATACACTGGAAAAACTGGAAAAACGCACAGAAACACTCCACTCTCTCCTATGACAACTGTGGTAGGAGAACTCTGATTGGCTCTGATGCAAAAGAAGGGCGGAGAAAGTATTCGCGAATATTCGGAAATCGAATATTCGCGATTGCGAATATTCGGCAACATAAAAGGATCGCCTCAGCTTAGCTACTCGGCCCAGGGTCTCTAATCATACCAGCAATGCTTTTAGACGTCGATGGAGATCACTAGGATGTGATCCGTTTTAAAAATAAAATTGAAAAAATACAAATATTCGGAATAGCGAATATTGGCCGCGAAATTCGAGTTATTCGCGAATATTCGAATATGCCATATTCGTAACGAATATTCGTGAGCAACACTAATTTATAGTGCAAAAAATAAAAACCCCCACAGGAGATCAAAAGAAAGCTCCATTTATGGGAGGGGAGACAAAAATGTCATATGGCTACAGAGTTGCATGACTATTTGTCATTCAAAATGTGAGAGCACTGAAAGCTAAAAATTGTTCTGGTTAGGAAGGGGGGTTTAAGTGCCCAGTGGGCAAGTGGTTAAAATAAAACAGTAATCAAAAAATGTATTTTGACTCATGAAAATTCCTCAGAAGTTTCTTAGTGATAAAAAGAATTATATGTATTCAAACCTTACACCCATTAGGACGTAGGCACCCTGGTGAGACGATACTATAATGTACTAAAGTTTTTTTTTTTTGTTAGCATTGTGCATATTTACACACAGTGGTATGATTAACATTCTGCGCTGAAATCAGTTAGGTTTGCAAAATCCACTCATTTTAAATTTAGACAGAGGACACAGTAGTGCACCCAACCTAAAAATGTAATAAAAAAAAAATAGGATTTTTTGTACTCACCGTAAAATCCCTTTCTCTGTCGTCCATGGACGGGGACACAGCCTCGTCAAGTCTTGACAAGTGGGTTATGTTCCCTGTTTACAGGAGAGGACTAGGCAGAAAAGATAAAATGTATCCGAATATCTAACCTAACAGAGTTGAACAGCCCCAGGGGGCAGGGCCTCCAGACATAACACACCTCCCTGCAGCATGCAGCCTCAGTGCAAAGCTAAAAGGAGGGGTGGGGGCTGTGTCCATCCATGGACGACAGAGAAAAGGATTATATGGGGAGTACAAAAAATTCTATTTTCTCTTATCGTCCATGGACGGACAGAGCCTCTTCAAGTCTTGACAAGTAAGACGTTCCCAAGCAGTGTCAAAAAACGAGGGGTGGAAATAGTATAAGTAAAAAAACACACAACTTCACCCCAAACAAGCAGTGCTCCTCAACGGAGGAGATGCAACTTTAAACAGCTGCCTGTAAAACCTTGCAGACCAAGGAAGCATCTAAAGATGCACTCACATCAACCTTGTAAAATTTGGAAAAAAAGTGTGAACAGACGACCAAGTCGCCGCTTTACACACCTGTGAGACAGACGCTTGATGTCAGAAAGCCCAGGAAGCTACCCAGAGAATGGGCCGCCAAAAGAACACAGCCAAGGCTGAAATCTGACCCTTAATGGTGCTTAAGGCAAGCTTCTGATCCACACCACGCTGTAAAAACAGCAGGATCCTGCACACCGAATACGTCCGTGGACGCCAACCCATCCCTTCGCACATAGAGATATAGGCCTTCCAGGTGCGATGGTAGATCCGTGCCCTCAACATGGTTGGAATGACCAAGTCGGAAAGACCTTAGTCCCTTAGAACCTGGCTTTCAATGGCCATGCCATTAAAGCCAGCGACTGTAAAGCAGGATGGAGTATGGGACCTTGAGACAGACGGTCCTCCCGCATTGGCATCCGCCACTAGGTGCACGAGATCGGCGTACCAAGGACGCCAGGGCCAATCCGGAGCAATTAGAATCATGGGGATCCCCTCAGCCTCCACTCTGCGGAGCAGCCGAGGAAGCAACTTCAATGGGGGAAAGGCATAAATTAGCCGTTACTGACCCCACGGGGCTACCAACGCGTCCGCCCAAGGATCTCTGGACCTACCAACGAACCTCGACACCTTGCAGTTGAGACGAGAGGCCAGGAGATCCACATCCGGTGTGCCCCACTTCCTGCAAAGGAGTTGAAACACCTCCAGATGCAATGACCATTCTCCCTGGTCCAGCATCTGGCGACTCAGGTAGTCTGCCTGCCATTTTTCCACACCTATAATGTAGACGGCCAACAGAGCCGTCACGCTTCTTTCTGCCCACCTTAGGATGTGAGCGACCTCGGACGCTGCAGCCGAGCTCCGAGTTCCCCCCTGATGGTTGACATAAGCCACTGCCGTGGCGTTGTCAGACTGGATCCTGATCGGGCAACCTCCTCGACCACGAGGAGAGGCATAGTCTGATCGCTCGAAGTTCCAAGACATTGATCGGTAGACGAGATTCTTCTAGAGTCCAACGGCCCTGGGCCGACTGGACACCCCCCAGCCCGTGAGGCTGGTGTCCGTCATAATCACTGTCCACTGAAAGGGAAGAAACAACTTCCCTGACTGAAGAGCCGGGGATCTCAGCCACCAATTCAGAGAGGCCCTGACAAGGTGGCTGACCTGAATCTGGCGATCCAGCGACAATGGAGATCTGTTCCATTTGGACAGGATCTCCCTCTGTAGTACTGGGCATATGGTACTGCCTCGAACAAGGACCTCATGACGCCCAGAACTCGCATACAAAAAAAAATAAAAAAATTGGAGAGACGACCATTTGTGGGATGCCAACACTCTCACTGCAGACTGAAGGGTCTGCAATGATTCCAGGGGTAGAAAGACCCTCGCTTCCGAGGAGTCCAGGATCAACCCTAGATATTCCAAACGCTGAGTTGGAACCAGGACCGACTTCTGAACATTCAACACCCACCCAAATTCTTGGAGGGTCTGGCTGGTTATAGACCTCCTTTAATTCTGAGCCAGAAGCTGCTCTCAGAAGAAGATCGTCTAAGTAGCACACAATAGCAATGCCTCGCTGTCTCAGCAAAGCTAGGATCGGTGCGAGCACCTTGGTAAAAACTCTTGGTGCAGACACCAGGCCAAAAAGGGAGGGCCACAAACGGATAGTGGTCCTTCCCGATCGCAAAACGCAGAAACCTCTGGTGACTTGCGCAGATTGGGACATGCAAGTATGCGTCCTTGATGTCCAAGGACGCCAGAAAGTCATACCGCTGAGCCAATGGATTCCATACGGAACTTCCTTACTTTCACAAAGGCATTTAGAGCCTTGAGGTCCAGGATTGGATGGACCCCGTCCTTTTTCGGGACCACAAACAGATTTCAATAAAATTCCTGAAACCTCTCATCCTTTCGGAACGGGTAAAATTACCCCGCAACTTCTGTACTGCCCCCAACAGGGCAGCCCGACAAGCCGGTAGGAGGGGGAGACCTGACGGAATGAATCTGTTCGGGGATAGGAAAGAAACTATCTTGTACCCCGAAGAGACCACCTCGCAGACCCATTGATCGGAGAGCAGAGGGCCACCGAGTCGTGAACGTGCAAAGCCGTCCCCCCACCCATGAGTCGGGCAGGGGCAGGCCTTCATGCAGTGGCGGGCTTGGGTGCCGGCTTACGCACCCAGGGACATTTCTGTCCCCCAGCTGAGCCTTTGTCGGCCTGGGAGGGTTTACCCGCAGACCCTGACTGACGAAAATACCACTTCTGCGTGTGAAAGGAAGGACCCGGCTTACGGTGGGGTTCCTTCCCCTTGGAGGACTAAGGGAGGAGCGTGCTCTTCCCTCCTGTGACATCCTTGATAATGTCGTCCAGACCCAAAAAGCCTCCCACCTTTGAAAGGCAAAATTCGCCAGGGCTTTTTTTTTTTTTTAGAGGCCTGGTCCGCAGACCAGCATTTCAGCCAAAGAAAGCGGCGTAAAAAAACACCGCCGAAACAGAAGCCCTGGATATCAAGGGTGCTACATCTAGTGAAGCATCAGAGACATAGACAAGGCCCTGGACCAGCTGGTCCGCCAGTCCAATAACTTTGGGTAGGAGTTGGTGCTCCTCCGCAGTCTGGCGCAAAACTTTTGCCCATTTAGTAAGTGTCTGAGACACCAGGGTAGTGGCCACAATAGGCCGCAAGGCAGACCCCATCATGGTAAACATGGAGCGGGTCAGTGATTCGGATCTCCCATCAGTCTGATCCTTAAAAGCAGGGGTTCCCTCTATAGGGAGAGTGGTCACCTTATTTAACCAGGCAACCGGAGGGTCCACCACCGGAGGAGAAGCATACTTTTTTTAAAAGGTTCTCCTCAAAGGGGTACCGAACCGCCAGGCGGTGAGGGACTACAAAAGCCTTCTGCAGCTTTTCTTATTCCGCATCAATGAATTTATAGGACACATAGGGAAAAACCTTCACAGAGCGGTCTGATTTGTGTGATCCAAAAAAGACAGAGCCCTCAGCGGAAGCCTCAGCTGCACTATCCAGCTTAAGGGAGTCCCTTACAGCATTGATAATTTTCCTGACAAGTGCCTTATTATGCACCGACCCAGTTAAGGGGTCTTCCTCAAGCAAGGCCCTGGTCCACATCTTCAGATAAATCAGAACCAGGTACCTGAGCCATAGCCAGGTCCTGGTCTGAATCTTAGCTATTCCCAGGGGATAGCGGGGGCACTTTTTATCCCCCTTACGTCCGCACGTCGCTTCCCACCCTGGCAACAAATGTTTTCAGGACTGCGACAAAGTGTCTATAGGAACCGCAGGTGCACAAGCACCAGCTGCCACCTCTGTCATGTTTGGGGAAGAAGGACCAGATACTGACTCCCTTAAGGAAGCTCCCAGGGCCCTGTTCAGACCTGAACAAAAAACCCACCCTCCTGCTGCGCTGACCGGGGAGTTACCCAGGAGACTCACCACCACAGGAGGAGACTGCTCAGCGCCGCTGCCCGTCCTCAGCACATGTGAGAGGAAGAAAGACCGTGAGGTAACTGCAATCGTGGGAACGGCGCCGCAGGAATCAGCACTAGAGGCCGAAGGCTCAGGCAAGATGGCCGCCAAACGCTGCATATGGAGCCTGACGCGGCCACAGGAAAATGGCCGGCCGCAATAGTAAGCTATACCATAGCTTGGGTACAACAAAATGGCCACCAACGGAATTTTCAATAAAAACTGAAAATCACCCCAAAAATGGCGGCAAAACGCAGCATTTAAAAAAAATAAAAGCCTTAAGAGGCTACACAGGTCCAAAACTCCTCTAGAAAAAAAGACCCCCAGCATTAAACCAAACATAGGCCAGACGCACAGTCCCCTCAGTAAGGTGCCCCCCCCCAACAGCAGTAATGTAATACAGCAGAGGGAAAAGGGAGCAGGGAAGGGAGGCTAGGCCCAAACACCAGGATTGCTCAGCCGTACCACCCCATCTAAGCGGGAGGGACTGTACCTACCAGTCCACGCGAGGACTCATTCCAGACAGGCATACAACCGCGTTGGAGGTAGCTGTCGGCCCGGTCCACTGTGAGTGAGACAACACCACAGCCCAGTCATATGTGGACCTCGGAGCAAAGCTCACCGGCCACCCCAGGAGTCATGGGGCATGTCGTGGCAGACCCAGCCTCTTTGCAAAGGTGTGCTCAAGCTCGCTAGCTGGACTGAGAAGACTACAAGGATCTATAATATCCAGCCTGTCTCTCAGCCGACAGTTGATAGAAGTCAAAAATACAAATAAAAGCTTTTCCTCTGGGCGCTGGGCCCAAAAGGGAGCCATACGTCCTCCTTTGCTAGGCAGAATGAAACTGAGGGACCGCCCCCTGGGTGGGGCTGTTCAACTCTGTTAAGATGACATGTATCTGAATATCTAACATGTTTCTGCCTAGTCCTCTCCTGTAAACAGGGAACATAACCCACTTGTCAAGACTTGAAGAGGCGGTGTCTGTCCATGGACGATAAGAGAAAAACAACCCACACACAGCAGTTTAGCACAAAGACAATTTAAGCTACATTATAAATACATTTAGAAAGTAGTAGAATTGTTTTTATTCAATTCAGAAAATGTTGAAAAATACTGGACATCATTTCAAAATTGAAGAGTACATTTAGGATGAGTAATTACAAATACAGTGCCTTGAAAAACTATTCATACCCCCTTGAAATTTTTCACATTTTGTCATTTAACAACCAAAAACATAAATGTATTTTATTGGGATTGTATGTGATAGACCGACACAAAGTGGCACATATTTGTAAAGTGGAAGGAAAACTATAAATGTTTTTTCAAACTTTTTTTTACAAATAAACATCTGAAAAGTGTGGCGTGCATTTGTATTCAGCCCCCTTTACTCTGATACTCCTAACTAAAGTCTAGTGAAACCAATTGCCTTCAGAACTCACCCATTTAGTAAATAGCATCCACTTGTGTGCAATTTAAAGTGGAGTTCCACCCATAAATAGAACATTACATCAGTAGTTTTAAAAAAAATGTCATTAGTCCTTTAAGAAAATTTATTTTTTTAGATGCCTTCAAAGTGTTGTTGCTAGGCAGAAGAGTTAATCTTCCCTCTTCCTGCACCTAGGTGCTTAAGCTTCACCACACAGTCTCCTGGGAATGTAGTGGGTGTAACTTTCCAGGAGTCTGTGCACTCCCCAGTCTCGAAGAATCATGTGACTTGGACAGTACAGGTGCTGAAACCTGATCTGAAAACTATTACATTGCTTGTCCAGCACTGAGCATGTGCGAGATCTGCAAGGCTGAATCCAGGAAGTCATACAGTCTGGCTTCATGATGCCCACACTTAAGATGGCCCCAGTCAATTTCTATTTTATAAAGTGTCTAAATACTGTAACAACCTAACAAAACGGACCTTAGTTTACAGACTAACTTTACTAGAATACATTAAGCTTGTGTATTACAGGGGTATTTATATTTAAAAAGTGAAATTGTGGCCGGAACTCCGCTTTAATCTCAGTATAAATACAGCAGTTCTGTGAAGCCCTCAGAAGTTTGTTGGAGAACCTTAGTGAACAAACAGCATCAGGAAGGCCAAAAGGAACACACCAGACAGGTCAGGGATTAAATTGTAAAGAAGTTTAAAGCAGGGATAGGTTAAAAATAAATAAAAAAAACACTCTTTGAACTCACGGAGAACTGTTCAATCCATCATCCAAAAATGAAGAGAATGGAACAACTGCAAACCTACCATGACATGGCCGTCTACCTAAACTGACAAGCTGGGCAGGGAGAGCATTCATTAGAGAAGCAGCCAAAAAGCCCATGGTAACCTTGGAGGGACTGCAGAGAGCCACAGCTCAGGGGTGGGAGAATCTGTCCACAGGACAACTATTAGTTGTGCACTCCACCAATCAGGCCTTTATGGAAGATTGGCAAAAAGTAAGCCACTGTTAAAAAAAAAAAAAAAAAAAAGCTATAAGAAGTCCTGTTTGCAAGACATGTGGTAGACACAGCAAACATGTGGAAGAAGGTGCTCTGGTCAGATGAGACCAAAACGTTACCTTTTGGCCTAAAAGCAAAAAACACTATGTGTGGCAGAAAACTAAAACTGCACATCACCCTAAACACACCATCCCCACCAAGAAACATGGTGGTGGCAGCATCATGTGGGTGTGATTTTCTTCAGCAGGGACAGGGAAGCTGGTCAGAGTTGATGGAAAGAGCCAAATGCAGGGCAATCCTAGAAGAAAACCTGTTAGAGTCTGCAAAAGATGTGAGACTGGGGCGGAGGTTCACCTTCCAGCAAGGCAAGGACACTAAACATACAGCCAGAGATACAATGGAATGGTTTTAAATCAAAGCATATTCATGTGTGAGAATGGCCCAAAGTCCAGACCTAAATCCAATTGAGATTCTGTGGCAAGACTTGAAAATGGCTCCACTCTGCCTCCAACCTAACAGAGCTTGAGATATTTTGCAAAGAATAGGCAAAAATGTCACTCTATATGTGCAAAGCTGGTAGAGAAATCCCCAAAACAACTTTCAGCTGCAATTGCAAAGAAAGGTGGTTCAACAAAGTACTGACTCAGGGGGGCTGAATACAAATGCACGCCTTTTCACATATTTGAAAAAATTATTGAAAACCCATTCATCATTTTCCTTCCACTTGTATTTCACAATTATGTGCCAGTTTGTGTTGGTCTATCACATAAAATCCCAATAGAATCCATTTACATTTTTGGTTGGAACATGAATACTTTTTCAAGGCACCAATTCAAATGACCCCATTGTGGGGGGGGGGGGGGGGACTAAAAAACCTAATGCATAGCATAAGATGTCTATTTCTGACTGTTCTCCCCAACCCAAAAGAGCGATGCAAACTTTCTCCACTATTGTCATAAAAGACTTTGCCAAGAAAGCACCCGACCTGACACTTGGGCTTTGCAAATGAGCACAGCATTACTGGTAACTGTTACATAAGCTACATTCTCAGAAGTAGCAGATGTCTGTTGCATATCTAGTGCCAGGGGAGTAGAGGTCGAGGCAACAACAGGGACCTTTTGTGCCAGGATTTTTTTTTCTCTACTTAGTGGTTTTTTTTTTTTTTTTTTATAAAAAATGAATAGTTTATAGATGGATAGCACAAAAATTGCATTCTTTTAAAAGTCAGTCGACACCAAATCTGACTAAATAAATCCTAGAAAAAAAAAAAACTTTATAAATATTGCTGAGCTAATTACATAGGGAATTTATACTTCACAAAAGTAGTGCAAAATGTTGCCATTACCGATTTTTTGTTTGAATGCCAGCACACGTGTGGAAGTTAATGGTTGGTGCTGGTTTTCAGCCTTATGTAAAAGGTTGGGAAAAAAAAAAAAAAACTCAAAATGTAATAGTTCTGCCTAGGAGCAGGCAAACAGATGATGCTGCAAGATTTATCGTTAACCACAAAATCTTTTCTTTTTTTTACCCCCTATGTGACCAGGCCATTTTTTGCTATTAGGCGCTGCACTACTGGTAAATGTGCGGTCATGCAATGCTGTACCCAAACTAAATTTATATATGTTTTTGCACATTTTGGTGGTATTGGATAACCACTGGGTTTTTTATTGTTTGCAATATAAACAAAAACTCAATATTTTCTACTGTTCTAAAACATAGCCAATTGAAAAAATAGAATACATTTTGGCCCAAATATATTAAGAAATGTTTAGATTTGTTTAATTTTGCTACATGTCTTTGATAAAATAAAATCCTAATAAGTATATATTGATTGTAATCCATGGTATATATACACTGGAATTTTTATATACCAATAATGGCGGTGATCAGAGGCTTGTAAATGGGACTGCATTAGTGTGGCGGGAAATCTGACAATAACGGAACTGGCGGGGGGACTTTGAACTGCCACTGACCTCACCAGTGACATTAACACATTATCACTGTACTAATGACACTGAATGGAAAGGGGTTAATCTAGGGTGCTCAAAGGGTTACCCGTGTGCCCAACAAAGTGTAATGTGTGTAAAGTGTGCTGCTTGCAGGGGTGAGAAACTGACAGATCACTCCACCTGTACAGAGCTCTGGGCTGTGAATGTGCACAGCAGATGAGCAGGTTCCGGCCGTGAATAATGGGCTGGGACTCGCTGACAGGCTCCCGCTACGTACAATTACAGTGGGTTGCCGGGCAGAAGCGGGCACGCATGTGCACGCCCTAAACCCAGAAGTAGGCAACGTACAGGAACGTCGCTTTGCCAACACCCCCTGCAGTACATTGCAGGCAGGCAGCCAGCAAATGGTTAAAGCTAGTTTCATTGTTACTAGGGCCCGATTCCCCAACTTCAGAACTAGGCTTCACCAATTGTACTTCCCCTCTCCAATTTGAGTGACTCAGTTGTCAATAAGGGCTCTCTGGTTAGGATAATGGCAGTGGCAAGGCTTTTTTCCTAAATGTAATGCCAGGTTTATTTTCACTTTGTCAGTGCTGTATAAACTATGACAGCAGCAGGAGTACAGGGAATTTGTTTGCCACCGGAACAAAATTAAGTCAAGCTGAGCAATGCTCAGCCATTCACAGGAAGCCTTGTATTTGTATCAGTGAATACAAGGCTTCCTCTGATTGGCTGAAGTGTAGAGGCAAGCAGATGACGCTACAATCTCTACCCCTGGCAGGCAGAGGTAGCCTAGTATTTATTAATAAAATACAAGGCTTTTTTGTAAATGTCTGAACAGCTTTTGCCCAACTCTGTCTTGACAGCAGGCTGGAACACAGCGTTTTATACTGTTTCTATGTAGCTAATGCTATGTAGCACTGCCAAAAATGTAGAGGCCGATCTGCTGGCAGCCTAAAGATTTAGTGCTGCTCAGGGGCTTCAGAAAAAATGGCAGCCTCCAGCAAGAAGAAACAGTAACAATGCTGAGACAATTTACAGAACACGCCAATTTTGGTAGCATAAATATTAATTTGGAATGTATGTTCCTTGCTGAAGAACATTTTTTTAATCAAGGTATGAGTGAAGTTTTGCTTTAAATTAGGGCCCACTAGGAAAGTATAAACCGCAAAAAGGAGGGATTTTCTTACTAGCAAAGTTAATAGTCGGCATCATGTGCTGTATTGGTCTTGGGCACAGGTTTTAATTTTAAGAAAAAGAAAAAAAAAAAAAAAAAAAATTGCTGAGGTGTTCACTATTGGAGAAAAATCTATAACAAAAACCACTAGACCAAATACAATTTGTGAACTGTACCCATTACAGAAATATGCAACATGTATGTGCAGGTAAGCTCAGATTGAAAAAAAACATATCTGCAACAAAAACAGTTTGACCAAATCCAATAAAGGACAGATGTGAGGGGAAAAAAAAAATGCAATTAATAGTCTTTTATATTTTCTTTGTTCTCCCCATCATTCTGCTTGAGTAGCTGGATCTCATTTTCTAGTTGCACAATAGCACGCTCAATCTCATAGTTCTTACTTACAAGGGATACCCACCTAAAACAAAAAAAAAAAATATAGGTTACATTCACTGAGAATTGATGAACATTTTATGTTAAAATGAACTTATATGATAAATACTAATATATTGAGCATTTTTCTCTAGTCAAACTCCAGAGCCCCCTCCAGCTTTGAATCAAATACACCAAAAAACGTACAACACAAGATAACATGCTAAGATGGCGTCCCTTAATGCAGAGTTTCGCCAAAAGTGAAGCTGCTGACTTTTAATAATCAGACACTCCCCTGTCCCACGGTCCAGTAATGCAGGCATACGAAGCCCCGCTCCTCTCCACGGTGCTGCCATTCTTACTGTGGGGTGCCCGGCTGTGGCCGAGCGCTGCAAATGGCTGGACAATCTTCTGGGACCTGTGAACTTACCTCCAGCGCCCGCCACAGATATCTGCTCTTCTACCCCCCCCCCCCCCCCAAAAAAAGGACATGCCAAACGTGGCATGTCAGGGGGTCACCGTCACTTAAAGCGAAAGTTCCATTTTTGGGTGGAACTCCGGTTTAAGCTCACAAAAAAAAAAAAAAAAGCAGAATAGTGGCACTTTATAGCAAAATCATATGGGGGCGTCTGAAATGTCCAGTCTTTTTAATCACCTCAGTACTAGCCTGTTATAACTTCACTACTGGGTACATCTTCAGTTTACTGTGCAGTGATAGATTTGCTGACAATTACATTGAAGCCAAATGAATTGTTTTGGTGATATTTAATAATCACTGTTTTGTTTTACTAAAAATATTATATAATATATATCCAAATATAAAAGGCCAAAATGTAAACACACACACACACACACACACACACACACACACACACACACACACACACCTTTCAGTTATAAAAACAAATAAATATAAGTATTTGGAACAAAAGCAGTCACCCCAAGGTGATATAATTTTTTTTGCCACAATCTTTTATAAGAGACATGCTGGCATTGAGGTGATTAAACTTCTTTAAGACTACTTGTGAAAAATTTTTTTTTAATAAATTAGACCTTGGTAATGGTTCACTAGATAAAGTGCATCATTAAATATTAAGATATAAAAAGAAAAGAAGAAAAAAAAAGCCTCCCGCAAATGTTTATCAACATTGCTCAGCGATCACAATGTATCATTTGGTTCTTTTAAATCAACAAGATGAACTTCGGTCTGTAAATGGGGGCAGTTTAACAACTTAAAGACTAAGGGCCAGATTCAAATAGAATTGCCCTGGCGCAGCGTATCAGAGATACGCTACGCCGCCGTATCTTACCTGGCTCCAAGTCGAATCCAGGAAGATTTTTCGCCGTAAGTTACGGCGGCGTAGTGTATTTCTCGGCGCATATTTCAAATTGGGCTGGTAGGGGGCGTGATTCATTTAAATGAAGCGCGTCCCCGCGCCGATTGAAATGCACATGCTCCGTTTCGAAATTTCCCGCCGTGCTTTGCGCGAAATGACGTCGCACCGACGTAATTTTTTGAACTTAGACGTGAGTTAGGTCCTTTCCTATCCTCGGACGACTTACGCAAAAAAAAAAATCAAAATTCAACGCCGGGAAAAGCCGACTAGCGACGACGTAAGAGAATGCGACGGCCGCGCGTACCTTCGTGGATCGACGGAAAAAGCTAATTAGCATACCCGACGCGGAAAACGACGCAAACTCCACCCAGCGGGCGCCGAAGTATTGCACCTACGATCCGAAGGCGTACGCCTGTCGGATCGAAGCCAAAAGCCGTCGTATCTTGGTTTGAGGATTCAAACTAAAGATACGACGCGGCAAATTTGAAAGTACGCCGGTGTATCAGTAGATACGCCGGCGTACTTGCTCCGAGAATCTGGCCCTAAGCCTTTGCCTGACACCTGTAAGGAGGAAGGAGCAGACTCTCAGATGAACAGTGGAGTTGATTTACTAAAACTGGTGTAGCTGTGCATGGTAGATAAAAATTGGCCTCCGAATGTTCAATTAGGCTTTGACAATAAAACCTGGAAGCAGACTTGTTTCTATGCAGAGCTGCAACAGATTTTGCATTCCCAATCAAGCCCATTGTGTTTTTTTTTTCTACTATGCTCCCCCCCCCTTCCTTGCAAAAAACAAACAAAAAAAAACATTGTTGACCCCAACTTAGGGGGTACCAAGGAGCTCAAGTCTCATCAAAACTCAATACAAAAACATTGTCCGGTGGTCAAACTCTGAAACAGTAAAAAAATGGATATTTAAACTTGAAATGGACAGATCCCTTTTACAGTATAGGTATCAGTATTTTGATCAGCCAAGCCAATTCACCTATTCCCACCTCTTTTGTAGGGTCAGAAGACTGTAAACTGTATACAGTGCTCCCAAAACGAACTGCCCATTGAAATGAATGGGCAGCGCCCAAACACAGGTTTTTAACAGGTTTTTAACCCATTCGTTGGGGTTAAAAGCACTGCTAAAACGAGAGGTGCTTTAGTGCTAATGCGGCCCCAGTGTAAAAGGGGTCTTACTGAGTGTTTGCAAAAATCTCTTTTCACTTACGTTGACTCCATTTCTCTCAATTTGGCACCCGATGTGAGTTGAGAGTTTTTTCTCTGCCAGTTCAAATCCTGAATACGTTTTCTAGAAGGAGAGAAAAAAAAAAAAAAAGAAGGGGGGGGGGGGGGAAATGAAAATATCACTAAACAAATTCACAAGTGTAATTAAAATTTTACTAACTGCAAAAGAAAAACCTCAAACCACCCCCTACATTGTTCTAGGCAGCCTTTAATGCCTTTACCACATCATCAAACCCACTGCACATATTATCCTGCTACTTCAGGGTTTGGGGGAAGCATCTCTTTCAAAGTTAAAGTTTAAAACATAGTGGCAGTATTTCCGAACAAGGTTTATAAAAAATTAACGTGAAAGGCTCATCCTCCCCTCCTTATAAAAAAAAATGATAGATTATATATAAAAAATGATTTTTTTTTTTCTTACCCAAGTTCTTACCTTAATTTTTGAAGATCTTTTTGTGCAGTTTCAATCATACGCACAAGGTTCCTAAAAAAGACAACAATCAGAATATCAGACACTGGACACAACAGACCCATTTATATTATACCTTCAAGTATGATCATGGAAAGGCAGATGTCGGGGTGAACGTGAAACTGAAAGGTGAACATTCACTGCCGATTTAAAGTGAAGAACACAATTAAATATCTTAGCATTCTCTTGAGCAAAACTCCCCAGCCTGGCCTGCTCCCCTCCGATTTCTCCTCCATCACAAATCCCTTCCCTAGCCCCATTTTTTCTCCCCACCACTGCACTACATAGCTATCGCCACAAATCTTGCCACCCCCATCATTCCAGTCATGCGATAATCACCCTAGATCTCCAGAGATCTTGGCGTAAGGGTGCCATAGGTACATTTTGCTTCCATATTTGTAGGTCTAAAGCCTCTTGCACACTGCAGCTTGCAAAAGCTCAGCACAGATATTTTTTCTTGTTTCAAGGTGGTTGAAAGACTGCATCTTACATTTCTGTTGATGTAAACAGTTTGGTATTTTTCTATATTTCAGACAAAAGTTTGATAAATGCCACATTTTTTTTTTTTTTCAATTAAAGGGAAAATTAAACAACATTTAAAGAAATACACTTTTACATGTCCTTAGGCTACATTCACACTAGCGATTAAGGCCGATTCGAATTGTTGCTACAGTTCTTGCTGCGGCTCTCAGCAGCTAGGTGTGGCCGCTGGCCCCATTCACTAAAATTAAAGGTCACTGGCGGCACCAGCTATTCTGCTGGAAGTCTAGCAGTGATCACTGCAGGTAATAGCTGGCTGTGCAGAGAGCCGTGAACAGCTGCGGCCGCTAGTGACCCGTCAGAGAAGAGGGAAGGCACCACCTAGACGCTGAGAGCCACAGCAGAAATCTCCAAATCCTGCCACTACTGCTGGCCAGTAGTATACTGGCCCCAATTACCGGTGTGAATGTAGCCTTAAATTATGTGCAGGGACCTGCTGCTTTATCTCTTATACCACTTCAGGTGCAAGTTACAGGTATGCTCAACTGCTTCCTACTTTTGTCAGTGAGAATGCAGAAGGATTGGATTGCACAGATATTGTTCAATAAATACAAGAATTTGATAACTAGCACTTTGCTGGAAGGCCTACAACAGTATTAATTGCCTGAAGCCACTAATGAGCATTTAAACACATGTGTAAATTGGAAAAAAATTGTCCCAGCCTTATAATTCTAGTAAAACCGATTTGAGGACATGACACTAAAGAGAATAAGGAACCATAGTATAACAGGACAAATACTATCATTAAAATGTATAACCATGGCCTAATCTTGGTAAGTGGTCAAAGAATTTTTACGTTTTGACGTAATCACTTGCCACTTTTACCCCCTTCATGCCCAAGTCAATTTTCAGATTTCAGTGCTGTCGCACTTTTTAATGACATTCCATGGTCATGCAACACTGTAACCAAACATTTTTTTCACACACACACACAAATAGAGCTTTATTTTGGTGATATTTATTCACCACTGGGTTTTTTTTTTTATGCTAAATAAAGACTTTTTGCAAATCAAATAAAAACAAAAAAACAAAACAAAAAAACTAAAAAATTTTCATAGTTTGTTATAAAATGTTGTAAAAAGGTAATTTTTCTCCTTCACTGATGTGCGCCGAAGGGGCACTTTTGGGACTGCACTGATAATCAGTGCCCTGATTATCAGTGTACAAATCCCTTTTACACAAGCTGGTTATAGGCTCTCTTCTCCTCATGCCGTCAGCATGAGGAAAGGAGCAGCGATAAACCACTTCTGTTTACATCCGTGATCACTAGTGATTGGAAAAAAGTAGAAAAATGTTTTACAACTATGACACAGTATTCAAACTATATAACCTTAACAACCAGCCACCATTGTTATACGGCTGCAGGTGGTTTGGGTCCTTTGGAGGCCTTAAAAATCACAGTTAGGACTGCAGTTACACAGAGTGCCGTGACGTGGCCTGCAGCTTCCCAGACATTTGCAAATGACTGCAACTGAACCTCTGTTTTAATTACATACAGTTAGACAGACTAATTTGGTTTTGTGCTTCTTTGGTTTGGTATTTTTGAGCCTGGTCTTTATGGTAAGAATTTTTACATTTGCCATTATATATATATATTTATACTTAATCGCATATTGCTAATCGCATCTCATTTAAAGTCCCAACCGTCCATATTTTATCCTTACAGGGATGGAGGCCTGTGGTGACCCAAACCACATGCCTCATATAAAGTCCCAACCCCATTTTTTACATTAACCAGGGATGGAGATGCGATTCCAGGAGTGTCACACATTGCCTCCACAGATCTACCACCAACAAGTTAATTCATGCATTGTCGTTTTTTGACTAGCTGACCCAGTTTGATGTGGTCCGCACCCAGTTTGGTGGTATTTTGGTTTGGTAGGCATGTTTTTGGTTTCACCCCTGTTTTTTGTATTTTGTTTTTTCAGTGCTCTCATTTGCCAGACCAACCATAGATAGGGGCGGTTCTATGTTGCCTTCTGCTCCCTGTCTATTAATTAGCACACCTGGGTTCCTCCTTTGGAGGCCTTAAAAATCACAGTTAGGACTGCAGTTACACAGAGTGCCGTGACGTGGCCTGCAGCTTCCCAGACATTTGCAAATGACTGCAACTGAACCTCTGTTTTAATTACATACAGTTAGACAGACTAATTTGGTTTTGTGCTTCTTTGGTTTGGTATTTTTGAGCCTGGTCTTTATGGTAAGAATTTTTACATTTGCCATTATATATATATATTTATACTTAATCGCATATTGCTAATCGCATCTCATTTAAAGTCCCAACCGTCCATATTTTATACGGCTGCAGGTTGGCTCTCCTGCACAAATCACCATAGTTGTACGTGGCCACTTGAAGACCTATAAGGGGCGCACAAGCGCGACACCGGAGCCAATGCGTGTGGGCGGCGGCTGCTGCTATGTCCACCGGCGACCCACAGTCACTCCAGAGAGTCAGAACGGTGATTTGTCAATGCAAACATACAGATTCCATTCTGTCAGAGAAATAGAGAGAGATCTGCTATTCCTAGTGATGAGGAACAGCGATCTTCCTCTTTGTCAGTACACTGCGCCCCCAGTTAGAAAAACCTCATTAGGAAACACCTAACCCCTTGATCGCCCCCTAGTGTGAACTCCTTCCTTGTCAGTGTCATTTATACAATGGTCCCAAAAATGTGTCAAAAGTGTCTGATCTGCCCGCCACAATGTCGCAGTCCTGCAAAAAAATAAATCATTTTTTTTTACCAAAAATATGTAGAAGAATACAAATTTGCCTAAACCGATAAAGAAATATTTTTTTAGGGATATAGTATAGCAAAAGGTAAAAGGATTTTTTCAAAATTGTCACTATTTTTTGTTTATAGTGCAAAAAATAAAAATCGCAGAGGTGATCAAATACCACCAAAAGAAAGAACATTGTCGCACGACAGCTAAATCGACACAGTGCTGTATAGAATAAAATGGCCTGGTCATTAACGGGGTAAACCCTTTCGTGGCTGCTGTGGTCAATGAAATATTCCTGAGACTTTATGTAGAGTGTTAAAGTGATCGTAAAGTCGTTTGTTATTTTTAAAGAAAAAATAAATAAATAAATAAAATAAATAAACTTACCTGCTCTGTAAATTGGTTTTGCACAGAGCAGCCTGGATCCTCCTATTCTTGCGTCCCTCGCCTGTGCTCCTGTTGAATGCCCCCACAGCAAGAAGCTTACTAGGGGGCACCCAAGCCGAGCTGCAGCTCTGCATGTCCATTCTCTCTCCTGATTGGCTCCTGCTGCTAACAGTCAGTTAGCCAATGGCGTTGCAGTTGTTTCTCAGCCAATCAGGAGGGAGAGTCCCGGACAACCGAGGCACTCGTGTACATCGCTGGATAGAGAAAGGGCCCAGGCAAGTATTAGAGGGGGCTGCTGCACACAGAAGGTTTTTATCTTAATGGATAGAATGCATGAGGAAAGAAAAAAAAACTGCTGCGTTTACAACCACTTTAAATTATTGCAAGTTCTCTCAGCTGAAGAAGACAAGAAAAATCCTCAAATACAGTTCAAGTAACACACTAGTTATCAAAACAAGAGAAAAATGCATTTCTGCCACTAGGAGGGACTGCACGGGAAAGGCTACAGTTTAGTTTGCTTGTGGGCTCCATCCTCTTACATTTGGACAATTGTTGGGATACAGTAGATTATGATTTCTGTCCTCTCAGGACTTAAATTGACATGTAAGAGGGTAAATTTGACTAATTCGTTTATATTTTATAACCTTTAAAATGTGTCCTATTAATGTTCTCCACCATCACATTTCTCTATAGTCTGGTTAGGAAATTGCTTTTTCTTTTCCTCCTCTCAGTAAAATGTGAGACCAACATCTAGAGAGTATAAAGACATTTCCATAGTGCAATGGCTGCTGAGAGCAAAGCTACAATTTGTGAGAAATATTGGTTTTCCAAATGCTACAAGGATTACAAAAAAAAAAAAAATATATCACATCCTTGCATGGCAGAGGTGCCCTAAAGACATATAAAAATACTTTATGGAATTAAATGATGAGGACCAGAATGAAAGTAAGAGCAGCTTTTCTCTTCAGAGTTCTCATTTCAGAAACTTTCTGCTGCTTCTGGATCACAAAGTGTTTCTTCACCAGCAGCATCTTCAAGTAAGGAAGTGTTACAAACCACAACCTCCCAAAAATACACACTATCTTGATTTATAGATAAAAAGGACACCTGAAATCAAGAGAACATCGATCAAGCTCTTGCAAGACCAATATATGCTGCTCGATTAGCATTGCTGATAACTGAAAATGTATATCGGCAGGAAGCTTTTACATCATTACAAGGGAAAGGGGCAGTTACCTGATCCCATGTGTAGTTGAAAATGTTAACATATACAGTCCTAGTTATTCCATTTGTAATAAAAACCAAGTTTAGTTTACTGAATAAGCTGTACTTAATTCAAGCATAATGCTTTTATATACTTAATTTCATCTTCCCAGTGTAACAAAAAAAAAAGACTTTCAAATTCTAAAACTACGTCACATTTAAAAAAAAGATTTACATTTTTTTTTTATTTCCCCAATGGCTTCCAAATTTTCCAGAAATGTTCTCTCTCTCTAGTTGGAACCATACACAGCTGTAGCAAAAGTAGAGTCACAGATTAGGCTACCAAATTCAATATTTAGTTTATTCAGTTACTGTTTGTCACAAGTTTGAAAAGCAATCCAAAAAAAAAAAAAAAAAAAAAAAAAAAAAACTCTTCCCAAGTTGTACTCACTCATTATAAACTTTCCATGCATTGCAGCCATGCTGGGACATAATATCTAGGTTCTCAATTCGAATTGCCTGGTGCTCCAGCTGTGCCATTGAGTTATTGACACACTCCTGCCATGCTGTGATGTCATTCCTCTGACCCGAAGAAGGAGCAGGTAATTCATATCTGAAAAGTAGAAAACAAAAAAATAAAAACTGCCTTATGATGGGTTATCTAATTTTCAGGACATGTCTAAACGCATTAAGTTTTTTTTTTTATTATTATTATTATTATTATTATTATTATCATCATTACAAGCTTGACACATTTTTACAAAAAGAGTGAATATTGTATTTCAGGAAAAAAAATCTCAATTTTTGTTATGCATCATCCACAACGAAGGACACAAATATGACTAAAGGCAAAAAAAGGGGGAAGCAAAAAAGCATAGCATTTACTGCAGCTTTACACTGCACCCTGTATGAATAAATAGCTAAAGATATACAAATACATATTTGCAAAGCACAGAATTAGAAGGCAGTAATAACAATTCACATAATCTGTGCATAGGCATAGACAAATGGGTAAATCAAAGCAGTGTCTGCAACTTTTAAAAGCAGATTATGTATCTGAATAGATTTACTTTTCAGCCTTAAATTAAAAAGATAGATAAGAGTAGATATGCATGATTACATGCTGGGAATGTGAGGAGCCACACATCAATATAAAAACATAAAAATAAAAGCCACCTTTTCATGCTGAGAAGTTCAAGCGGTTGGCGAGCAGATAGTCTTTCAAACTCGTTCCTCATTATTTCAGTCTGCAAATAAAAAAAGGGGCACATAATACAAAGAGCGGTGAGTTACCCGACTTAAATAAATAAGTTCCCCAGAAACATACACAGCAGTGTTGATGCGTTTCTAATAGTGGGGGAAATTTATTATACAGAGCCCCCCCCCCCCCTTCCCTATGTGAAGGCACTGCTATATTGTCAGGAGGTGTGTATTAAGTTCCAACACTGGACTTTTCAGGCCTTTGGTGGTGGACGAGCACAGGGAGGAAAGTACAAACCCTACTTTGCTTGCTAAAAAGTGGGACCTTGTTACCCTGCCTAGTAGGAGCAAAAGCATTTGCTTTAAAAAAAAGCTCTGCTGCCTGAGATTACATATATAAAAGTATAAATATACTTCTATATTTTTTTTTTTTAAAGAAGTTTATGCTTGCCTTTCTAGCACTGCTGGTTTAGATTACCAATTTGCTATAAATGACCTTGGAAAGGATCTTCCTATCCGACACTTCCAGGAGTGTTGGATGCCCTTTTACCCCATCATGTGCATTGGTTTGATCCACCAGCCCCGACGTCACTACAAAACACATCAATGACATAGCAACCAGCAAGAAAAACCGAAGCGAATGACAAAACATAAAGGGGATGGTGGGAGCTGCGCCATGCACGCACTAGGCGTGTTTGACTTGGAACAGCAAGTCCCTCTGAAGGGAGTGCCTGTTTGGAATTGCCCCCTCAGGAGGCCGATTAATAGACTCTTTGTGCAATTATTGGACAGTCATTATCGTTGGCCCTATGGATTTTGATGTCGTACAGCTTTTAGATTGATGCTCATACAGCTATATCAAATTGGTGCAGTAACAGATCTCACAAAGGAAGTCCATTAATCAGCAAGACATATTGGGATCAGCATACCAAAATCACCATCTATTATAGATCAAGTCCGTAAATATCCAAAATGAAATCATCATATGTTTTTATTGACTCTTAAAATTTAATTTTTCACTTTTCCATTATATATTTAATATGAATTGATGAAATAAAAAAAAAAACACATGGCATTTTATCAGATGCAAAATCCCTGTTTTGTGCCAGAGCATCCTTGTCATGTCTTGTTTAATGTGCAAAAATAAAAAAAGGTTTCATATATTAACCACATGCCGACCAGCCACCATCATTATACAGCGGCAGGTTGGCACGATCCCGTGAACCGTCGCAGCTGCACATCAGTCCAATTAAGCGGGATAGCAGACAGGCACGCCCGCTGCATCACGGGGGTGCCAATGCTCGTTACCACAATCTGTCATTTTCTCTAGGGCAGTCCCATCCCCTTTCAGTTAGAAACACACTAGGGAACACAATTAACCCCTTGATCGCCCCCTAGTGTTGACCCCTTCCCTGCCAGTGACATTTTTTACAGTGCACGACCGCGCAATTAAGTTAAAGTAACGCAGTGCCGAATTGCAAAAAATGGCCGATCATTGGGCAGCCGATTCTTCCGGGGCTGAAGTGGTAAAAAAAAAAAAAAAGTGAGGAAGAAGGAAAATACAACTACCTTATCCAAGGACTAGTAATCTATATAACCCCCCCCCCCCTTTCTTTTTGTGGGGAGGGGATTAAGGGAGGGTCATGTCACATCAGATTTTATCATCTGTGTCCAATAGGGAAGATTCTCCTTCACTTCCTGTCCCGTAGCCACAACTGGACATAAGACAAAATACATCCAAAGTTAGGGTAACCCAGGGTGGCACCAGGGTCACCAGACCTAGCACACCCACTGGAAGATTTCCCCCACTGTTCCAATGTCAACCCAAAATGTGGGAATTTCTTTTAATAACTAAACAGGACATATAGAGAGGGTGACTCTCCACAACAGGGGGCACAGACAGCAATAAAAACTGACAGGGTTGGGGCGCATGCAAGCAGCCACACAGCGTGGACATCTGAGGCCGCTCTGCTCGTTCTGGGCATATACACCATGTCCTCCACTTCACTGCAGACTGGAAACTTATTTAGTTCAGATGCTGTCAAGTGTGTGTGGGGGCAAACAGGTGAGGAGTACAAAGACAAGCGTGTCTTGCCTACAGTCAAGCATGGTGGTGGGAGTGTCATGGTCTGGGGCTGCACAAGTGCTGTTGGCACTGGGGAGTGAGTGAGTAACTTGTATAGCGCAGCAAATGTGAACTTAATCGCCTCAAGGCGCTTGACATCCAGAGTTGTACAGATCTTTCAGAAGAGGTGGGTCTTTAGCTTTTTCCTGAATGCCCGATGGTTTTCTTCCAAGCGGATGGTCGTGGGTAGAGCATTACAGAGCCGTGAGTTGATGATTGTTCCAACCACTACTGCTGTGTCTTCTTTCGGGATAAAGGGGATGAGTCGACGTAGCATGCGGAGCAGATGATGAGAGCTGCTGACGACTGATCCTATTTGTGCATCCATCGTCATGTCTGAGTCGAAGATGACTCCGAGACTTTGATTTTTTTGCTTGGTGCGATGGTTTGTCCGAGGATGGTGGGTGGTGTCCATGTGGTCCTAGAAATGGATTTCTTATTTGTGTGAAGGATGAGTAGTTCTGTTTTGGATCCGTTAAGTTTGAGGAAGCTTTCGGTCATCCAATTGTCGATCAGTGTGAGGCACTTTCCAAGTTCATGAAATTGGTCTTTTTTGTTGGTGATTCGAAGGTAAAGCTGCGTGTCGTCCGCATAGGAGTGGTAGCGCAGGTCCTGTTTGCTGATGATTTTGAGGAGCGGGCGGATGCAGATGTTGAAGAGTAGAGGTGAGAGGGGTGATCCTTGCGGGACTCCGCATGTGATGGTCCGTGTTTCTGAAGTGACATCTACAGGAGCTACAGTTCATTGAGGGAACCATGAATGCCAACATGTACTGTGACATACTGAGGCAGAGCATGATCCCCTCCCTAAAGAGACTGGGCCGAAGGGCAGTATTCCAATAACGACCCCAAACACACCTCCAAGACGACCACTGCCTTGCTAATGAAGCTGAGGGTAAAGGCAATGGACTGGCCAAGCATTTCCCCAAAAACAATATGAAGTATTCAGCGCTGGAAAAAAATGTATAATGAACAAAGAAGAGATTGCTAGCCAGCACTCAGGACAAATTCAGATAAAACATCCCAAAAGGCAAAATCAAAGTGAAACCGTACAGCGCAAAAAATATAAAAATAATCAATAAAATATTGGTTATACAAGGAAGAAGTCCATAAGTGAAGGAGAAAAAGAGAAATCCATAACTATTTTCAATAAGGTAGTGCAGGTTCAAAACAGGTGACCAAATAGATGTCCTCCACCAAAAGTAAAGATGGCCTCTCACCTCAGAAATGTGACCTTAGAAGGTCACTAAGCATAACCATAAATCACAGGTCCTGGTAATACGGATCAAGAGGTTGCTTGACAACTCCAAATGCATCAATATATGGCCCATAAATAGCAGAAATAGTCGGACATAGGGAATGAAGAAGAGAGAGATCTAATGCTCTCAGTATCAATCGTTTATTTAAAATGATCAAAAGCAAACACTCACATGTAGAAGCACTCAGAACCGAGTGCTAGCTGACAGGCAGAGAACACTATCGAGTGTATACAGCGGCGATCGCGGGTGACGTCATGCACAACTCCTCCCCTCGTACGCGTCACGTCCCGTGGGCAGGACTTCCTCAGCGTAGGGCAGAGAGATACGCTGACGTCCCGCTGGTAAATAAATAAATAGCAAATGCAATGTCATGGCAACGGCCAATCAGACCATCCGAAGCGTGCAGTCCATCATGGATCACGTCTCATAACGGAACTACAACATGTGAAGCAGCAAAAGGCACCGATTGGTTACAATGAGATTGCGACAAAGCGCCAGCTTAAACATAATAAAATCAATATAAGCAATAAAATAAATACAGACTGGTCACTGTCTGCATAAAAAATAGATTCTATTAAGAAACAAGGGGTATGTATGTATATATAAAAACTGGCAGGGGAGGGAGAACCCCATCAGAACATACTACCCAATTTAGGTAAATTAAATGGAATATTACACCTCTGTACAGGGAGGGGAATTAAATTATTAACCCCTTCATTGCAAAAAAAATAAAATGAATTATCAATATTACGTAAAAAATTATTACGTAAAATTATACTAGCTGTACACTCACTAATTTACATTGTAGCAAAGTGTATATTCTTCAGTGTTGTCGCATGAAAAGATATAATAAAATATTTACAAAAATGTGAGGGGTGTACTCACTTTTGTGAGATACTGTGTGTATGCACATACATACCAACACACAAAAAATGTGCCTTTCATTTCTATTTAAAACTAAATGGGTTGTTTACAAGGTGGAGTGTTACATATAATCACAAATAAATCAGAATACCTCAAACACTGAGTAGTCAGGAGTGGGTAAATAACTCAGGTAGTTTTTTGTTGGGCGATATCTTCTGGTCTCCTCTTCCACCAGAGCTGCGGCCTAGATACATAAACACAGAATGCATTTGAATTATAAAAAAGGTAAAACATACAAGGTGAACGGGATGAAATGCTTTAACTACTCCCCTATCAAAGCGGCTGAATGGCCTGGCCAAAATAAAAAATGCACATTGCTTTCCACCTTCCTGAAGAGAAACTGCTGCCCAAATAATCTTCAGACTGACACTGCTAGGAGTGTTGGGTTCCTGGACTGCACTCCGTGGTTTTATTAGTCAGCCCCTACATCACCACAGAGGGGGACTAGGAATGTCACCTGCTCCCCCACAAAGTGTTGAATTCTGAAATCTCTATGGCTGTTAGTTTCACTATGCATGCATTGCATTCTATGCCCCCTTTTATCCCAGTGCTACAGTCTGCAATGGTCTCCAACATTTAAAGTGGACCTTTGCCCCCTCAATTTAAAAAGTCCTAGTGAATGCATCTATGCTTGAAGTCCACATGGAGAAGAAAGATTTTTTTGTATTGAAAAAAATTCCAATAAGCATACATTGATTGGTTTACACAAATGTTATAGCGTCTCCAAACTATGGAATAATATATATATATATATATATATATATATATATATATATATATATAAATTTATTTTAGAGGTCGGCCTATATTTGGCCATTTTTGATAAATCGGCAAGATATTTAACACTGACCGCCTTTCCTCCTCTGAAAACTGACGAGAGAGAGAGATAGAGATGTTGGGGGCGGACCGCTATGTGTATGTGGCCCCGTCCCCTTTCTTAAGCAGCCCAATCATTGGCTGGTTTAATATAGCTGCTGGGTCCCGCCCACATCGAGCTAAATTCTGACAGCTCTCACACTCTCTCTCTGTTATTTGTCAGTTTCACACAGTTACTTTTGGCTCCGTGTAAAACCTGCCAGTCATGGGTCTTCAAACTACGGCCCTCCAGTTGTTCAGGAACTACAATTCCCATCATGCCTAGTCATGTCTGTGAATGTCAGTGTGTTACAATGCCTCATGGGATGTGTAGTTCTACAACATCTGGAGGGCCGTAGTTTGAGGATCCCTGTGCCAGTGCCACCAGCCAGTACCAATTAGTGCTGTCAGTGCCACCAGCCAGTACCAATTAGTGCCATCTGTCAGTGCCACCAGCCAGTGCCATGTGTCAGTACCAATCAGTGCCACCAACCAGTGCCATCTGTCAGTTCCAAACCAGTGCCACCTGCCAGTGCCATCTGTACTGAGGACATCAAGTGTGTGCTAGAGTGACAGGAGAACGCAGGAAGGAGTGGGTGAGTTTTTTTTCAAATCGGCCTAAAATATCGGCCACAAAAATCTGCATCATATATCGGCCACCCCAATTTCTAAATATCGGCATCAGCCAGAGAAAAACCCATATCGGTCTACCTCTAATATATATACTAGTAATTAGAACTGCACGATTTTGGCCAAAATGAGAATCACAATTTTTTTGCTTAGAATAAAGATCACGATTGACAATTAATCGTGCAGCTCTACTAGTAATGGTGGTGATCAGCGACTTATAGCAGGACTGCAATATTCCAGCAGACTATTGGACACTTGACCCTTTGCGGGAACCAGTGACACTAATACAGTGATCAGCGCTAAAAATATGCACTAATGACACTGGCTGGGAAGGGGTTAAACATTTGGGGTGATCAAAATGACCCCGCTAGCGGCCGAAACGTGCTGCAAATCCGCCCATAGCGTCGGCGGTAAAAATAGCGGAGTTTTACCACTGACCCTATGAGCGGCTCAGTGTGAAAGGGCTTTTAAACACAGAAAACAGAGATATGCCTATACAGGGCATAAGCAAGGCATATCTCAGGTTTGACGCTCCTGTGATAGACAGAATGCCAGTCCAATGCTGGGACATGTTCTGTCTATCACAGGAGCGGGGTCAGGAGGCGGGGCTATGTGTAACCACGAGCGGAGCAGAGAGGAGGCAATTGGAATGTAAACTCGGCTGTAACAGCTGGCTATCCGTTCTGTAATCCCGCGGCTTTTCTCTTCCTTATGCTCTCTTCCCCTAGGGTGATCGATGGGAGAACAGCTCCCGATCAACCCTGCATGCCGGCGGTACTCGTGCCCTCCCCCTCCCAGGTCCTCGCAAGAAACAATTTTCCCACTCGCAAAATGCGAGTGGAAAATTTAAAGGCTGTATTAGATTATATTTCATTCATAATTTGTGTGTCACATCACATATTCATTCACATATAGTAGATTGAGTCCCACATCTTTGTGCGACTATTTTGATTTAGCGCTGCACTTTATTATCATCCTTTACACATATTATCTATACATTTTGGTGTTAGCAGCTTTTTCATACATTCAGCAGCGCGGTAATACTTGTCCATATACCATTACCACAGCCCCTCTATAGAGGATCATTGTAAAGTTTCCTCTATGGAAACGAACAGTGACTTGTCCAGCTACCTGTGTGTACAAAGTTCATGACAAGCGAAAGGTAAAATGGCAGAGCGGGCAGTAGCTGCCCCTATCCTATACATTTGCACACACTGACATATAGAGAAGGGACCAGAGCAGCTCTACACTCCCATGTGACTTCTCCAACAAGGCACGGGGGGAGGGGGGCGCCGCTCTCCTTCCAAAACCATGGACCGACCAGGGACAACACCGCACTCACCGCCTCCCGGACCCCCTGGGCATCATAACCCTGGTCAAAGTACGGTAACGCGTCCACCACAACATCACCGGCAACCAAGCTCGTGCCCGCCATCTTGCAACCTGGCAAAACCGAAAGCCGCACATGCGCAGTCACCAGCGAGGTTCACGTTTCTGGACGGAGAGATGCTATTTGATAGCGAAACATAGAGGCGATATCCTATTGGCCGCTATTAAAGGCGGGCTTAACACCATTTGTCAAGGTTGATTGGTGGAGATTTTGTTTATAAAGCGCGGTCGCTGGCAGTCGCTAGGAAAGTGAGACGTGAGAGAGAATATCGGAACGGAAGGTGTGGGAGAAATAAAAAAATATGTGCGTTTGTTAATTAGCTTTGGAGCCTGCCAACGATTGCAACCCAGATCACAGATGCAATACTCATGCTAACTATTAATGTGGCCATAGACGCTTCCTTTTTATAAGTGAGTAGATCAAAACAATTGAATAAGCAAACAATCAAATAGTCATAACTCTTCTACATGATTTAGACTCAATTTAGATGGAAATTAATTAACCACTTGCCTGCTGGGCACTTTCACCCCCTTCCTGCCCAGGGCAACTTTCAGCGATGTTGCTCTTTGAATAATTGCGCGTTCATGCAACACTGTACCCAGGGCCGCCATCAGGAATTATGGGGCCCCTTACACAGCTTCAGGCATGGGCCCCCTGGAGCAGAGAACCGGGGGGGGGGGGGCTGCCGCCTGAAATTGAGAAGCGGGGGAGGGGGGCTGTCACGAATTGAGAAGCGGGGGTGGGGCCCTTTACAAAGAAATGAAGAAATAGAGAAAAATATATATAAAAAAAGGGGGGTTGTCATCCAGGGCCCTGGGGACCTCCAGACCTCTAAAAAAAAAATTATAATAATTGGCCCTTTAATAAAAAATAAAATAAAAATATATTATTTTTTTTTTTTTATATAGAAAATAAATAAAAAAAGGGGGGGGGGGTTTGCCATCCAGGGCCCTGGGGGTCTCCGGGCCCCTGGGGACCTCTAAAAAAAAAAATTGTCCCTTTATTAAAAAATAAAATAAAAATATATAAAAAATATATTTTTCTTTTTCTAAAAAAAAAAGGGGGATTGCCATCTGGGGCCCTGGGGATCTCCGGATCCCTTTTTTTTTTAAGGGGGTTGCCACTCGGGCCCCTGGGGACCTCCCGGGCCTCTTACAGGTGTACTGCCTGTACCCCCCTGATGGCGGCCCTGACTGATGGGCACTGATAGGCGGCACTGATGGGGCTGCACTGATTATCAGGACACTGATGATCGATGCCCTGATTATCAGTGTAGATGTCCTCTTTTGCACTGGCCAATTATCAGCTCTCTCATGCTGTGACAGTGTGGGGAAAGGAATGCCGATAACCGACATGTGTGTTTACAACGTGATCAGCTGTGATTGGACACAGCTGATCACACGGTAAAGAGCGCTTTACCCTGATCTGTGTTTAATGGTGTCCTATAGACACAGCAATCACAGAGCACGCTGGGTGCATGCCGCAGCGGGCGCGGATTTGGGAGGATGTCAATAGATGCCCTCCCAGAACTGGACAACCGTCCTGTAGCTGTCATTTGGCTATAGCATAGTTCCTGGGGGTGGCGCTGCTCCCCTGAAAAATGCCTTTTTTGCCTCGTGATAGATACGCCTCTGACCACAGGTATGGTACATACTATACATACTTATATACTGTATATACTTATATAGATTGTACCAATATAACTATGTAAAAATCGCGATACCTAAATTTCAGTTTTAAGGGTGTTATTAGGCTCCATTCACATCTAGGCGGACGAAATCGCGGCGGCAAATATCAGCGTTTTGTACCGCGATTTGCGGCTACAAAACGCCGCGATTGTCCGCCTAGATGTGCCCCTAGGATGTGCCCCTCTATGGAGATGGTTCCCGAACGCCGAAAGCCGCCTAAAAAAAGGTCCGGGACCTTTTTTCAGGCGGCAGGCGACAGGCGTACGGCGTTCGGCGTGGAGATGTGAACCATCTCCATAGAGGGCAATGTGTTTCCAGCCCTCTGGCGGCAGCGGCGTCACACTACAGGCGACAAAACGCCTAGGTGTGAATGGGGACTTAGGAGGGGTCAAGTCTATGATCAGGGAGGCGCTGCCTTTTTTTTCTTTTTAACGTTTTTTATGATCAGGGAGAACTGGCTAGTAATAGTTTGCACCTCCACAAAAAGGCGACCGATCAAAAGCTGCAGAATGCCCTTCTGTAAGTATTTAATCTTTTACAATATTTTCTGTTACCACAAGATGGCGGTACCGGTTAGGTTAAAAATGCTTGTTTAAAATTCCCTTTTTTGTTTCCCCTTTTCATTTCAGTGCCCTCTTTTGTGATTTAGTTTAAAGTTTTTTATAACATACTGTATGCAAAAAAATAAAATACTTTAGCCCTTCAAAGATAATCTAGTCAAAATAACAAAATACATTCACTTCACATATTAAAGAGGAAGTAAACCCTGATGGGTTTTACTTCCTCTATTGCTCCCTCCAAACCCTGCAGATTAAAAGCATAATGGGCTAATATGCATCGCATACTAGCCCATTATGTGACACTTGGACCCCTTTCACACTGGGGCGTTTTTCAGGCGCTTTGGGGTAAAAAAAAAAAAGTGCCTGTAAAGCATCTGAAAAAGGTGCTTTCAGAGCCCTTTCACACTGCCAGCACCTGAAAAACACTGGTAAAGCTCCGCTAAGACCCCTTTCATACTGGCACGTTTTTCAGGCGCTTTGGGGTTAAAAAAAGCGCCTCAATGGGAAGGGGCGCTTTGGGAGTGGTGTATTCAACGCTCCTAAAGCGCTGCAAAGAAGCTTCTTGCAGGACTTTTTTTGTCGCCCTGCCAGCGCAGCACCTCAGTGTGAAAGCACTCGGGATTGCAGATTGAGGCTTCTTTTAGGCGCTTTACAGGTGCTTTTTTAACGCTAAGACCCCTTTCACACTGGGGCGTTTTTCAGGCGCTTTAGTGTGAAAGCACTCTGGCTTTCACATTAGGATTGCAGATGCAGATTCTTTCAGGCGCTTTTTTTAACACTAAAGCGCCTGAAAACACCCCAGTGTGAAAGGGGTCTTACCTGCAAATAAATCCAGCACTGTCCCATGTGCAGGCTGCATCCATCTTTTCTCCCCTTTTCCTTCCGGGGCCACGGACTCCGGCTCTGTGATTGGCCGGAGCCACGTGACGTCACTCCCGCGCATGCACGGAAGAAACGGCACGGAGGTCTGTTTCTTCCCGGAACGTGTGCTTATTGTAGTCAGTTTTTAATAGAAAAGCAGAGAGACTTAGGCCTCGTACACACGACCGAACATGTCCGCTGAAACTGGTCCGTCGGACCAGTTTCCGCGGACATGTTCGGTCGTGTGTAGGGCCGACCGGACAGTTTCCCGGCCTAGCGGACAGGTTTCCAGCGGACAAAAGTTTCTTAGCATGCTAAGAAACTTGTCCGCTGGAAGCCTGTCCGTCGGACATGTCCGATGGTCAGTACGACTCATCGGACATGTCCGCTGGCCCGAGAACCCGAGCATGGCGTCGAAGTGATTCGACGCATGCGTGGAAGCATTGAACTTCCGGGTTTGCGGACATGGCGGCGTCAACGTCACCGCGCTGTCTGTCCGTGGGGATTTCGGTTTGATGGTGTGTACAACCATCAGACCGAAATCTCCGAGCGGACATGTCCGATGAAAACGGTCCGCGGACCCTTTTCATCGGACATGTTCGCTCGTCTGTACAAGGCCTGACAGGAACACCAGGGATTTCACACAAAGGAAACAATACAGAGAGAATCCTGGATCCTGCGATGCAATCCCGAGTGTGACTTGGAGTTACCACTTTTGGTAGTGAAAATTCACCCCGAGCAACACTCAGGAATACCGATAGGGAGGTTAAAGGACATTTTAAATGTGGAACCTATGATTGCCCATGTTGTAGCCATGGGGGGGGGGGGGGGTAACACCTTTCAGGCCACAGCGACTCAAACTATTTGACATCTCATCTTTCTATAATTGTAACACCAAATATGTGGTTGTGATTTGTGCCACATACAATATGTGGGTAGGACCACAAATTGGTTAAGGGACTGTTTTTAGGAACATGTGTATAGTGTTCAGAAAAACAAAAGTACCAATGTAGCGAGACATTTTAGGGAATTTTATGCTGGTGATATCTCTGCTATGAAGGTTCAGGTCATTGAAAAGATCCGCACTCCTAAGAGAGGTGGGGATATTTTTGCTGCAGACATTTCCTCGGTTTAAATTTTGAGTGGGATGTAAGCCATTTTTATAACTAACTAGTAGTACTTATCTTATTATATGGTGTCACTCCACTCAAGTTTCTTGTTTATCTGGGCCCCCAGGAGGAGGGAAGAGCTCTGTACTGCAGAGGTGGGGGAGGAGCTTTGTAGAGGTGTTTCTTCCAGTGACATCATAGACACAGGGACATTTTTCTTTTCAGTGACACCACCAACACCCCAGATAGCAAGGATAACTTGCCACCAATTTTTGGCAGTGTTGAATTCTACAGCGCTTTACTTTTTCCACATTTTGTTAAGTTACAGCCTTATTCCAAAATTGAATATATTCATTATTTTCCTCAAAATTCTGCAAACAATACCCCATAATGAAAACATGATAGAAGTTTGTTTGAAATCTTTCCCAATTTATAAAAAAAAAAAGAAAAAAAGATCCCATGTACATAAGTATTCACAGCCTTTGCTCAATACCTTGTTGAAGCACCTTTGGCACCAATTACAGCCTCAAGTCTTTTGAGTATGACGCTACAAGCTTGGCACACCTATTTTTGGGCAGCTTCTTCCATTCTTCTTTGCAGGACCTCTCAAGCTCCATCAGGTTGGATGGGGAGTGTCGGTGCACAGCCTTTTTCAGATCTCTCCAGAGATATTTAACCTCCCTGGCGGTATGATTATTTCAGAAAAAAGGTGCTGAAAGCGGTACCATTATTTGCAAGGAAATTTGGAGTTTTATACTGTAGGCCTGTAATTCTTAGGAATAACTCACTTAAATCTGACCAAACAAGAGTCTAGTAGGCATCCTGGGTATGAATTTTTTTTAAAAACAAAATCATAAATTATAATATAATAAATAATTATAACAAATAATAATATAATTCTAATAAAAATTATTCAATAATGTAATCAACTCAAAATCACTGACATTTGCTCAGTTGCAGAATTGTCGCTGTCATTACTTTTTTATGACAAATTTCCCCACAAATCGCTATCGCACAATTCTGCAAGTGATTATAATTTATTATCGCTGTTGTCCCTTTGACATAAAGGGACACTTTTGGTTGCTATGGACAATCTACAGTTTGCAGGCAGAAAGAACAGTTTTTATTATATAAAAGTACATGTAGGGCACTGGGCAGACCACTAGGGACAAGGGGGGTGTGTATGTTTTACATACAGTACTGTAATCTATAAGATTACAGTATACTGTATGTATTGTGTTTGTTTACCTTTTTGAATTTGGCGCCGTTCTCCGCCCCGTGCATCGTAACGTCGCAGGGAACGGAGATCGGCGGCACACAGAGGCACTGTGTGAATCGAGCGAGGTCCCGCTCGCTCACAAAGCGCGGTGGCATCGCTGGATCCAGGGACAAGGTAAGTAAACCATGCCTGTGGATTCAGCGAGGCGAGCCCGAGTCTGACTCTGGGTTACCGATCGTAGCCAAAAAATCTCACCCCGAGTCAGACTCGGGAATATCACCAGGGGGGGTAATTAGGTTTAAGTCTCTGGCTGGGCCACTCAAGGACATTCACAGAGTTGTCCTGTAGCCACTCCTTTGTTGGCTTGGCTTTGTGCTTAGGGTCGTTGTCCTGTTGGAATATGAACCTTCACCCCAGTCTGAAGTCACAAGCAGGTATTCATCAAGGATGTCTCTGTACATTGCTGCATTCATCTTTCCCTTGATCCTGACAAGTCTCCCAGTTCCTGCCACTGAAATACACCCCCAAAGCAAGATGCTGCCACCACGTTTCACTGTAGGGGTGGTATTGGCCAGGTGATGAGCGGTGCCTGGTTTCCTCCAGACACGAGGCTTGCCATTCAGGCCAAAGAGTTCAATCTTTGTTTCATCAGACCAGAGAATTTCATTTCTCATGGTCTAAAGCCCTACAGGTGCCTTTTAGCAAACTCCAAGTGGGCTTTCATGTGCCTTTTTGAAGCACTGTGAATACTTTCTGGATAAACAGTATTTCATTGGATACCACAAACATGTCCTATGTCACTATTGACCCAGTCTCCTTCTCCACCCAATGGGATGGGCGGGGTTGGGGTTTTCAATAGGTGAGGGTAGTGAGATTTCGAGGAAGATTTCGAGGGTTCAGTTAGTCATTCTCACCTAGGGCACTGGAGGACCGGACAACTGGGCACTGATAGGGCAGTGTGGGACCTTAAAGACTAAAGACATTTTATCACATTCCTTGTGGTGGCCCAGTGACAAAAAGATATCAAGAACTATGTTGCCTCATGTCTGTGCATGTAACAAGACACCCCTATCTTCTTCTCTGGGTTAACTGCAACCACATCAAGTCACATCACATAGTTGGGGGTCAATTTCTTTGGATTTTGTAGTTGATCTACTTTAAAGCTAAAGAAATTACTTTTGTACCAGCTACATTCTCCCTTGGTAATCATGGGCTCTGCTTGGTAATTGCACTCCACAGTGTGTGTGTGTGTATATATATATATATATATATATATATATATATATATATATATATATATCTCAGACATAATTGGGAAACATCGTCTATTTTTTTTGCCTCTAGTGTGGGACACCCATCTGTCAAGAATTCTCTGTTTCTTTAGAAATGTCACCATGTTCATGTTTTCTTCTGGGTTTTGTTTGTGTGTTCTGGTATGTACTGACTTTTATTGTACTTGAATACTTTCCTATATAAAGACTGTTTTCTGGTTAAAGATATTGGCCCAGTTTCACGTAGGGCTGCGTTACATTGAGCGGGCGTAGCGTATCGTATTTACGCTACGCCGCCGCAACTTATTGAGGCAAGTGCTGTATTCACAAAGCACTTGCGTCCTAAGTAAAGGCGGCGTAGCGTAAATGTGCCGGTGTTACCTAGCGGCACAATTACAACAACTAATTGGATGTAATACCCCGGGGGGGGGGCCCTTATTGGGAGAATAATGTTGAATGGGGCGGTACATGATTCCATTATAGAAGCACTGGAAGCAGATGCCTTTAGAGATAAGACTCCAACAATAAGGATGGTAACAAAGATATGGAAAACGGTAAAAAAACTGATGGGCTATATGGGACTCTCAGAATATACCCCGTTATGGAATAACAATAATCTACCTGAAGTACTCTTTATTGGAAAGGTGGGAGATTGGGAAAAGCACGGAATAAAAAGGGTGAGACAACTGTATAAGGGAGAAAGGTATAAAAAGTTTATGGAATTGAGGGAGGAATTTAATATTCCGCAACATTCATTTTTCACCTATCTTCAGGTAGGGCACGCTCTGGAAGCCCAATTTAGGACACAAACATTAGTATGGAATGAAATGTCTCTATTCCAAAACCTAATTAAAAACGGCCCAACAAAGGGATTCATATCTGAAACATATGGACAGATAATCAAAAAGACCAACAGAGGGTCAAACCTCCATAAAGTAAGAGAGAGATGGGAGGAGGATATCGGGGGAATAACACAGGAGCAGTGGAGGAAAATCCTTGAGATGGGCTCGAGGGTTTCAGTTTCACCACCCCAAAGAATCTCACATCTGATGCTGGTTAATAGAGCCTATTATACCCCCAAGCGACTGTTTAAGTTCGGTAGAAGATTGGACGACAAATGCCCTAGATGTCAGGGGACGGGTGACCTAGTACACATGGTGTGGCGTTGCCCAAAATTGTTTCTCTACTGGGACGGAGTGATTACTACTCTGAGAGATGTGTTCGGGGTACCAGTGGAGAGGGAAGCCACACTATGTGTATTGGGATACAGGAAAGAGCGAGAGGAGAAAAGAAGCATTACAGTAGCAATACTGAGATGCCTGTTTCAAGCTAGGAAGTTAATAGCTACAAGATGGCAGGCGATAAACCCACCGGCGGTAAGAGAATGGATAAGGACAGTAAATGAGTCACTATGCAAAGAGAGAGCAATCTATATAAAAAGAGGCAATTTGAAAGGTTTTGAGGAGATGTGGAAGCCGTGGTTGGAGAGAGAGGGCGGCCGGTTTGGGTGAAACATTTTTGCAAAACGAGATGGGCAATAGGCAGGACTCTGTAAGAAGAGCTACATCCAAAGGGCATAGGTGGGTAGAATCCTGGGGGATACGAAAAGGATACACAACAACAAAATAGGACCAGCATTGGCGATGAAATAGCCAGAGAGTTATTGAGCTCCCTTTATAAAATATACGGATATACACGAGGGTATATACTCCACAGAAATAAAAACATTGAGGGGGGGGGGTGGGAGGGAGAGGGGGGAGGATGGGAGGGTGGGAAAATGAATAAAGAATATAAATACTTTTAATGCTTTAAGTTTAAAATGCAAAGATAATACCAAGATTTCATATGGACGTATGTTTTATATCAGTGAAATGTGAATAATTTTTTGTATGAGGGAGAAAATTAATAAAGAATATATGTAAATGTGCCGGTGTAAGCGTGCCTAATTCAAATTGTGAAGAGGTGGGCGTGTTTTATGTAAATAAAGCATGACCCCACGTAAATGACGTTTTGAACGAACCGTGGACGTATCCCAGTGCGCATGCGTTGGATAGAATGCCTAAGATACGTCGAACACTGCCTACGACGTGAACGTAACTTACGCACAGCCCTATTCGCGTACGACTTAAGCAAACGACGTAAAAAGATCCGCTTGTTCCGACATCCATACTTTGCATGGGCTGCGCCACCTAGAGACCTGCTTTATCTTTACGCCGGCGTATGTGTTACGTAAACGGCGTAACTAAATGCGACGGGCGCACGTACGTTCGTGAATCGGCGTATCTAGCTCATTTGCATATTCGACGCGGAAATCAACGGAAGCGCCACCTAGCGGCCAGCGTAAATATGCACCCCAAGATACGACGGCGTAGGAGACTTATGCCACTCGTAACTTGGCCAAATCTATGCGTAATTTATTCTATGAATCAGGCGCATAATACGGTGGCAATTCGGACTTACGACGGCGTATCTGGAGATACGCCGTCGTAAGTCTTTAAGAATCTGGGCCATTACCTTTATCTTATAATTCCTCACTAGAATGGCAAATTTTTTACCAAAAAAGAGGGTGCCCACTGCTGAACAAACCGCAGAGCTGTTGGTTCAGGAAATATTTAGAATGCATAAAATGCAGTGTCTGACAGAGAATAATAGTTTATCCCTAAATTTTGGAAGGGCTTTTGCACAGCACTAGGTGTTATAGTGTGTCTTCTGCCTTTTAGGCCTCGTACACACGAGGGGACATGTCCAATGAAAACGGTCTGCGGACCGTTTTCATCGGACATGTCCGCTCGGAGATTTCGGTCTGATGGTTGTACACACCATCAAACCGAAATCCCTGCGGACAGGATACGCGGTGACGTGGCCGCGCCGTCGCCGCGACGATGACGCAGTGACGTGTGCGACCCTGGAAGGTCAATGCTTCCACGCATGCGTCGAATCACTTCGACGCATGCAAGGGCTTTCGGCCGAGCGGACATGTCCGATAAGTCGTACAGACGACCGAACATGTCCGACGGACAGGCTTCCAGCGGACATGTTTCTTAGCATGCTAAGAAACATTTGTCCGCTGGAAACCTGTCCGATCCGCTGGAAAATTGTCCGGTCGGCCGTACACACGACCGAACATGTCCGCAGGAACTGGTCCGGCGGACCAGTTTCAGCAGACATGTTCGGTCGTGTGTACGAGGCCTAATACTCAAACTATTGGTCAGACCAAGAGGACCAATCTAACTCTGGAGGAGTACCTTCAGTGTATTCTATGTTATTTTCAGGATGACTTATTGGATTTCCTTCCATTGGCAGATTTTTTTTTTTGTATCAAATCTTAAATCCTAACCTCCCTATGTCAACTACAGTTCCTGCTGTAACTTAAAAAATAACTTCCTTACAGAAGTCTCAGAAGAAATTCGTTTTTTTTTTTTTTGTTTTTTTTTAAAGTGTATTTTTGTGCGTGTACTCGAGAGAGAGGAGCCGGACTGCAGGAGTTGGGAGTAGGCAGACCTCCCCCAGAGGCAATCTGCCACCTTTCTCCATGCCCCGGGTGGAAGAAATTAGTTGAAGGAAGGAAACTCAGGAATATTACAAAATGGCTGCTGACAAGACATTATAGGGCCAAATTCGCGAACAAATGCGGCGGCGTAACGTAACCCGTTTTCGTTACACCGCCGCAAGTTTTCAGCGTAAGTGCCTGACTCACAAAGCACTTACCTGTAAACTTGCGGCGGTGTAACATAAAGCCGTCCGGCGCAAGGCCGCCGAATTCAAATGGGGCGTGTACCATTTAAATTAGGCACGCTCCCGCGCCGGACGTTCTGCGCATGCTCCGTTCGCAATTTTCCCGACGTGCTTTGTGCGAAATTACGGCGTCCCGACGTGTTTGTGAATCGCGATGTGCGTAACACACTTACGCCGGAAAAAAAATATTCAAATTCGACGCGGGAACGAGGGCCATACTTTAACATGGCTGGTGTAAAGTTAAGCCATGAAAAAGATGGCTTAACTTTGCGACGGGAAAAAAAGACTTGCGCCGACGTAACGAACGCGTGTATCTTAATGGATCGCCGTAAAACCTAATTTGCATACCCGACGCTGGAAAACTACGCAAACTCCACCCAGCGGCGGCCGAGGTACTGCATCCTAAGATCCTAAGATCCGTCGGATCCTAAGATCCGACGGTGTAAGTCACCTGACTGATCTTAGGGCTATCTATGCGTAACTGATTCTATGAATCAGTCGCATAGATACTCTCAGAGATACGCCGTCGTATCTCCTCTGTGAATCTGGCCCTATAGAGTATTTCCTACCGATCATATAGATGACAAGTCTGATTATCTACCAAAAATCAAAATATGCATATTCAATCTTCTAAGTTGAACCAATTTTTTTTTGAACATTTTCAAATTTCAGTTCAATTCAGTCAATTCAATCTATTGATGTACAAGAAAAAGACAATTTTTGAGAAAATTCTTAATTTTCAGGAACAAATTACAATAATTGGTTCAATGGAAAGGATATGGACCAGAAGACAACTCTTTGGAACTACAAGAAGACGTACATGCTCCTGGTAAGAGAATTATATTATGAACTTTACTTTGCTGCTGGAGAATGTAGAGGGGTAGAGGGTTGAATTCCATTTTTTGGAAAGGGAACTGAACAGCTGTTGCAAGGATAAACTGTGCTGTCTTTGCAAGGTCAGTAGCTGTTGTTTTGCACAGTAGGATCTGCAGAACATTGACCTTTGCGCAGTCACATTGGAATGTAGTCAAAGTGGGAAGCTTGGCTGAAATTCCCCAGTTTCTGGGTGCCAACAATTTTGTCACTAGCTGCACTGCCAACCCACGGACAAGAAGCGGAAAGCAATTCACTCTTTGGAGAAGGGGTGAGAGCTCAGAAGCCATGTGCCATTTTCTGCAAAATTGTACAATTTTCATAGAAGATCTTAAAGGGTCACTAAAGGAAATTTTTTTTTTGCTGAAATGACTGTTTACAGGGTATAGAGATATAAAAGTTAACTGATTCCTTTTAAAAATTATTACAAATAGATAAAAAATCAATCATATAATGTGCCTGTAGGTTAGTTTCACTTTTAAACTGTTTTCATGTTCCTGTGAACTAGAGAGACACACAGAACAAAAACAAACAAATCCAGGGCAGTGTTTTGTTTTTAAAATGAATCTGATTGGTTCTGTTAAGTTTTAGACACACAGTAATGACAGCTTAGGCTGCATTCACACCTAGGCGTACAAAATCACGGCATTTTGTCCAGCAAACTGCGGCGACAAATTGCGGCGTTTTGTACCGCGATTTGCGACGACAAAACGCCGCGATTGTGAATGCAGCCTTGACCCCCTCTATGGAGATGGTTCCCATCTCCTATGCCAAACGCCGAAAGCCGCCTGAAAAAAAGGTCCGGGACTTTTTTTCAGGCGTACGGCGTTCGGCGTGGAGATGTGAACCATCTCCATAGAGGTGCATGTTAAATCATCCCTCTGGCGTCTCGGGGCTGCTGCGGCGTCACACTACAGGCGACAAAACGCCTAGGTGTGAATGGGGGCTTAGACGTACAGTGAAAAGCTCCCAGTACGATGGTTATAAGGAAAAAGACAACCAGGAAGTGTGGAGATCAGAGCAGAATTACAGCCACTTCAAAGCAAAAACGAACAATAAGGACATGAAACCAGTACTGCAGTAAGGTAAAGGAAGCTATTTAGCTAAAAAAAAAAAATTCCTTTAGTGATCCTTTAACTACGGTAAGCAGGTTTTTTCGGAACACATGGATACAGAGTACAGAATTCTGCTACTGTTACAGGGCCAATAATGGTCACATTTGCGGGCTGGGGCCTTTATAACAGCTTTCAAATACAAGAAATGGTAAGAGGTTATATTGCCAAAGTTGTATTGAACTGGATGTATTAAAAGAGCTATTTATACTTTTTCTTGCTAGCTTCTATTGGTGAATATGCCTTGTTATCTTCTTTTGGCTCTGGTAGTGTATTGGCTCTTGTATATAGCCAATACATCCATGGCATATGAAACTGGTGTTTTAAAGCACTATTAAAGTAAACCTTTTATACTTGGAAAAAGGGATGTGTTGAACGACCCCCTGTTTAGTGCACACCAGAACTTTCAAACATCGCGAAAGTTTGGAACCGACCCCATTGAAGTCTATGGGACCTGAACTGGAAAAATCAAAAGTGCCCATTTTGAAGGCTTATATGCAAGTAATTTGTCATACAATGGTTATGGGGGTCTGTGTACTGCCCTAGGGGACATGTGTTTAACCACCTCAATACTGGGCACTTTCACCCCCTTCCTGCCCAAGCCATTTTTCAGCACTGTCACACTTTGAATGACAATTGCGCGGTCATGCAACACTGTATCCAAATGAAATTTTAATATTTTTTTTGCCCACAAATAGAGCTTTCTTTTGGTGGTATTTGATCACCTCTGCGTTTTTTTTTTTTTTTGTGCTATAAAAAAGGAATGCGACAATTTTGAAATGTTTTTCCTCAGTTTTGGCCGATACGTATTCTACATATTTTTGGTAAAAAAAAATGCAATAAGCGTATATTGATTGGTTTGCGCAAAAGTTATAGCGGCTACAAAATAGGGGATAGATTTATAGCATTTTTTTTTTACTAGTAATAGGGGCGATCTGCGATTTTTATTGTGACTGCGATATTGTGGCAGACACATCAGACACTTTTGACACTATTTTGGGGCCATTCACATTTATACAGCGAACAGTGCTATAAATATGCACTGTTACTGTGTAAATGTGACTGACAGGGAAGGGGTTAACACTAGGGGGCGATCAAGGGGTTAAATGTGTACCCTAGTGAGTCATTCCAACTGTAGGGGGAGGGGATTGATTGGGGGAGGTGACTGATGGGTGTCCCTATGTACAAGGGACACACCATCGGTCTCCTCTCCCTGACAGGATGTGGATCTCTGTGGGATCCATGGTCCTGCTCAGTTACTAGGCAATCGCGGGTGCCCAGCGGACATGGTGGCTGCCAGGCACGCGCATCAGGTTCCCAGTGACGCAACGGGTGCACGCGCACACCGCCTAGTGGCTCAGGAAGGCGAGGACGAGAGGCTTATCGTCCCGCCGTCTTTTGACCGGCGGGCGGCAGCCTAGTGGTTAATAAAAAAATTTTTTGGGGAAAAAAAGGGATTTTTAAATGGGCAGTGATTTATTGATGCTTAACCCTCCTAGCGGTAACCCCGAGCGTGACTCGGGGTTGATTTTTTCTACCAAAATGGGTAACCCCGAGTCACGCTCGGGGTAGTTGTGCAGAGCCTGCAGCGCGCGCTGGCTTACCTTCTCCTGGATCCAGCGATGCCACCGCGCTGTGTGAGCGAGCGGGACCTCGCTCGATTCACACAGTGTCCTCCTGTGCCGTCGATCTCCGTTCCCTGCGACGTTACGACGCACAGGAGCGGAGATCGGCGCCAAATTCAAAAAAGTAAACAAACACTATACATACAGTATACTGTAATCTTATAGATTACAGTACTGTATGTAAAAAAAACACACACCCCTTGTCCCTAGTGGTCTGCCCAGCGCCCTACATGTACTTTTATATAATAAAAACCTTTCTTTCTGCCTGCAAACTGTAGATTGTCCATAGCAACCAAAAGTGTCCCTTTATGTCAAAAATGGTTTTAGATCAGCTAGAAAACAACGATAATAAATTATAATCACTTGTAGAATTGTGCGATAGCGATTTGTGTCGGAAATGTGTCATAAAAAAAAAAAAAAATAATGACAGCGACAATTCTGCAACTGAGCAAATTTCAGTGATTTTGAGTTGATTACATTATTGAATAATTTTTATTAGAATTATATTATTATTATTTGTTATAATTATTTATTATATTATAATTTATAATTTTGTTTTTAAAAAAATGTCATACCCGGGATGCCTATTAGATTCTTGTTTGGTCAGATTTAAGTGAGTTATTCCTAAAAATTACAGGCCTACAATATAAAACGCCAAATTTCCTTGCAAATAATGGTACCGCTTTCAGCATGTTTTTTCTGAAAGAATCATACCGCCAGGGAGGTTAAAGTGAAAGCAAAAAATGCCTTTCAATATAGTGCCTGGGGGGTCCTTTTAGTCTACCTGTAGTGGCATATCTGTACTGTGTATAAAAGTTGCTGCAGCAATAATTCCATTTATAAAGCACAAAGAAATGAAATTTTCCCTGTAAGCTTTCTTTATTTTGTAAGCAACGGCTTGGGGAGCCAGTCTGTATGATGGGGCTACAATGTAGTCCCCTTGGAACAAGATTAGAGACTTTTTGGATAAATTCTGGTGTCTCTTCCACAGACTTTTGATAGAAGTAACAGGTGCAGAAAAATTGGACTTTGGGTGACGGTGGCACCTTCACATTGTAACCCTATAGAGGTACTCTTGATGAAAGCAAGAATTGGCCTTGCTATCAAAAATTGCAAGGATATGCACCTGTCAAACAGGTGTGAAAAAGTTGGTCTTTGGGTGTTAATTGTGCCCATGAAACCTACATAAAAAAAATTCTTCTAGATTAAATCAACACCCACAATATTAGGCAGCCTAAAAGTCCTGCAGAGATTCCACATCCTAAAAACACTTAATCAACGACATTGGCATCAGGGGCTTCATAGCTGCTGGTAATCCAGGACTTATTTGTTTTGATCAATGTCAGATGGTCCACAGAGTCTGTGGAAAGATACGTTCTATTACCAGTAACAAAAACCTCCAGCAGCACTAAATTCCCATTTTTAAAGCACACTGGATGCCTTCTCCACCGCTCCACTGCTCCTCTCTTGACCAACAGAAGCCTCAAAACTACATTTTCCATGACACTGTAAACTTTCAGAATTAGGAAAAGCATTAGATAAACTCCTCTTTAGGGTGTCCTCAAGAGATTTCATCTTCTGCACTCTCTGTGGGAATGGAATGAATTCTAAGACTTTCCCCTAACGGTGGTCAAGGAGGGTTGCCAACCAATAGTGATCATTCTCCACGTATTCTTGGGTCCTTTCGCAGGCTTTAAAGCATGGGGGGAGCCCATGCACCGCAAATTTGCAGAGGCATGAGGAGCAGACTCCTCAGGGTCACTGAGGATTACAGTATCTAGAATTGCCTCCTCCCAGCCACATACTACTCCCAAGGGTTCTGGGGATGGAAAACCATCCCTTACTGTTTGACGTATGTCTTTCTCTGCTTCAATGTCTCCAAAACTGTCAGAATCCTCCTCCTCCCTCTCCTCTCGTGTGTTCTGTGGCGTAGGAACAATGCTGTCTGCATGAAGTGGCCCTTGAGAGGTAAGGAAGTCCTTCTCTTCCTCCCGCTGCTCTGCCTCGAGTGCCCTATCCATAATGTCACACAGAGTCTGCTCCAGCAGAAACACAACAGGGATTGTGTCACTGATGGATGCATTGTTATGGCTCACCATCCTTTTGGCCTCCTCAAATGGTGACAGTACAGTGCATGCATCCTTTATTTGCAGCCATTGGTGTGGGGGGAAAAAGCTGAGCCGGAGAGCTTGACAAAGTAGCGCGCAGCCCCCCTGGTGTTCTACCTACTGCACAATCCCCCAAAATGCATTGCGGCTTAGTGATGTCACCTGGGTCCAGCCCTCGCTTCCTCGTATCCACCATCCAGCTGACCGGAACAGCCTCTGCAAGTGGTGGATTACTACATGGGTTTTTAAAGCCCCTACACCCGCTGACGCCCCTTAGATTCCCCTTTTTCTGCGACATGCCCATTTTTACTTACCTCATGTGAGTTTTATATTTTAAGGGTTATTAAATCATCATACAGTCTACACTCATGTGGGTGGCAGTGACTGTATTTTTTTTCCGCTGCAGCAGATGGGGCAGAGAAATTTGTCTACAGCTGGTGGTGCCCTACTGGCAGATGTGCTGCAAGAACCTGGGACACCCTGCACTATACCATCATCCCTGTCAGTGGAAGCTGCTTAGAGGTCATGAGGTATAGTGGGGGCAGACTGAGGTGAGTAAGAAGGAGGAACAGAATTGCACCCTTTTGTGTGGCTTTCAGGTGCTATTGCCAATAGGCTAAGTGGTGGGAGGTTAAATGCCTTGTCAAGCATGTGGTACCCAAATGGCTGGTGTTTTTGCCACACTTGATTTACTTGAGACAAAATTTGCAAATTGCAACAGTGCGATCGGCTGCACATGTTCTAAAGAAGCCCAGACAGCTGAGCTGGGGGAAGTGGGCCAAGAGAAAACAGCTCCACAATGTGATGGAATAGGGTGGCTGCTCTCTACTCTTCCATGATGGCTGCCTCATTGGGGTTGTGCCTCACCCTCACTTTCCTCCTCTGCTCTATCCGGTTCTCCCCTCTCTGTAGGCTCATGTTCCTGCCTTCTTCAAGTTCAGAACCAACATATGAATCAAGTAATGGCTGTGCATTGTCAAGCTGCAAGTGGCTGACGTTGTCTTCAAATAACTCATCTGACTGCTTCATGCCTGATGCTGGGGATATGGCTGGAATAGCTGGGGACAGGAAGGCAGATTTAGCCACTCTGGCAGCTACAGTGGACTGCACACTAGTCTCTGCTTGGGTGATGGAGAATAAAAAGGATCAGGATGGTTTAGTTAACCAGTCCACCACCTCACATGCATACTGTGGCTGGATAGCATGGGCAACATCAGTTAGCAGAGGAAATTATGCCCTGCCTGAGGACTGATCACGTCCACCTTTGCCTGTAGACACATACGCTGCTGGCCCCCTCACAGTGTCATGGGAACATCTGCCTCTCCTTGTTGTCCTCCTAGACATAATGGGGGTGTTCATTATTAACAAAATGTAATAAAAATGTGGCAATGTATACATGGGTGCACTTTAATCAGTGGAAAGTGGTGTCTGGTGAACTTTAACTTGAGTACTCATTACACAGACACTCTCCACGGATACACTATAATATACTTCAGTAAAACTGCAAGGACTCACTGCAATATACTGCGTGAAACGTGCAGTAACGCACAGAAATATACTGCATTAAACAGCACGTAACGCACTGAAATATACTGTGTTAAATGGCACGTAACGCATTGAAATATACAGCGTTAAGCTTGCAGTTACGAACTTAAATATACTCCATTAAACGTGCACTAACGCACTGAAATATATTGTGTTACCTGCAGTAACACACTGAAATATACAGCGTTAAACGTGCACTGACGCACAGATACATACTGTGTTAAATGGCAAATAACACTGAAATATATGGCGCTAAATTTACAGTAATGCACTGAAATATACTGCAATAAATGGCATGTAATGAACTGATATATACGCCGTTAAGACCCATACACATGATCTGACTTTTTGACAACAAACTTCAAAATTACCAGGTTTTTCTGAAAATCCTACCGTGTGTACGCTTCATCGGACAAACTTTTTTGGTTTTCATCAGACAAATGTTCGCTCTGCAAACAGACAAACTTTCTGGCAACAAAAGTCAGATGGAGCAAAGTCCAATCGTGTGTCCATCGAACTTAAGTCCAAAGTACAAACCAATGCAAAAGATCAACCAGCAATAGCAGAAGTTGCCCAAAGGGTGGCACTAAAGAGCAGAAAAACCATGTAGTACATCAATTACGTCACTACGTTCATGTTTGTTGGCTGAAAAAGTCCTGCCGTGTGTATGCATACCAAGTTCAGGGCCAACGCCCTTTGAACAAAAATCCACAGAAAAGTTTGTTTGAAGTCCGATGTATGAGGCTTTAAACTTGCAGTAATGCACTGAAATATACCTCATTAAAATGTACACTAATGCACAGAAATATACTGCGCTAAATGGCACATAATGCACTGAAATATATGGCGTTAAACTTGCAGTAACGCACTGAAATATACCGCGTTAAACGCCACGTAACGCATTGAAATATGCAGCATTAAACTTGCAGTAATGCAGTGAAATATACTGCGTTAAACACACATTAACGCACAGAAATATACTGCTTCAAACCTCATGTAACACACTGAAATATATGGCGTTAAACTTGCAGTAATGCACTGAAATATACTGAGTTAAATCGCATGTAATTCACTGAAATATACGGCGTTAAATGGCACATAACGCACTGAAATATACTGCGTTAAATGTTCACTAACGCACAGAAATATACTGCATTAAATGGCATGTAACACACTGAAATATACAACATTAAACGTGCAGTAACACACTGAAATATACTGCATTAAACAGCACATAACGCACTGAACTATAAATGCGTTAAACATGCACTAATGCACAGAAATAAACTGTGTTAAATGACACATAACGCAATGAAATATATGGCATTACCTTTGCAGTAACGCACTGATATATAGTGCATCAAATACGCACTAATGCACATATACATACTGCATTAAATGGCACATAACGCACTGAAATATACGGTGCTAAACTTGCAGTAATGCACCGAAATATACTGTGTTAAATGGCATGTAACGCACTTAATTATACAGCGGTAAGCTTGCAGTAACGCACTGAAATATACTGCATTAAACGTGCACTAACGCACAGAATTATACTGTGTTAAATGACACATAATACAATGAAATATACAGCGTTAAACTTGCAGTAACGCTATTGAAAGAATATTTTTTCTCTGTGGGATAGGACTAGGAGCAATGAGCCATGATTGGATAGAGTCATCATGACGGCATCCAATAATGGCTCTGACAGTGCATTGTGCCCTGATTGGGCAAAGCTTTCATTGCTTCAGCCAATCAGGGATTCCAATGCACTATGCGGCTGAACAAATGGTCAAACATCCTGAAAATTCGGGTGTTCGCCGAACGAGCAAACATCCAATGTTCTGCCTGAACTCTCGCTCGGTCCAAACCATTCGCCAATCCCTACTGATTGATAAAGTGAGGGTGCTCTTGCGCCTACCTAGTAAAGCTTAAGATGTGAAGTAAAATAATAGTAATGAACTAAAAGTGATGATGCTGCTCAATCTAATAATGTATAAATATCAAATAGAAATACAATAAAATAGTGAAAGGTAAAGTGACGAGCGCAATGAATATGACTAAGTAATCAAAGTGTTAATCAGTGAACATTGATAATAAACTAAAATTGAAACAAAGTGCTAAAAAACATTAAAAACATCAATAATGAATAAAAACGTTCAGCCAGCAAGTGGCCAGTGAAAAAAAAAAAAAAAAAAAAAAAAAAGTATGCACAAAAATAGCTGCAAAAGTCAGCAGGCAAACATAAATATGAAGCCTAAATCAGTCCTGGAATAATAGGCTAACAATACAGCCTTTATACGTGCATAAAAGTGTAGGAAGTTCCATAAAGACAAAAATAAATATAAACTTCTCCAATAGTGATAAACAAATGTTTAAAATCTTCTCATGTGGATCTTCAAATAATGTGGGCTCACAATGCGCTTACCTTCCCAAGGTAGTAATCAAGCCTTGATTAAATGGATATCCACAAGGGGTGTTGTTGAATCTGCAACTAGCTGTGGATGTCCAGGGCGTCCTGTATAATCCAATGTTTGTAGGCTCCAGATTTCTATTTGGCAGCGGTGGTGCTCAGCATGGGGAAATAAAAAAGGTAGCTTCCCATAGTGTAGTAAACCAAGGCTAATTTATTGGTAAAAACGCTAACAAGTGCATTTTAAAAGATCAAAGAAAACGAAACTAAGAAACAGCTGATGACAGCTTACTGATGTATTGCTTCAAAAATCAGTCCGTCCCTTACATGTTACACCACGTCACGTGGCTTTTTTTTTTTTTTTTTTTCACTGGCCACTTGCTGGCTGAACGTTTTTATTCATTATTGATGTTTTTAATGTTTTTTAGCACTTTGTTTCAATTTTAGTTTATTATCAATGTTCACTGATTAACACTTTGATTACTTAGTCATATTCATTGCGCTCGTCACTTTACCTTTCAATCCCTACTGATTGGTGTTAATTTACTAAATAAGTAGAGGGTTATCACTTTTAACGTGAATTTTCCCCCTTTCAAAGTGAATTTCCACTTATTCCAGTAAATGAGGTGAAACAGAGTGAACATTCACTTTGCAAAGAAAACCCAATCATGTGCAAAGAAGATTTAAAATAAAATGTCTGTTTGCACATTTTACGATAATTGAAGTCAGCATGTCTTCATCTTATTCAGTTCAGTGAGTGAATTTTCTCTTTGTAAAGTGGATTTTCACTTAGCTTAGTGAATGAGGTGAAGCTCAGGCAATCTTTGCAAAGTAAATGTTCGAAAATTTAAAATGTATTTTAAAAGTAAACATGCTGTTCTCCTTTAGTAAATCAGGGCCATTGTGCATTTCACTGTACAGCAACAAGTATCATTCATTTCGGGCAGAAAGCACGGCACATCTATAATGCAAGTCTGAGCTTATCCCACTTATCCATTCACAGTACAGCATTTCTCTTTGATAGCATTTCAGGGAGCTAAATATGCAGAGTAATAATTTGCAGCACTGGTAATTAAAAAAGAACACTGTATAATAATTATAGATAACTTGATAATAAAATTAAATGTGGACAATTGTTCTGCGTCATGGGAATTTTCAGATCTGTTCACAACAAAGGTTGAAAGGATGCTTTAGTAATTTTCTCTAAGCCGTTGAATCACATGGATAAACCGTGCATGCTCTATTTTAGTGTTTCTGAAACTTTTAAAAACTTTTGTAAGTGCCACTTCTTGCATGGTTTCTGCACACTAATTAGAAGCATTCAGGTATTGCCAATTCCAGTCCTTCTGCTCCTCCCCCTTTTCCCCTTTTGAGGTTCTAGTGCAGGGGTCTCAAACTGGCGGCCCACCAGCTGTTGCGGAACTACAAGTCCCATCATGCCTCTGCCTGACTGAGCCATGCTTGAAACTGTCAGCCTTGCAATTGCATGTAGTATTGGAAAGGCTGCGTTTTCACAACTGGGCAACAAAAAACACGAAGTACATAAAGCATTTTTCATGCATTTTACTTAAGGAGTATAAGCCCAAAGTAGAGTGCTCAAGTATTCTGGAAGGAAAGCCAAAGGGTAAAGGGGCATTTACGCAGAAGTAAGATTCCACGACTCTCTACATCATATGATATTATTCTGGATTTTTAGGCTTGATACCTCTGGTAATAAAGAATTACTAATTCTACATGAACCCTCTGATTGCTACTTTACACCCTCACATACAGTATTTCTAAAAATTGCAATTAAAATAAGGATTCTTGGTTTACATATATTATGTGTTTAAGCTGGCCACATCAAAGTTCGATCGCGTTAACACAAAATATTCTAATTTGCACACTGATATTTACTACTCTATATTTCTAGTAAATGTTTGTAGGAATTCATAGTTTGCCTATTGCAATACATGAATTCCTTCAAAACATCAAGCTGTCCATCTGGCAATACATCTAGCTGGACATTTACATGAAAGTGATCCCTCTCCAGGCCAGAGACCAAACTATAGGATCCAGAATGTAGATCTTCTGGATCAAGCAGTGGCAATCCCATTGGAGCAGGTAATTGCATTGAAATCTCCTTCTCCACCACCTGGCCCACAGAACTACTGGAATTGTGGCGAACGGTACACCGAAAAACCGCATGCACTCCCTCGCTATCAAACAAGGTCTGGCCATTACTTCCCTCATTTGGACCTGAATCTCCTGAAATTTTTCTCTCGGGAAGAAACATACAAGCCTGAACTGTGTTGAATTGCACTCCGAGATACTCCAATACTTTGGTTAGCTGCAACTGTTTTTCGATAGTTGATTAGCCACCCAAAACAGGTGAGAGTTTTGCAGGTGATAGATACGTATTCCTGAAGAATATGTTCTGATGGACCCAGAAGTAGTAGGTCGTCCAGATAATGGAATATCTGTATGTCCTTTACCCTAATGCCGCATACACACCATCACTTTATGTGATGAAAAAAAACGACACTTTCTGTGAAGTAAAAAATGACGTTTTTGAAACTTCAATTTTCAAAGACGAAGTTGCCTACACACCATCGTTTTCTCACAATGATCTTGCAAAGTGAGGTTACGTTCCACCACGTTTTACCATTGAAGCTTGCTTCATAAGTAGCTTCTGGGCATGCGTGGATGGAAAAACGTCTTAGAAAACAACGTTTTTTGCTACACACGGTCAATTTCTGTGAAGTAAAAAGTGCACTTTTGAAAAACGACACATAAAATTGAAGCATGCTTCAATTTTTTTTTGGTCGTTTTTTACAAGACATAAAACAACGTTTTCCCCCACACACAGTCAATTAAAGTGACGTTTTTAAAAACGTAATTTTTTTTCATCACATAAAGTGATGGTGTGTACGCGGCATTAGTATCATGACCACAGCTGATAGTATCTTCGAAAATGTTCTGGGAGCGGAGCAGAGTCCGGACACCGAAACTGAAAATGAGAATTCTCCACTGCAAACCTTAGAAAGTGATGGTGAGCCAGATGTATAGGAACATGTAGATAAGCATCTGCTAAATCGATGGACGCCATCCAGTCCTGTTCCTTTACCACTGATATAATTGTTTCCAACGACTTCATCTTGAAAGGCCAAATCATCATGTAGGAGTGCAACACCTTTAGGTCTAAGACCGGTCTGAACCCCACTCGAAGCCTTTGTTACTAAAAACAAAGTGGAATAGACCCCTTGACCCTATTCTCATTTAGGAACCGGAAGAATGACCCTTGCTGTCAATAACTCCTCTATATACACCCGGAAACATTGCCTTCTTTCTGAACATGCTAGAAGTTGAGTTTCTACAAAAAAGGATTAAGGGGGTCTTGGTCCAAACTCGAGATGATATCAGTTTTGAATGATGTTCACAATCCAAGCATCCTGTATCTTGGCCGCCCAAATGCTCCCGAATTTTGTTAACCTTGCTCCTACCTGAGAGGACTGAACGGAGACACCTTCAGAAGGCTTTGTCTGAGCCCTTAGGAGCTTGGTTGGGCCTGGGCTTGGAAGGCTTCAGGAAGTTTGAACCTGTTCCCTTCCATTGTCTGAAGAATGGTCTGCCAGGTCTGTAGGAACTTGTCTCTCGAAAATTTTCCTTGGCTTTTCTAGCAAAACAAAAGGGTGTCGTCTTCTTTTCTCCTGGGGAATCAGGCCTGATTTGCCTCCAGAGACCTGCTGGATTTCTGATTCTAAGGCTTTGCCAAAGAGTAGTTTGCCGTCGAAGGGCACTGAACATAAACTATGCTTAGATGTAGGGCTGCAACTAACGATTATTAATGATTAATCGATTGTGAAAATTGTATTAGATTCATTTCATAATCGATTAGTTGTCGAATAATCGATTTGTTGTTTCGGCCCTACTTAGATGCAGTGTCGGCCGACCAGTGCCTCAGCCACAAAGCCCTATGGGCTGTTATGGAATGAGCCATGACTTTTGGTGTCAACCTGACTTGGTCCATAGCTGCCTCCGCTAGGGATTCAACCGCTGTCTTGATGGATTGCAGGGGAGACGAATTTCCACTTTTAAGCTCCTGCCCCAAACCTTTGTCCTCCAATTCCGCTACCCATACTTTAAGAGGCTGCTGCCATGGAAATGAGTGACACCGCCGGCCTACATGCTGCAGCTGCCACAGAATATAACCTCTTTAGATCTGTCTCAATTCTGCGGTCCATGGGGTCTTTTAATGAAACCAAATCATCCAGCAGAAGCATAATATGGTGGGCCAACCTCTGTAATGAAGTATCCACTTTAGAAGTAGTGTCCCATAACTCCTTAGCGCTAAAGGGGTAAAGCTTTGACACTCTTGTGGATTTTTAGCTTCTTCTCAGGCCTTGCCCATTCGTCTTCTAACACCTCCTGGATTTTGAAAAAGAGAGGAAAAGGAGGCAAAGATTTCTTTAAATCTGGATAATACTTCCCCTGTTTCCTCAGAGGTGAAGCCTCTTCTTGCCAATGCAACACTTCCTTAACTGCCTCCGCCAAGGGGGGAACCACTGAAAAATCAAATGCATGCGACTCGAGCTCCAACTAGACATCAGAGGAATCGGAGCCTCTATTAACCTCCGAGTTTAAACGAACTAACGTTTCCTGTTCTGAATTCCCGGAAGCCGAAGAAAGGGCAGGGGCGAGTGCTTTTTCTGAAAACGCACTTTAACCCCTCCTTGACTGCGGACTTAATATAGGACTTCACCTGACGTGCATCTGCCGTATTGTCCCGAGCTGCCTCCTTAAAGCAAGATGCACATACCAGCTTTCCTTGGACGACCTCAGCTGAGCAGGCCCAACAGGATTTTTCTTCTGCCTGGGCTGGCGATGAAGACCTATCCGAAAAAGAGGCTTTCCGATGTCTTGACCTCTCTTGGCTCGGGTCCGAGCGACTACTGTGAGGTAAGGGCGAGGGAGATCTGGAATGCCGTGATGACGGCATCTATCCAGCTGCATGCGACTCTGTGACTTGTCATGTCTTGTCCCCTTTTTACTCCTTTGGGGCTGGGATGCTGACTTAGAACCTCTTTGCGGGCATTTATCCCGCTCTGGGCTCTTCTCTCTGTAAGACACAAGATGTGCTCTTTTTTTTTATAAATAATTTTTTTTTTTAATTAAACATTTTTTTTAATTAAACATTTTTTTTTTAATTTAAATAAAAAAAAATTAAAAAGAAACCTCACCATCCGAATCTTTAATGCTAAGGCAGCTAGGCAGGCATGCAGAATTCCCCAGACCTATAAGATATAGGATAATATAAACACTCTGACTGACAACTAACCCAGCAGTAAGCATTGAGAGTCCTGGAAGCCAGGCTTAGCAGAGCAGAGCAAAAGACCAATCAGCTAGAGGCTGAGATTAGTGTAGTAGAGCAGTGATAAGTCCTCCTGAACACACAGCGGCTCAGAGAGTGCCCTGGCCCGCCCCTACAAGACAGAACCTGCTGCGAATCAGCAGGAAGCATTCCGGCGCTTCCGAGGCAACCGGACGAGGAAGCTGGCTCTGACGTCACCCGCCCAACTCTGAGCTTTCTGAAAGCAATACATGTGGGGGTGGCGCACTACAGGTCCCAGAGAGCCAAACCACTTCCTCTACAAAAAACAGTAAGGAGAAAGTGCCAGCATCTGCCTAACCAAGGTATATACAGTCATTTATACTGCCAGTGACTTTGCCAGCAATACACAGTCATTTATACTGTACCTTACTTATCCCAGCACCACGACAACCTACCTCCTTAACTACAATAGCATGAATACATCCTGGATGTGGACATGAACTCCCATATAAGTGCAAAATGAAAAAAAAAAAAAACGAACAGCTCATATAGGGTGATATTGTTAAAAACACCAATTTGTTGTAGATAAAAGAATGCGCTCTCATGAAATAGTAACAGAATAGAGCAATGTTACATTACATGCATCCAGGCCCGGACTGGCCATAGGGCAGACCGGGCAAATGCCCGGTGGGCTGCGGCCACCCGCTCCGTGACATGCTGCTGATCAAGCCGCACAGCGGGAGTTAAGCGACGACCGCGGCCTGGACAGGGTTAACACAGGCCGCGGCTGCCGCTCGCCTACCGCTATGCGGCCATACCTGTCATCTCTGGCGGAACTAGCGGCTGCATGGGCTGGGCTGTGTGTCTTTCTCACACACAGCCCAGCCTCAGAGCCGCGCTGACAGTTCCGCTCTCCACTCCTCCTCGTCCAGCCATGAGCGTCCGCACAGGTGGGGAGAGCTGCAGTCCGGAATGTTTCCCCCGCTGGCCCCCCCCTCTCCTTCTCATGTCGGCAGCATGGAAAGAGAAGTCTTTCCAGCCCGTTCTTCTCCCCTCCCCATTGGCCACAGTGGAGACCAATCACAGAAAAATAGAGGGCATCATGGGAAATGTAGTCCCAGAGATAGGTGGCCCAGTTGTTATCAGTGGGGAGCAGACTACATTCCCCAGCATGCACTCTGTTGGGGGGAAAGAGAAAACCAGGAAATAGGCTGAGCAGGCTGCAGCTACTACAGGAGACAATGAAAAAGAAAGAGGACTGTGCTGGGGGAACTAATAGCCCCAGCATCACCAGAGAGTGCCACACTTTACCCTCACCACCAGAGAGCGCCAAGCTGTACCTGCACCACCAGATAGCGACATGCTGTACCCGCACCACCAGATAGCAACACACTGTACCCGCACAACACCAGAGAGCGCCACGCTGTGCCCGCACAACACCAGAGAGCGCCACGCTGTCCCCGCACAACACCAGAGAGCGCCACGCTGTGCCCGCGCCACCAGAGAGCCACGCTGTGCCCGCGCCACCAGAGAGAGCCACACTGCGCCCGCGCCACCAGAGAGAGCCACGCTGTGCCCGCGCCACCAGAGAGAGCCACACTGTATCGACGCAACCAGAGAGAGCCATGCTGTACCTGCGCCACCAGAAAGAGCCACGCTGTACCCGCGCCACCAGAGAGCCACGCTGTACCCTTTACCCTCACCACCAGAGAGCGTCAAGCTGTACCTGCACCACCAGAGAGCACCACGCTGTACCCGCACCACCAGATAGCGACACGCTGTACCCACACAACACCAGAGAGCGCCACGCTGTACCCGCACAACACCAGAGAGCGCCACGCTGTGCCCGCGCCATCAGAGAGCCACGTTGTGCCCGCGCCACCAGAGAAATCCACACTGCCCGCGCCAACAGAGAGCCACGCTGCACCCGCGCCAACAGAGAGAGCCACGCTGTACATGCGCCACCAGAAAGAGCCACGCTGTACCTGCGCCACCAGAAAGAGCCACGCTGTACCCGTGCCACCAGAGAGCCATGCTGTACCCGCACCACCAGAGAGAGCCACGCTGTACCCGCACCACCAAAGAGAGAGCAACAATGTACCCTCACCACCAGAGAGAGCCACGCTGTACCCGCACCACCAAAGAGAGAGCAACAATGTACCCTCACCACCAGAGAGAGCCATGCTGTACCCGCACAACACCAGAGAGTGCCACGCTGTGCCCGCGCCACCAGAGAGAGCCACGCTGTGCCTGCGCCACCAGAGAGAGCCACGCTGTGCCCGCGCCACCAGAGAGAGCAACAATGTACCCTCACCACCAGAGAGAGCCATGCTGTACACGCACCACCAGAGAGAGAGCCATGCTGTATCCGCACCACCAGAGAGAGAGCCATGCTGTATCCGCACCACCAGAGAGAGAGCCACGCTGTACCCGCACCACCAGAGAGAGCGCCATGCTGTCCAGCACCACCAGAGAGAGAGCAGGTCAGTGTCACGGGGCAGTGTGGGGACAATAGGAGACAAAGAGTACTAGCCAAAATAGGACTGGGACACTGTGATAAAAATGGGACTGCACTGTAAAGGGGCAATGTAATCATAGCAGGGCCCCTTTGCAGTGCAGTCCCCTTTATATCACTGTGTCCCTGCCCATTACAGTGTGGAGAACCGACACCAGCCACCCCCATGAATGTCGACAACCCCCCCCCCCCCCCCCCCAGTGACCGGGCTGCTCAGTCTAAAAATGCCCGGGCCTATTTTTTGTCCCAGTCCGGGCCTGCATGCATCCAGTCCACAAACAGTCTCATCCCATCTGGCTCCTGACAGAAGCGAGTGTGATGACATCACGTCTGTTAGACCCATCCACTGCGTTTTCTCGTAGTAGACTTCTTTAGAAACTATGCCCATGGCACAACTGTGGGATCCTCCTGTAAGCTGAAAAGCTCAAAATAACTGTAGAAGACACCGCTACTCCAGTGATCTTCACTATCTAACCAGGCCCCATGTGTGTGATGTTACTCCCCGCCTCTCCAACTTATTCAATCAAAGAATGCTTTGCATTTACTGAGAAAATGTAAAGTATTCTCTAAATGGCACTTGTATTGAGCAGCCCAACCTCCTGTGTTCAGAATGCAACCTGGCAGCTGTTCAGCACAGGACCTGGAAGCTAGTGGAGGCCACTGGAGTATCTGTGTCTACCACTGTGATTTCCAGCTTCTGGAGGAAATGCATATACCATACCACAGTTATTGTATATGCATACTTACATTGGTCCAAGCTGGACCAATGTAGCTATGTAAAATATACCATTGGTTGGAATTCAGCTTTAAAGCCCAACTTCAGGCATGATAGTTTTTTTTTTTTATCCAACAAAAAGTTTTTTATTGATGAAAAGGTGGTATACAGCATTTGACAACGATACATTGAGCAACATGACCATACAGACAGCCATCAAAAACAAAGTACAGCAGTGTTATTACTACAATGTAACCACTTCTACTACCCTCAAATTTCCATGCTGTGTTACTCATCCCACATTCAGTCCCAACAACCTGTCCATGACCAGGTCCACCGGGGGAAAGCCCCGGCGTAACTAGCCACAGAGCCCAAAGATTCTAATATTTCCGTGAACTCCCCCTGTGTTGGTAGATAAGTTTATCCATACGTAGCATATCTCCTATCCTAACATTCCATTCCCTCGAGGTTGGAGGGTTCTCTGATTTCCAGTAAAACATAATCAACTTCCTAGCCTGGAGCCCTGGAATAGCACTCTATGAATACACCCAATAGACATACCTTGGGGTCCACAAATACCGAGTTGACAGTACTCACTACCTCGGCCCAGTATTTATGCAGTTTGGGGCATCTCCACAGGAGATGGATAAGATCCCCATGGTCACGCTTACATCTAGTGCATGTATCTTCATTTTGCATCCCCATCAACTGCAATCTATGTGGCGTATAGTATACCCTAAAGATGATATATAATTGAGTGAGCCGCTGGGCCAGATTCAGTGAACAAATGCACACCCCTTGAAATATCTCTTTCCACTGTTCTCCATCTAGTTGGCCCACGTCCCTCTCCCATTTTTCATTCACGGGTATTGGATGCTGCCCCAAGAAGTTCTGTAATAGGATGGCATAGCATTGAGAGATAAATCCCTTCGAAGACACAGCATCCCCAATGAGACTGAATACCGGGGTTGGCGACAAATGCCACTCAGAAGACCTACTCTGAGCCCTTACTGCGCGCTGGAGCTGCAGGTACTGAAAAAGCATGGAGGACGGAAGCCCATAGTCCGTTCTCAGATCTGCAAACGGTCTAAGCCTTCCATGTCTAAAAACGTGTTTGACATGTGTGATCCCATATGGTTTTCACCCAGTCCCTATCTGTAGTTTAGCCAGCTCTGTGTAAGTATCATTAAGCCATAGGGGGCTATATTCAGTGTATCCATCAGCCTGTTGAATATATTTGGATTTATTCCACACTTTTGTATGAGATTGTACGTAGGATATTTCTTATTTGGCCAAGGCTTCCAGTGCCATGGGGATGGGTCCATCCCCCACTGTGTGGAGCATTAGTGCCCCGAGAGGAGCCAGCCGCCTCACTCTCGAAGCACCCCACCAGGTGTTGCAACTGCGCTGCCAGGTAGTACAACCACGGGTTGGGCAGTGCCAGCCCGCCGTTGTCTTTGGGCCTCTGAAGATGCTCCAATTTAATCCTGGGCGGCTTATTCTTCCATATCAAAGATCAGAAGATGGAGTTCACTATTCAGAATTTTTTTAGAGGGATCACCACCGGGGCATTGTGAAGACAGTAAAGCAATTGCGGCATTAGAATCATCTTTACCAGGTTCACCTTACCGACATGCGGAGATTGTTCCACGATTGACCCGTTCTCTAAACCTCTGGAGCAGGGGGGAAATGTTCAAGTGGCTAAAATCTCTCGGGTTGGCCATCACGTGGATCCCCAGGTACTTAAAGGAAGCCGTGACAGGTATGGGGCAGGATCAAGTCACCACTTGTGTGGCCTCCCCGTCCAACAGCAATAGGGCAGATTTTGAGCAGTTGATCTGTAGAGCAGAGTACACTCCAAACCTCTTAATTGTTGCCATGGCCTCTCGCAGGGACATGTCAGTATCCCCCAGCATAAGCAAGGTTTCGTCCGCATAAAGCATCACCTTCTCCTGCAGGGGGCCATAGCAAAACCCCATAATGCTCGGACTAGCCAGGGGTTCAATGGCTGATGCAAAGAGGAGAGGGGACAGCGGGCAGCCTTGCCTCGTCCCCCTCCCCAGCGCAAAGCCATGGGACAGACACCCGAAGGCCCTGATAGCAGCCTCCGGCCGACTGTAAAGTAGGCGTACCCATGCTATATACGTGTCACCGAACCCAAATCGCGCCAGCACTGCCCACAAGTAATTCCAATCAATGCTGTCAAATGCCTTAGCAGCATCTAAAGACAGCAGAGCCCTGCTTCCTATATTGTCCGCGTCGGATTGCATATTCAAAAATAACCGCCGCAGATTAATGGCAGTGGATTTATTTGCCATAAACCCTGCCTGATCGCCATGTATAAGGGAAGTTATAACAGTATTCAACCGCATTGCTAGCACCTTCGCCAGGATCTTTATGTCACATTGCAGCAATGAGATTGGCCTGTAAGAACCTGGTTCAACTGGATCCTTTAAGGAGCAGTACAATTGTTGCTTTTGCCATGGAGGGTGGAAGCCCTCCAGCCCCCAGAGCTGCGTTACAATTAGGGAACAGTCCCACCGCCTCCTGCAGTTCCTCTACTGTGAGTGGTGCGTCCAACCCCACCCTCTGCTCTGCCGTTAGTCTAGGAAATGTCAAACCATTCAGATACTGCTCCAGATCCGCCCCTGCATAGGCAGCGCCAGGGCAGTACAGCTCCTCATAGAACCCTGCCAACTCCTGCATAATACGTTTGGGTGAGTTAACAATGGGCCCAGCTCTGGATTTTATGGTAGGGGACCTCTGTTGTGAATTTGCTATTCAAGCAAGCATACGTCCCGTTTTCTCCCGTTCCTCAAAAAATGCCTGCTTGGTGAAAAACCTATTTTTTTCGGCCTTGGAGGAAAGCACCCGCTCATAAGCAGACTGAGCGGCCTGCCACTCCTCCCTGGCCGAGTCAGAGGGATCCAAAACATATTGCCGCTCCAGATCCTCCACCCTCTCCTCCAGCTCCATCACAAAAGCAGATGAGGCCTTTTTAACCTTGGTAATTTCGGTTATCAAAATCTCTCTCAAAAACATTTTAAAAGCCTCCCACTGTTGCATACAAGAACCCTCTGGGTCCTGGTTAATGAAAAACCCACGCACACTCTCTTCTATGGCTTCAGGGGACTAAAATAACTTCAGCCAGAAAGCTTTGAATTTCCAAGGAGCTCTAGGGAGCTCAGTGGGCTGGGAGACCACCAAATGCACTATTAATGGGGAATGATCAGATACACTATGGGGCCTATATTCTATCTTGAAAATGTACTGGAGCATGCGTGCGTTTCCCACTCCCAGGTCAATCCTAGACAAACTACCATGAGACTTAGAAAAACACGTATTTTGTCTAACCCCCGGGTTCCGGTGTCGCCAGACATCCACCCAGCCCACCTCTTGCAACAACCGTGCCAGGGGGGTTCCCCTGGAGAGGGCAGAGGCTCCTATGGCCGGATGTCTATCCAGCGTGTGGTCCAAGCAACAATTGAAGTCTCCAATCACCAGCAGCGGCACCTCCGGCCTACTGTCCACATAGGAGATCAGGGCCCTCAGCAGCGCCGCCGTGAAAGGGGGGGGCACATACACACATGCAAGTATACACGTTAAAACCCCCAACCTGCAATGAAGAAACACATATCGCCCCTTGGGGTCGATGTTATTGTCCAGCTCCTGATCCTGATAGTCCAAGGAGCCATGTACCAAGACACTCACCCCCCTAGAGTAGGAGGTATGAGTGGAGTGGTACGCTTTAGTCACCCAATTGTACCGTAGACAGCTTACCGTGTCCACCGTCAGATGTGTTTCCTGGAAGTGAAATTTTTTAAGGCACATGCGTATCATTGTTCTCTTAAGTGGGGAGTGAAGTCCTCTCCCATTCCACGATACTATAGGGACCTTGGCCATTCACAAAAATAAAAAATAATAGTAGGCAAGCGTACCCCCATCAGTCCTAAGACTCTGGTGAACAATTGGCCCCTGGAAAATTCCGGAAGAAATGCACACTGGCTGTTCATACTGACCGTTGCAAAAGTAATGCTGAAAGACCACCCATCAAAAAACTGAAAAAAAAAAGGACGCAAACCGCTGTCCTCACCAACTGTTCAGCTCTGAACCCTGCCAACAGGGCAGAGCAGGCACGAGGCCCTGTATACAAACTCAGGGGGCCAAAACAAGTCAGATATTGTAGATCAACTTTTAAGATTTCTGAAGCTCTCGTCTTGAACTGTTGCAGTATAACATCCCTAAGCCAGGGGTCATCTGGTTAAAAGTAATACAAAGTCTCCTCAACATAACACGACTCCATATTTTCCATGGCCGGCCCAGGAGCCCTCCACGGGCCAGGGCATTACTATCCTTCCTCCCTGCCATCTTGTCCTCGCCGTCTCAGGGCCTGCTCGTTCCGGTCAAGCCAGTTAGCTGCATCCTTGGCCGACTCAAAAAATTGTGCCTGCCCATTTACAATCACCCGCAACTTGGCCGGGCACAACATGGCGTATGGTAGCTGCAACTGCCTAAGCCGGCGTTTCACATCAAAGAACTTTGCCCTTCGTCTGTGCACCTCGGTCGAGAAGTCAGGATAAAAGGACACTCTGGCTCCCTTGTGCTGTATGTTGGCACGTTCCCTTGCCTGGCGAGGCACTGTTTCTCTATCTCTGTAGTGCAGCAGTTTTGCGAGCTGGCACCCTGTGGGGGTGCACTCCACAGCAAATATGTCCAGCAACCACCCCTCCACATAGGTCGTGGGGTCCCTGCCCTCCACCCTCTCAGGGAGTCCCACAATGCTTATATTATTTCTCCTGAGGCGGGTTCTCAAAATCCTCAGCCCTGTCAGTGGCCTCCCTTTGCCAGTTGATAGGCAGCATTGGCTTCTCTTTCTATGGGGGTCAAATGATCTTCTAGTTCGCTCACCCTGCTTTCCACGGCTGTGGTGCGTTCTCTAATTTTTTGTAAATCCTGTCGCAGCCGCGACAATTCTTCTTGCATGGTATTCACTGAGGCATTGCCAAGATTAACTGCCCTGAGGATATCTGCCAGTGTGGGTTGAGCATCTCCATTTACACCTGTGCCATTAGTGCTTTGGGCCCCAGAATCAGCCTGATCTGATTCCTCACTCTCACTGTGCTCAGCTAAGATGGCCGCCTGTGCCTGTGTCCTAGTCAATTCAGGCTCGATGTGCCTGGAGTGCCCTGCAGCATCAGTCCCCGTGAGCCCATTCATTTTCTGGGTATAATATATCATGTCCTTGGGCACCTCCTTACCCTGTGTTTTCTGCTGCCTCTGTGCTTTAGGACCGTGCTCCTTCATCTTGTCAGAACCTCGTGGGGTGCCCTTCACTGTGAGCGCGGCGGTGCCATCTTGGAAATCTGGACCCGAATAAAAGAGCCTTTTTCGGACCTTTCCCCTGGTGCAGAGGGCTGGCGGAGGTTCCCCTGAGATCTCGGGATCAGTGGGCTGCAGCATATAGCAGCGTCAGTAGCTTGGCGGAGGGAGGATCGGTCACGGATCAAGCTCAGGAGCTGTGAGAGCTACGTCCTCTCACATACCGGTCCAGGCCACGCCCCCCAGGCATGATAGTTTAATTGGAATAAGGTTGATAAAAAAACTATTTAACTTTGTTTTGTAGTAGAATGCTGCTACCGTACTTCTAAGTGAAATCTTGCTCCTGTCGAATAGGACAGGTAATACTGTACCTCCGGCTTGCTGCTGACATCACTGCTTGTCAGCGCCACCCAGCTCTCAACTTGGCTAGTCACAAAACGCAAAGCTACAGACCACCTTATTCTAACAAAACTAACAGGCCCTGAGTTGGCTTTATCACTCCCTTCAGTTTATCATAGGCCCTAAATAAACTTTAAGGCTGGGTTCACACTACAGATAGCAGCGGCTCACAGCAGGAGTCTGGTGCGTTTCCATTAACTGTTTCAGGTCAGATTTCAGCCAGAATTTTGGGCTAAATTTGGACCTGAAACGGACCAAAAGACACACAGGGCTTCTGTGCAATTCGCACTGGAGCCACTGCAGACATGTGTGAACCAACTCCATAGAGAGCCGGTCTCGAATTCCTGCAATGCAATTTGGATGCAGAGAAATCCACATCCGATTCGCAATAGTGTGAACCCAGTCTTAATCTTTACACTTAAATTCAAGTAATCCTGTCACTTAAAGTGGTTGTAACCTTAAAAAAAAAAAAGAGAGATCCTATTCCCTTATAGCAGGTTAAACAGCACAGTGCTTGTGCTGTCTAACCTAACCCTCTGTAAGCTGTAAAAACCCTGGTTGATCCTGTCTGGCAGTGGCAGCTGGTGCTTAATATTTTTTTTTGGGGGGGGGGGGGGCGCGGCGGCAAACAAACCTGCCCTACCCCCTCCGCAGGAGACGGACCGTAGCAGACTTTGGCAATCCAATCAGTGTGGCCACATAAAATATTGGCAGTTTGGGCCCAATTTGGACATTTTCATTTAGGGGTGTATTCACTTTTGTTGCCAGCGGTTTATACATTAATGGCTGTGTGCGTTTGAGGGTACAGAAAATTTACACTGTTATACAAGCTGTACTGTCACTACTTTACAGTGTAACAAAGTGTAATTTCTTCAGTCACATGAAAAGATATAATAAAATATTCACAAAAATGTGAGGGGTGTACTCACTTTTGTGATTTTTTATATATATATATATATATATATATATATATATATATATATATATATATATATATATATATATATATACACATACACACACACACACACACACACACACTGTATATAGCTGTTTGCTTAGGGTTTTGCTTTACTTTCAGATTTTGTCATTGATTGATCAGTAGCATTTTATTAAAAAGCAAAATGGCAAGAGGGAATATATGTAACATGTTAACCTTTAATGACTTTTGAAAATCTACAAGTTTACAAAAGAATAACAGTATAAAAATATATTTACATAATTTACAAATGTACACCAATCACATTAGAAAGTATCTATTATAACACAAAATACCCTTTGAAGACATCACAAAATGTTCTTCCCAGAGCCTAAATAGTAGTACTTCATTAACCAGCTTGGAAGATCCTGCTGGATTAGAATATGTAAAATGGGCATTCCACATGTACTTCCTGATACATCAGTGTGTGATTACTTTGGATTTACAGTGAACACATGCTAAAAGTAATCTGCTGTAGTGACAGTTTACTTCTGTGGTGGCTATGCATGCTATTCTAAGCACAACTGACGTATACAAGCAGTCTCTGGGTGCCATCATTGAGAAACAGGTAAATAGCGAGTAATGACGCTTTCAGTCACCACAATTATAAATTATAATAAGCTCATCTTTTGTCCATCAAATGCAGCCACACTGTAGTGCACAACAAACTGCATCCTAAATTCCATAATATGTACTTAATGTGGTCAATCCACTAAAGTATGATGTATGCAGTATTTTTTATAAAAATGCATTGTTACTTTATATTTACAATCATGTTTTCAGTAAACTTAAAGTGAAATTTTAGTCAGAAAATGAAGGCTACTAGAACAATTCAGGCTGGGCCCATTAGCAGGTATAGCTAAGTAAAACTTTAAAAAATAAGTGTCTATACTGTTTAAAATTCAGTAATACACGGTCTCATCCTGTTCTGCACATGCTCAGTTGCCCTACACATTTGTCATTGTGCGGAAAATCAGAACCATTAGGCCCCGTACACACAACCGAACATGTCTGCTAAAACTGGTCCGCGGACCAGTTTCAGCAGACATGTTCGGTCGTGTGTAGGCCCGAGCGGACAGGATTCCAGCATACATTTGCCCGCCGGGCCTTTTTCCAGCGGGCAAATATTTCTGGACTTGTTTTAAAACAGCCCGCTGGAATCCTGTCCGCTCGGACATGTTCGGTCGTCTGTACAGACCTACCGTACATGTCCGAGCGCACGCCATCCCTCGCATGCGTCGAATGACTTTGACGCATGCGTGGAAGCATTGAACTGGCAGGGCCGCCCACGTCGCCGCGGCTACGGCGCGGCCACGCCCCGCGTATTGTTTACGCGCGGATTTCTGTATGATGGTGAGTACAGCCACCATACAGAAATCCCCGGGCAGACATGTACGGTGAAAACGGTCCGGCGGACCGGTTTCATCGTACATGTTTGCTCGTCTGTACACGGCCTTAGAGGCAAATTTTTTGGACTAAAAATGTACTGCTGGCCATGGGCTCTGGACTTCAGCAAAATGGCAGCCTCCGCAAAGTAGAAATAGAAAGGCTGGAGACAATTTACAGCACACACTCATTTTTTTATCATAATTATTTATGTGGAATGCATGTTCCTTGCTAAAGAACATTATTTTTTATCAAGTTCTTATGGGTAAAGTTCCACTTTGTTTTTGTATGCAGTTTCTGAAAATCACCAGTTTAAAGTACACTAAAAGGCAATTTACAGCACACACACACATTTTGTTAGCATAATTAATAATGTGGAATGTACGTTACTTGCTAAAGAACATTATTTTTTAGAAAGTCGTTATCTGTAACGTTCCACTTTAAGCATTTATCACGCTGATCAGTTACACACAATATACTTTTAGTTTTTTGGTTACTTATAGTAGAACTATAGGCAAAATCAAAAATTATATATGGTGCAGTCTGTCAAGAGCATTAACATAGCTATTCAGTCACCTATACAACCGTTTTTTACACATTGATTCTGCCTGTAGATTCATTATATTTCCACTTCCTTTAACAGCCAACCTTTCCAACAAAAGTGGCAGTTACAGGGCTTGGGACCAGCCACTAACAGAGGTGCTGATAATGGTTTTAGCTGGATTTAGACTTTAATAGGTTTGTCTCTTTTACTTAAAGTCTATTTAAATGTATGTCTTTCTAAAGCCTCGTACACACGACCGAGTTTCTTGGCAAAAACCAGCAAGAAGCTTGCTGGGTTTTTTTTTTTGCCGAGGAAACCGGTCGTGTGTACACTTTTCGACGAGGAAACCGTTGAGGATCTCGTCGGGCCAAAAAGAAAGCATGTCTTCTTTTTCCTCGACGGGAATGGGAAAATTTGGCTCGCCGAGATCCTCAGCGGCTTCACAAGGAACTCGACGAACAAAACGATGTGTTTCACCCGTCAAGTTCCTCGGACGTGTGTACGAGGCTTAAGACTACCTTGTCCACAAGGTTACAATGCTGTTGTGCGATTTCACTGCACAAAAAAATAACATTGGCACCCTACTGCAGGAAATGGAAAAATAACACCTCTATCTGTAGCATCGACATATTATATATATCAAAACACCCTTAGAAGAAATCATAGAGCTTAGTGAACTGACCCCAGTGTATTCTGATTGACCATCGCAGTTGGAGTATGAGGTAGGATGCCCTAGACTAAGCCAATTCTAGGATAGGCTATGGTAATCATGATTGTCCAGTTGACATGGTGCACAAAAGAACTGAGTAAAGCATAACATTTTAAAATCCAATGGTGCAAAATAAATTTGATAATCAGATGTAGGCCTAATAAACAAACACCAAATGGTACAGTTAGACAGCCTTTAGATATTACAAAAAATTACCTCACCAAAAAAATTCCAGTAGTGGCCTATTATTTCAGATAACCACTATTAAAGCCAAGTTCCACCAAAAAATGAACTTCCGTTTTAAGTACTGGTGACCCCCTGACATGCCACATTTGGCATGTCTGTTTTTGAAACAGTTTTGAAAGGCACCCAGCTCCCACTTCCTCCCTTGGCACGGCAGCGCCGGAAGGAAGTTTACCTCTCCCCCTCCCTCCCTGCACTCTTCTGGGACATGTCACATTTGCCAGAAGATTGCCCGGCCATTCAAAACGTGCAGCGTGGCTCACGCATTCGCAGTGTACGCCCTGCTGTGAAGCCACAGCTGGGCGCCCACATTTACAATGCCGGCACCATGGAGAGGAGGGGGAAAGGAGTGATGCTTTGTGCGTCCGCATTGCTAGACCATGGGACAGGTGAGTGTCTGTTTTTTAAAAGTCAGCAGCTACACTTTTTGTAGCTGCTGACTTTTAAATGGGTGGAACCCGCTTTAAGTCTATATAAAATGACAACTGTTAATAGCAGAAATTATGTGCTGTTATTAGTTAACAATACTAGCTGGTCATCAATATATTCATATAATGTATTTTGCTATTTGTTTACTCCAATAGAGTAACCAAGTAAAAATATTGATAAAATAGGTAAGGCTGGGCTACACACAAAACAGAAAAATCTTGACAAAAATTGCTATGTGTTCTGCCTTTAAGTGGATCCTCCATAGAAACATATGGATAATTTATTCCATAAGGCTAGGTATGAACATTTCCATGCATTGTTTGCACATTTTTCATGTGGTTTTTGTCTGTTGCCATTGAAGTCTATGGGGCCAAAAGTCAAGCATTCATGTACCTAAAAAAAAGCACCTGTGATATTTTCCCCAATGCGGACAGCACGCAACACACAGGTGTGAACAGGCCTCATAGAACAAAAATAGAAATCCTACTGTCGTACATTGTTGGGCAACGCATATTAAATTGCACATATGTCAATGGGGACTTAAAGTTCAATATCAGTAGATCTGAAGCCTGGTGAGTTGAACCTTGAGGCAAAGGAACATGAATCTACACTAAAGCATATGTCCAGGCTGTTATTAAAAACTGCAGACACAGTGAAGGGACTTGAACCCTAAAGCATTGACTCCCAGCTGGCAGTGTCATCTTAAGAGCATTATAGGCCCCCGGGCAATACAGTGCACTGGGGCCCTGTCTACACAATCACGCATGAGAATTTACTGACAAAAATCATGAAATTTACTGGCAGAACCACATCTTTTACTGCCAGTGCAAAAAAAAGTACCTAAAATTACAGTTTTCAGTGCCGAACAATGCCGAACAATGCAAATGTCAGTATTTAAACTATAAAATGTCTTCATTGACATGAAGGTCAGGTTACTATAACCCAGCCAGCAGAGCGTTTCCTCTTACATCAGAGTCTGCAGGATGCCCCCTTACAGTGAAAGGGAACTCTTATGTAAAGGGGAACGCTGCAGACATGGGCGTCCGCGGAAATTTTTTCAGGGGGGGCGCTATATATATGCAATATGCATTTAACCCTTTCTTCAAACGCTAGCAGGGGTTAAAAGCACCCTGCTAGCGGCCAAATAGCGCAGCTAAAATGATGGTAAAGCGGCCAGATAACGCAGCCAGCTGGCAGTGTGAAATAGCTCTTGAGATAATTCAGCTTCACTCCATGCCCATATAAATATAGCCTAGAGAATGTACAGACCCCCCTTCAGCACAGATGGACCCCCCTTCAGCACAGATGGACCCCCCTTCAGCACAGACCCCCCATTCTGCACAGACCCCTCCATTCAGCACAGATGGACCCCCCTTCAGCACAGCCCCCCATTAAGCACAGACCCCCCCTTCAGCACAGATTGACCCCCATTCAGCACAAACACCCCCTTCAGCACAGACGGACCCCCCCCATCCCAATTAGTACCTCAGATCAGCCATCAGCACGGCATGGGCACAGCAGGTTCCCTGTGTAAACATAAACACTGGAGGGGGAGGTGGCTTTACTCTGCTCGCTGTGTCTGTGTGACATCCGGCCCGGAACTGCTCAGACAGCCCACAGCCGCGAGACTCTTCAACATTCTCGATTTTCCAGGGGGGGTCAATTGCCCCCCCTTGCCCTATGGAGCGGACACCCATGGCTGCAGATCATGATCTAAGGAGGGAACTCTGATGTGGAGGGGGGCTCCACAATTTTTTACTGGAGTTGCTGGGCAGCCGGTGGGGCCCCCCAGGCAAGCGGGGCCCCCGGGCAACTGCCCAGTGTGCCCAATGGAAAAGATGGCCCTGCCAGCTGGTGAAGACTAACATTTGACAATGATGACCTTAAAAAAAAAAAAAAAGCAGTGATGCCCCTTATGAATGGGGGGCAGAGAGAATGAGACTTGAACTGTTACCCTGTGCATGAAAACTTTGCAGCTACCCGAGGAAAAAAAATAGGAAAGGGCCAACTCCTTTTGACCACAACCTCTCTGACACAAGGGAGCCAGTCAAGGGGTTAAAGATCTGGCAAAAAAATTCAACTCCGCTCTACCAAAAAAAAATTTTTTGTGCTCTAATAAGTGAGTTCACAAACAAAATTGGCATTCAGGAAAGGCACATCCATTTCTAATTTTTAAAAGGACTAAATAAAGTGCATTTCTAAAAGAGCTATCTTTTACAGTAACCTTTGAAGGCTCATGATACCTATGCTTTGTAAATACATATAATGAGTCTAAAGAGCACCGCCCCACAAAATCATATCATTACCTTTTTACAGAGTAGTGTAGATTATAGTACAATTCACAGTAAATAATGTGCAAATGGGAAGATATAAATGTAAAGGTGTGCAACACACCTGTTTGACATCTTGAATTCCCAGTGCAAAATAGATGATGTGTATATCTTCCATGGGATCAGATAACATTATAATTTACAGTATACAAACATTCGTTTTTTTTTTCTTCCCATCAAAGTCAGTCACATCCTGTATTTACACGTACATTAGTGAAGGAGAGCTTTGATACCTTCAGTGGATCCTTTTCATTATTAACATCTGTAGACTTATTAAAATTGTCCAGTCAACAGTAATGGTGACACATTGGTAGATAATTGTTTATACCTCTGTAAATGTTCACTAAATGTTCAATGTTTGCGGCAAACCCAGAATCCTTTAATGCCATAAACATATTTGTCATATGTTTGTATTTATGGACAAATACAGAACCCATCCATAACCGCAAAGCCAATAACTCTACACACCACCGCCAATGTTTATTGTGGAAGAGGAAAACGCCAAAGTCTTCATTATCTGAAAAAGTCATTCCATTTGAAGAAGTTTTGACAATCACGCCATAACTGCCCTGTTTGAAATAGCTAAAACGTTTCAATAAATCTATTTTCAGTTTTGGCATATGGAATATTTTACTGGCGTTCATCTGTTTTCTTTAATACTCCATTGAACAAGGTCTGGCTGCAGTACTGAACACATTGTCCACATTTCTCCTCTAGGACTTTGGTTACGACAACGTAGCAAAGAAAAATCTGTATCCTCATTTTCCATATAGGTATGAAGCTTAAACCTGGGTGAAGTGATTCAGCAATCACAACGCTGTGGTCCATCCGCAGATCATGTTTATATTTGATTTTTCCATTTTTTTATTTCTTTTGAAGAAACTTAATTTTATTACCTGCAAGTAAAAGCACAAAAGTTATTGTCTTTGCCTGTCAAACTGCTTAAAATGATTGTAAAGGCTCGATTAAAAAATAATAATAATAATAATTTTATACTTTCCTTCTCTGTGCAGTGTGTTTAGCACAGAGAAGCCTGGATTCTCCTCTTCTCAGCTCCCTCTATGCTGCTCTTGGCCCCTCCCTCCTATTGAGTGCCACAATAGCCAGAAGCTTCCTATGGGGGCACTGGGGCCAAGTCACAGCTCCGTGTGTGTATTTAGACACAGAGGCCCGACCCGGTTCCGTCCCCTCCCTCCCCTGATTGGCTGACTGACTTTGATTGGCAGCCGCAGGAGCCACTGCTGTGTTTTAGCCGATCAGGAGGAGTGTCCTGGACGGCTTAGACATTTGTGGAAATGGCTGGAGAGAGATGTGTCTCAGGTAAATAATTAGGTGGTGCTGGGGTGGCTGCAACACAATGCATTAGGATAAAAAAAACTTCTGCCTTTATAACGCCTTTAGGGGAGAGAACAGAGATGCATAAGTTTTATGTATTATATTCAGGATTCAAAATCAATGGGCCAGATTCAGATACAATTGTGTATCTTTAGGCGGGCATAGCGTATCTCCTATATGCTACGCCGCCGTAACTTTGAGAGGCGAGTATGGTATTCAGAAAGATTATGCGCCCGAAGTTACGGCAGCGTAGCGTATAAGGGCCGGCGTAAGCCCGCCTAATTTAAATATGGAAGATGTAGGCTTGTTTTATGTAAATTAAGTGTGACCCCACGTAAATGACGTTTCTAACGAACAGCGCACGTGCTGTCCGTAAACGTATCCCAGTGCGCATGCTCCTAATTACGCCGCAAATAGTCAATGCTTTCGACGTGAACGTAACTTACGCAAAGCCCTATTTGCGAACGACTTACGCAAACGACGCAAAATTCGACGCTGGCCCGATGTCCATACTTAACATTGGCTACGCTTCATATAGCAGGGGTAACTTTACGCCTGAAAAAGCCTTACGTAAACGACGTAAAAAAATGCGCCGGGCGGACGTACGTTTCTGAATTGGCGTATCTACCCAATTTACATATTCTACGCGTAAATCTATGGAAGCGCCACCTAGCGGCCAGCGTAAATATGCAACTAAGATACGACGTCTCTTACGCCAGTCGTATCTTAGCTAAATTTCGACGTATCTTACTTTCTGAATACAGAAAGAAGATACGCCGGCGCATCCTAGAATTTACGCGGTGTATCAATAGATACGCCAACGTAAACTCTTTCTGAATCCGGGCCATTATTTTTTATTTTGTTTAGTCGGGTAAATATTATAAATTCAGTCAGTAGGTGGTGCGTGCGAGTTAGATATTCCAGGGTTGTATATTGGTGGTATACTGCTCCACTGAGAATGCAGACCAGAATATCAGGATCTTAGGTTGCACACACACATGCTGAATGACTCATCTAAATGACTCATAGGAAGGACACACCTCTCCTGTCTACAACATGTGCGGACCTACTGCTGTGCTCTGTTATTAGAAATCCCATCATGCTCTTCACACCCAAAATCAAGGGAGCACCCTGTTTTAAATGTATATTGTAACAATAAGTAAAATAAAACTAATTGAGCAAATAACATTTTCCTTCAAATCAAACTTACTTAAGCCTTTCAGGAATTTGTTGACTCCACTGGGCTCTGCCTCAGGTAGCGTCTTTAGGTATTCGCGAGCTCGTACCTCAAAAAGTCCTGAATTGGAAGCACATAAAACAACAAACATAAATTCATATATTTTTACATTATTATATAGAAAGTTACCAAATCTTAAAACTTTTACAAATATGCAGAGAACTCTATTGAGTAACCTCCTGAAAGAACCTATGCCCCTAAATCCATTCCTTTGCCAAAAGCTGGGGTGTTCAAAGGAATAAACCTGTTCATGTTTTGGACCTAGCCAAGATTACAGGTTACATTTTTTTGTAATGGTAAAAAACAGGAAAATAATCTTCATCTGCCCAGTATTACTCATACCACTCAAATAAAAAAGACAGGATTTGCATAAAATTGCAAGAGTTAGGATGTAGAAATTAATTCACAGGTAAGTGAGGAACATATGGTGATTATAAAGTGAACCCTGTTAGCACATGCTTACACAGTAGTTTTTAATATTCTATTTTTAATAGCAAAAGGCCATAGTAGCTCTCACCTTCTCGCTTACATTACACTTTATAAAAAAAAATGCTCGATTCACTTGATTAGTTGAACTGTCAAAATAAATAACTTGGTCCAGTAATGAGATCACTTCTTTGCCTTCCGACCTTTGTAGGAAGCTCTTATGCCCTGTACACACGATCGGAATTTTCAATGGGATAAAATCCAATGGAATTTTCCATCGGAATTCCGTTCAAGATGTCTTGCATACGCGGTAAAGTAAAAAAACTACGATGAGCCGAGAACAATTAAGTTCAATGTTTCGGAGCATGCGTCGACTTGATTCTGAGCATGCATGGTTTTTGCTCCGTCGGAGTTCCACACAGACATTCGGAATTTCCCATCGGAAAAAATAAAACATGTTCTATTTCTAAACTCCGACGGAAAAAAGTCAGATGGGGCCCACACAGGGGGAATATCCGATGAAAAAATTCCGTCTGACTTTCATTGGAAATTCCGATCGTGTGTACAAGGCATTAGGAGGCCTTTTGCTGACATTTTGACAGATTGTTTCTTGACTATATATCACCATTCACCAACAAGAGCAATTTTGTTTAGTAAAATATGCCCTTTTGTCATATGAAAGCTGTTTTACAAAGCAGCAATCGTATGGCAGTATCTGAATGCATCAACACCTATTGTGGAAAATAGTGATTAGTATTCTAATTCTGGCTTTGGATGTTACCTGAGCTAATATTCTTTTATTGAACCAAATACTGTAATTGGCAAGTCAGGTCCCTTTGTGCAAGATACCTATTTTACTATGAAAATGAACGGCAAGTGAAAAATAATTACCCCTTTAAATTTCTGTGAAACAATCTTTGGTTATACTATTTTTTTTATATGTTTGTAATGCTTTTAGGTGCATAGCCAACTGAACTAAAGCTACAAGACATCACTGGTGTTCTCCTTTACCTTTAACGACACTTTTTCGTAACTCCCGATCCTGTGTGAATCCAGCAAACATCTGGGTCTCCATAAAGAGATCAAGGAATTGCCGTACGCTTCTGGAAGTGTGCGACTTGCGAAAAGGCTCTCTTTGGAAAATACGCTCTCCCTTCTCATTCACATACATGTGCAGAGAGTAATGTCCAACAATCTCCACAAAGAACCACACAAAGGCCTCTGATACCAGGGTGTTCAGAGAGACTTCTTCTGGGGGGAACAAAACATAGTAAGTACATGTGACTCTTTTTTTGGATAAATTGAGTGTAATCGTCATATCACTATAAAATTGATTTCAGTTATATGACAATTTATTAGAATATAATTTGGTGATGATAAAATTAATGAGTGTCAAGTCTAATAAGCATAAAACAGCAGCAGCATAATAATTACATTTAATGAGATATCCTAGAAAACATTCAAATTAACTTTCCATCCATTTATCCTGTTTCAAAATTTTAATTTGTCAGGAATTTGGCCTGCACAGAGTCCTGACCTCAACTCTATACAACACCTTTGGAATGAATTAGAGCGAAGACTGGGGACCAGGCCTTCTTGTTCACATCAGTGCCTGACCTCACAAATGCACTTCTGGAAGAATGGTCAAACATTCCCATAGACACTCCTAAACCTTGTGGACAGCCTTCCCAGAAGAGTTGAAGGTGTTATAGCCGCAATGGGTGGGCCAACTCAATATTGAACCCTACGGACTAAGACTGGGATGCCATTAAAGTTCATGTGGGTGTAAAGGTAGGTGTCCCAATACTTTTGGTAATATAGTATATGTATAAAAAGGCTAAAACTTAAATATGTATTTAAAAACATTGTGTATTGGTTTTGCAACTACTAAATGGAATAAGAAGTATCACTATTATAATTAGGAAGTTGCCAAAATCATTAATATTTACATATTTCAAACTTATCTAAAATGTTAACACGTTTAAAATATTTTAAAGTATGTGTATATTAAAGATTTCAGTTAGAATTGTATATATTTTCAGTTATATGAATTGATAATAATATACAGTATACCTATAAATATTGCTTAACATACAAAAGAAACCTATTAAAATTAGGTAATCTATGAGAGATGGAGGAGGTTGGAACTCCTTTCCATACTACACACAGTGGTCGAGAGTTAATGGTGATCATTATATTTGTATAAATTGGGAATGCCATCTAATTAATATTTATAGGTGTACAATGGGGAACATTTATTAATGCAATTGCTCAAGGTACTGTATATAAGTATCTGTTCAGATGCTTTTCAGCTGTATTTAACATAAGCTCCAGCATGTAGAGCAGCTTTATGTCAATTTGGCCAAGACATCATTAGGTGAAATATGTAGCCATTTTGTTCTATTTATTTACATTATATACAGCTTTTATTTGTAGACTTTCAGATTGTTTTATGTTAGAAAGATCAGAGTAGGCATTACTTCTCACCTTCAGTGAAAGTGTGATCATGATCCAGGATATCATTTCTCTGCTCTAGGATCTGGACCAGTGCAGCTTGGAGCTTGCGAGGTAAAATGTCATCTTCATCTGACAACTGTGATTTAAAAAAAAATGAAAAAAAGATAAAGATATTTAAAATATGCATACTTAAAAGTAGAATTTAAAGGGGTTGTAAAGGTTAATTTTTTCTTTTCTAAATAGGTTCCTTTAACCACTACACTACCGGGCGCCGTCAATTGATGGCGACACGATAGCTCTATTATTCTGACAGGACGCAATATGACGTCCTCGTCTTTTAGAGCCACTAGGGGGCCGCGATGTCCGCCTGGCACCCGTGATTGTCCAGTAACTGAGCAGGACCGTGGATCTCTGTGTGTAAACACAGAGATCCACGTCCTGTCAGGGAGAGGAGACCGATGCTGTGTCCCTTGTACATAGGGACACAGATCGGTCACCTCCCCCAGTCAGTCCCCTCCCCCCACAGTAAGAATCACCTTGCAGGGTACACATTTAAACCCCTTCCTCGCCCCCTAGTGTTCAACCCCTTCCCTGCCAGTCACATTTATACAGTAACCAGTGCATATTTATAGCACTGTTCGCTGTATAAATGTGAATGGTCCCAAAAATGTGTCAAAGGTGTCCGATGTGTCCACCATAATGTCGCAGTCAAGAAAAAAAAAGTCGCACATCGCCAACATTACTAGTAAAAAAAAAAATCATAAAAAAAAAAACATAATTATGTCCCCTATTTTGGAGGCGCTATACCAGTCACTATACGCTTATTGCATTTTTTTTTTTACCAAAAAAATGTAGAAGAATACGTATTGGCCTAAACTGAGAAAACATTTTTTTTAAAAAAAAATTGGGGTATTTATTATAGCAAAAAGTAAAAAATATTGTGTTTTTAAAAACCGCAGAGGTGATCAAATACCACCAAAAGAAAGCTATATTTGTGGGAAAAAAGGACGTCAATTTTGTTTGGGAGCCAAGTCACACGATTGCACAATTGTCAGTTAAAGCAATGCAGTGCCGGAAGCTGAAATTTCGCCTTAGCAGGAAGGGGGTATATGTGCCCAGTAAGCAAGTGGTTAAGCTAGTGCATTGTTGGTTCACTTACTTTTTCCTTAGATTTCCCTTCTAAATGTTTTTTTTCTTTGTCTGAATTTCTCACTTCCTGTTTCTCCTCAGTAAGCTTTCCACCATCATCCGAGAGGTGGATAGTCAGCCAGAACAGCTTACTGAACAGCTTACTGAGGAGGAACAGGAAGTGAAAAATTCAGACAAAGAAAAAAAAACTATTTAGAAGGGAAATCGAAGGAAAAGGTAAGTGAACCAACAATGCACTAGCTTAAAGGAACCTATTTAGAAAATAAAAAGTGAACCTTTACAAACCCCTTTAAAGTACAGGCATACGGATACCAAAAATATATTTATTTGCATAGACCAGGGAAGGATAAGAACCCCCATCGTGTTTTTATTGTTGTCTGTGTCGCCACTAGGTAGAGTCACCCTCTTTTGTTCTCGTGACCATTGTTGCCAGAAAAGAAAAGGATAGGTAATACAACATTTTTGAGTTGTCATTAGAACATAAAGGTAAAAAGGGAAAATCTTCCAATAAGAACACTTGTTCTGGTGACAACTGTTTAAGAGGAGAATTCTCCTCCTTTGTAGAGGAGCATTTCCTCAAACTTGTATCTCCAGGCAGGAAGTACAGTGAAATCTCCCCCAATAGGACACAGCCAGCACAAAAATAAAATTAAGCTATAACTTCTCAATCCAAACTAAAAAAAAATGGCTATACATACAGTAGACCTTAATTAATATTTCATCAATATAAAATTAATGTATATACATAAAGCTTATTTTTAGCTGCTACTCTTATCTCTTTTTTTTTATTACAATTTATTCCCTGTTGAACACGTTAAACCTGTTAATGTGTCATTTAGGTGGCAACCTATAAGCAAATGTCCAAATGATAATCTTTATATGGGCATGTCAAATTCAAGGACAAAGGAAAAACGTGCGTTGTGCACTCGGTGCTGTACAGAAAGGTGGAGAGGTTTGGAGGGAAGCCAGATGGTATATCTCTAAAACGCCCACATTGTGGCAGAATGTCCCACGCATCAAACTGAGTTGTCAGTTTGGAAATCAATTTACAAAAGATTGAGCATGTAATCACAGGGCAGGGACTAAAATTCACCGGAACTCAGGTGAATAAAGATGACCTAAATGAATACAATTGTCTAGTTCACAAAAGCATACAGCATACACCTAGAGTGAGTATCACCGCCTATAAGTAACAGACTTATGATCTATTTAGAAACTCTCAATTAATACAGCTAGCTCATTCTCACACATCATATGAATAACATAATAAGTAAGTTATTGATAATGTGGCGAGTCTACATAAAGATCAGGAAAATTCTCACCTGTTGAATGAACTTGTTGCCACATAGATCAACAATTAAAACCTAAAAAGAAAAGAAAAAAACTTTTATAGATACATTTCAAACGGAGGATAGGAGGTATTGAAAAAGCTTATACATGGGACTGGATATGATAATTTGTAAAATGTACAGTTTATTTTGTAGGACTGTGAGCTGAAACAAAACCTACTATGTAGTATTAAATGAAACCGGTGTTTGACCACCCTAAACTGCAAACATGGAAACCTAGTAGAGCTCCCTTAGGCCTCGTACACACGATAGGATAGCAAGAGGACAATGGTCTGAAGGACTGTTTTCATCAGTCAAAACCGATCGTGTGTGGGCCCCATAGGTTATTTAACCTTCGGTTAAAAAAATAGGAACTTGCTTTAAAATTTATGGAAGCCTAACCGATAGGTCAAAACCGATCGTTACTATGCAAAAGCATCGGTTAAAAATCCACGCATGCTCAGAATCAAGTCGACGTATGCTTGGAAGCATTGAACTTCGTTTTTTTCAGCACAACGTTGTGTTTTACGTCACCGCGTTCTGACACGATTGGTTATTTAACCTATGATGTGTAGGCGTGACGGACCATCAGTCAGCTTCATTGGTTAACCTAAGACAACGGTCCTTCAGACCGTTGTCCTCTGGTTAACCTATCGTGTGTATGAGGCCTTAGAGTTCTGACACCCGGAGGGCTCTAATATGCAAATAGTGACTTCCGTTCCTAAAGTTTTGCTTCACCCTACCCCTCCCACCACCTGGTGTCTACACCAGTGGTCAGTGAAGATGTCCATCACAAGGATGAATGGGAGAGCCAGACAGGGATGCAGGAGTACTTGTGGCGTGTTATATGGAATGTGATTCTAAAGTGCAGGCAAGGGCCTGCTATACATGTCTGCCTGCATAATGAACACAAGTTTACATTAATATTATGGAGTATGCACCAGATGGTGAGAGAATTAAAAAAGGGGGCAGCACTAAAAAAATAAAAAAAGCCAGTGAGTAATTGATTAACAATATGGGATTTGGGTTGACTGATGTTCTAAGCTAAGAGTAATACATAATAATACATTTGTGTTTAATACATAGTAGAGTGGTTGTGATTTAATATGAATTGACTAATGCCCCGTACACACAATCAGGCTTTTGCCCGGCCAAACTAACATCGGAATTCCAACAGAGTAAAAGAGAACATGTTCTCTATCTAAACTCCGATGGAATTCCTCGGAAAAAAGTCAGATGGGGCATATACACGGTTGGAATTTCCGATGGAAAAAGTCAGTCGGACTTTTTCCATCGGAAATTCCGATCGTGTGTACGGGGCTTTAGTCATTATACAAGGTACCTGAAGTATTGTTCTATTATATAATGATATATATACATTTAGAAGACAGCAATATGGTGAGATGCAACAATCTGACATTCTCAGATGCACCAGAAATAGTTCTGATTTACACCATCTGATATTTATTCTAACGGTCTCTTATTTTCTATTACAAGATTTGAGATGTGAGCAACTTTAATATTAATTTTACTAATTGAAGGAAAAAAAAAAACACTAGTTTACCCACCTCTTCAATAGGGAGGTCATTTAGCAGAGGCAATGAGCACGACAGAATACCAATAAGGAATGGAGTGGGAGAACACACAATGTCAATCATGGAAGCTGGAAGGACAGGGATGTAGGTGTGCTGCCAGGTGAATGGATAAAGCATTGCAACCACTGCATGAGCACATTTGGATAGTGTGCTGGAGAGAGAAAAAAAAAGTAATATCATTAAAATTGTCTCACAAAGAACTGCATATTTTTTTACCGATATAAAAGATAACGATAGTCTCAAGGAAACAGGTAGAATGGCAATAGGGAAGGTTATAACAACGAATATAATGTTACAAAAAAGTAAAGGTTTAAAAACAAAATGCACTAAAAAATAGAAAGCATTACATTCAATTGCTCTCTCACCTAAGATTGTCAGCTACAAAGATAACCCGTCTCTCAAGCAAAAGTGAAGCAAAGACTTTAATAAGATGGCAAACACTGAGACACTTGAACAAGCAGTCAAAGTCTACATGTTCCAGACGGGAGTCCATTGGCCGACACAGATCAATGACCTGCAGAAGAGGAGGAGAGGCATACAGACACATTATGAGCAGATATATAAATAATGTATTTAAAATGTTTATTTCATGGAGTTTAAAAGTTATTTTCATAGAATGTTTAATGGTATATTTAAAGAAAACCGGCCACTTTTACTTTAGTTAATATTGCTGTGTTACAATCTCAATGTTCATTGTTTTTTCCCATCTACTCTGTATAAAAGGAGTTGAAGTTTGTAATGTAACATACCTACTATGCATGAAATGGATATTGCATTGAGACACAAGGTTTCATTACACTGCTATTTATTTTCTGTTCTTTATTTAGTACCATATTATTGATAATTTGTATTTTTTTTTATATAGTAGCAAGGTTGTAATTGCAACAGGAAGTACGGTAATTTAATATGAACATATTTGGTTATTTTACACTGTCCTCGATGTAATACTAATGATATATGGTAAAAACTTGAATATCTGTGTCAGTAATTACACAATGCTACAATTTACTTTATATTTGACATATAAGCTCATGGTATATATTAAGGACTTTAAAAGACTGATTCATGTTAAGGTTGGCCATACACAGACATCTCCCAGATAATAAGGGATCTGCCTACACACATCACCACTATTTCTCCAAGTTGGCCAACTTTCTGTGCCGTAGAACAGTGCTCTGTTTTATGTATAGAATTAGGCTCCATGCACACTGGAAGCTAAAAAAAAAAAACTATAAAAAACAGCAGTAGCTTTGCAGGGAGCCTTTCAACGTTTTTTAGAGTTTTTGCAAAATCGTTTATTAGCGTTGCTTTCTTTTTTTTTTCAATGGATAAAAAAATATTAGCTTTTTTTCGCGCTGAAAAATTGCACTTTGAAAGCAAATTTCTGGCGTTTAGAAGAAAGCCAATAAACTCCACTGCTCATTAACACTAAAAAACTTCCATATGCATCCATGACACATAGGCTAACATAGAGTGCAGTTTATGGGCTTTAAAAAAAAAAAGCCAAACACGACAATAAACTACAGTTTATCAGCTTCAGTGTGCATGGAGCCCTATGAATGGTTGCTGAGAGTTTATTCCAAATGTTCATAAAGAGCACTTTGAACATTTTTTTCTTTCTCAGGTTCTATCATATACCAGTATGAATATGTTTCCAACAGGGTGCTTAAAAGGCAAGTTCACCTTTACAGAAAAATCTGTAAGGTGAATTTACACTGGATCCCCCTCCCCATCGCACCCGGTCCCGCCGACCTGAAGTCTGACGATCACCCACTCTGACACATCGGGTCACCCCTTTACCGGAGATTAGAAATCCCTTCAGCTCAACCTTCTAAATGTACCTTGTAAAAGTACGTATAGGAGGCATTTTAATTGGTCGGCGCTGACCAATCAGAACCCGCGTAGCCTCTCCTGTCAGCGCTGGAGAAGAGGAGGGAAAGCCGCAGGGATTTCAAATCCCCAGACCGGTAAAGCGGCAACCCGATGTGTCAGAATGGGTGATCTCGGGACTTCAGGTCAGCGGGACCGGGTGAGATGGGGAGTGGTTCCCACGTCAGTTCACCTTACAGATTTCCACCGTCATATTTTTTGTTTTTATTCAACCAGCATGTTGAACAAAAGAAAATTACTTGATTTCCCCATCTACAAATTTGATGAGGAATCCCTCCTGCTGCACTATTGTATTCTGACACTGATCAAAACCGCCGACTATAGCCAGCAGCTAGTGCGTGAGGCCAACTTAACCATTACTGTTGGAGGTGCTTTTTGACACACACAGAGACTTCCCAACTTGATAAAAAATTGCTGTAAATGCATGCATTGATCACATCCCTTCTATGAAGAAGAAAGGGAAAACAGCTGTGTACCACATTAGTCAATCAGCAGAGTAGGAGAAAACATTGCATTGGTATCAGCAGAGCAGGGATGCAGCTGTGTTACTACCCATCTTCCTGTGTGAGAGATATCTGCTTGTCTATAGCTAACCTTAGCGTAAACAGTTATAAAGGTAATAATACCTCATTTCCTGATCCTGGTAGAAAGCTCTTTACTGTTATGGTTCGTCCAGGTGCAGGGAATGGAGCTTCCATGACGCTTCGCATAAATGGAGACACCAGAGCTGGAGACATTTCTCTCCTCTTCTCTACTTCATCTAAGATCTAATTGAAGTTGAAGGAGAAAGACATTTTTATAAGCTTATAGGAAAAATTAGAACATTGACAACAGGACTAAATATTGTGAATTATGACTTTATAACACGTAATTTAATAAGTTATGGAATTTTGCATTTTTTGGGCAGCTAGTTCATTATGTCTCCTGCCTATCTCTAGACAGCCAACTTGCTATTAATAAATTAAAGTACACACAGTGATTTTGACAAGAAAAAAAAAGGGGGTCTTCTAGGAAAAAGAAAAAACGCATTTAAGGAGTCCAGCATAATTAACAAATAAGTACAGGAAGACACTTAAAATATTTTTTAATAAGCTTTTGGTTGTAACTGGGCTTTTAGTTTTATACTGATGCAAGTATAGCACATGAATGTTTTACTGCAAATGTATCCTTAACGCAGGCCATAAATGGATCAAAATTAGATCCATTTATGGGCAGGCTGGTTGTACAGAAGTTGAACTCTCAACTTGGTCCTGTACAACCAAATCAATCTGATGGAAACTCAATCAGTGCCACCAGCTATAGCTGTCAGTGCTGATGAGTGTATTCTAATGGTGGGAAAGCCTCCCCGCTGTCATAATACAATAGCTCCACTGGAGGGATTCCCCTATCCACATCAAGTACATGGAACCATGTATGGCCTACCTAAGACTTACCTTAGAAAACAGATTGAAACAGCCCAGACGGCTTACTATGCAGTAAACTTCAGGCAGACGTTTCCCTTTACCTTGTGGCTAAAATAAGAGGAGAACAAAATTATTGCTTTCATGTTTTTTTTTCTTTGAAACATAATCTACAGTATAAGAAACATTTAAATGGTACATGCTAATATTGACAATTGTATCATTGCATAAATATTGGGCCAGTTTTTCTCTTTTTTTTTTTTTTTAAAGTGACTTTGTAAGACTGAAAACAATTAAGTCTTTAATAATTGATTCTACCAGTGAACGTAAACATGTTATATTGTGTGAAAAAGCTACTAATGACACTTCCAGAATTGTAAATGTCACTATAGCTCTTCCACTTATAATGCCTTTTCAAAATATCTACCCCTATGTTTTGGCAACAATTCATACTTTCAGCAGTGTAAATCGTAGAATTAACACCTATGAAGCCTACCTGACAACTTGATGGGATTATGCAACAAGAACATAGGGCCAGATTCTCAGACGAGATACGCCGGAGTATCTACTGATACTCCGGCGTATTTTCAAATTTGCCACGTCGTATCGTTATTTGTGATTCACAAACAAGATACGACGGCTTTTGGCTAAGATCCGACAGGCTTACGGCTTTGTACGCCTTCGGATCTTAGGCTGCAATACTTCGGCCGCCGCTGGGTGGAGTTCGCGTCGTTTTCCTGCGTCGGGTATGCTAATGAGCATTTACGGCGATCCACGACGGTTTTCACGTTCGTTACGTCGCCGCTAGTAATTTTTTCCCGTCGCAAAGTTAAGGCTCGTTTTACATGCCTTAACTTTACACGAGCCATGTTAAAGTATGGCCGTCGTTTCCGCTTCGAATTTCAAATTTTTTTTTTGCGTAAGACCACCGGGAATACGAAAGTACGTTACGCACGTCGCCGTTCCAAAAAATTACATCACTTCGCGCAAAGCATGGCGGGAATTTCCTAACGGAGCATGCGCAGTACGTCCGGCGTGGGAGCGCGCCTAATTTAAATGGTACACGCCCCATTTGAATTGGGCGGGCTTGCGCCGGACGTGTTTACGATACACTGCCGCAAGTTTACAGGTAAGTGTTTTGTGAATCAGGCACTTACGCTGAAAACTTGCGGCGGTGTAACATAAATGGGATACGTTACGCCGCCGCTAGTGTACGTGAATCTGGCCCATAGTTCCAGAATTCTCACACCTAGCTGTTCTTGGACAAGAATATCAATAATTGTCCCTCAGGATAGAGGAGAGACATTTGGAATATTTAAGGCCCCGTACACACGGTCGGACAAAACCTATGAGAATGGACCGAGGTTCAGTTTCATCGGTCCAAACCGACCGTGTGTATAGCCCATCTGTCTGTTTTCCTTCGGTCCAAAATTTTAAAACATGCTTCAAAACCGAACCGATGGACCGCTGCCCAATCGGTCCAAGTACAGAAAAGCATCGGTTCAAAACCTGTGCATGCTCAGAATCAAGTCGACGCATGCTTGGAAGCATTGAACTTCGTTTTATTCAGCACGTCGTGTGTGTGACGTCACCGCGTTCTGACCCGATCGGTTTTTGGAACGATGGTGTGTACGCACATCAGACCATCAGGCCACTTCAGCGGTGAACCAATGAAAACGGTCTGTCGGACCATTCTCATCAGTTTGGAACGACCGTGTGTACGGGGCCTAAGGTGTATTACCTCTCAAAGTATACACAAATTTTGTTAAAATCCAAAAACGTTGGTTACATTAAAAAGAAAAGATAAAAAAACATACCATACATAGTATCTCATCTTAGTGAATAAAACCCCACCACAGCATAATATCAATCTCATTGGTCCAGCCCAAAAACAGTCATAATTATACCCATGTGAAGAAACCGTATACACTATATACTATGTAATAAATGAAAAGATAGTCTGTGGAAAAATTTTCCCTCAACACATTTTGCTGAGTGCTTCTTCAGAGCAGTAATGATAAAAGTGTTTTACCATTTCTCCTGCTGGGGACGCATGGACTTATTGGGTTTTTATAAATATTCAATTAAACATTTGCCACAGGGGATCTACCCTGGGTTTACATCTATGAGCCTGTTTGTTTCCAAAAAAAAACAAAAAAACTTCTACTTTTTTGGGATTGGGTTTAGCGCCTGTCCTACTGCCCCGTTTCCCTCTGTGTGCCCTGGGTGCATTGTTTCCAAGTTCCTTATGGTCCTTATAGAGGGATCACTTTGATATTTTCTTGTTGAATGCCCCTCTCCTGAAGAAGCAGTTGGTGAAACGCATGTATTCTTCCGTAGCCTACCTTTTCATTCATTACACTGGCCCTACATACACTAGGAAAATTTGTAAAAATTACAAAGTTTTCAATAAAAAGGTAATCAAATGGATTTCGACAACCAACAATGATTGTTTCACATTCTTGATAGACAAGGCTGTGCACAGAGAATGCTAGTATGCAGGCAGCTACAACATCAAGCCAGCCACTCACTGAACAACCCAGAATTACAAAGTAACAGGCATTTTTTAAGTGGGTAACAGTCTGTGCTCACTAACTACTTTCTATTTCTAAATAATAGGAGCAGTTCCCTTTTTTTATTTTTATTTTGATATTTCACTAGGTTTCCATATAATTTCTTACATAACTCAAAGAAAACACTATATAAGCATTTGTTAAGCAGTTAAAACGGTCATCCATATATGAACCAAACTTTCCATTTTATTATAACCAACACCCATAAAGAAAAAGTGATTCTTACCAGAAGCTTCCTACAGTAGCCAAACCACCTGCTGCCATCTTCACCAGTCAGTACAAATGAAAAGGTTTCACTAAAAAATAGACATTTTTGCAAGGTTATAGAGCTGAATCTTTTTCACAGATGTAAAAATACAGTAAACGTACTGATATGTACAGGGTAGTAAAAAGTATGCCATCTTTTTTTTTTTATTACCGATAACAAAAATGTTATTTTAAAGCACAACAGATTATAGATTTCAAAACAATTACCTCTTAAAATTTGATGCAGGAGCCCAGTCTTTTGAATCAGGGAAACAAAACTGTGGAATGACTTTTAACCTCTCCTCTGTGTCTTTAGATTGCTTCAGTGGATGATCATTCTGTTGAAAATGTCAAGAAGCATAAATAATATAAATATAACGGCAGGTAGTTAAAAAATCAATATTACCTAATCAGGACCTTTTATGCTATAACAGGTAAGAAAACCCCCTCTAGGTGTGGTAAGAGAATATGCTCCTGAGATTTTCTTCTTGCTCTGAGATATTGAATTTTGCATTATATCACCGTGTAGTAAAGCAAGGTAAGGCTGCACTGGTGAGGAGAACAAGATGAAATATGTACTGGTTCTATTAGCACTAAGAATAGCTATGCCCAAGAACAAAAATGCAGCATATTACAGCTTACCGTCCTTAAATGTGGTGGCTGCATAGGTTTTCTTTTTTTTTTTTTAAGCCAAGAACATTTTCAGAAAAGTTTACAAAATACTTGTTGACCCTAGCATATATGTTTTGTCCTTCCGACCGTCGCATACAGCGCGTCACGAGTTGCCGAAAGTAGCCGAATGTCTGTGCTTTGGTGCCGTATAGAGCCGCACCGACGTTCGGCTTCTTTCGGCAACTCGCGACGCTCTGTATGCGACGGTCGGAAGGCTGTGAATCAAATAGGAACGCCCAGTCCCGAAGACCATACCCGGAAGCGGCGGAGAACATCTATCTCTAAAACGGTAAGTACTGCATTGATTTAAAAAAAAACACCCGATTGTGCTTCCCGTAATTAGCCTCAATCTAATGTTATATTTTTTTTTCGGGTGAACCCCCGCTTTAAACCCATAACATCCACCTTTAGCATCTCTTGATGGCATAACTTGTTAATTAGGAGAAGTGAAAATAAATGAATGGTACTTTTAACACATAAATATTATGAAACTATTTAATCATTTAAAAAAAACTTTACCTTACTGGGGTACTGCTGTGTTATATAGGGAACATAGGTATCTCCCGATGGCTTCTTCTGCAGAGAGACAACCACGAACAGTTCAAAGAGTTGCTGTTCTTGAAGTTCAATAAGGTCCCGCTCCAGAGTCTGGTAGTGTGGGTTACGCTTCAGGGAATTCTGAACATGAGCCAAACGCTTATTGTGTTCTGCATAAGACATTAATGAACATTGATTCAACTTTGTTTCATGCTTAATTATTTATTTATTTTTACTTTGTTAAATGAAGCTTCCAATATTTTAAGCCATTGTGTCCTTTTTTAAACCATAATGCTTGCTTAAACATCTCAGAACCCAAGGGAGTGTAAACTTTATTTTTCTGCTCTCGGTTCCTTGTAAATCAGCTGTTGAGAAACATTGTCATGGGCGTCAGAAGATTAGTGAAGATGGCCTAGGAGTCCTGCCCAGTCATCAAGTAAACACATGTTCCACCTTCTCATCTATGATAACTAGGCTGGTCCATCAAGAAAGACAAGGTTTTCTGGATTTATAAAACCATTGTCTTGTTTAGCTTTTGATTTTTTCAAAAGAGATTGGCTAATTTCATTAATAGCCCGTTTTCAAGTAAATTATGGGAAATCTGTGACAAAGACAAATTTTCTTGCGTTACAAGGAAAGGGAGTGGTGGAGACTTAATATACAAGGGCTGATAAAAAAAAAAAAAACAGAAGCTATTCTGGTTCACACACGTGATGTTTATTTTATCCTAAATTATACAAAGGACAAGGCAAATTGATTTAAAGTGGCTTTCGGGTCACAATAATTGTATCAGTATTACACACTGCCAGCACCAAAATAGCAACCTCCCAAGCATAGCATTCTTATCTGGCTTACCCCTGTTCTCCAGAATGCACTGCTACAGACATGGGCTAACCATCAAGGATATAACTAACCCTTCCCTCTCGAACCAGAACCTAAGCAAATGCTTTTGCTTTCGATACACTTTAAACGCATACCGTTTTTGACATTACACTTTTTTATTAATTTCTTTGCTTACTTTTTTGACGATCCTCTGCCTCACTTTCTGACTCGCTTGCATCACCTGCAAAATAAGAAATGGCAACAATGATCAGTAAATATACAACATTGTTTCAATTCATATCTTAACATATATTAGATTACTTTGTTTTCAACTAATGCATTTTGTATATGGCAAGGTCATCAGAGGCTGATCCTTTAATAGGGCAGATATCTTAACAGCATCCATACAGATGGGCTGAGAATGATGTTAAAAATCCCTTCTATAGAGCAAGGTTAATATGGCTTGTAAATAGCATTCTACGGCTCTACATTTGTACTATGAAGCTGTATATTACACTGCTTAGTGATACGTGAAGAATTAAATCATAAAGAGACTTACCTTTGGATGAAGTTGTGTCTTGTCCATTAAATGTCTGGACTTTGACCTTCTTCTTTCCACGCTTTGTATCAAAGATATCTTGAATTTTCATTACCAGCTGTGCAAAATAAATTAATACATTTAAGTATATAAATTACAGATTGTACCATGTTGGTTATTGTCAAGCTACACAAAAGTACCCAAATATCACATTTTAATTGGTATGTTGTTGAAGTGGATCGAAACCGTATGGATTTTGGGGGAAACCCACACCAATTTTTATTTTATTTTTTTACATTTTAGCATGGAGTTCCCTTCAAAATCAGTTCCCCTTATTGGTTAACCCCTTCACTGCCAGTCACATTTACACAGTAAATCGGTGCATTTTTATAGCACTGATTGCTGTATAAATGGGAATGGTCCCAAAATAGCGCCAAAAGTGTCCAATGTGTCCGCCATAATGTCGCAGTCACGATAAAAATTGCTGATCGCTGCCATTACTAGTAAAAAAAATATTAATAAAAATGCCATAAAACTATTCCCTATTTTGTAAACGCTATAACCTTTGCGCAAACCAATCAATAAATGTTTGTTTTACCAAAAATATGTAGAAGAATACCTATCGGCCTAAACTGAGGATTTTTTTTATATATATATATATATATATATATATATATATATATATATATATATATATATATATATATATATAATTTGGGGGATATTTATTATAGCAAGAAGTAAAAAATATCTATTTTTTTTCAAAATTGGCGTTCTATTTTTGTTTATAGCGCAAAAAAATAAAAACGCAGAGGTGATCAAATACCACCAAAAGAAAGGTCTATTTGTAGGAAAAAAAAGGAAGTAAATTTTGTTTGGGAACCACGTCGCACGACCGCCCAACTGTCAGTTAAACCGACGCAGTGCTGAATCGCAAATAGTGCTCTGGTCTTTGGCCAGCCAAATGGTCCGGGGCAGAAGTGGTTAAAATCACTGCTCCTGAAAAAACTGTAGTTTTTTTTGCATTGATATATGTCCCATAGGGCAGTACCCGTGTCCCCATACACTTTTTATGGCAATAACGTGCAAATAAGCCTTTAAAATGAGCACTTCTGATTTTTCATGTTCGTGTCCCATTGACTTTAATAGGGTTCACATGTTCGCTCAAACTTTTTGCCTGTTCGCATGTTCTGGTGCGAACCGAACCGCACCAAGAGGGGGGGGGGGTTGTTCGGCTCATCCCTACCAGTGAAATCTTTTCCTGCCTGGGAATGAAAGTCCAAGTGATGCTGCTAAAGCTGTTCCGTTTCGTCTCATTCCATAGATTTGTAAATATTCGTAATTTCGTAAGACTCAAGTTTTCCTATTTGGACCCGTTCGTATTTTCGGAACAGTTTAATTTTCGTTTATACTGAATAATTCGTAATTCTGTCCAATTTATTTTCGTTGATTCGAAATTCGTAATTTTGTTAGATAATAATTTTTGTTTAATGGATTCGTAATTTTGTACTTTCGTAAATACATTGCAACACACGGCTAATCCATATTAAGATATACTTTCTCTTAAGCCCCGTACACACGGTTGGACTTTTTTCCAACAAACGTCAAAATTAGCGTTTTCCAAAAAATCCGACCGTGTGTACACTCTATCGGACAAACTTTTTCGGTTTCAAAAGTCCGGCCAACTCCCTTCAGACAAAAATCCACGGAAAAGTTTGTTTGCAGTCCGATCGTGTGTACGAGGCTTTAAACTGTACAATGTGACTCAGCACAAAAGAGATAAGCTGATTGGCTAAGATATTAAGTAATCACTCACTAACTACACTGCCCAGTGCCCATTCGAAAGAAAGATACAAGTACACAAATTTACGAACAGACAAAGAAACGGATTTACAAAACACACAAATGAAAATACGAACATACGAATGAAAATACGAACAGACAAAGGATTTAAAATACGGAAGGCAAATCATTTGTTATAGATGTCATTTTCGTTCTTTTGCTTTTTCGGTGTTTCGTATTATAGTGAGATTGTCCAATCATACGTTCGTATTTTCGGGTCTTTCAGCTTTTCGGATGTTCGAATTGATACGAATGTACAAAAACGAACAAATTTGTACGAAAATCCATTCGTTACGAACGGGAACGCACATGTCTACTGTTAATGTGTTTTTAATGCGCAGGCTTCGCGTGCACTTAATGTCAGAAATATTAATGCAAAACAATTACAAGGGTCAGCGGTAGTCCGTGAGAAGTATTCCACACCCAATAAAAAAAGCTACAACAGATTTTAGAAGCTGGCAAAAGAGAAATACATTTAGTAGAGGCCACACATTGTATCGAAGAGATAACCAGTTATGGCAGGAAGTATCTTTTGTGCGTTTCCTTCTTTAAAGTATACATCCTGTGCAGTTGACTTAATTTAGTTGACTAGTAGGCTTGTAAACACAAAATTAAAATCTATACTGTTACAGGGAATTCCCAATGATCCTACATGTTAGTTAGTATGCAGGAAGCATTATAAAAGGCATAACATCTGTAAAATAACTAAAGTGTTTTATAAAATACATCCCCTAAGAGTGAACATGAGAAATTTGCTTTACTCAGCGGACAACAACAAGATACTTATTTTTCGCAGGGATTCCTGTTCATTCATCTCTCTGAAAGGAAATGGGATGTGAAAGTTCACATCCCCACTTCCATGGTACTGCTGTGTGCTTGGATAGTTGTGCAGGTTCCTCTAGTGATCTCAGAAAACAGTAGCCAACAGAAATACAGTAAGAGACTAAATTCACAAATATCAACCGCTTGCCGACCAGCCGCCGCAGTTTTACTGCGGCAGGTCGGCTCTGCTGGGCGAGATCACGTAGATCTACGTCATCTCGCCGTTCAGCCAGTAGGGGCGTGCGCGCGCCCCACGCTCACCCCTAACGCCGACGCACGTGCCTGGCGGGCGCGATCACCGCCGGGCACCGGCGTTCGCTCGTTACAGAGCGAGAACCAGGAGCTCCCGGTCCTGTCAGGGGGAGAAATGCCTGATTGTCTGTTCATACACTGTATGAACAGCGATCAGTCATTTCCCCAAGTCAGTCCACCCCCCCTTCAGTTAGAACACACCCAGGGAACATACTTAACCCCTTCCTCGCCCTCTAGTGTTAACCCCTTCTCTGCCAGTGGCATTTTTACAGTAATCAATGGATTTTTATAGCACTGATCGCTATAAAAATGCCAATGGTCCCAAAAATGTGTCAAAAGTGTCCGCCATAATGTCGCAGTACCGATAAAAATCGCTGATCGCCGCCATTACTAATAAAAAAAAATATATTAATAAAAATGCCATAAAACTATCCCCTATTTTGTAAACGCTATAACTTTTGCGCAAACCAATCAATAAACGCTTATTGCGATTTTTTTTACAAAAAATATGTAGAAGAATACGTATCGGCCTAAACTGAGGAAAAATAAATGTTTTTAATATATTTCTGGGGGATATTTATTACAGCAAAAAAAATTATTTTTTTCAAAATTGTCGCTCTATTTTTGTTTATAGCGCAAAAAATAAAAACCGTAGAGGTGATCAAATACCACCAAAAGAAAGCTCTATTTGTGGGAAAAAAAGGACGCCAATTTTGTTTGGGAGCCACGTCGCACGACCGTGCAATTGTCAGTTAAAGCAACGCAGTGCCGAATCGCGTGGCCTGGTCTTTGACCAGCAATATGGTCCGGGGCTGAAGTGGTGGGAGTTATTTTCCTACAAGATTGTAAATGATGGTCACAAGGTTAAAATAAAAAGTGTGTTACGTCCTTTTCAATAGGACTACCAGTTTATCATTGTTAATACACATTTTCTTTGAAGATGTCGACTCAGATATTTTATATAATATGGATGATCTTGTTGACCATTCATCTGATCTGGCTTTATGCCATGCCTTGCATTATTTTGTACTAAGTCTAGTAAACAAAATTCGAGAAACAAACTGCATTTGAATCGATTTTTGTTTATTCATTACAGTATTTGTCCCAAAAAAATTAGAAGAGCAAGACCACGCATGCTCAGAACCTAAAGAACACATTACATTATTTCCCAAGTTGTATTCCGTCCTATAAGAATTTTCATAAGTTTAGTAACCTCTTTATTTTCGATATGAGACTAGCGTGTAAAAAAAAAAAAAGCAGATGATCATTCGTCTGATATTCTCATTGTGTGTACAAGGCTTTACATTTTTAGAGGGTGACTATGGACCAAGCTCTTATCTATCCTATTGTTCCTTGTACATAGTAGGCAAGGTTGAAAAACGAAAGTCCATCAAGTCCAACCTATGTGTGATTTTTTTGTCAGTAATGCATTGTATATCCCTGTATGTTGTGGTCGTTCTTATCTAATCATTTTTTGAAATTCTCAATGCTCCCCCACTGAAACCACTACCTGTTGAAGAGAATTCTACATTATAACTGCTCTTACAGTAAAGAACCCTCAACGCAGTTTAAGGTTAAACCACTTTTCTTCAAATTTTAGTGAATGGCCGCATGTCTTATTAATTTCTCTTTTGCAGAAATGTTTTATCTCTATTGTGGGGTCCCCAGTACGGTATTTGTACATTGAAATCATATCCCCTCTCAAGCGTCTTCTCCAAGTAGAATAAGTTCAGTGCTCTTAACCTTTCATCATAACTAACGTCCTCCAGTCCCTTTATTAGTTTTGTTGCCCTTCTCTGTACTCGCCCCATTTCCAGCACATCCTTCCAGAGGACTTGTGCCCAGAACTGGATGGCATACTCCATGTGCAGCCAGACCAGAGTCATGTAGAGTGGGAGAATTTTCATTTTATCTCTAGAGTTAATCCCCTTTTTAATGTTTTTTACATGCTTTATAATCTTTTCCAGAAAATAATTAAACATATATATATATATATATATATAATAAAAAAAAGTGTTTTAGGCAGCCCATAGATGCAAATATCTTTCCTGCAGCCATGGGGAAAGATATTTGCATGATTCCCCCATCAACACAAACAGTGTTGACAGGGGCGTAGAAACCCAGTGAAGACAGTGATTATCGGCTAGCGATAATTGCAAGCGAATCCGGCAGGCTGGTCGTACTCAAGCTGATCTATTGATCAACTTGGAACATTTAGCATGCCCATTAACGGTTTAAATCTCAGCCGGGTTCTGCTGAACCAGTGTGTATGGCTGGCCTTAAAGCTTTGTGAATTAAGTTATTGGTCATTTACTATTTTGTCTATTGTCTGATATTGGACAATGGTATTCTGAAGCATGGAGGAAGAAAAAGGAAGAGGTAAAGTAATTCTGGCTTGGTAACATTTAAAACAAGTGTTGAATTATCTTTGTTAACTTTGTTGTTAGTCAGGCCTGTGCATTTAACTTGGAATAATAATCCCTTTCATTTACTACCTTAGAAGATAATTATTATGGTAATAAGGGAAAGTGTATAATTACAAAGTTTGTCTGGAGTATAAAGTATAAAGATTGAATAATAGGCAAAAATTATTAACAGGCGTTCCTTGTTTCCTTAGCTCTGAAAATCATATTCAGCCTCATTGGATTTTTTCTTTGTGCTGGGAATATTACAGCTTTAAGGCCTCATTCACACGCATTGAAAAAACTGCAATTATATGCCTTTATTTCTAATGCCATAAAAATGATTATATGCCTTTGCCTATGCATTGTGTATGTAGGCTAAGAAACGACAGTACAGGAGGAGACTATTACAAAAGGTATGATGCTGCCAAGGTTAAGCATGCTAGTGCCATCTACTATGTCTGTAAATACTGTAAATGTATCAGTGGAAATTAAAGCATATATAAAACAAAAAACGCAATACATTTTTTTGACGTGCATTGCTGCATGCTTTGCTGCAACGTTAGTCCATTACCAATGTGCACCGGAGTGGAATGAATGATACTGCATTGCGCCAACACAATTAATGTGCATTGCAGTAAAGTGTGCAGGAACGCGTGCATTACTGCAACAATGTAGTGTGAATGGGCCCTTAATATATCATGCTGCATACTGGGACATATCAACAGCAAAACCACAAATCCTACATACCCTCGGGAACTTCTTTTTCTTCTTTGCAGTCTCTCCTCCGCTTTTGAACACTTTCCACTCCATCAATGTTACTGGTAAGGTAGAATCCTTTGCGGACTTCTTGTGAATGTACAGCTTGGTACTTTTCAGCTCCAATGTCTGCCTTTTTAAAAAGTTTCTTGATGGAATCTGAAAAATTATTGGATTTTCTAGTTATAGATTATCATTTATCATAATATGCAGGTGCCTAAAAATCTGTACTATTTAACACATTTTTATTCACAATTTTAATATGTGATTTTGTAGATCTACTTTTTTGTATAGAAATGTAAACCAATTTAATTTTGTTACTAGCCCACAGTTATATGTGCAATTAATGTTAACCTTTTAACTATAGCACTTTACAAATGTAAATGTAAATGTACCCAGTTTATAGCATGTACTCTAATAGTAACTACCCAAGGCTTCATCTGCTTAAATGTTTAAATAGTGTTAAGTCGCGTACTCACGACCATTTTTAATGTCCTAGACGTGATTCTTGTCAAGCCTGCCTTGCATACACACGACCGTGAAAAAAAAATGCTCATGCAAGGCGCGCTGACGTACAACACGTACGATGCCACCATAAAGGGGAAGTTCCATTCAGATGGCGCCACCCTTTGGGCTGCTTTTGCTGATTTCTTGTTAGTAAAAATTTGGCGAGAGACGATTCACGCTTTTCAGTCTTCGTGCTTTTCAGTCTGTTACAGTGTGACGAATGTGCTATCTCCATTACAAATGCTAGTTTTACCAGAACGAGTGCTCCCGTCTCATAACTTGCTTCTGAGCACGCACGTTTTTTTTCTCATTAAAGCCTACACACGACCGTTTTTCACGGCGTGAAAAACAACAATGTGAAAAACGGCGCCAAAATTTAGAGCATGTTCTACATTTTTAATGTCCATTTTTCACGTAGAGTACACACAATTGTTTTTAATGACCATTTAAAAAAATTGCATTTTTCACATCATAAAAAACGATCGTGTGTACGCAGCATTAACAGTTAAGAATATATAATCTGTAACATTCATTCAAAGTGTGAATGCGAACATCATATCATGTGTGACATGGCAATGCACAAGATCCCTTCCCTAACGTGTAGAAGGTGCGATCTTCATTTCTTTGCTACATAAAAAACGTTCTAACTAGAACAGGTACATGTGAATAAACTCACTCAATACTAGAGCTTCATGGCCACTAGGTGGAGACCTTGTTGTAAAAATTACACGTTAAGTGTAAAAAATTTACCAACCTTGGGTGCTTTTATTGTACACCGTGGAGGTGGGATCTTCCATGTGGTTGGGAGCCGCCATAAAGGAGATGTTTTGATATCTTCATAAGGGTTCTCCTTCTGAGGATCTGGAGTAGACAAATTATTACTTTGAATGTTTCATCATTCATGTTTTTTTCAAACGTTTACTGAATGAGCGTAGATTTTTGACAAAATGTTTAGCGAACAAATCCAGACTCAATAACTCGCCCTGAAGATTCCACTGCTATTTTTTGAATTTTTTAGGTTTTTCTTTTTAAATATACTTACCTACTTTTTCCAAGCTTTTAATCAGGTCATGATGCTGCAAGTCATCCTCCTCTTCTCCAGGCTGGAAGGTGCTTACTGATGCACAGGACTCTCTGCACCAGTACACTATGAATGAAGGGCACCATGGTGACACCCCATAAGTGCCGAGATTTATAACAAACCTCAATCTTCTGGGTTGAGTAACACTGATCAATATTCAAGCTAGGTGGCTGACAAAATATTATGGCAAAGAAGAAGTTCTGTGGGAGGCAACTTTGGATTAAAGGTAAGTATTGCAGCATTTTTTTTTTTAATACAGGCTGGGGAACATTTTTCAGTTGGGTTGAGTTGGGCTTTAAAGAACATTTTTACAAAGTTCCTACTTGGCATTTCCCAAACATATGCCAGTTATAACAAGCAGTAAGAACTATGCTGTGCTGCAGTTTATATTTACTTGCAGAATAAAATCCAATTTAAACAAACTTTAACAATAAGCTGTCAAAAGGTTTTGATTTTAATAGGGCAGTACACCTGTCATGGTGGCAACAACATAGATCTAAAATTATACATTTAAAACATAGCACCACCCTCGTTGCTTACTCAACATTGTAATACACTTAAACATGTTCACAAGCTCACTGGAAACCTCAAGTTTTGGGCCCTGTAATATGCAAATTTTAACAATACTTAGTGGTAATTTTAGTTGCCCTTGTCATCTTGCATCTTGAACAATTACCAATGTAACAAGCTTCAGTTTATTGTAATCAGATTTCACCTATCAGTAATGACAGCGTTTCCAGAAAGTTGTCAGAAATGGCTGGCTAGCAGCACCTTTCATATCCCTAAACTTTTTCTCAAGTACTTTGGGAGGCCTGGTCTGTCCATTCCTGCACCTTCAGAAGAACTATGCAACAATGAAAGTATTAGAAGTAGTTGATATTGGTCTCAGGGGTTATTCTCGGTTATGCCTCGTACACACGGTCGGACTTTTGACCGTGCAAAAGTATGCTGTGAGTCTGTCGGAAGTCCGACAGAAAGAGAACAGGTTCTCTATCTTAGGTCCGTTGGACTTCCGACAAAAAGGCCAATGGAGGCTACACACGGCCGGACTTTCTGACTTTTTTTTCCTCGGAAAGTCCGACCGTGCGTACGAGGCATAAGAAACAGCAGGTCACTGTACTACAGCGGATGAACAGATCACTCCATTCCTGTTATTTACTAATAGATATCAGCCTGCATATGGCAGTGAAAAGTGAAATGCAATTGTCTTGTGCTCGTAGTGAAGCCTGTATGAATGAGAATACATATAATCTCACCATAACATGACACTGGATATGCAATGCACTATTTTGTGAAAACTGTGGATGGATTGGGGAGATTGGGGGGGATCCTTTTTGACTCTTATGCCACGTACATACGATCGGTTCATCTGATGAAAACGGACCAATGGATTTTTTCATCAGATATCCGATGAAGCTGACTTTCATCAGTCTTGCCTACACACCATCAGTTAAAAATCCGATCAGGTCCAACGCAGTGACGTAAAACACAACGACGTGCAGAGAAAAATTAAGTTCAATGCTTCCGAGCATGCGTCTACTTGATTCTGAGCATGCGTGGATTTTTGACCAATGGATTTCCCCACAGACGATCTTTTTTTTCTATTGTTTTTTTAACCATCAGAAAATTTTAAAAAACAGGTACTATTTTTTTTCACCGATGGGAAAAAAAAACAAGGGGGCCCACACACGATCGGTTCGTCAGACGAACTGATCGTGTGTACAGGGCATTAAGATAGCAATAGACAGTTTGAATTTCAGTAGATTCCCACTGAATCGGCCAAACTTCAAGCCATGGATGGCCCTGCAAGCACCACTCGGCTCGACAAGGGTCAATTTAAAAATCAACTGAGCCAGGTGGAAAATGATCACATGCACTCAATGTTCATCAGCACCACTGTATAAAAACAGTTGTGGATGCTGCCATCCATTTCTGAATACAGTAAACAGAAGTGGAGGTTTCTCCATCTACACTATTTTGCAAGGATGGTGGAATCAAGAGAAAACATGTCTTGGAAGATTTCATGTATGGCTAGCCTTAGATCGAGACCCAAAGATGCAGAAAATCCCTTTTAAAACATATTTATGATGCTAGAATAAGACACAGAATGCTGTGGAAAACCTACACATGATGTCCTCATAGATGTTGTCTTCAGACAGTGTGTGATAGAGAGTAGATTGTGAGACTTCAGTAGGCTCTTCAGAGATCCGAGAATGGTTGGTTTGTTGTAAAAGACGTCTGTATGTTTGAACATCTTCATATTCAAAGGATTTCCTAGAATATGACAAACAAATGCCATTAGATGAGCCACATCATCCTATGTAGGATGGATTAAAAAGGATGCAGATGGAAAAGATGAAAGAACGTCTGCATGATATGTATACATCATAAGTTTCTCTACCACAATGTTTTTTTTTTTTACTGTGTAATGGTATATCCTTTTTAATTAACCCCTGTTTACTTTAGTTATGTATACATGCTGTTTTTTTCACGTTATCATTCTATAATGTACCCTTTTAGCAATAGCATTGAAAGCCCGACTCCTTAGGCAGTCTACGTCATGATAGCTTATTTTACTTTTAGACACAGACCAAAATCTTCCAAATGATTGTACTAAATGGGGCCTTCTTTAAATGAAGGCTGGTAAACCAAAACTGATATTTTGAACATTGGTGGATGTAATCCAATTAATTCAACCACTGAGTCTATATATCCTGGGAATGTCAGAGGTAATATTTCTACACATATTTTAAATCCCCACCCCGCGCCTACCATGGCGCACTACCAAGTGCAGCTTACTGTTACCTTAAAAATGCTTAAGGCTGGGTTCAGACTACTACACTACTTTCATCCTACTTTGCTCTGTGTTCAATGTTTCCCTATGAGAGCGTCTTGTAGCGTCCTACACAAGTCGGTCCGACTTTGAAAATGCTCCCTGTACTACTTTTGGTCCTACATTGATCCTACTTCAGGCCCATTGAATATCATTGAAGTCGGACCAAAGTAGTATCCTGTTCATGAAAGTAGGATGGATGTAGGACCAATGTAGGATAAATGTAGGACCAATGTAGCAGAGCAAAGTAGGATGAAAGTATTGTAGTAGTGTGAACCCAGCCTCAGGCTGGGTTCACACTTGTCCGACAAACGGTCCTACATTGGGAGCTCATGTAGCATGACGTGTGAAAATCAATGTTTCCCTATGAGAGCCGTCTTAACTGGTCCTACACAAGTCGGTCCGACTTTGAAAATGCTCCCTGTACTACTTTTGGTCCTACATTGATCCTACTTCAGGCCCATTGAATATCATTGAAGTCGGACCAAAGTAGTATCCTGTTCATGAAAGTAGGATGGATGTAGGACCAATGTAGCAGAGCAAAGTAGGATGAAAGTAGTGTAGTAGTGTGAACCCAGCCTTAAGGTACATTATTGTCCTTAATATTTTGTTAATGTCTTGTGTATCATTACTTATTGGACCTTAGAAGAAGGGCAATACCCCAAAGGCTTGTTATTAAATTTTATAGATATTGCAAATTTAAAAAAAAAAAAAAAAAAAGGTATCATAGACAGTACTCAACTGTTTTAAAATAAAAATGCAAAGAAAGAGGTAAAACCCTCACCTGCATTATAATAGCAATAACGTGTGGCAAATTAAGGAAATCTGCAAGCAACGGAAATTAAAAATAAAAAACACAATTTTTGCTTGCACATGACTGGATGATGGAAGTCAGCAGAACATCACCTCACTCACTAAGCTAAATGAAAATTCCCTTGCAAAGCGTTTGTGGTGATTATAGCCATATTAGTACAATTGAGTACTGCCTGTTATACTTTATTTCCACAAAATCCACATTTTCAGGACAAGCGTTTGGGGCATACCCCCTTTTTCGAAGTCCAAGCACTACTAGTACACAAAGTTTTAGCAGAATGTTAAATAAATACATTTCTAAAAGGAAAAATAAACACAAACATACTGTACACAGCAATAATACGTGAACTTGGATAGTTGCGAGATAAGAAAAAGAAAGGGCTATTGACTTGAGAGGGAGGAAAGAGTCAGAGGTGAGATTGGTCATAAAACTGTTGTATAATGATTTGGAAAACTGAGGTCCGTTAGTTATTTTTAGTTCAAAAGTTTTCCTTTCTTGAGTAATTTTGAAGTTCCCTTGAAAAGTGAACAGACTATTTACCTTTAGTAAATCGAACCCAGTCAGTTCACTGATGTGATCAAAAACTGACATATAAATGTATGCGGGCACAGCCTATACCATTGTACAATTGTGAGGTTTTTCTTTTTTTCTACACATACACGTTATGAGCTTTTATGTACCTTGATTGAACAGTCAGCATTGTCATTCTGAATAGAAATGCTGACATTGTACACTAATTTATATGGTTTGAGCTGTAAGAACAGATACGTTTTTTTAAACAGCCCCAGTTCATGTACAAGATCAAAAAAAAGTAATAATACAGTCCAAGACAAACTATTATTACATAACATTTTATGTCATATTTCAGGGAAACATTGGTAAAAAAACAAACAAACCATGCATTAACATTATATTTTACATACGCACAATCACAATTTTCCTTACATTTTTTTGTGATGAAATCCAATAACTCTTCCATTTTGCCCATGCAGCCATTCCATTCACTCTTATTTTAGTAAATATAGAACTTTACAAATTTAACGGGGAGCTCCCATTTAAAGCACATACCGAAAGGGATCATTTTTACCAAGCTGTTTTCTTTTAGGCTTATCTAAAAAAACTGCAAATACTATGCATTCCTTTTCATTTGACTTGTAACTTTTCTAGTGATACCTAGTGTTAGACTATTGCATCATTGGAAGATTTCATTTTTAATGTGGAAGCATTTACATTTGATCCAAACACTGGTTACAGTTATTGAACAGACAGTAATTTTACCCCTAAGGAGTGGCCCATCTTTGGACAATGGTATAAAGCAGGGTCCCTCAAACTTTATAAACAAAGGGCCAGTTTACTGTCTTTAGACTAAAGGAGGGCCGAAACTGTAGCCAGTGGGAGTAGAAAATATCCTGATGTTAGTGGGAGTAAACAACGCCACATCCTAAGTGGGAGGAATAACGTTGCCATCATTGTGCCCCATTGTTTGTATAAGTTAGAGGAATAGTGCCCCATCATTGGTTTCATCGGGAGGAATAGTGCCCCGTTGTTGGTGTCAGTGACAGGAAATATGCCCCCTATTGGTGGTTTCAGTGGGAGGAATAGTGCTCCATCTTTGGTGTCAGTGAGAGGAATAGTGCTCCATCTTTGGTGTCGGTGGGAGGAATAGTGCTCCATCGTTGGTGTCAGTGAGAGGAAAAGTGCCCTATTGTTGGGGTCATTGGCATAAATTATGCCTCCAATGTCCATATCAGTAGGAGTCAATAGTGCCCCAAAGGACCAGATAAAATCAAGCAATGGGAGACCCCACTGGTATAAAACAACAAGGGATTGTTTCCAAAATTGTACATTGTGGGTATTCTGGGGGTATAATACAATAAAAAAGTGTTCAACAAAAACGTCAAAAATCTGATTTTTCATGTAATTAATAATAAATTCTCTCTAAATTATTAATTTCAAAAGTTAAGAAAAATACCACCAACCTTTTTGATCTTGGTTTAAGTTTCCTGTTTGCAGGTTTCTTTGGCTCAGAAGGTGGAATGGATGGATCAGATGACTCTGTATCACTTTCATCTATAGACTTTCTCCTCCTGTGATTACTGTCCATATATTTTTCTGGTCGATTACAGTTGGCATAGCGAAATGTTCTTCGTGGCTTAGGTAAAGGGTTTATAGATGGGCCATCATTAAATGGCTCTGTATCGTAATAGTTATCATCTATGCTCTTTATAGCAATGTTTTGATCTGGCAAACATTGCAATTCAAGTTCATCTTCTGCAGAAAAGCTCCTAGTTCTTCTTTCCTTAAATTTTAAAGCCATTTCTCTTAAGTCCTCAGCAATCAAATTGTTTTTTTTAAACATTTCTGGAGAAGTGTAAAAATTTCCTGGAGGAAGGTCTATTTCAGGATCTGAAAATGAACTCTGTTTTTTACTATAGTATGGTGGGCTTTCTAGCTGGTCCTCATAAATATTGTCTTTATGGTTTGCTTTGTTGTTTTCATCATCTAACAAGTTGTCTCTGTTACCTTCCCTGAAATCCAGGCCCATATTCCTGTCATGATTTACTACTGGCTTTCTGTTATCCAGTAAATTTTCTGATGATTTTGTAATTCCATTTTGCTCAGTGAAAGATCGTCTGGGTTTTGGGTCCAGGAGGTTTTCGCAGGAGCCACTGCTGACCCTGCATTCCCACTGGGAGATCTTCTGCCTGATATTTCTGCAGTGACTCCTTGACATTGTCTGTTGAGAAGATCGTGTTAGCCCACATTCTGGGCTTCCCACAGTATGCATGACAGGCATCTTTGTAGTCATACAAGCCTCATAGTTTGTTGGAACATAGAGCAAATCGCTTAGATCTAAAAATGAATGACCATGTGGTCAAAGTTTCCACTGTCTTTCCAATGAGTTATCAAATTTAAAAAAAAAGGTGATCAGTTTGTTTTAAAATTGCCTTTCTGATTTTTTACCCAAAAGGCCATCCGCCAATAAATCTAGGATACTCCAATGTGAATTGACGCATGGGCTTCTAAAATACATCTGAGGCGCAAAGAAGCCTGTACATCGAAGTCTTGCATTCAGTGTCAGAGCTGAAAAACAAAAGCATCTGGTTACAATAAGTCTTACAGATAAGGCTCCACTAAAAGTAACAATAACGGCAGTGTTCCAGAGCAAGGGAAAGACGTCAAGTTCAACAGATTGTGAAGGACACAATTTGAAAAAAAAAAAAAAGAAAGAAAAAAAAAACACATTGCAGAAACAAGAACATAAGCACTGACTGTTAGAAGGATGTGAACTAGAATTTCCTCCGTCTGTTATATATGGGTAGAGAAATGAATGCATTTATGTTTAAGAACTGTTTTATTTTTAAGCTCTAGCTATAGAAACAATTGCAAGCTTAACTTCAGTACGTATTATGCCACGTACACACGATCGGTCAATCCGATGAGAACGGTCTGATGGACCGTTTTCATCGGACCAAACCGATCGTGTGTGGGCCCCATCGGTTATTTATCAATCGGTTAAAAAATGTGAAACTTGTTTTAAAATTAACCGATGGATACCAAACCGATAGAAAAGAAAAACGATCGTTTGTAGGCACGTCCATCGGTTAAAAATCTATGCATGCTCAGAATCAAGTCGACGCATGCTTGGAAGCATTGAACTTCGTTTTTTTTCAGCACGTCGTTGTGTTTTACGTCACCGTGTTCTGACACGATCGTTTTTTTAACTGATGGTGTGTAGGCACGACTGACCATCAGTCAGCTTCATCGGTTAACTGATGGAAAAATCCATCAGACCGTTCTCATCGGATTGACCGATCGAGTGTACAGGGAATTATACTTTAAAATATAATGACTTATTGGTAAGGCACTGCAAGTTTAACCACCTCAATACCAGGCCTATTGTGGCACTTCTCTCCTTCATGTAAACATTTTTGCTAGAAAATTAGTCAGAACCCCCACACATTATATATATTTTTTAGCAGACACCCTAAGAAATAAAGTGGCGGTCATTGCAACTTTTTTTTTTTAAATAACAAACATGTTATACTTACCTCCTCTGTGCAAGGGTTTTGCACAGAGTGGCCCTGATTCTCCTCTTCTGGGGTCCCTCAGTGGTGCTCCTGGCTCCTCCCCGCATCGAGTGCCCCCTCGGAGACCCACATTATATGGGGGAACTCGTGCAGGCGTGCTCCCGAATCCTGCTGCTGCATTCATTGACACAGACAGCAGGACCTCGGCCCTGTCCCCTGGCTCCTACAGTACGTCGTTGGATTTGATTGACAGTAGCGGGAGTAAATGGCTGCTGCTGCTATCAATCTATCCAATGAGGACCCGAGACACCGACCGGAGCTGCTGGTATCATCCCCGTCGCTGGGAATGATTAAAGTCGGGTAAGAAAAAGGGGGGCTCTGGGGGGCTGCTGCACTACTGAAGGTTTTTCAACTTGTGCATTAAGGTGAAAAACTTTGAGGGTTTACAACTCCTTTAACGGGATGGGGGGGGGGGCAGAGGCGGCAATTAAAACTGACAAGCATTCTAATCTCTCTGTACTCTCTCCAAAACAAAAAAAAAGTTTTGCCTTTATTTATATTTTAAACTCATGTACAGCAGCATTTAGCAATTCACAAGTATGTACATGGCACCCCAAAAATGTGCTCCTGTCCAATAAGTAATTTCAATGTAGTAATAAAAAAAACAATCGCTTATGATAAAAGGAAACTTGAAAAGCAATCTATATGCAGGTAACGCTTTGTCGGACATACAGAGACTGGTCATTTCACAAACACGGTCATTAAATTTGTAAACGTAAAAAGGGACATATCTCTGAATTTATACTGTAAAAACACGACAGATGGCTGCAGTTATAATTTGAAAATGCGCAACCACATAGACTGCTAACCAATGTCTGCGAGTAATAACAGGGTCTGCTCCTACTGGGGATATGAGAGGCAGGAAGAAAGGTTGGAGTATGAACAGAAGATATTTTCTCTCGGCTTCCTGCAGTGTTAGCAGCACCCACACCCTAAAATAGTTTCAATAAACTGCTTTCCTGGCATTACGAGACAAAAAGGTCTGAACGTGTCAGCTCAGCTTTTCATTCCTAAATGCGGGAGAATTTCTCTACCACAGGAAAATGTGTTTGGCAGCAGTGAATCCTAATGACAGTGAATCAAAGAGCCGTCGTCATTAAAACGGCGTGATTAAGTTTCACTACTTTATTACAACACAAATAATAACTTGTAGAAGTTGCTCGCTGTGAGCAGTATTTCAACAGCAGGATAATTCAAGTATATTTAAAGCCATATTTTTCATTTTGTTTAGAGTAGGGAATGGTTAAACCATTTACAGAGTTTTTTTTTTGTGTGTACTATTGGGGAGATTTCTCTTCAGAAATAAGAGTACTGTTGGTCACCGCTCTGTGCTCTTCCCCTCCAGTGCTCACTGGAACATCAGTCTGTTTAGGGGCAGGACCTGCTGACTTAGGATCTCAGCAGCCCACTGAAAGGCTGAAACAACTGCATGGTTAGGCATCTGAAGGGATCCCAACATTATTGTCAGGATCCCTGCAGAGCCTGTACTGGCTCTTTGACATTAGCCAACAGCGAGCTTTAGCACTGTCAGCTGAATCTGGGGCACAGAACTAAGTACACTCCTGTGACCCACAGGTAACGTACGGGCAAAAAAGATTTGGCCATACTTCTACTTTAAAGAGAAGTGTCCCTTGTGCTGGTAGCTACTTTCATGGAACTCTTTAGTCTTCTGCCCCCTCACACATAATTCTGCAGCAGTAATCTTCCAGTGCAGCGGGGGTTAATACCAGCTGCTGGACCTGTCATAGACACTCATTAAGAGTGTTAATTATGCTATACACCAGGGGTAGGCAACCTGGGGCCATCCAGCTGTTGTGGAACTACATTTCCCATGAGGCATTGCAAGGCTGGCAGTTACAATTACTCCCAGAGGCATGATGGGACGTGTAGTTCTGCAACAGCTGGAGGGCCCCAGGTTGCCTACCCCTGCTATACATACTACTTCTGCCCCACTCCATTTATAAATACTGTACTTTAGCTACCAGCGGTGAAAAACGATCGGGTGGATGAATGAAAGGTCTGCCTCCTCCATTCATATAGCGCTTTTATTTGTTGAAAATTATAGTACTGCTTCTATAAATGGAGGAGGAAGTTGGAAAGGGTGGGCATAGTAAGCACGCTTGTGCTTTCTTGACACTCAGGTGCCTATGACATGTCCAGCGGCTTGTATTACCCCCCACAGTACCGGAAGATTATCTCTGTGGAAGTATGGGGGAGGGGAAGATGGGGAGATTCACATAGGAGATACGACGGCGTATCTCCAGATACGCCGTCGTATCTCTGAGTCTGAGGCGTTGTATCTTGGCGCCTGATTCAAAGAATCAGATACGCCAGAATTTTGCTAAGATACAACCAGCGTAAGTCGCCTACGCCGTCGTATCTTAACTGCATATTTGCAGGTAGCATTTTTAGTGGTTCAGCAGCTGACAATTTGTCCCTAGCAGCAAAATCTCCTGTCTAATATCAGACCCCTTATATATGGATGTTGTCAGTGTGGCAAATCCAGGTGGTCGAGGTACATTTTTAACGCACCTTAGCCACCTGTCAAAATGCAGCAAAGGCTGGCAGTCAGCTCCATAAACATTGCCATAGTCATGAGGCTTTGCATCACAAAACAAAAAAAGTATAGCATGCTGCATTTGGAAGCCAATGATGGGACATATTGGCTCCTGATCGTCTGCCAACCACAGCCCAGCCTAAAAAGCAACAAAGCAATCCACTGTGGATCATGAATTAGCATCATTGCCCATGTGAAAGCAGCCTAAGCATTAAAAAAAAAAACTGCCATGTACAGTCAAAATTGCAGAATGGTACCCTCTACAATATAATAGATGTTTTAAAACTGGTCAAACTGGGAAAGAAAATATATATTTTGTATTTATTTCTACCTTTAAAAGGATGAGTTCCAGATATTTTTTTAATTTTTACATAGTTATATTGGTCCAGCTTGTACCAATATCACCATTGTATGTATATACTATACAGCAAAGCATTGTTTGAAAGACACTCGTGCCTAGTGGCCAACCTCCTGTGGTCAGAATGCAGCAGGCCAGCCACTCATCATGGGACCCGGAAGCAAATGGAGCAAGTAGCAGTGTCTACATCAGTAATTTCAGCTTCCAGGGGCATCAGCCAGGTATATAGGCCAAGCTGAATTAATGCAACTACATATAAATTCTCCATATCTGAAATTCCTCTTTAAAAAGAGTAAATGTAATATTTTGGAGTACAATAATACCAAAAAAAAAAAAAGCTCTTCTTGTCCTAAAAAAACAAGATATGCATCACCAGGGGCGGACTGACCATTCGGGCACTGCAACTAGAGGGCCCCATCAGGGTTTCCAGCCTCAGTAAAACCAGGGACAGTATGTAAAAATCGGTTTTAAAAAAAATCTCAAGACTATAGCTCCCCTGACTCTCCAGTTCTTTTTCAGTGTGTGTATGTGTATTCTGTGTGTGTGTATATATATTGTGTGTCTGTGTATGTATACTGTATGTGTGTGTATACTGTGTGGCCCCATAATCTCCTATTGCCCAGGGGCCCCATGAGTTGTCAGTCTGCCCCTAGATCACTTTGCTATCATAGGTAATGACAGTATTTATTCAGTAGGCCCATAGCGGAAATGGTAACGTTATTTTGGCCCCCATGGAATAAACAGGTGTGAGCACTGAAGTTGTTAAGCCAATAATTATTTACACATTCTTGCAAAACATTTTTCATCTCAACATATCGACAAAGATGCCATGTGACAACCAGCAAGCAGGTTGGTTTCGTCACACACTGCTGGATCTGCTTTCAAACTGTGTTTCAGCAGAAAGTAATAAAACCAAAACATGCATAAACATGATCAAAACTCGCAGCTAATTCCACAGAAATAATACACAGGTGTGGCAGGAGCGTTACGCAGATTACATGAATCAGTGAAAGACAGGATACTGAAATGATGCTTAAAATGATTTCTGTCTGGGGAACAAAGCGCATTAAATTAATGTTTTAGCTTAATCCAACAGCAGAATAAATACCAAAATATCTAATAAACTCCTCTACACTGCATAAATAAACTGGGTAAAAATTTGTGACAAACACAAACCAGGCTGCTTCTCATTTAATGACCATCTGTGTATTTGCGACCCCTTGCGTCTGGGCAGTAAACAGAGATTAGGCATTGAGGACGAGACAGATTTTCACTCCAGGCACACAGCTAAGGCTCAGTTCACACTGGTGCGACATGGGATCCAACTGTCGCATGACATGTCAAATGAAATGTTGTCACTATGAGAGCTGTCTTAACTAATTTGACACAAGTCACTTTGACTTTGGAAAAGGTTACTGCACTACTTTGGTCCGACTTTGATATGACTTCAATGCCACAGAGTGTAAAATGTCACACCAAAGTCGTATCAAAATGGGTTTCCAAAGTTGCACTGAAAGTCGCATGACTTTGGAGTTGGGCTAGTATGAACCAAGCCTAAGATGTGGTCAGGGGTGTAATTTATTCTGTCACAGCACTACTTTAGCACAGCAGAAGGAGGAATTAATGATTGAATTTGCACTTTAATAGCAAGGGCTTATTTATTATTATTATTATACAGGATTTATATAGCACCAACAGTTTACGCAGCGCTTTACAATATTAAAGGGGAGACAATACAGTTATAATACAATAAAATACAAGAGTATTAAGAGGGCCCTGCTCAGAAGTGCTTACAATCTAATAGGGTGAGGCAGGTGGTACAAAAGGTTGTAACTGTGGGGAATGAGCTGATGAAAGTGGTTGGAGACGTGATAGGCTTCAGGGATCGCCTGAAGGTAGCAAGAGTAGGGGATAGCCGGACAGGTTGAGGTAGCAAGTTCCAGAGGATGGGAGAGGCTCTGGAGAAAACCTGGAGAAGAGCATGGGAGGAGGAGACGATAGAGCTTGAGAGTAGGAGGTCTTGAGAAGAGCGGAGAGGACGGTTTGGGTGATGTTTGGAGACAAGATTGGTGATGTAGCTGGGGGCAGAGTTGTGGATGGCTTTGTATTTTGTATGGCTTTTTATTCACACTAAGATGGTCCACCGTGGTTAAAGCATTGTGTTAAAGTAGTACTAAAACATACGTAAGTGTCACTGCCATGCTATTATCCATCCCCAACTTGAGCAGAGAAGATGGTAGGGGAGCAAAAGGCTTCTCCAGCTTCCAATGCATTCCATACAAATATTTATGCTCTCACTAGAAAAACTAGTAAAAAACAAAAAACATTTGGGTGATGGTTCACAACAGACTTTATTAATGTAATATTAAAGCTATCACCAGTCACCATTATGCCCTATAAAACAGCTACCCTTCCAAAGACAGCCTAATACCGCGTACACACGACCAGTCCATCTGAAGAGAACGGACCAATGGACAGTTTTCATCGATTAACCGATCAAGCTGACTGATGGTCTGTCGCGCCTACACACCATCGGTTAAAAAAACAATCGTGTCAGAACGCGGTGGCGTAAAACACAACGACGTGCTGGAAAAAAAGGAAGTTCAATGCTTCCAAGCATGCGTTGACTTGATTCTGAGCATGCGTGGATTTTTAACCGATGGTTGTGCCTACTAACGATCGTTTTTTTCCCCATCGGTTAGGAATTCATCGGTTAAATTTAAAACAAGTTGGCTTTTTTTTAACCGATGGTTAAATAACCGATGGCGCCCACACACGATCGGTTTTGACCGATGAAAACGTTCCATCAGACCATTCTCAACAGTTTAACCGATCGTGTGTACGCGGCATTAGGCATCCAGTAATAGTTAGGCAGATCACCAAAACTACACAGAGATTTGTTTCGACATTATCAAAGAGATTGTAAACACATATGCCAATATCTTCACTTTCCACCCAGTGAGTTTTTAAACATAAGGCCCAATGGCATTTCATTTTACAAGATTCTAAAATAATGAGTTCATCAATAGAATTTCTTGATGGCTTGGAATCTGGAAGTCATAATACGCCTTTGACCATTATATTTTCCTGAATAGTTGTAGTCTCCCGACACACTGAAACATTTACAAGTAAGTGAAAAGTGCCAGGTTTATTCTACAGCAAAATAAATAACGGACACTTTACGACTTCATTGCAATTATGCTCACAGTGTTACTAAAAGGTATTAATAGCCCACCATAAATGTTTTAAATTCTTCAGAAACCCTTCAGCTACTACATTTAAAAAACAAAACTGATACTGTCTGGTGAAAGACGCATGAAATTCCCTGTTTAAAAAAAAACAGCAAAAGTCATAATAATACAAACAGGGTGTTAACAGACTTTGACATTTTCCAATGGTCACATGGCCTTAGAGCTCCCTGATGGGATCCAAACTTTTGTTTTAGCCGGCAGAGGAAGTTCTCATAAAGCATTGTGTTTATAGCATATACAAAAAAAAGGTCGACACTGAAGTACACAGGCACTTTAGACGCTGAAAAGACTTTAAAGCTCTGACAAAATAATTTTATTTTTTTTGCACCTATGGCCCCGTACACACCATAGAATCCATCCGCTGAAAAATCCCAGCAAATGGGTTTCAGCGGATAGATCCTATGGTGTGTACACTCCAGCGGATCTGTTTCCACGGATATTTATCCCCTGGGATGGATTCCAGCAGATCGAATATTTGCTGACATGCCAAGCAAATCCATCTGCTGGAATCCATCCCAACGGATGGATCCGCTGGTCTGTATAGACTCACCGGATCCATCCGTCCGAAGGGATCCCCCGCATGCGTCGTAATGATTCAACGCATGCGTGGAATTCCTTATATGACAGCGTCGCGCACGTCGCCGTGTCATAATCGCGGCGACGGCGCGACACGTCATCGCCAGAGGATTTCGGCGCGGATTTCAATGCGATGGTGAGTACACTTCATCGCATTAAAATCTGCTGAAATCCTCGAGAGGATTTATCCGCGGAAACGGTCCGCTGGACCGTATCCGCGGATAAATCCTCCCGTGTGTATGGGGCCTATCACACAGATATATAAAAGATACTATAATAGTATATTTAACAGACCAAAAAGAGAGCAAATGATAGACATTCATTTTTCGGGTTCACATATACTTGAACATATGTCCATGTACAACAGTTCCTCATAGACTTTCATTTCCCTGCAAAGTTTACGGTTTAAAGAACTCTGTTTCCTTGTTTCAGCACGTTTTCTAATCCAAATTTAGTCATAACATAGATTATAAAATAGTGGCATAATCAGTGGTGTGTACACGGTAAACGCCTGAGCAAGCTGCATTCATGTTTAAACATTTCAAACCAACTCTAAAGCTGGACGTACACACATAGAATTCTTTTTTTTGTCCTGCAGGCTTAACAAAAGAAATCAAACAGAATTTTTAATCCACGCCAAAAAGCTAGGATGGATGAATCTCCCCTGCCAGCTATGATTGCTAGCTGTCAGAATAACCAAAGAATAGCTGCATCGGATTCTAAGTCCGGTTCACACAGAGGCAACATGACTTCCAGCGCGACTTTGCGAGACGACTTCAGCGCGACTTGGAGCGACTTGCAACACGACTTCAAGTTGCCTCCAGAACAGGCGACTTTGGCAGTGGCCAATCAAACAATAATCAGCTCTGTGGGAGGGAGGGGTTTGCCTGAGAAAACTATTTTCTCTTTCTGTAAAGTTTCTTCAGTTTAGACAGTGATCCGACTTTGGAGGCGACTTCCATTGAAATCAATGGGTAAAAGTCGACTTTAAGTAGTACAGGAACTTTTTCTCAAGTCAGAGCGACTTCAGTAGTGTGCATTAAGACGGCTCTCATTCACTTCCATGTAATTTCTCATGTCGCGCGACTTGGGGCGACACAAGTCGGATCCCAATTTGTGGTAGTGTGAACGGGCAATTAGCAGTCACTGTTTGGCTGTCAATTTTTCACTTGGCTCTTTAAACTAAAGTCGAATGACTATTGTTGTGCCTGGTGGTGCTGAATTTTGGTTGATTTAGCAAGAATTTGATAAATCTGGAGCCTTGTATGGCTGATGATTCTTTCCAAAGTCTTTGATAAGAAAACATTAAATTGATCTATTTATGGTTTGCAATAACCATTATAAAAAAAAAAATTAAAGAAACTATGGAACTGTCCTAATGAATGATTCACAGAATGTCTTAATAATGTCTGTCAAAGCTGGTTGATCTATAGGAAGGGAAGGGTATGACTTGCATCCACCCATAATTATGGGCCAGCACTCTCCTAAAACGCCCCAGTGCACGTATCAAAAACAGGTTCCAAATCACTAGCACATCAAAAAACTAAACGATTTTTTTACAAAAATTAGCAAACACTGCACCAGCACATAGCCAAAGCAGGAAGTCAGAGGAAATTACTCTAAAATGAGAGACAGCATAAAGAGCCTGACAGGTGTTCTAATTCCTCTTCACTCTAACCAAAACTAAAGAAAAAAAAAACAATTTGCCTTTAGATGTACTTTAGCCCAACAATTTAGGAGTTAAAGTTTTACGAAGAATTCACGCATCAAGATGATCATCTAGAGTAGATGAGATGTTCTGAATAAACAGGCGATTACAAATAACTTAGCGGGCAATCCAACACCATCCAGCAACCCGGATTAATGGCAGTAGGATCTGATGCTACATTTTATAGGATGCAATGGCGGAACAGTTGGGTGCATTTTTGATGGCTGTGCACTACACCAAACAGAAGGCTACATACCCCCTTCCGAACCTCACACTTCAATGCCATATGTATGTGCTACGCAGCAGATATAAAAAGATCTACAAGCTAAAACATTCAGGGGTAGGCAAACTTCAGTCATTCTCGTGGCTTTTAGAGTCATACAATCCCTCACATGGATTGTAGAGGGCCAAAAATTGCCTACCTCTGACTGTAGGAATGTTATTGAAAATGTCCAAATTGACTATCTGCTGTATTTGTGTTTAATCTTAGTTCATTCAAGTCTTTTTGAATTCAAAATATGATAGTACCGATACAAAAAAGCTACAAATGTATCGCAGGGTATAAAATAGAAGATAAGATAACAAACATGTGCACCATAAAAACGTGGGTGCACAAGATACTCCCACATCTGCTGAATTTGACCCTCAAGTAGGCCTTTAAGAACAGAGAGTCACTTTTGCATTATACGCATAGTTTTAATAGAATTAATCAAAAATCTTATAGTGTTAGAACTACAACCGATTACACTGAATAACTTATTACCATCAGAATTTAAGGCCTCATGTGCATGGGCACATCAGGAGCGTACAATGAAAAATGCAGGCTTCTTTTTGCAACAGAAAGACCCATGTGCTGTGTACAGCCACCCAAACACTTGAAACACGTATATACTCTCTTAAACCCACATATAGAGTACAGGCATATTACATAAATTACAGACAGTCACACAATACATGTTTAGATGAAATAATACATATGAAGGCTTTATGTGGGATAACGTCACATACAGCATTCATGTCTATGGTCAGCTATCTACAGCAACTGAGCTAGAAAAAAGCCTGAATCCCCAAATTTTACATTGAGATGTTTGGGGTTGTTTAGCTCAAGAATAACACTCCCCAGTAAGTACAGTCCATGCCAGATATGCTGTTTTTGGGCTTGTTGGCATGCTTTTAATGAAACAGAATGAAAAGATCAAAACAGAACAAAAAGTTTCCCCGCGCTGGGGTTTCCACCAGCAACACAAAATAACGTAAGATTTATCCTCCCCGCTCTCTTTAGCAGCGCTGGTGCTCAGGCCATGTGCTTTGATCCTTCTGACCATCTACCACAGCATCCTGTGACCTAAAACCATTTTAACACCATGACAGGGCGCTGCACTGTTACAACTCCTAATACATCCCTTGTGCATTAGGCCTAACCAACACCCGCTGTTCCCTTCCCTGCTATGTACCACTACCGATGTAGGTATGGTCCCACCATGGGGTACACGTTGTGAATTACAAAAAAAAAAAAAGATTAAATTCAATCCAAGGATCAGATCAATAGCAATCCATCTGTGTGGGTCTCTGTAGTAGTTGCTTAGACGTTACTTGAAGTCAGTATGTTATCAGCTGTTATCGCCGTCTCCAGTTTTCCCATTTGCTACAATGAAGATCTACACAGAAGCTTTCCCATGAAATAGAAAAACAAATACACCCTGAAAAAAGTCATAGAGAAAATAAATAAATATTCCCAGTTATTATGGTACTCTGAAGAGGGAATATATTTGGACTACAATGCAAATAGTGTATTACGTATGACCTGATAGAATAACAAGAATATGGTAAAAGCACACTGGTGACCCTTATCCCTCCTTTTTCCTTAAACATTTTCAATTTCCCAACGTACCCTCTTTCTTCACTCCGCGACTCATTCTGCTATTTATTGTTTTGTTTTATAAACACCCCCTTAATCCTCCTCAAGCAGACAATGTATTGGGTTTGCCATGTTTCATGATTTTGGGGCTTCCACTGGATAGCTAGGCTAGGTGATAAAGACACTTTGTCATGGTGTTGTACTGTTTTAAGGCCACTGCATGGCTAGACGATAAGCATTCCGTGCCATGGTGTTGTACCGTTTTCTATGACCACATCATTTTTAAGTAAACAGAAAAAAAAAAGTAAAAGGACGTCACACAGCCTGGCCAATCCTATTTTCTCATGGGCGCTACCTCACAAACCTAATTAATTCACACAAATACATACATTTTTCATTTTCAATTTAACTAATTTCTAACCTGTGTCTGGTTAGGAAATCAGATACCATCTACCATTATATATAAAATATTCCCAAAGGTAGGAGCTAACCTATATGACAAGTAGAACTACCACTGACCACTCGTTAAGGCTGAGCTCTGTGCAGATGAATATAAAATGGAGCTGCAGCCAACAACTTCAACGTTGCTCCACATGATATAGACTGTGACTCGCACTCGTTTCATTTGCCTAGTAAGTCAGTTGGATAGGGTACCATTTTATTTATATATATGTGCTACACTTGGGGATATATTGTAATAAAACTGAGAACAACTAGAGTAAAAAGTTAGCAAATATAGATTTTTTTCCCATTCAGGCCCCGTACACACGACCGAGTTTCTCGGCAGAATTCAGCCAGAAACTCGGTCGGAGCTGAATTCTGCCGAGAAACCCGGCATGTGTACACTTTCGGCCGAGGAAGCCGACGAGTTCCTCGTCGAGCCAAATAGAGAACATGTTCTCTATTTCCTCGTTGTTCAATGAGGAAAGTTGGCTCGCCGAGATCCTCGGCGGCTTCACACAGAACTCGACGAGCAAAACGATGAGTTTTGCCCGCCGAGTTCCTCGGACGTGTGTACGGGGCCTGAGTCCTCATCTGGCTCCTCCGATTTTTCATTGAGCAAAATTAATGAATGCTCAAGCACTAAACAAACCCAGCATTTTTCTCTGTTGAAATGTTTCTCTACTCAATGCACAAGTGATTTTTTTCTCTGCCTCAAAATGCTTGTAAACATCTACAGTATGTGTGCATTGACACATAATGTAACGTGGAGGGGCATTTAGAGGCAGAAGAAATGAATGTCATATTCCCTTAAAAGTGGCATTTTTGGCGCCCTGTGTGAAATGAATGTCATATGCCCTTAAAAGTGGCATTTTTGGCGCCCTGTGTGCATGAGGCCTTACTGTACACACTGATGTTGTGTCAAGGACCCATCAGAGCCCATGGGTCCTTGAAGCGCTACCTCTTTTTCTTAATTAAAGGGGCATTTATACTGTGGCCTGAAGCTCCACCAACACTTTATTTGTACATGTCAGAGCGCCTTTCTTGAGAGAAAGGTGGGGACGGCCAATGTTGACCTATAAATGATTCTGAAAATGCCAGTTACCTGGCCGCTTTTCTAACCCCTCAGTTAGTGATCACGGAAAGACCAGCAAGTTCAGAATAAAAGCTGAATTCCTTATGTGCATACCTGTTGTGGGTTAGATACATAGGATCCTACAATAACCACTGAGAGCGTGACATGCAGATGATCATATCAGGAGACAGTAACTAGCAATGAGATGTGTTTGAATTTGTCATCTGATTTTCTGTTCATCTTTGCTGATAAAAAAGAGCAAATAAACATTCCAGCATCTCTATCAGCCATGTACAGATAAGTGGAGGTTAGAAGGAAGGATTGTCTTGATGTTTGTTCTAATCTGAATGATCAGATCCCAAATCCCAGACTAGCAACAAAGAAAAGGGTAAATGCTCTTTTTTGCTACACCATGATGTCATAAGCAAAGCAAAAGAAGATCACAGCAAAATATTCCTGGAACATAAACAAATACGTGGAAGTGTCAACTGGGGATTCATTTGTGGACCACTTAGCTAGGTGCCTGGCTATTATGCTGGCCCTCTGGCTTTGAAGCTTCCTGGCTCACTGACCTGGAACAAGTATGCAGATTAGAAATGTCAGAGAAATGTCCCAAGTCTTCATTTGTGTTTAGTTTTGTTAGCATGCTGATCATTTGGTTAGCGACTCAAAGTGTTGGATTAAGATGGTCAGCATGGCAGCCAGGCAAACAACATTTGTACAATCAGCTGTTGTAGCCTATACATTTTTCTTAAGATCCAAGGGAAATGAGAAAAATATATTCATATCTTCCCAGTTTATTCAAAGTCAAAGTCATATATTTGTTTCGACAGGGTGGCGAGAGGTCAGATCCCTTGTCAGGTTTTTTTTTTTTGCCATCTGTATCCTAGCTAGGGTAATGTGCTCTATTTGTCTAAAGGGACACTGTCACTGGGACTAAAAATGAGGTAAAATCCAACATTTTTAATTGGGGACACTTGTTCTACGGACAAGAGAAGATTTCCCTCGCTTTGAAGAGAAATGGGTCTCATGCACACGGCACATGAGGCTGTACAACATACATTGCAGGTGTATTTCTAAAACTATCCACGGTAATTATTGGTTGTACGCTGGTTGTACACAGGAATACTCTATGCAAGTTTGAAGCCCATGTGTGTGTTTACCTGCATACACCCATTCAATATATTGGGAGGCTGTACACTGTAGCCGTTTCTTCCAGGCGCTGAAATATGCCCACTATTAGAGCCCTTTCACACTGGGGGGTGGCGGGCATTGGCGGTAAAGCGCTGCTTTTTTTAGCGGCGCTTTTTACCATAGTTTTAGCCGCGCTTTTCGGCCACTAGTGGGGCGCATTTAACCCCCGTTAGCAGACAAAAAAGGGTTAAAAGCACCTGCGAAGCGACACTGCAGCGGCACTTTGCCAGTGTTGCCCATTGATTACAATGGGCAGGGGCGCTTTAGGAGCGGTGTATACACCGCTCCTAAAGCGCCTCAAAGAAGCTGCTTGGAAGACGTTTTTTGATGTCCTGCCAGCGCACTGCTCCAGTGTGAAAGCACTCTGGCTTTCACATTGGAGTGACAGGAGAGGCGCTTTGCAGGTTATGTATCTACAGGACAGGAAGTATAATTTCCTGAATGGGACACAAATAAAATAAAAAAAGTTTACATATTGTAAACGTTAACCCTAGAATGCTGGTTGTATGCATATGCGTGGCAGCATGGTGGTGGTTCTCAACACTGAGCTGCCACACACACAGTATGCATAACGCTGGTGTCTCTTGTTTATGCTTGGAATGCGCTTCACGTGGCACCCCCTGCAGGACCATCTTAATAGCATCATGGGCCCTCGGGCAAAGTAATGCTCTGGGGCCCCTATAATGATGACAGTGCAGGTAAACAGACATCAAGTAGGTAGGAGGCAGCCTGCCTCCCCTGTGTATCTATCATTCTCAGTGCCATCATGGGGCATCGTGGGTTCAGGGACCAGCTGCTTTGGGGAAAGTGTAGGGGCCCCCCTTGCAGCTAGGGCCCCTGGGAAGTGCCCAGGTGTGCCCTCTCATTAAGACAGCCCTGACCCCCTTTGCACAGTGACCACTCTGTCACCAATAGCTCCCTGTTTACAATTAGCAGTCGGTAGGATGGGAAGCCCAGGAAACACCTCATGCGTTAAGAACCCCTTTAGAGGGCTGGTGGGAGCCAGTGGTACAACATACAGACTTATTTATGTCAAACGAAGAACATCAAACAAAGAAAAAGAAAAATCAGAAAGGCTCCTACATTTCTGATATTATTTGGGGAAAATAGAAACAGTAAGCAAATGGATCTACCTTTTGTTTTATATATGTTCAGTCATTTACAGAAAGCAATTAACAGTTCCCACTACCATGACAATAGTCCTCAAACAATTAGGACTAGGCCCCGGCTATAAGGCTTTTCACAGATAAGAAGTTATTTACATGGCCACAGGCAACAGTTTCAAAGTTCTCAAATAACAGTGCAATAATCAGTGCTCTGAGGCATATAGCAAGCACGGAAAAAAGATATGTGTAGAGAAGCCAAGAAGTAAATCTAACCTGAAGTGACCATTGCCATTGCTTTAGACAAGGATGTGTTGACTGAAAAGGCAAAAAAAAAAAAAGGTTCCCCAGTAGGCCTATTTCAAACAATAGAGCAGAAGGGCTGTGATGAAGGTAAACAATCGATCCACACACAGCAAGATCCATGCCGTGACATCCAATCATACTTTTATTGCACAATTTGAATGTACCACAAATGCTTTATTAAAAACCACCCCGATATTTTGCTGTCCCCATTACAAGACAGTCACAAATTTACGAATACAAGCAATCAGGAATAGGATAATCCTTTGTGAACATGGTGAATCTGCATGTAGATATTAAACACAATCAGGATGTGTAGGATCACCTACTCTGCCCAATTTACAAAATGGTTCACTCATCCAGGACACTCTTAAATGAATCCTAGATTCAAAAGAAAATGCTTCATAAAGCCTAATATCCTTTTCACACCTTGTATTGTATGCTTAACAAATACACAAATGGGTTTCAAAGATGTACCAAGCCAATTATTTCATCTAGATTTACAAACTAGTGCTAGGCCCAGCCTAACCGAGGGTGAATGGAATGGATCATACAGGTAAGGCAAGCTTTTAATTCCCCCATCAACACAGACAGTGATTAGCAGCCGCTAGCAATAATCGCATGTAAAACCCAGCATGCTTGTTGTATCCAAGTTGATCAATCAACTTTTTACATTCAGCCTTCCCATACACAGTTTGAATCTCGGCCAGTTCAGCAGGAAGCGGCCCAGAGTCGAACCGTGTATGGCCTACCCAAGCCCTCATAAGAAGAAAAATATTGACTTTCTCACATTTTGGCTAGATAGTTATTTATACAATTGAATAATCTTTGTATTGAGCCTTCTGACCATGGTACCAAAGCTGTAGCATACAGGACTTGCAGTGCAACACAGATGTATCAACAGTTAGGGTTAGTTTACACTTGCTTCAAAACATGGCTTCAGACATGCTTTGTTAAAGCTCATGTCACTAAATAAAATGGCTAGCTTACAGTCCTGTTTACACTTTGTCTTTGTTTTGCTTTGTTTGGGCTTTGCTTCAAAAATTAAACCCCATGTCGCTTTAGTGGTGCTTCAAAGCCTCCATAGAACGCTATGACAAAGCTTGCTTGAAGCAACTGTGGCTTTTGAGAGGCTTTAATTCAGCTTTAGCTTCGCTTTGTTTTGGAGAAATTGCAGGTACCAGATATCAGCACACACGTAGGGCATCTGTCAAGCTTCAAAAGAGCATCACCAAAGCTTCATCGAAGCACCACCGAAGCATCAAAAACACATCATAAAAGCATGTTGAAGCAGTAGGCGCTTTAATGTGTGTTGAAGCCAAAGCAAATGTAAATGAGCCCTTAGACTTACCAAAACAGTGGTAGCAGACCATGGGGTTGATTTACTAAAACTGGAGAGTGCAAAACCTGGTGCAGCTCTGTATAGAAACCAGCTTTCAGATATTTTTGTTCAAAGCTTAATTGAACAAGCTGAAGATAGAAGTTTCATATTCCCGATGCTCGGCTGCAGAGATTAGGAAATGTCTCCCTGCTTGTGATTAGCGCAACGCCGTGCAGACTTCCTGGCGGGCTCTGCACGTAGATTGTGCAAACACGCCAGAGCTCATCCCTATTGGCTACCATGCACAACTGCACAAGATTTTGCACTCTTCAGTTTAAAGTGGTTGTAAACCCTAGAAAAAAAAAATTACTTACCTTACATCGAAGCCCCTGCAGCGGTCCTCATACCCCCCCCCCTCCGTCAGGCGACATTGCTCCCGGAGTTACTTCCGGGTATCGCGGGCTTCGGCGCTGTGATTGGTCAGAGCCATGATGACGTCACTCCTGCGCATGCGTGCGGGAGCGACCGGTAACGGCACACTCACTGAGGCAACAGCACGTTTGTGCCATTGATTCAGTGCCGATCACATCGGCACATGCAGATACAGGGAATATCTCCTAAACAGTGCAGACTAAGGGCCCTTTCACATATATGGAAAAACGGTACGTTTATTACAAGTCCGTTTACGGACTTGTAATGTATCCCTATGGGATTGCAGACGTTAGCGGATGATGCATCCGCTAACGTCCGCAACCATCCGTGTCCGCAAAGATCCGCTTTTGCGGACGGAAGAAAACCCTATTTTTCTTCCGTCCGGTGGAACGGATCGGATGAATACGGACACATGGTCCGTATTCATCCGATTCCCCATAGGGGAGAGCGGAGGAGAGACAGGGCGGTCTCTGCAGTGTGCGGGGACCGCCCTGTCCGCCGACAGCTCAGCGGGGATTTACGGAGGAATCCCCGCTGAGCCAAACGGGCTAACGGAGCGGATCCGCTCCGTGTGAAAGAGCCCTTAGGAGATATCCAGGGTAGCTACAGGTAAGCCTTATTATGAGCTTACCTGTAGCAAAAAGTGGTTGTAATGGGTTTACAACCACTTTACGACCCCTTTCACACTGGGGCCGCGTTAGCGCTAAAGCGCTGCTCGTTTTAGTGGTTAACTAAGAATAAAAGATACCTAAAGGATAATCAGATTGTAGCATGTGTGGCAAGGTGAAGGTGAAAATGACTCAAATCAAAAGTCTGACAGTGCTGTAACAAAATTTACTCCAACATAAAAAAGAAGTCCCACATTCGTTATTACCGATATGACAGTATTTCTTTATGAATTTGCCACAATATTAGTGCCATACAGTATAAGTATTGCAAAGAACTACTTGAGTTTTATGATTCGCTACTAGCAATGAAAGTGTCACAGGGTTTTCATTAATTTGGCACAAGGCTTCTGACCACATACACACCACTGGAAATGTGCCACACATGCTTTTTTAAATTGCCCCAATATTTTTTTACTATAGTGGTCCTTTAATTTAACTCTCTGAGCCCCCACATAGCAATCACTGGAACAATGCAATCACAAGTGCCATCCGTCTGCTCTGCATTTGAAAAGTTCTGGTTTGTGTGTTTCAATCGGCTATTGAAAAACAACAACGACAACCCCACCATTATGCTAACAAAACCTAAGAGCGCCCATGTGCACTCAGCAGGGGACAAAGTGACAACATTTTCTCAATATCTGCATTGATGCAGTCAGCCCTTGCTGAGAATATAACTTTTCTTCTTTTTTTTTTTTACTTTTATCTATAAACAAAGAGAATATTAACCCTTTTGCGACCAGTTTTTTAAGCTTAAACGTCAAATTTATCAGCGTTGTTTTGCGTCCGTTAACTTGGCGATAACAATTTTTTTTTTCTGATTGACAAGGGGTCTGAGAACTAGGAACACACACAGTTGCACACTCCTAATTCTCTGCTGCGAGGTTAATGTTCTCATGACAAATACTTATAAATTTGTATTGCGGTCACAAGGGCATCAAATAGTAGAGAACGGAGCACTTACTGTAAAAATAGCTTCAGTAGTATCCCAGGAAGACAATCCAGGTTGGTGAAGGCTGTAAATCCACGCTGCTCTCCTCTGGCAGTCTTCAGCCTGTGCTGGATCCAGTATGATTGCTCATTGAGCTCCAGCAGAGGAGAGGAATGTCCTGTGATGACACATGGTTTCACAGCAGTGTAAACAGCTCAGTGAGAACAATCCCTTTAGCTGGCTCATTATTCAGGAGTGGAGTGTGGATGTGCAGGGGCATGTTGTGAAATGTGTGGGGTGGAGACATATGGTACATGGGGCTGCTGTAAGGGAGAGGAAGGCTTCAAGTGTGACTTTCTGTTTGTCATCTACTCCTCCTCCATGTGAAAAGCTGTAAAGCCTTGATACGTGTGATTAGAATAAACTGATGACCCAATGCCGACCTCTAATATTAGATTACGAAGTGTAGTAGACGCTTATTGCACTTTCCACTTAAAGTGAGTGACTGTGCATCACAATGGAGAACTGGGTGACATGGTAGGACTATTACTATGCTAAATTGCAGAGTGAAGCCTTTTTTAGTCTTTGGAGTTTACATGTGAACAGTCTTGCCTCTGTTATGTTAAATATCATTGCATACAATTCAAGTGAAAGTCAATTTACCGTACCTATGAAAAGTGTGCAAAGACCCTCTCCAACGCTTACTGTAAAGCTAGCCATACACATATAGAGGCACAGGATGAAGTTGAGAAATCCAAGAGAAATGTTATAGACAGAGCTAAGAGAAAGCTAATGGATTCTCCCATTAATGTTAAAGTGGAGGTTCACCCGGAAATAAAAAAATTTTAACCTTAGATTCCTGCTAATTTTGTCTAGGGGAATCGGCTAGTTGAAGCTGTACTTACCGTTTTAGAGAGCGATCTTCTCCGCCGCTTCCGGGTATGGGCTGCGGGACTGGGCGTTCCTATTTTGATTGACAGTCTTCCGACAGGCTTCCGACGGTCGCATCCATCGCGTCACGATTTTCCGAAAGTAGCCGAACGTCGGTGCGCAGGCGCCGTATAGAGCCGCGCCGACGTTCGGCTTCTTTCGGCTACTCGTGACGCGATGGATGCGACCGTCGGAAACCTGTCGGAAGACTGTCAATCAAAATAGGAACGCCCAGTCCCAAAGACCATACCCGGAAGCGGCGGAGAAGATCGCTCTCTAAAACGGTAAGTACAGCTTTGATTTTAAAACAACTACCCGATTCCCCTAGACAAAATGAGCATCAATCTAAGGGTAACAATTTTTTTGAGGGGGAACTACCGCTTTAAGCAGGATTCCCCACATTCAATTTGCAATAGCAAGAGATTTTGACCGGCTCTCTGTGGAGACGGTTCACATATCTCTGCTGCGGCTCCAGTGTGAATTTGCACAGGAGCCCTGTACGTCCTTTGGTCCATTCCAGGTCCTTATTCAGCGAAAATTCAGACTGAAATCAGACCTCAGCCGCATGCGCATATAGTGTGAACCCAGCCTAAGGAACCTTCTCTGGAGGCTATTGTATTATGACAGCTGGCAACTGTGTCAGAATACCTGAATGTGATTGGATGTAGCCACTGTTTGATCCACTATTTTACACCCCCGCACCTTAAGGCTGCATTCACACCTGAGCCTGAAGCCACAAAACGCTGCAGGGGAAAAAATGCATTATTCTCTATGGAGATGGTTCACATCTCCAGTCCAAAACGATTGAAGCCGAACGCCTGAAGCTCAAAATCGCACGAATCGGGCCGATTTGGGTGTTTTTGAACGTTTGTATTCCCATAGAAACTAATGGAAACGCTCGATTCAAGCGTCTAGCGCGACAACAAGCGTTTCTACGGGCGTTTTGTCGCTTTAATCTGTTCTGTGAAATAGAACATTCACCCAGGAAGAAGATAAAAAAAATCTACAAACATAGCAACAAGTGATGAGAGAGATGATCATATTTCCTATTGGCTAAAATAAAAAACGACAAAGTTCAAAAACGACTGTCGTCTGTATGCAAACGTGCGAATACGCGTGACAAAACATGCAAAAAAACTACCGAAAACGCTACGCTCAGGTGTGAATGTGGCCTAAGCAAAAGTCAATTGAAAAATCAACTTTTGTCAATCCGGGTTGTGCCAATAAGGCCACCCATGCTTGAATATTTGCCAATTTGCCAATTTTGCAGTAATCGGCCTAAATTCGAGCCAGCTTTATTAGAAATACAGACCTGAGATCAGGAGCAAGGATAAGCTCCGGCGTGTTCGCACAGTCCACGTGCAGCGCCCGCCAGGAAGTCTGCACGGCGCTAACCACAGGCAGGGAGATATTTCCCCATCTCGGCAGCCAAGCATCGGGAAATGTCTCCCTGCCTGTGATTAGCGCAGCGCCGTGCAGACTTCCTGGCGGGCTCTGCACGTGGACTGTGCTTATTCCTAATCAGGAGCTACAACATCCACAGCACTCAAGCTTTGTTTACAGGGAATCCCCCACCTGATGCACAATATTGCACAAGAGAAAGAAAGCTGAATAGACCTCTGTGGGTGGTCAAGGACATAAGGTAACCAAGAAGCTTTTAAAAAAATGAAAAAAGATGGGGAAAAAAGGTACCTGGTAAAAGACGAGGAATAATACTTACTGGTCTCAATGTTGGTGACTTTGATCCTCGCTCTCTTGAAGAGCTTTACGAGCTAAAGGATCTTCGCCCTCCAAAACCGCTGTGTCCATTCAGAGCTGTAGTGATGTAGCAGCTGGTGAGTCGAACCAGATTACACAGTAATCATCACATGCCTGATGAAGGGGTCCTGCGTGGCTCCGAAACAATGCTATCTGCTGTAACGATGTGATCGATGATTAAAGTTTGGGACCCATTTTGGAGATCTTGGTGTGCTAGTGATACCATTCTTTCAGATTAAACAGTAGGAGACACAAGCATCCCACAAATCTGGAAGTACATGGTTAGCAACAATTATTTTTTTCCAGCGACAACATTTTTGCTGTGCCTCCAGCAAGCCATTTTAGGCAGAGAATGATGTGGTTTAATTAGAGGTGGGTCATAAATTTTAAATTGGTCCTGGTTCTACAAGAAGCATAATGTTAACCTAGTGCACTCCCTTAATTAAAGATGAATTTAAGGCAGGGGTGACCAACCAGTGGCCCGCAGAGCCCTCTGATGTGGCCCGCGACCTCCTGCTCTGGGATGGAATAGAATAGAATACTATTTTTAAAGGTAAGTTTATTACTAAAATCACAGTGTATATATGGGCATATCTGTTCTGCAGTGGTTAGTGGGCTGCTTTTATACCGATCCACAGGTGCAGAACAGTGCACCTGCGGGTTACCTGCACTGAACCATAGACTTCTATTACCTGCGATTTTGGTGTGCTTTCTGAAAGTGCACCACACCTACAGGATTTAATAGAAGTCTATGGCAAAGTGCACCTAACCTGCAAGAAAACCACAGGTGAACTGTGCTGCACTCATGGAGTGGGTAAACAATAGTGCATCAGAGTGAAAGCAGCTGACCCAATCGGACCCTCCATTCACCTCTAAGGAGTGGCAGATGTAAATGGACTTGTGTCAGTTTACAAATGCCTACCTCCAATCCGATCCGCAAAAAAGAGTAGAGTGGGTTCTATAGAGTAGAGTGGGCTGCCATCCACCCGTTCCGCTCATTGTGGCCCACGGCCGGTTACCAAGTCACTTAAGTGGCCCTCGCTCTTCAAAAGGTTGGGCACCCCTGATTTAAGGTATGGATATTTTATCCAGCTTGGACCAATGTAACTAGGTGTTTACCATACCTAGCCAATTCCCCTGGAAGCCACAAATCACTGAAGTAGGTACTGCTCCTACAGTAATCTCTATTTGTACCCAGGTCCCGCGCTGTGCGGCTGTCCTGCTGCATTCTGAATAAACACAAAGCGTTCTCTGATTGGACAAGGTGGTAACTTGGTAGTGCTACATGGTGCCTGTGCCTCGTGACTGACCTGTGTTCAGAATGCAACAGGCTGGCTGCTCAGCGCAGAAGCCAGAAGCAAGTGGAGATAGCTGGAGTAGCGGTGTCTACTTTAGTAATTTCCAAAGCTTGGTATGGTATATTATTATTGTTATTATACAGGATTTATATAGCGCTAACAGTTTGCGCAGTGCTTTACAACATGGGGGGCAGACAGTACATTTACAATACAAATCAATACAGAGGGATCAGAGGGTCCTGCTCGTTAGAGCTTACAATCTAGAAGTGGAACAAAAAGTAATAACTACGGGGGAAGAGCTGATGGAGAAAATGAAAATACAGTTGTTAGGTGTGGGTAGGGTAGGCTACTCTGAAGAGAAGGGTTTTCAGGGAATGTCTAAAAGTTAATGGAGTAGGATATAATCAGACAGATTGAGGTAAGGCACTCCATAGGATTGGAGAGGCTCTGGAAAAGTCCTGGAGGCGAGTATGGGAGGAGGTGACGAGGAAGCTAGAGAGCAGAAGGTCTTGAGAGGAACAAAAAAACGAGTAGGTTGGTATTTAGAGACTAGGCTAGTGATGTAGCTGGGGGCTAAGTTGTGGATGGCTTTGTAGGTAGTTGTTAGTATTTTGAATTTAATTAGTTGGGTGAGTGAAAGCCAGTGGGGAGATTGACAGAGAGGTGTACCAGACACAGAGCGATTGGTAAGGTGAATGAGTCTGGCAGCAGCATTCATGATGGATTGAAGGGGCAAAATACTATGTTAAAGTAATCAAGTGAGAAGGGAGTTGCAGTAGTCGAGGCGAGAGATGACCAGGGAGTGAATTAAGAGCTTTGTTGTGTCTTTGGTTAGAAAGGGGCGTATTTTGGAGATGCTGCAGAGGTTGAGGCGGCAAGATTTGGACAGTGATTGGACGTGGGTTTAAAGGAGAGTTCAGAGTCCAGGACTACACCTAGAACCTTGGCATGCGGGGATGGGTTTATAGTTGTGTCATTGATTTTGACAGAGAGATCAGGGAAAGGGGCACATGGAGAGAAAGAATTATAAGTTTGGTTTTGGATAGATTGAGTTTGAGGAAGTGGTGTGACATCCAGACTGATATATCCGATAGTAAATTAGTGGTACGTGATACCAGGGCCGCCATCAGGGGGGTACAGGCAGCATTCATGTAAGGGGCCCAAACGTTCTAAGAGGCCCGCCTGGGCAGGGCCCGCTCCCCCTACAGCAGCACATGAAATATAACTGTCTGTCACCATATCTGCCGCTAGCCTGTGCCCGCTATAGAGAAGGAGAAAGAATCCCTTGCCTCCTATCACTTTCACTGAACCCCCCCCCCCCCCGCTCTCTATAGCGAAGAGGAAAAAGGTATTATCATATAATACAGGCACAGCAAGCCCGAGCGAGCCTGCGCCGTCTTTCTGACTAGCCCCCTATCCCCCATCCCCAGCAGGTGCTCGCGGCCGCATTGCTCCTCTTCCTTCCCTGGCTGCTGCTGCCAGCAATGTGATTGGCCAGGACACGGCAAGGGGGTGTGGTCAGCAGTGAACGTGGACCCAGCGTGCATGCAGATAGATACGATCAGCATGGAGGGTAAGTCAAAAAAAGTTAGTGTGTTGCAGCTGTGCCCCCTGTGCTGTAGTCGATTTGGACTTTAGTTAATCATGTCAGCTTGTCAGCCAAGGAGAAGGAGATTGAGTTGCAGTGTTAAAATGCATGAGGATGCCTCGGGGTGGAGATGATAGTTACATTGTGAAGAGTCATCCTCATCCATTTTCATACTGCAACTCAATCATCTTCATCTCCACCCAGCACCATCCATCCCTCCAGTCTCCACAATGTATCCCCCACCTCTGCCCAGCACCATCCATCTCTCTCCACAACATATCTCCATCCCTGTCCAGAATGGAGGTGGGGATATATTATGGAGAGGAATAGATGGTGCTGGGCAGAGGTGGGGATATATTAATATATTGTGGAGAGGGATAGATGGTGCTGAGCGGAGGTGGGAATATATTATGGAGAGGGATGGATGGTGCTGGGCAGAGGTGGGGATATATTATGGAGAGGGCTGGATGGTGCTGGGCAGAGGTGGGGATATAGTATGGAGAGGGATGGATGGTGCTGGGCGGAGGTGGGGATATATTATGGAGAGGGCTGGATGGTGCTGGGCAGAGGTGGGGATATATTATGGAGAGGGATGGATACTGCTGGATGGAGGTGGGGATATATAATGGAGAGGGATGGATGGTGCTGGGCGGAGGTAGGGAAATATTATGGGGAGGAATGCATGGTGTTGGGCGTCGGTGGGGATAGTGTTAAAATAAAATGGGTGCACCGAAGGACTCAGTAAGACGGCTAGTGGGCGGGGCCTGGGGAATGTTAGTAAAAAAAAATTTGATCGCTTTTATTCCTATTACAAGGTATGTAAACATCCCTTGTAATAGGAATAGTGTGTGACAGGTCCTCTTTAATGAGAGATGCAGGGTCAATAAGACCCCACATCTCTCCTCCAGGCTAGAAAGAATGAGATTGTGAAAACATTTTTACTAGCTTACTAGCTGCAATTGCGGTTTGTTTACTTACGGATACCTGGGCGTGACGTCATCACATCGCGCCCGGGCCTCCGTCGGTCATAGAGATCATCTCTCCGGGCCCCCGATGGGACGGGAGAGCCCAGAGAAGCATCGGATGGCGTCGGGAGGGGGGGGATGTCCCCTCCCGCGGCCTATAAGAACGATCAAGCGGCGGAACCGCCACTATGATCGTTCTTACGGTGCGCAGGATCGCCGCCGGAAGAAAATGATATCTGAATAATGCCTCTAGGTGCAGGCATCATTCAGATATCCTCGCACAAAGTACAGGACGTCATATGACGTCCACCCGGGATAACAGATCCCCTTTTTGGACGTCATATGACGGCGTGCGTGTTTAAAGTGGTTAAATGTCCTTATTTCTTCTGAGAAATCCTCACTTCTTGTTCTTCCGTCTGTAACTCCATACAGTAATGCAAGGCTTTCTCCCTGGTGTGGAGTGTCGTGCTCGCCCCCTCCCTTGGACTACAGGAGAGTCAGGATGCTCTCTATGTTGCAGATAGAGAAATGAGCTGTGTGTTAGTGGGCGTCCTGACTCTTCTGTAGTCCAAGGGAGGGGGCGAGCACGACAATTGTACCTTTACAACCCCTTTAAGCGGTTGTATACCCGCTGCCACTTTTTTTTTGGTACACCTGTAAGACAAAAGGCATAATGAGCTAGTATGCACCGCATACTAGCTCATTATGAAATACTTACCTCAGAACGAGGCGTCGGTATCTCAGCCAGTCCACACAGAGGGAGATGACATTTTGGCGTGCCTTTCGGGTATCGCGGCTCCAGCGATGTGAGTGGCTGGAGCCACGATGTCGTCACTCCTGCGCATGCGGGCGGGAGACTTCTTTCTGGCAAGGTCTGCCGGGCTTTCAGCTGAGAATTCCTGATGCGCATGCGCCGCTGAAGACAGCAGCGCATTGCAAGGGGAATATCTCCTAAACCGTACAGGTTTAGGAGATATTCTTTTTACCTACAAGTAAGCCTTATTATACTGTAGGCTTACCTGTAGGTTAAAGTAACAAAATTGACTATACAACCACTTTAACCACTTCCCGCCCGGCCTATGGCCGATTTACGTCTGGGAAGTGGTTCTGAAATCCTGACAGGACGTCCATGGCCCGTGGGGGCACGCTGCGTGGCGATCAGTGATGCGGGGTGTCAGTCTGACACCCTGTATCTCCGATCTCGGTAAAGAGCCTCCGGCTGAGGCTCTTTACCACGTGATCAGCCGTGTCCAATCACGGCTGATCACGATGTAAACAGGAAGAGCCGTTGATGGCTCTTCCTCACTCGCGTCTGACAGACGCGAGTAGAGGAGAGTCGATCTGCGGCTCTCCTGACAGGGGGGGTTTGCGCTGATTGTTTATCAGTGCAGCCCCCCCTCGGATCGCCACAATGGACCACCAGGGAAGCCCACCCTGGACCACCAGGGTGGGCCAAAAAAAAAAAAAAGCATTGGAAAAAAAAAAGTCTTAAAAAAAAAAAAAAAAGCTTTTTTAAAAAAAAAAAATGCCAATCAGTGCCCACAAATGGGCACTGACTGGCAACATGGGTAGATCAGTGCTGCCCCACAATGTCCATCAGTGCCACCCCAAGTGTCCGTCAGTGCCACCCCACAGTGTCCATCAGTGCCACCCCACAGTGCCCATCCATGCCCAGTGCCCACCTATCAGTGCCCATCTGTGCCACCCATAAGTATCCATCAGTGCCACCCATAAGTGCCACCCATGAGTGCCCATCTGTGCCGCCTATGAGTGCCCAGTGCCGCCCATGAGTGCCCATCAGTGCCGCCCATGAGTGCCCATCAGTGCCGCCTATGTGTGCCCATCAGTGCCGCCTATGTGTGCCCATCAGTGCCGCATACCAGCGCCGCCAATCAGTGCCACCTCATCTGTGCCCATCAGTACTACCTCATCGATGTCCATCAGTGCCATCTCATCGGTGCCCATCAGTGCCGCCATATCAGTGCCCATAATTGAAAGAGAAAACTTACTTATTTACAAAAAAATTAACAGAAAAAAATAAAAACGTAATTTTTTAAAAAAAAATTCAGTCTTTTTTTAGTTGTTGTGCAAAAAAAAATCGCAGAGGTGATCAAATACCACCAAAAGAAAGCTCTATTTGTGGGGAAAAAAGGACGCCAATTTTGTTTGGGAGCCACGTCGCACGACCGCGCATTTGCCATTCAAAGTGCGACAGTGCTGAAAGCTGAAAATTGGCTTGGGCGGGAAGGTGCGTAAGTGCCTGGTATGGAAGTGATTAAACATACAGCCAGAGCTACAATGGAATAGTTTAGATCAAAGCATATTCATGTGTTAGAATGGCCCAGTCAAAGTCCAGACCTAAAGTATCTCAGAAAAGTGAGTACACCCTTTACACTTTTTGTAAATATTTTATTATATCTTTTCATGTGACAACACTGAAGAAATGACACTTTGCTACAATGTAAAGTAGTGAGTGTACAGCTTGTATAACCGTGTAAATTTGCTGTCTCCTCAATGTCTAAACCGCTGGCAACAAAAGTGAGTACACCCTTAAGTGAAAATGTCCATGGGCCCAATTAGCCATTTTCCCTCCAAGGTGTCATGTGACTCGTTAGTGTTACAAGATCTCAGGTGTGAATGAATGGAGAGCAGGTGTGTTAAATTTGGTATTATCGCTCTCACTCTCTCATACTGGTCACTGGAAGTTCAACATGGCACCTCATGGCAAAGAACTCTCTGAGGATCTGAAAAAAAATTGTGTTGCTCTACATAAAGAAGGCCTAGGCTATAAGAAGATTGCCAAGGCCCTGAAACTGAGCTGCAGACACACAAAGCCTCTTTTTCCGGTGTCCTGTCGAGAATTGCCCCCTGTGGAATAATGCCCACTCGGTACTGCCCATGCGCAGTGCTTGTGCAGTACGGAGCCGTCGAAAGCTGCCGAACATTTACGATCAGCTGTAGACAGCACCTGCGCACAATAGCCGACATTATGCCACACGCTCCCGATGCTCATGTACAAATCTGCAAGGGGCGGACTTGTTCATTATGGGCGCGTGTGAGGGGCGCATGTCAACAGAAGGGGGCATATTTGTAATGATGGGCAGTGCTGTTAACATGGGGGTGGCATTTGTCACAAAACTCAAACACATCTCCTAAACAAATATATCTCTGCTATTCTTCCTACACGTGTTGCCCTTAACACGTGGAGGAAGAATAGCAGAGATATATTTGTTTAGGAGATGTGTTTGAGTTTCGTGACAAATTCTGCCCCCATCTTTACAGTACTGCCCATCATTACAAAATGTGCCCCCTTCTGTTGCCATCTGCCCCTCTCACGCGCCCATCATGAACAAGTCCGCCCCTTGCAGACTTGCACGAGCATCTGGAGTGTATTCCAATGTTCGGCGGCTTTCAGCGGCCCTGTAGGATTTTTTTTTATAAAGTAAGTGCTGTAAACTACTTGAGTAATACTGACTAACTAAAATCCTGCACTCTCATGCCTTAGATCAGCCCCAATTCATGCACCTTCACACCTCAGATCACTTTACTCCCTGCAAATCTGTCCCCCCACTGTACTACCCTGCACATCTGCCCCACCTCTGTACCCCCTACTCATCAACCCACCACTGTAACCCCCTGCAAATTTGTCCCACCTCTGTACCCTCATCTGTCCCACTAATGTACCTTCCTTTCACATCTGCCCCAACACTGAACCCCCTCCTTATCTTTTCCACCACTGAAACCCCCTTCTCATCTGGCACAACTCTGAACCATACCCTTCTCATCTGTCCCACCACTGTAACCCCCTGCTCACCTGCCTTTACTGTACTGTGCTCTTCTGTCTCACCTCTGAACCCCCTTCTCATCTCTCTCACCACTGTACCTCCTGCACTTCTGCCCAACCACTGTACCCCCCTGAACATCTGCCCCACCACTGTACCTCGTTCTTATGCCCCACCGCTGTACCTCCTGCACATCTGTCTTACCTCTGTACCCCCCCCCCTGCTCTTCTGCCCCACCACTGTAACCCCCTGCTCATCTGATCCACCAATGTATCGCCTTTCTCCTCTGCCCTGCCACTGTACCCCCTTTCAAAACTGCCCCATATCTGTAATCCCCTGCTGTTCTGCCCCACCAGTGTAACCTCCTTTTCATATGTACCACCACTATAACCCCCTTCTCATCTGGTTCTTCACTAAACCCCCCTGCTCCTCTGTCTTACCGCTGTAACACCCTGCAGAACTTGGAAAAGTCAGAACCATGGTTTGTGCCTCATCACCAACATCATTCCTCATACCTCATCTCAACAAACTTCTTTCTTTAAAAAATTGAAAGAGCCGGGTGGAAAGTTGTTAGCTGAATAAGTGAATCAGATGCAGTCTAAATACAATTGGCAGTAGTACAGATGCATCCTTTTTTGCTGTATAGATGGGTGGGAAAATCAAAGAGAATCTAAAACGTGTATAACAAGAATAGGATATGTCCACACAGCGGACTGGCCTCCATTTGATTTGTGCTTACATGTTCGTGCCAGTAGTCATGGACCTAAAGTTGGAAGGTAAAGGAGGAAATCCGTAGCAATAAAATATGACACCCTATTACTATCTTGAATCTGTTTTTAAGTAGATTTTTAAGAAATGACAGCACGGTTGCTTTGTAGAGACCTGAGATAATACTTTGTAGTGCTAAAGTCCACCTTTTATTGGGCAAACTAACTGCATAGAATTTGCATGTATTCCCATTGTTTGCATGGATTACATATGAGTGCTGCAATTTTCTCCCACAATCCAAAAACACACTGCTATGACTATCGGTGTCCACTGGTCGAGGTGAAAATTGCTTGCATTTGAACATTTTTTAATCAATGATTAAAGGGCTGTGTAAATATGCAAAAATGTTACATCTGTCCAAAGTTAAACTCTTATGCCGCGTACACACGACCATTTTTCATGATGAGAGAAATGCAATTTTTTAAATTGGTCATGAAAAACGGTCGTGTGTAGGCTCCAGAGCATTTTTCTAGACGATAAAAATGGGCGTTAAAAATTTAGAACCTGCTCTATTTTTTCTCGTTGTTTTTTACGTCGTTGTTTTTCATGTAATGAAAAACAGTCGTGTGTACGCTTTAATGAGGGGGAAAAAAACACGCATGCTCAGAAGCAAGTTATGAGACGGGAAATTAGCATAAGCAGCCCAAAGGGTGGCGCTATTCGAATGGAACTTCCCCTTTATAGTGCCGTCGTACGTGTTGTACGTCACCGCGCTTTGCGCAAGCATTTTGTTTACGATCGTGTGTATGCAAGGTAGGCTTGAGGGGAAACATGTCGAGAAAAACTTAGTTTTTTTCCATGACGTGAATAACGGTTGTGTGTACATGGCATTAAAAGAGAACTGTGGAGTAAAGCTGGCCTACACTATACCATGGGTCTCCCAATTTTAAAAACAAAGGGCCAGTTTACTGTCCTTCAGACTTTAGGGGGGGCAGATTGTGGTCAGTGTTAGTAAAAGAGCGCAAGCATCAAAGTTATTAGACAATATCTTAGGCTTGGTGGTCAGTGGAGGTAAGTAAAATGACATGTGGTCAGTATGAGAGAGAGAGAATAGTGTCCCATCATTGATATGGAGGAAGGAATAGTGCCCCACTGTTGGTGTCAGTCAGGGGTCAAGTCCTGGGGAAAAAAGTGAGGGAACTCCCACCCAAGATCCACTCCCCCACCAAAAAAAATAAATGATACGCTCATATGCATAATTACTAAACGCATGTTTTTTCTAAATCCCGCAATAACTCGCGGCAGACCTCCGCAATGTCTCCTTGGAACAATGACAAAAGCTCCCAGGAGACATTGCAGCATCGAAGAGGTGACGGAATACCCGCACACTACCTGATGAATCCCTATACAGGAAGCGGCCAGTAACATAAAGGATTACTAAGGTTCGCCTGCCCCTGACAGTGACTCGAGCTGGGCATCGCCGCTTAGTGAAGGATTGGCTCGGCTGCTCTAGTCCTGCAAAGAGAACTGCGTTCCTGCTGTGAAAAAAGTGCAGGAACTCCGTTCCCACGCGTTCCCGCAGGACTTGAGTCCTGGTGTCAGTGGAAAAGCAGTGCCTTATCTTTGGTTCAGTTGGAGGAATAGTACTCCACGGGCTAGATAAAGACAAGGTGCGGGAAACAGTTTGGACACCACTGCAGGAAGGCACTTGCATTACTAGGTTTAAGGTACAATTACAGTCAGACTGTACTCAATTAGAAAAATGTAGAATGCCACAGGTCATCGATGTAAGGGACACATTTTCTGCATTGTGTGAGTAAGGAAATGTTGATACATAAACAGATCCAGTATCTCACAAAAGTGAGCACACCTCTAACATTTTGTAAATATTTTATTATATCTTTTCATGTGACAACACTGAAGAAATGACACTTTGCTACAATGTAAAGTAGGGAGTGTACAGCTTGTATAACAGTGTACATTTGCTGCCCCCTCAAAATAACTCAACACGGGGGCGCATGCGCGGCGCGATGCTGGGAAGACTCGCCTGAGCCAAGCTCCGTCGGTCTCGGACCCATCGGGCGGATTATCCAGGGCTAAACAGCTTTTTCAGCGGCGATTTCACGCAACATCCCTGAGGGAACACCCGGTGCATGCCATCAGCGAGGAAAAAGGGGAATCGGCGCTCTAACCACTGCCTAACGAACTTCCTCATCGACATGGAGCAAAGACACAGCAAGGTGTCCCAAGATGGCGCCGGACAGCACGTGGGAATACAGGCACAGATCTGCGGGGATTCCTCTCCCTCTCCGGACCCATCTGCACATCAGTACAGTGAGTACGAGTCTCCACTATCCAAGGCAGACCTTGATGCCAGTCTGACCAATATTTTCAACAAACTGGTTGACAAAATAGAAAAGGAGGTTCATAGCTCAACAGCAGCCCTATCACAGGAGATAGCTAATATTGGTAACCGCACTGACTTACTAGAGACAAAGCATGATGAGCTTTCCCTAGCCCACAACGACCTTAGAAAAGATTTTGAAAATCTGGCCGACAACTTTGCGTTTATGCAGGCACAGGTCGAGGACCTTGACAACAGAAACCGCCGCCATAACATTAGGCTGCGCGGAGTCCCTGAAACAGTCATAGACCTAATGCCTGCAGTCACAAGGTTTTTCCATGGCCTCCTGCCAGACAAACCACCATCTGCCTTCTCATGTGACAGGATTCATAGGGCGCTCCGTCCTAAACCCCCTGCTGACAACCCCCCCAGAGACATCATCATGCATATGAGAGACTTTCTGGTAAAAGAGGACATTATGCGTGCCTCTAGGAATACACCTAACCTCACAATGGAGGGTAAGAGGATTCAAATATACCCAGACATATCCCCTGCTACCCTGGATAGGAGACGCAGGATGAAGGAGGTAACAAATGTATTGCAGACGGCCAGGATCAAGTATAGATGGGGATTTCCATTCAAACTGACGATCCCGCATAACGGTTCCACATACACAGTATACAATGTGATTGAGGGTAAAGAGCTGCTCATAAAATTGGGCCTGCTGGCTCAAGACCCTCAAATACGCCCTCCTACTACACCCAGGCCCTCCCCAATATGGTCCACCCCGCCCTCCAGACGCAATACGAGGGATCAGAGAAGATTAATTCATTCCCTGCAGAACCAACGCTTCTAACTATAACGTGTGTGATGCAATGCATTTCTGATTCCTTGACCTTTTTTTTTCTCTTTTTTTTTGATTTCTCAAACGCTGTTCCCAACACAGCACCTACCCTCCTGGGAACTTTTCATACCCCTTTTGTTTGGATACCATGACTCTATTCGAGGGTGAAAGTACACAGTCACCTATATAGGTACTCGACATGATGGGGAGAAAAGTACTGTTCATATAATTGGATCGGATGGCTTTTGCCCCTTAACTCCTCCTCCCTATCACATCTAATCCCTCAATAATATGCTCCAACGCAACTTTCAAATTGGACTTGGGAACCCGGAGAGGTTTCCTCTCTCCCTGAAATAATGGAGCCATAGTCTACAATTCCCAGGACGGCGCTGCCCACAAGAGACAATTGAAAGTTATCAGATATTTCTTCCAGCATACCGACTGTCTCTCCTCTGGGGATTCCTCAAGTTTATATTCAGCTTGTTTATACTGTTTGATTCCACATAGAGACAGAAATTTATAACTCCCATCGTTGGTCTGGACGTTGTAGATATTCATTAGCACAAACATTGCTATGGTTACCTGAGAATTTATTGTAACTTTAATGCTGAGTCTTGAATTTAGTTGCTGAGTCTAGTTCTTCTCGTTCTATTGCAAATATCTTGGTTGGAACTTATACTCCATTTTCTTTAACATAAGATGATGCACTAGGCAACCCCTTTGCAACACATAGTTTAATCTTATGGCACCTTTCATAAGATATCAAAATGCCCGACGCATCCGCCACCGCTAGATTGACCCCACCCCTACAGTTACACCCGGCTGATACCCCATCCTGCTATGGGGTGTCCCCCGTTTGGCTGTTGGGATAAGGACTTCCTGTCCTTCCTTTTGTTCCTTTTTGACATCTGTTTTAGTGACAGATCCTTTTCTGTCCCCACAAGTTACAAGTTTATCAATAGTTATGTGACACGCCCCTTAGAGGCTTGCAAAAATCATCTTTTGTTCAACGTGGTTTACCTTTCACAAGACATGTATATCTTTGCATTATATTACTATTGTTGCCTCAGCTCTCTATATGGTACTTTGCTCATCAATGTCCTTGATTGTTCTAGGTGGTTTCAGATTCTCTTGGGGCAATGGACCGCACTCCTGTTGGTGCCCATATCTGGGCTCGGCTGTGACTGTGGCCTTTCCCCCTGGTTGTACACAATGGGGATATGCTCTCAGTTGATATTTCCTGTAATAATTTTCCATGGGTCTTAGAATTATATCCCATAACACACAAGGTTTTAACTCCCCCCACAAAAGGAAAAAAGCATTCCAACATTACAAAAGATTAGGTGCGGACATAATTCTTCTTCAAGAAACCCATTTTGCCACCTCTAAACACCCCACCTTCTTTAATAGGTCATATAATCAACATTACTACACAACCTTCACTAATAAAACCAGAGGTGTAGCGATATTTATTAAAAACTCAATTGTCTTTGACATTCAACACATTTTTAAGGACCCAGACAGCCGCTTCATTATTCTCAAGGGCACCATCAACAACAGAGCAATCACAATTGCATCGGTTTATGCTCCAAACGACGCACAAACAACTTTCTTCTCCAAGTTCTTCGACACACTTGATAGATTCCAAGCCCCTCATGTTATTCTTGGTGGAGATTTCAACCTGGCTGCACACCCTGCCCTAGACAGGAGCAAGGTTTCCCCCACCTCTAAAGCATTCTCTAAAACAATTAATAAACTCATTAACAAATTCCAGCTGATCGACTCTTGGAGAGCACATAACACGGGCATCAAATCTTTTACACACTACTCACATCCTCACGACTGCTACGCCAGGCTGGACTACATATTTTGCACCCCAATTCTTCTGGCCAACTCATCACAGGCACAGATACATCCATGCCCTTGGTCAGATCACGACATTTCCTCTTTTGAAACTTCCTACATAGGTCTTGTCCCCTCTATATACAACTGGCGTCTTAATGACTCGCTTCTGACAGACCCTAACATTAAGAACTTGGTCACCAACCATATCGAGAATTACTTCTCAGAGAACATTAATGAGCACACCCCTCCTACCTCCCTTTGGGTTGCTCATAAAGCGGTCCTGAGGGGCCATATTATCCAAATTGCGGCAGCCAAAAACAAGGAAAGATTAACAGGAATCAAAACGCTAACAAATGATTTGAACCAACTATACCAAAAACTGCAACACTCTACATCCCAAGACATTACTGATCAAATACAAACGAAACGTCGTGAGCTCGACTTAATCCTATCTGCCAACACTGAAAGGTCCTTAAGATTCTCTAAAGCCAAATTTTTACTGCACAGTAATTCCCCATCAACCATGTTTGCCAAAAAATTGAAACAGGATGGTAACCCTACCCATATATATAAACTGAAAGACAACAAGGGAAACCTCATCTCACACCCCCAAGAGGTCTTAAAAATTTTCACATCATTTTACAAGGATCTACTTTCTGATTCAGGTGGCAGACCAAATCCCCAATCCAAAGCTTGGTTGGATAGCCTCCATCTCCCTTCCTTGAATCAAAACCAAATAGACTCTCTAAATAGGCCCTGTACTACAGAGGAAATCTCTCAGATCATTAAAACTCTCAAAACATCCACGACCCCTGGCCCGGATGGATTCACATCCACCTATTATAAAAAATTCTCCCCCCTTCTATCTCCCAACCTAACTAATCTTTTCAATCACATTCTTATGGGAAACAACTTCCCTGAGGAGATGCTCTTGGCGAATCTCTCATTAATCCCCAAACCTGACAAAGATCATACCCTTCCTCAGAACTATCGCCCCATATCAGTCCTTAATAATGATCTAAAAATATTCGGTAGATTGCTCGCAGATAGATTGGCTAAAGTCATAACTCCCCTCATTCACCCTGACCAAACTGGGTTTATACCAGGCAGACAAATTGTTGACAATATTAGACTGGTGACAAACATTATCCAAGACGCCAATATGAACTCCAGACAGGCTTGCCTTCTAAGTCTAGATATCCACAAAGCCTTCGACAGCGTCAGCTGGTCCTATTTGAATGACTTACTCCCTAGATTTGGAATCTCAGACCAATTTTTACAAGGCTTTAACGCCTTATATCATTCTCCCCAGACTCGTATAAAGATCCCGGGTAACAACTCAGAATTCTTCCCACTAGGCAGAGGTACAAGACAAGGTTGCCCATTATCCCCACTCCTTTTTGCCCTGGCCATCGAACCATTGGCACACGCCATTAGGAATAATAAAGATATCCGGGGATATACCAAAAAAGATCTAGAATTTAAAATTAGCTTATACGCAGACGACGCCCTGGTCTTCATAACAGAACCCTCGCTGTCCATTCCAGTTCTCCTTGACACTTTAAAGACTTTTCATGTTATCTCGGGCCTTAAAATAAACACCAACAAATGCTCTGCTCTTTCGCTTAACATTCCTCCTGTTGTACAAACCCTATTACAACATAACTTCCCTTTTATCTGGTGCTCCCACTCATTTAAATACTTAGGAATTAACATTACATCCTCTCATACACTCCTCTATAAAGCCAACCTTCCCTACATCATAGCTCGGATTGAGGGCCTCCTGAAATCCTGGTCATCATACCATATCTCCTTTTTGGGCAGAATCTGTGCGGTTAGGATGACTATAATCCCTAAAATTCTCTATTACTTTCGCTCCCTCCCTATAATTGTCCCCAAATCTAAGATAGAGGGCATACAAAGGACAATTAATAAATTTATATGGGCGGACAAAAAACCAAGATATGGTTATGCCCTTCTACACCGTACCCAAACTATGGGTGGGCTGGGACTTCCAAATCTCTGGCATTATTACCTAGCTACCAAATTAACTCAGATCTCCCAATGGTTCCCTCCCTCAAATGACCTACCATGGAAGAGATTTGAGACAATCTCAATCCTCCCTTTCCATCTCCAAGGGACATTATGGTCCAATAATATTACATATAAGAAGCTCTCTAAACTTAATATAATAGTGGCACACTTGATCCAACTCTGGTTAAAAATCAGAGATACATACCTCCTTTCCTCACCCATCTCCCCCCTCACCTCCTTCCTGGGGGACCCTAGATTCAAGCCTGCTTTCGTCAACAGGCAAGAATTTTCCCTTTGGATCCAAAACAATCTTACCACACTCTCCTCACTTATGAATAAATGGGTATTTATGCCATTCACAACAATCCAGAAAGAAAAAGGCTTCCCCCCATCCGAACTTGAAAACTATGAAAAGATTAGAGCCTTCTATGTCCAATACTTCTCTCTCACTATCCCCTCCACAAACACAGTCTTTGAAAGGATATGCATTTCATCTTCCAGAGATAGAGGGACGATTTCCCGCCTATACTCCTACCTCAATTCCCTTAATCTTCAAGACAAATCTAATCAAATGCTTCACTGGGAAAATGATCTAAATATTACCATTACCACTGACACCTGGTACTCCATGGCAGAAAATCTAAAAAAATGCAACAAGGCCATCTCCTTCAGAGAAACCCCAATGAAACTTTTCACTAGATGGTACCTTACGCCATCCAAGTTACACACATTTTATCAATCAATCTCCCCAAACTGTTTTAGAGGCTGCACAGAACCAGGCACCCTAATACACACCTTCTGGAGCTGCCCTCTCCTGAAACATATCTGGAACCAGGCAGTTACCAGATTCATAAACTCTTCAGGTCATACCTTCACCCCCACCCCTCAAATATGTATTTTATATGACAAAATACCGGGAATCCCCACCCATTCCACCAGACTATTTCATTCATTGTGTAGTTCAATACAATGGATGATTGCACTCAACTGGAGATCCAATGTAATCTCCTGGTCACAGGTTCTAGAAAGAATGGAGTCGGTCAAGTTATCCGAAAGAGTGTATCATACGCTTAATGACAGTATTCAAGTATACAACACAAAATGGTCATGTTGGAGCACCCCACCATACAATTAACTATGCCTTATTCATTCCTTGATGTGCCTTAACTAATTTTATCCTACTGAGCAACTTATTTCTCCAACACTATGCAATATCCTCATATGCAATATATGTCTATTTTTTATTCCTTTCTTAATCATCAACCCTGTTAAAATATTTGTCTTAATCATCATCTGTATCTAACTGTAAACCACCACTTGTGTTTTTTTTTCTCTGAACTGAACTTTACAATAAACTTTTGTAAACAAAAAAAAAAAATAACTCAACACACAGCCATTAATGTCTAAACCGCTGGCAACAAAAGTGAGTTCACCCCTAAGTGAAAATGTTCACATTGGGCCCAAAGTGTCAATATTTTGTGTGGCCTCCATTATTTTCCAGCACTACCTTAACCCTCTTGGGCATGGAGGTCACCAGAGCTTCACAGGTTGCCACTGGAGTCCTCTGTTACTCCTCTATGACGACATTGTGAAGCTTGTGGATGTTAGAGACCTTGCGCTGCTCCACCCATGCAATCCGATTCATGCAATTGCACCACATTTTGGGAGCCGTTTCCGGGTACCATTAATCTAACATTGACACCTGCAGCAGATAACATGGATGCCGTGCGATTTCAATGCGTTGTGGGAAATTCACAGGACTCGCTGCGTTTCCCGCTCTGCGTCAGTGTGAACCAGGGCTCATCTATTCAAGATGATCTACGTTTATATGGAAATGTTATGCTTTTCACATCATGAAACTTCGCACTCCTAAATGAGGACTGTTGTTAATATAAACAAAATAAAACAGTGTTTGGAATTTTTTTTTTTTTTTTTTTTAGGACACCGTGTTTTACACTTTTTGAATGAGTGAAAACAGTCCCAAAACACAAAATCCAAAATCAGTGATCAGTTTAGGTAACAGCCAATTAACTTACCAATAGAGTCCCAGAAATAACCCCAAGACCCCAGCGCTGGCCTTTGAGCCTCTAAACAGTCATTCACTGTGATAAAAGGAGAATGTGTGAATGCGTGTTGAATTGCCATCTCCAGCGATATACAATGGGAACCCTGTAGCTCAGAATTACAATTCCAAACTCGTGTGGCATCTCACAGTTTGTAGTTTACCAATCTTTCCCATCCTTTCATAAAATGAATCTATCATTTCTGAATATCCCTGCAGTATCAGTATTTTTCCTGTCACAAAAATGTGAAGGAAGTTGTATTTCATAGTGGATTATGTGTGAATACTGAGTATGCAAATGTCTTGTCTACAATAGTCATTTTCATTACCATATAATACTAAACATATCAAATACATGTATTCACGTCCCCTGTGCAAGTTTGGTTGCACTGAGAAATGAAAACAACTGATATACATCAGATTTAAAATCGGCCTTTATGTTTGTATTGCTTTGCAATGGAGAACATAGGAAAAAAATCAGGATAATGTGCAGCTCCAGATCACTTACAGAAGAACGAAACCAGGGGTCAAGTCCTGGGGAAAAAAGTGTGGGAACTCCCACCCAAGATCCACTCCCCCACCAAAAAAAATAAAAAATATACGCTCATATGCATAATTGCAAGTTCTTTCTAAATCCCGCGATAACTCGCGGCAGACCTCCGCAATGTCTCCTGGGAACAATGACAAAAGCTTCCAGGAGACATTGCGGCATCGAGGAAGTGACGGAATACCCGCACACTACCTGATGAATCCATATACAAGAAGTGGCCAGTAACATAAAGGATTACTAAGGTTCTCCTGCCCCTAACAATGACTCGAGCTGGGCATCGCCGCTTAGTGAAGGATTGGCTAGAGCGGCTCGACTGCTCACGGCTGCTCTAGTCCTGCAAAGGGAACTGAGTTCCTGCTGTGAAAAAAGTGCAGGAACTCCGTTCCCACGCGTTCCCGCAGGACTTGAGCCCTGAACGAAACCAATTGATTTCAACCACTTCACTCCCAGAAGGATTTACCCCCTTAATGACAGGCCATGTTTTGCGATACAGCACTTTAATTGACAATTGCGCGGTCGTGTGATGTTGTACCCACACAAAATTGACTTTCTTTTTTTCTCACAAATAGAGCTTTCTTTTGGTGGTATTTTATCATCTCTGCGGTTTTTACTTTTTGCGCTATTAACAAAAAAGAGTGACAATTTCGAAAAAAATACATATCCAAAATTTAAAAAACAAATGTTTTTATCAGTTTAGGGCGACACTACAGTCTTCTGTTCCCTACACTTGTTCAAAGTCTAGAATTAATTAAAGCGGAGTTCCACCCTAAAAACTAAGGGCTAGATTCAGATAGCACGCCGTAAGTTTGTGCGGGCATAGCGTATCTCAGATACGCTACGCCGCCGTAACTTAGTGGGGCTGGATTCACAAAGAACCTGCGCCCTAAGTTACAGCGGCGTAGCGTAAATCTGCCGGCGTAAGCGTGCCAAATAAAAATTGTGAAGAGGTGGGCGTGTTTTATGTAAATAAAACATGACCCCACGTAAATGACGTCTCTAACAAACGGCGCATGCGCCGTCCGTGAACGTATCCCAGTGCGCATGCTCCTAATCACGTCGCAAATAGTCAATGCTTTTGACGTGAACGTAACTTACGCAAAGCCCTATTCACGTACGACTTACGCAAACGACGTAAACGACGCAAAATTCGACGCTGTCCCGACGTCCATACTTAACATTGGATACTCCTCATATAGCAGGAGTAACCTTACACCGGAAAAAGCCTTACGTAAACGACGTAAAAAAATCCGCCGGGTGCACATACGTTTCTGAATCGGCGTATCTAGCTCATTTGCATATTCTACGCCAATATCAACAGAAGCGCCACCTAGCGGCCAGCGTAAATATGCACCCTAAGATACGACAGCGTAAGAGACTTACGTTGGTAGTATCTTAGCAAAATTCCGACGTATCTTGCTTTCTGAATACAGAAAAAAGATACTTTGGCGCATCCTAGAAGTTACGCGACGTATCAAAAGATACGCCGACGTAACTTCTTACTGAATCTATTCCTAACTTTTTATGAACAGCTTGCCTTTAATGTAAAAAAAAAATCTTAAAAAATATTTACTCACTTCTATATGGCTGTTACTAGGCAGATTTCGTAATCTGCCTAGTTCCTAGTCCGCGGTGGTAGGAACTTCCTGTCCTAAGACCCCATTGCCTCCTGGGAAATGATGACACTCATTTCCCAGGAGTCTCTGGGCATTACTGTGCCTAAAAATCCCAGCATCCACCTCTCTCGGAAAATCCAGGAAGAAACTAATGCCCATAGCTATGATGGAAACGGCCACAAGATCCCTGAGATGATATCAGGTAAGTTTTTGCTGTTTATGTACCAATCGTGCTTTATTAAAATATTTTAATGAATATTCATAATAATGTAATTGAGATTGCAAAAAAAATAAAAAAATTCATGCTCGGAACCCCGCTTTAATAATTCTGACGTGTAAAATTAATTAATAAAGTTTGTCTGAGCATTCAGAAAAAAGGGGGCTGAGAGCTGAAGTTACACTCTGTAGAGCTCAGTGAGGAGAGCTCAGAGAGCTGATTGGAGGAAAGAGACACACCTTTCACACCGCGCACAGGAACAGAGCTGAGGGTATCAATCAGCTGGAGCTCCCTCCCCTGTCACCTTTTTTCTACTGTCGTCAGGAAAACTTGGCAGAAGTGATTCATGCTGATGACAAATAAATGAAGCAGCAGACAGAAATGACATTTAGTGCTCTGGATTGAGGCAAGTAAACATTATTGAGGAATATGCTTTGTTCATATTTCAGGTCTGAGGTTTACAACCACTTTATCTGTCTCCCAAAACAGTGACATTCAGGGCATGCCATGAATGATAACTTTTACATTTGCTTTTGCCCACACATGAACTGTCAAGCCATTAAATGGTTGCTGTCATAACTGATCACATGTGCAGTACCATGGAAGCTGCAGAGCAAACAGAGGCTAAGATAGCGGCTTCCATGGCTGTAAAGTATAGAATTATTATTATTATTATTATACAGTATTTATATAGCGCCAACAGTTTGCGCAGCGCTTTACAACATGAGGGCAGACAGTACAGTTACAATACAATTCAATACAAGAGGAATCAGAGAGCCCTGCTCGTTAGAGCTTACAATCTACACAGCCTTCTGTGTGCATCAGCTCCCCTAATACTTACCTGAGCTAATTTCGATCCAGTGACGTTGCATGAGAGACTTGGGTCGCTGGGACTCTCCTTTCTGATTGGCTGAGACACTCAAAGTCAATCAATGTCAGTTAGCCAATGAGGAGAGAGCGGGGTGGGGCCAAACTGTGAATAACAAATTAAAGCCGAACTGCAGCAAATGCTTTTTAATCCTGTTTTCCTTTCAGAATAAAATATTTACATAAATTAATAAAAGTTGACTATTGTAACCCCCCCCCCCCCCCCCTGTCAGTTTTAAATGAGTTGTCTCAACCCTCTAATTTCCACTTTTGCTGGAAAGCATGGTCTGTTAAAGTAGGTTGAAAAATATCAGATTTGCTGGCCAGATCACCAAGTGAAAAATAAAGGAAATAACATGTACAAAAGAAAACTAATACACAGGGCTGGATTTGCTCTCCCTGCCGCCCCAAGGCCAGGTTCCGCAAAGCACCCCCTGCCCGCCAACCAAACTACCCCCCCCCAAATGAACGGAGAATGGCACCCGGATGGCAGGGGCGGTCAAATATTTATTTTTATTTTTATATCACTTTTATTTTTTTTATTTATTTGTAGCTTGTCGCTTACTTTTTTTTATTTTTGTATAATTTTCTTATTATTTTTCTTATTCTTTACTTTTTAATTACTTTTTTATTTTATTAATTTAATTATTATTTCTTATTATTTATTTATTTTTTTATCAATTTTTTTCACTTTGTGTGATAGCAATTGGAGGTGACAGGTTCTCTTTATTGACCCTGTCACCTCCAAAACAGGAGTCCTAGCACTGTGCTCGAACTCCTGTCACAGCTGAGATGGGAAGAGCACTGTATGTTACGGGCGTCGGGGGAATCCATGCCAAGGACTGGCCTCAGTGGCCTTGTGGGAAATCTGGGCCTGCTAATACAGCTACCATATCTAAGAATTGGTGAGCTGCAATATATTATTGTTTTCTTTTTTGGGTTTAATACTGCTTTAAAACAAAGGAGTATAAAAACTATAGCAATCCATTACACGTCAACGTTTTATTCTTTAATTAGTCTTTCTTTACCAATCAGTTCTGAAGTAATTCTTTGCCTTGCAATGTGTGATTCTTTCCATTTGTTAGCGTCCCAGACATATACTTTACCCATGTGTGTTGGGTGGTAAGAGCACGTGTTTGCTTGCAAGCTAGTTGATGAAATGGCTCATAAAACAATTGTAATGTCATTTGTGGTGGGTGATACAAAGTTGCTGAGAGGCTAATGACGCATACAGCTGCCAGGAAAGAATGACTATTGAAATATTTATGATGGACTTTTCCTGTTTTATCCGACAATAGGCTTACAACGGCTCAAAACATGATACTGTATAACCTCACTTCTTTCAGTATGCCCGAGGATAACAATATGTAAATATAATCGGAAGTAGAATTCTACAATTCCAATTGCTTTTTTTTTTTTAATACTTCTGAGTTTGCAATATAATAAAATCTAAATACAACTGCATGATAGAAAAATGCAACACATTTTTGGGATCTTAAAGGGGAGTTCCACCCACAATTTCACTTTTTAAATATAAATACCCCTGTAATAAACAAGCTTAATGTAGTCTAGTAAAGTTAGTCTGTAAACTAAGGTCAGTTTTGTTAGGTTGTTAGAGCATTTAGTTAGTTTATAATCTAGAAATAGACCGTGGCCATCTTAAGTGTGGGCATCATGAAGCCAGACTGTATGACTTCCTGGATTTTAGCCTTGCAGATCTCGCACATGCTCAGTGCTGCACAAGCGATGTAATAGGTTTCTGTCAGGTTTCCATAGCAACGGGAGTGTCAGAGGAAGTTGCCGCCCCTTCTTTATGCAAATAGGCTATTTGCAAGGACTACTGGGATACATGATGCCTATCCCAGAAACCCTTGCAAATAGCCTTGTGACTTAATAGCCTAGGCTAATAAGAAGTAGGAAGTAACGAAGGACTACAAAATAAAGATATTTACAAGCAACTAAATAAATACAAATTGTCCATTCTGAACACTATGAGATTAGGGCATGCAGCACAGACAAACATAAAAAAATAGGTGGAACTCCACTTTAAATAATAGGTTTGTTCAAAATACAGACAAATTAAAGTATTTGACTAGAATAAAGTGAACACAAACTTATTTTAGGTAATCAAGGCTAAAGTATATCCAAACTGTACCTGTAGCCTAATATTTTCAGTTTGATTTGTAAATACACATAACGATTGACTTCAACACAACCAGCCTGTTGAGTTTTTGTCATGCGATTTTTGCCGCTGGCTATAGCAGTGATGATTGTTTTCTGATGGTGGGGAAACCTTCCGCTGTCACATACAATAACCCAGCACTGACTGTATTGATGCAGATATTGAGGGATTTTCTTTCCTGTGGTTGAAAGAAAGAAAATTGCATAATGTATGGCCAATGTAATGTATGCTGTAATGTACCTGTGGATAGCAGTATGAAATGTGTTTATCACCATACATTATAAAAGCTGTACTGTTTTTGGCATATAGACAATAGTATGGATTCCGAACTTAGAAATTCCTTTTTAAAATTTTCCACAATAACTGCGATTGTTGTTTGCAGTCATTGGCAGGATCCCTAGGAGATGAGATTGTATCTCTGGCAATTGGTGATCAGCCAAATGTACCTGGGTGATTCAATATTTAGGGTGGGGTTGTCAAACATTACGGAAGTTCGGATGCTGAATACAAACCCCACTGAAGTCGATATTAGCCAAAAGCAGTAATATCAATTTTCTAGGCTAAAACCCTGTACACACGGGCCAGAATTCTTGGCAAGAATCTCTTGCTGCCTAAATGTACAGACACTCCATTCAAAAGAACCGCAGTTCTTTTGAATGGCAAGAACGCGGTGACGTCATCGCGTACAACGAGCATGCGCTCGCCACATTAGATGCCGTCGCCGCCATCTTGCTGCACCCCATCTATCTATGCCTAGGAAGCTACCGCGCATGCGTCAAAGTCATTTCGAGCATGCGCAGGTTTCCACGACGACAGGTAAGTATACACACTCTCGTGTTTCTCTTCAGGAAAACACTGCCGAGAATCACGATGAGAAAATAGAGAGCAGGTTCTCTATTTTTCTCATCAAGATTTTAGGCAGTTTTCTTAATGAGAAACCTGAAAGCCTCGTACACACGCACGGTATACTCGACAAGAAAGCTCTGCCAGCAGTTTTCTTGCTGGTTCTTGCCGAGTAAACCAAGCGTGTGTACAAGGCTTTATAGGCCATGGCATGGGCACTTACCTGAGGGATATGTCCCAAAGCAAACAGATTGTAAAAAATTCAGTTTGATGAAGGGCAGCAATTTTAAAAATGTTTGAATGAAGAATTAATTATAGAAAATTCCTTTAAATAACATGCCTGGGGAGGCTGCCTTTAACATGCCTGAGAAGTAGTGTATCTGTAGGATGTATATAATCTAATACAGTAAGATTGACATTTTCAAAGAAAAATAATTCCTGTTAAAGCTTCCGGTAAATACCAGCTCCCAGCTGTATAGTTGTTTGTAAACAAACAGCTGGGAATTCCCTTCATCTATACCAGACCCTTATCTTAGATAAGGGTCTGGTATAGATGTTAATGGGGGAATTCACACAAAAAAGGGGTTCCCCTAAAAACACATACTAACGTCTAATCCTTGATGAGTACCTGGTATGAATTTTAAGGTGGTCCCGCATGAAAGGAGGAGACAATCATCCCCCCCATCCTAATGCCCTCAACATGGGGATCCATGGGAACATCCATATGCCCTCAACATGGAAAGGGTACCTTGTCAGGGAGGACCCCCCCCCCCCCACAACAATTCACGTTGTGCCCATGTTAATAGAATTTTGAACCTCTTTTTAAAAATGTGGGGGGGCCCCAGACCATGTGAATGGGTGAGAAGTACATAGTACCTCTACTCATTCACAAAAGAAGACAAAAATAGCTTGTCAATCACAATGAACAATGCCCATTGATCTGCTGACAATAAAAACCTTCAAACACATCTAAACCCATCGCTCGCTCACTGCCAATGACAGCTCCTGGTCCCCGCAGGATAATGTAAGCAGAGGGGTAGGGGCAGGGCAGGACTTAGGGTGGTGGGGATCCCTGGGCTTGTGTCACTTTCGGGCCCTACCTTCTATACGTTACTTTAAATAGAACAAAATGATACATGCACAAGCTATGTATTCTCCCACTTCAAAGGGGTATGCCTAGGGAAGCAAAACAGCATAAAATTAATGTGTGTATGGGGATAAATAACCCAATATCACCACGAAGAGCCTGGCAAGGAAAGAGCTTCCGCTGTACCTGTCAGATGGAGAGGGATGATATGATTCCGCCGTACGAGCCATCACGCCTGTCCATCAGTAGTCGCCGCAGCTATAAATAGTGTCATTCGCAGAAGAATGACCAGGTGTAATGATGTCATCGCGTCATCAATAGTAAATAGTAGACATAGCGTTTTCCTGAAGGACATAATGTATACTACGCATGGGCACAAAAAAGCACTGACACAAGTCAGAGTGCAATGTATTCAAAGGGCAAATCCAGCAATTGAAGCCAAAGTAACATGCCACATCCAGCAAAAGGACAGACATAGCTTCACAAGGGTAATACTAAAAGAAAGACAGTTTGTCTACTTGGACGGAGGACAAAAATTATCAATGTCCCTAGAACGGGTAAAAATGCTAGACCAATCAACACACTTTAAATTAAAAATTAAATGACTGGCATATTATTATTATTTTTTTACGTAAATGGGCGGGGGCCCCCTATTGGGCAGGGCCCATGGGCTTAAGCCCAGTCAAGCCCAATGGTAAGTCCGGCCCAGGGTAGGGGTCACCTGGGTGATGTCACTGAGCAGTTATGGAAATTATCAAATTTGGTCACTGATGTTACAGGGGACCTTTCGTCAAGATGGTGAGCAGAGTTCATTGTGATCTGCATCATTGGGCAATGTGATTGATTACCTTTTTTGTTTCTTTCTTTTTTTTAACAGGGCTTTTCAAAAAGTGTTTTAGTGTTTACTTACTGTTTACATTTGTTTGTGATTAAGTTGGGGTACTATGTATGCCTTATGCCGCGTACACACGATCAGTCCATCCGATGACAACGGACCGATGGACCGTTTTCATCGGTTAACCAATGAAGCTGACTGATGGTCTGTCGCGCCTACACACCATCGGTTAAAAAACGATTGTGTCAGAACGCGGTGACGTAAAACAAAAAAATACAAAGTTCAGTGCTTCCAAGCATGCGTCGATTTTTAACCAATGGTTGTGCCTGCTAACGATCGTTTTTTTCCCATCGGTTAGAAATCCATCGGTTAAATTTAAAGCAAGTTGGCTTTTTTTTAACCAAAGGTTAAATAACCTATGGGGCCCACACACGATTGGTTTTGACCGATGAAAACGGTCCATCAGACCGTTGTCCTCTGTTTAACCTATCGTGTGTATGAGGCCTTACTCAATCACATAATAGGGCGGAATCTAGGGGCCCCCCTTCTTTTACATGGATGCTCTCAGATTCTGATAAGCACCCGCCCACAGCTTCATACAACCACCGGGCCATTCAATGATGTATTAAATACAGTACAGAGCTGTTGATATGTATCTTTTATATATGTCTGGAATTCAGCTTTAATAAACCACAGAGCCTTATTCTTTGATATCTATAATAAGGGATGATCGAAATAAGTAGAAATAAGCAAATCTAAGGACTGAACAAATGTTCAAAGTTTAGTCAACAAAATTCTATCGGCGTATATTTATTTCTGCAGAATCAAAGGTGTTCTATCAGCAGGCTCAAACTTTGCGATGTGGAGGGTGCAAGAATATATTTATGCAAATAGCAATTATGAGAAAGTCACTTTCCAGACCTGTTCAGGAAGCTCTTGGCAGTGATGGAGTTTTCAACAGCAAGAAGTATATGTCGTCAGCTAAGGACTGATTTATTCTCATTCTTATGTTTGATGTTTTAGAGTGATGGACTGATGTTCAAGAAATCCCATTAAAACAAAGCCAACTGTGCCAATAAAATTAATTAATTAATAAAAGTCACCGGCACGGCAAATTTTTGCTTTAAAAACGGAAGTGACATTCATAACCAATAGGTTCTAGGAAAGGAGTTATTTATAGATCTCAGTTTAGGTTGTTTTCATGACCTAGTTTCCAGACCTTACTATTGTTCTTGACAAAGTATATAGACAACTACCACCCAATATTGACAGGAAGATCAACACACCAAGCAGTAAGGCTGCCAACAGTATGCGGGCTGTTGCAGGTTATAAATATATATATAAACTTGAACATTATAACTCAACCAGTTATCGACTTTGGGGGTGTAACATGCAATCTGAAAAACATTATTCAAATATGCTGGCGTACATCGTAAACCCAGTTCTTCTCCACTGCTGCCAATCCTGCCGGCACATCCCTTGCTGTGTAAAGCAGAGCTTCTGAAGAGTATAAAGTATTTGTAACACTGTTCAGAAGTGTATTTTAGAAACACAATATAGTAACATTATTGCAGAATTTATTTCCTTTGTTTCATTCATATGCAGTTCAAAGAGGTAACTTTATATCTACATATAATGTCAAATAAAGTGGTTGTAAAGACACAAGGGGCTAGATTCAGGTAGGGGCGCGCAATGTTACGGCGGCGTAGCGTATCGTATTTACGCTACGCTGCCGTAAGTTAGAGAGGCAAGTGCTGTATTCACAAAGCACTTGCCTTCTAAGTTTCGGCGGCGTAGCGTAAATGAGGCCGGCGTAAGCGCGCGTAATTCAAATGTGGATGAGGGGGCATGTTTTATGTTATTTCTTGGTGACCCAATGTGATTGACGATGTACATATCCCAGTGTGCATTGCTCCAAAGTACGCCACAAGGACGTATTGGTTTCGACGTGAACGTAAATTACGTCCAGCCCCATTCACGGACGACTTACGCAAACAACATAAATTTTTCAAATTTCGACGCGGGAACGACGGCCATACTTAACATTGCGTGCGCCTCCTAATAGCAGGAGTAACCTTACGCCGAAAAAGCCTAGCGTAAACAACGTAAAAAAATAGAGCCGGGCGTACGTAAATTTGTGAATCGGCGTATCTAGGTCATTTGCATATTCTACGGCAAAAACGACGGAAGCGCCACCTAGCGGTTAGCGTAAATATGCACCCTAAGATACGACGGTGTAAGAGACTTACGCCAGTCGGATCTTAGGCTAATGTCGGCGTATCTTGCTTTCTGAATACAGAAAAAAGATATGCCGGCGCAGCTTTGAATTTACGCGGCGTATCTATAGATACGCCGGCGTAATTCAATGCTGAATCTGGCCCCAGGTTTTTTACCTTCATGCATTCTATCAATGAAGGTAAAAAAAACGTATGTGTCCTTTTCACTGAAGTCGATCAAATGTCGATCAAATATTAGTTATCTGTCAAGTGGAGAATGCTGTACACTGGGTATGACAAACCAATGAACACATGTGGGACTAGGGGATCGACACTCATGGAAGTGTTGGTTTCTGAAAATACTTCAGTTTAAAATTTCTCTGCATTACAATGATGATCAACAAAAGAAAGCAGCAGCAGAGGTAAGTATCTACTATTTTCTTTACAGGGAGATATTTTTCACACTTTGCGTCTAGCTATTGCTACCGCTACTCCTCCCTGACATATTTTCCACTGGCTCCTACTTACCCAACAAATTAAAGGGGTTGTAAAGGCTATTTGTTTTTAACAATAACAAACATGTCATACTTACCTCCTCTGTGCAAGGATTTTGCACAGGGGAACCACAATCCTCCTTTTCTGGGGTCCCCCAGTGGCGCTCCTGGCCCCTCCTCTTCTCGAGTACCCCCACGGAAACCAACATTCCCTGAGGGCACTCGTGCGGGCACGTTCCCAAGTCCTGCTGCTGCATCCATTGACACAAACAGAAGGACTTGGCCCCACGCCCTCGGGCTCCCGTGTCACTGGCTTTGATTGACAGCAGCGAGAGCCAATGCTCCTGCTGCGATCAATCCAGCCAATGAGGACGCAAGACACCAGCTGGTGCTGCTCTGCTTGTCACCGTTGCTGGAACGATTGGGTTCAGGTAAGTACAAGGGGGGCGACAGCTGCACAACAAAAGGTTTTGGAGAAACAGGAACTTGATTATGGTCCTATGCTCTTCCACATTTCATTTTTCTGGAGGTGCTGCCATGTTCACTTTGGAAAGATAATTTAAAATCATAAGTAGTTGATTTTTTTTACCATTGAATATAGACAAATTGGCCAGTACACCCTGCAATTTACAGCTTCCTAGCTCATTTTATTCTGAGTAAGGCTCAGGGGCATAGATAAGGGGGAGTCAGGGGTGTTCAAACCCCCCCAGGGCCAAAATGAAATGCATGGTCTCCCTGCTCTGCAGCCACACATAGCACTGCAGTCAGTGGCATACATAGTGTAATAATGCCGCTACAGCAAGTGTAAAAGATCATTAGGCATACCCGCACACATCAGGTCGGTCTATTGTGCTTGAGCTGAAGGCTGACAGATCTATCACCAGGCAGCACCGTGGGAGTCGGCGCCATCTCCTTGTAGGTAGGCAGCACACTCACTTTGCACCTATTCATTTTGGACACTAATACTGGACAATAGCCAATGGCGTTCAAAAAAAATTGGAAGAAGGAAAAAACTGAAATCAGGGTTGATTTTTTAAAGGAACGGATAAAATACAATAAAGGATGTGATTGCTTATACAGGGTAACACATATTGTTTTTCCTTTATAATTTTGGCGCAACTTATTTTATTTAAAAAAAATCTTTACTTAGTACCTGCTGCTAAATCCCCCCCAGAACAAAAAATTATCTACGGCCCTGGTAAGGCTCAATACTTATCAGTACCCCCTCCTAATGATAATCAACAGAGAAAGCAGCAGCAGAGGTAAGTATCTACTATCTTCTTTACAAGACATATTTTTCACACTTTGAGTTTAGCTACTGATACTGCTACTCCTCTCTGCCAATACCTCCACTGGCACCTGCTCACCCAACAAATTAAATTCAAGATACGAACAACAACTTACAAAGCCATCCATAGCTCAGCCACCAGCTACTGTACATCACTAACCTCAAAATACCAACCAAATCGTTTTCCTTGTTCCTCTCAAGACCTCCTGCTCTGAAAGTGGTTGTAAAGGCAGAAGGTTTTTTATCTTAATGCATCTATGCATAATTAAGATAAAAAGCCTTCTGTGTGTAGCAGCCTCCCCAGCACTCCCTAATACTTACCTGAGCCCCATCTCTGTCCAGCGATGTCCACGATTCCCTTGGCCATCCGGGTCTCTCCTCTTGATTGGCTGAGACACAGCAACGGCACAGATGGCTCCTGTGGCTGTCAATCAAAGTCAGTTAGCCAATCAGGAGAGAGAGTGGGCGGGGCTGAATGGCAGCTCCGTGTCAGAATGGACACACAGAGCTGCAGCTCGGCTCGGTTGCCCCCATAGCATGCTGCTTGCTGGGGGGGCACTCAATTGGAGGGAGGGGCCAGGTGCAGAGAAGAGGGATACAAAAAGAGGAGGATCCAGGCTGCCCTGTGCAAAACCAACTGCACAGAGCAGCATGGGTGTAGGAACCCTTACAAATCTGGGGGGGACAGCATTTTTACTCGCCAATACCCACCCCTCTCATGTACATACTACCCACCCCTCTCATGTACATACTACCCACCTATACCGTATAGGTGGGTAGTATGTACATGAGAGGGGTGGGTATAGGTGGGTAGTATGTACATGAGAGGGGTGGGTAGTATGTACATGAGAGGGGTGGGTATTGGTGGGTAGTATGTACATGAGAGGGGTGGGTAGTATGTCCACAAGAGGGGTGGGTATAGGTGGGTAGTATGTACACGAGAGGGGTGGGTATTGGTGGGTAGTATGTACATGAGAGGGGTGGGTAGTATGTACACAAGAGGGGTGGGTAGTATGTACACGAGAGGGGTGGGTATAGGTGGGTAGTATGTACATTAGAGGGGTGGGTATTGGTGGGTAGTATGTACATGAGAGGGGTGGGTAGTATGTACACAAGAGGGGTGGGTATAGGTGGGCAGTATGTACATGGTAGGGGTGGGTATAGGTGGGTAGTATGTACATGAGAGGGGTGCGTATAGGTGGGTAGTATGTACATGAGAGGGGTGCGTATAGGTGGGTAGTATGTACATGAGAGGGCTGGGTAGTATGTACACGAGAGGGGTGGGTAGTATGTACACGAGAGGGGTGGGTAGTATGTACATGAGAGGGGTGGGTATAGGTGGGTAGTATGTACATGAGAGGAGTGGGTATTGGTGGGTAGTATGTACAAGAGAGGGGTGGGTAGTATGTACAAGAGAGGGGTGGGTAGTATGTACAAGAGAGGGGTGGGTAGTATGTACAAGAGAGGGGTGGGTAGTATCGAATACACCACTGATGCATTAGTGACCAGTGCCAGTTATTTAACCACTTTGTGCTGCATTAGTGGCACTGGTATCAGAGTTTATGAACCCTTTGATGCTGCACCATAAATGCAGCACAAGGGGGTTAATTAACTGGTCACTAATGCAATAACCCCCTCCATGCTGCATATTTCAAATACCAATGTAAACCCCCCCCCCCCCAAAGAGTTAAACACTTCAGGCAGGTTGACACAGCTAAGCCACTGTGACAACAGTGATTTAGGTTACGTTTTTAGCTTAGAAAACTTACCTGCACTTTTGCAGGGGCTTCACTGGCTCCTCACAGCAGCACTCTCCTCGGCTCTTTCTTCCCGCCTCCCGGTCTGTGAATGACATCACGCCGGGCGGGACTAGGAAGCTCCTGTCGGGCGGAGAACACTCTGCCTGAGTCAGGCAGCCTGACAGGGAAGTGAATGGTCCGTGATTCACTCACAGCACACTCGCACCGCTCTGCTGCAGACAGTGTACCGGCGGCCGGCAAGGCTGTCTTCAGCAGTGCGGAACAAGCGGCATCCTTAGCCTCCCTTACCCCCCTCAGTCGGCTCCTGGCAGGTTCAGCAACTGTCGGCCTGGCCGCTCCGCCTCCACCTCCCCTACAGCGCAGCCCGCTCATGCTGCCAGCTTGTTGGACACTAACTGGACGAGGCTCGGCGGGTGGGGGGGGATTTTACCATACCTGTCCCCCCCGCATTATTATCTGGGGGGGATCCGTCCCCCCCGTCCCCCCCGGTTCCTACGCCCATGCAGAGCAGGTAAGTATACCATGTTTGTTATTTAAGAAAAAAACAATCTCTTTAAGTTCCCTTGTCACCTCCTCCGATGCTTGCCTCGCCACACAGGGTGAGATTAGGGGATTGATACTCCTGGAAGTATTGGTTTCTGAAAATACATCAGTTTACAATTTCTCTGCAATTATAATAATGATGATCTGATCAACAGAGAAAGCAGGAGCAGAGGTAAGTATCCACTATATTCTTTACAAGGACATCTTTTTTCACACTTTGAGTTTAGCTATAATGTTGCTTTAGCCTAGGTTCACACTGCTGCGAATTCAAAATCGCGGTAAAATGCGCGATTTTACCGCGATTTCGCGGCTGCGATTTTGCCGCGATTTCGGCCGCAATTTAATGTAAATCGCGGCCCGAAATCGCAAAAAGTAGTACAGGAACTACTTTTTGAAATCGCAGATGCGGCGTCGCACTGATTAGGACAGTGCCATTGCCGACAATTCCCGCCGATTTGAGATGCGATTTGACATGTCAAATCGCATCTCAAATCGTTCCAAATCGTACCCAATGTGAACCAGGGCTTAAAGCTGAAGTTTAGTGTTTTTCTTTTTTATCAGTACTTGCATGAATGACCAATGAGTATCCCATGTGCTGGTGGCTGCTCTCTTTCTTGAAATTGCCCATCATCTGCTCCCTGGATACCTCCACCACTGTGATCTTGCATTGCTGTGATCAAATGGGAATGGATAGTACGGAATCTATAAATGGAGCAGGGGAGCAGAAAGGGTGGGCATAGTTGGCACTTGTGATGAGTGCCTATGACAGAAGGAGCCACTCATATTAACCCCAACAGCACCAGAAGATCACAGCGAATTGTCATTTGTTTGTATAGGTTACTGCACTTTGCCCACCATGTTTGGTATTATCACTGCATTACTGAATAAGCCCTAAAGTTTACATGTTTAGTTGAATAATAACATGCCTCCTTCTCACTACTGCTAAATTACAGATTCTACAATCTTTGGATTTGCTTTTGCGCACATTTTGTTATAATCAAGATTAATGCCATGTACCATGTATCAACAGACGCCACAGTACTGACGTTTTCTTGTACCGCAGTGTTCTTGTACCATCTGTGCCAGCTTGCAGCCAGCTGACTGATCACATTCAATTCACGTGAGCACTTCTCGATACCATGACATTCTTTCACAGCTCCTTCTCACTAAGTCCTCTGACAAAACCGAAAAAAAGTGGTGAAAGGTGTCCCCTCCTTCCCCTTTGGCAAGGGAAGAAAAAGCACCGTTGATCTTACTCATTAGTGTTGCCATCCAACAGCTGACTAGCAGAGACGCAGTCCTGAAAGCAGAAGTCATGTTCTGTATAGGGAACTGTTCTCAGAATAAAGTAAATGTCTGCTGGAAACTTTCATAAGGCTGACCATTTTCTCTCTCAACATGATGTCAGTTAAAGCATGTGATCCTATTTAACCTAACGACAAAGAAAATTACATCATAGTTTAAACTTTATAAAGTTTGTACCTATTCAGTACACATCTCACAAAATAATAGATTTATTTATTTTATTACAGGTACTTATATAGCGCTGACAATATACAGTGTGTGTGTGTATATATATATATATATATATATATATATATATTGTACACTCACATCAGCCCCTGTCCTCAAGGAGCTTACAATCTAAGGTCCCTATTCATACATACACATAACAGGGCCAATTTAGACAGGAGCCAATAAACCTCCACTCGTCTCTTTGGAGAGTGTGGGGCGGGGAGGGAAGACCAGAGTATCTGTAGGGAGCTTAGGTGCAGGCCGCAAAAGACCCCATCATGTCTGGACCTCCAGCTTACAAACAAGCGGTCACACTCCAATGACATCATCTCTAAAATCCTTTTATTTAAAGCCATACATAACACAGAATGCACGGCAGTCCCACCAAAGACTGTTTACCGATGCGTTTTATCTCTACCATGGGGGTTGGTCACAGAGATGGGCGTTTACTTTTAGAACAATTATCCTTTAAATCCTCCCAGCAACTCCCTCCAAGTATTCCACTTACCTGTTGTCTGGGAGTTGCTCAGTCTCTTTAATCAAAATCCACCAGCCGGGCTGTGCTTGAGGCAAGCAGGCCTACCAGTACTTGCTTGCCCCCAGGACTTATACACAATGCAGGGCGGTCATCAGGAATTATGGGGCTCCCTTAAACAACACAGCTCCAGGCATGGGCCCCCTTTACAAGAAAAAGTAGGTTTGCCACATGGGACCCTGGGGACCTCTGAGCCCTTTAATAATTATTTATATATATATATATATATATATATATATATATATATATATATATATATATATATATATATATATATATATATATATAAAATAACTAAAAAGAAAAAAAAAGAAATAAAATAATACAAAAAAATATTTTTTTTTTATAAAAAAAAAAAGGGGGTTGCCATCCTGGGCCCTTTAATAATAATAATAATAATATATATATATATATATATATATATATATATATATATATATATATATATATATATATATATGAAATAAAAAAATATATAAAAAAAAAGGGTTGTCATCCAGGGCCCTGGGGATCTCCGGGCCCCTCTGGACCTCCGGACCCCTAAAAAATAGAAAATTGGCCCTTTAATAAAAAATAAAATAAAAATATATAAAAAAAAATAAAAAAAAGGAGGGTTGCCATCCGGGGCCCTGGGGGCCCTGGGGACCCTGGGGACCTCTGGACCTCTAAAAAATTAAAAAAAATTTTTTTTTAAAGGGGGTTGTAATCCAGGCTCCTGGGGACATCCGGGCCCCTTACAGGTGTACTGCCTGTACCCCCCTGATGGCGGCCCTGACACAATGCTATAGTGCCTGGCCACTACACCAGGGCAGATGCGAACTGAGCAAAGTCAAGAGATACTTGCAGTTAGCAGACAGGTAGCGTGGTTCTATGACAGTCCAAGTAAAAGGCATGCTGAGTTCAAGGAATAGTCCAATATTCCGGTCTGAAGACATACACAGGGAAATCCAAACTAGTAAAGCAGGGCAGACAGGGAGCTTGATCGGGAACAACACAGGTATCACTTACTATCACAAGCGAGGGACTGAGCATTATAACAGGTGACTGACCACATCAATCACCTAGCAGGTGGACACAGACAGGGAGAATGCAAAGGCCAAAACCCAGATGTTGGAATGAGGAGCAGGAGCAAGTAAGGAAAGAGATTGCTCTAGTAACATCCCTGTCTTTTGCTGGAGAACACAATAGAAATCAGCTAGCAAGAATTCACCCCAGCAAATTGATTATTTTTCTATAAAGCTCGAGAAGGGAATGTTAGTTACGGTTTGGAGACTACAGACATTGAATATTTTTGAATGATTTGAGAAAAGTTTCTCTGATGTCTTGTGCGTAGGCACCTTTACAGATTCAGCAGCTGTAAAGTATAGCCTGTTCAATTTACACTCTCTGAAATCTCCAGCAGTGAGACAGACTGCTGTGCTCCAGGAGGTCTGTCAAGCCTCGTACACACGGCCGAGGAACTTGACGTGCCAAACACATCGAGTTCCTCGGCCAGTTCAGCCCTGAAGCCGCCGAGGAGCTCGGCGGGCCGAGAGCTCCTATAGAACAACGAGGAAATAGAGAACATGTTCTCTATTTCCTCGCCGAGGTCCTCGTCGGCTTCCTCGGCCGAAAGTGTACACACGGCCGGGTTTCTCAGCAGAATTCAGCCAGAAACTCGGTCGGAAGCTGAATTCTGCCGAGGAAACTGGTCGTGTGTACGGGGCCTAAGAGCTGATATCTGAGATTGAGCTCTATGCTATGCACCAAGCACTTACCTATAAAGGTATAGCTTTGCATTGTGACAGATTCCTCCGGTGTGATAAAAAACAGCATGTTGGCTTTTGCATGTATAATAGGAACTAATATCAGGATCTAGAAGAGGAAAATATGGTATATCAAATGCTGTCACATTGTTTATAGACATTTTAAACTCAGGCATTGTCACATTATGTATTTACCGTATGTATTTTTTTGTGTCCATTTGATGTTTCCATACTTATTAAAAGAGGTAAGCCATGCAATATTAGAGAGGAGGAAAGAAAGGGGAAGAAAAATGTGGTCGTATAGATTACTGAGTGAAATATCAGGAAAACATTCACAAAATAGAGATTTTAAGATACGAAAAAAAGCCATCAAAAATATATCAGTATAAAAATTTAAGGATTTATATTAGACTACATTTTTGCTTTAAAAAATATTCACAGATGGAATTAAAAGCATAGTGGAGAAAAAAACAAAAGTGAGCACCTGACATTAAAATATATCTGTAGTCAGTGGCCCGGATTCAGAAAGAAGTTACGCTGGCGTATCTATTGATACGCCGCGTAACTTCTAGGATGCGCCGGCGTATGTTTTTTCTGTATTCAGAAAACAAGATACGCCGGAATTTGCTAAGATCCGACTGGCGTAAGCCTCTTACGCCATCGTATCTTAGTTGCATATTTATGCTGGCCGCTAGGTGGCGCTTCCGTAGATTTACGCGAGGAATATGCAAATTAGGTAGATACGCCGATTCACAAACGTACGTACGCCCGGCGCATTTTTTTACGTTGTTTACGTAAGGCTTTTTCCAGCGTAAAGTTACCCCTCATAAAGCAGGGGTAAGTCATGTCAGGTATGGACGTCGGAAACGTACGAACAACGTCGTATTTTACGTCGTTTGCGTAAGTCGTCCGTGAATGGGGCTGTACGTAAGTTACATTCACGTCGAAAGCATTGACTATTTGCAGCGTAATTGGGAGCATGCGCACTGGGATACGTCCACGGACGGCGCATGCGCCGTTCGAAAACAGCGTTAATTACGTGGTATCATGATAGTTTAACATAAAACACGCCCACTACCAGCCAAATTTGAATTAGGCGGGCTTACGCCAACACATTTACACTACGCCGCCGTAACTTAGGGCGCAAGTTCTTTCTGAATATGGAACTTGCGCCCTAAGTTAAGGCAGCGTAGTGTATCTGAGATACGCTATGCCCGCCGATACTTTAAGTTGCATAAAAAGTTACCTGTATAGTGAAAGCTTTGTCATGAGCCTCATCATGCACCTAGTGAGAGTATTTTTCAGTAAGGTTTCTTGCACATGGGTGCCTGAGCCCATGCAATGTAAATTCCAGGGTATTTCCCCTGCCTGGAAAGTCAAGGTGCTGCATAAAACCACCCACAGACATGAATGACTGTGCGCAGATGTACTCGGGTGTATCCTTGGGTGCTCAAATAAACACGAGTATAGAACAAGGGTGTATTATAAAAAAAATAAAAATCTTTCTATTCTTATGCACATAGACATGAATAGTCATAGTCATTCATGTCTATGGGCGGCCATATGCATCACTTTGGCTGCGCTGGAATTTACGTTGCATGGGCATAGACACCCATTTGCAACAGACTCAATAGTGGTCATTATTTTCATGACTCAGCTAATTTTTGCTTATATTTTTTATGTACTTAACCTCCCTTTGTCATTAAACTAGTCACAATAGAAGTAAAAACCTAGTAAATAGCAATAATGCATTTACTTTTTGCATTAAACCTATAATGGATTAGCCCATCAGACAAGTTATTGTGTACCTTTAGACAGAATTACTGAATTTGCTTGTAAAAATTATGCTATAAAAACAGTGTTAATGGTGGGGATTTACCCAATAGATAACAATAAGTATCATCTAGAAAGTTTTTTTTGGCAGCTACCAACTACAAAACTTAAGATTACCTTATAGAGAAGACCCTGCCATCAACTTAAAAATTGCAGGTAAAAACAAAAAAAAATCTAATGAGATAAAAAGAGAGATGGTGGGATTGTTTCCAGATACAAATGACAATATCTCACAATCCCATGGTTGAATGCAAATAAAAGAAAGAAAAACAATTTGGGAGAGAAGAAACACTCCCCCAAATTTGGGGATTTTAATGTGAGACAATTGCTGTAAAAAGGCAAACACACTAAACACAGGTTGTTTTATGAAAAAATATCAAAATTTAATAATTGTTAAAAACAGATTCCAACGGTTATTATGGACCACAATAGTTACAAAATCAGAGTATATGACAGTGTGCAGGTAGCCAACAAGTTTCGCACAGATGTGCTTCATCAGGGCCTTGCAACTTTTCTTTTGAATAGTGTAGTCTGTGTATGACATAAGAATACGCCATTAATACCCAACATATAATATTACATAGCACATTACATATTTATATCAGTAAATAAAGAATTACTGTGTGCTCACCAATTCTGTTAAATACTGAGTCAGATGTAAATATGTTGGGTATTAATGGCGTATTCTTATGTCAATAACACAAAAAAACTCCTGCGCTCTGGTATTTCGCCAAAACCGGGTACAGCAGTATAGTCTAACGGCAAAGTCTAAAGTCTTGCAGCCCTCCACAGAACAAAAGGGTGTTTGTATGGCTGAAACAAAAAGAAAAGAAAGGAGGGCGCACCGACCTAGTGCATTACCACTTAAAATTGTTATTATTATTATTATTCTTATGTCATACACAGACCACACTATTCAAAAGAAAAGTTGCAAGGCCCTGACAAAGCACATCTGTGCGAAACTTGTTGGCTACCTGCACACTGTCATATACTCTGCTTTTGTAACTATTGTGGTCCATACTAACCGTTGGAATCTGTTTTTAACAATTATTACATTTTGATATGTTTTCATAAAACAACCTGTGTTTAGTGTGTTTGCCTTTTTACAGCAATTGACACCTCTCACATTAAAATCCCCAAATTTGGGGGAGTGTTTCTTCTCTCCCAAATTGATTTTCTTTCTTTTATTTACAAAAAAATCTAATATTATTCTAAATGTTTACCTGCAGTGTATTTTCCTTCATCTATACCAGTGGTCTCCAAACTGCGGCCCCTTTGCTTTTCTTTTCCTTCGGAGCCACTATTCCTCCAATTGACACCAATTATTGGGCACTGTTTCTCCCACTAAAACCAATAATGTGGCATTTTCTACTCCCACTGGCCACAGTCCCCCTCGTAAATCCTGAAGGACGGTAAATTGTTGACTGGGACCACCTCTGTGAGCATTCAAATCTTGAATCAAACAAATCCAGTCCTTGGCCCATAAAAAGTATCTGTAAGGTAAACCAGATTCTTAGCACTAGGAAACATTTCTTCAGTTACTTCATGGTTTCTTGCCTAGGCAAAAATCATGTCAAACATCCCAGGAGCCTTTAGAAGAGGAGGGGAGGAGAAGGGGTTTTCTCAGCTAAGCACACTCTCCTCCATTCATGGTTGAGCTTGGGGCAGTCTAGGAAGTAAATGCTACATGGATCATTTGCCCTTACTCAAGATGGCCACGGCCATAAATACTAGGGGGTGTCTTTTAAGTGATTTCTCATCAAAATAAAGCATGAGGACATGGATGGATGGGAGAATTTGCTTTGAATATTAAAAATGAATTAAATATTGTTTTTTGTTTGCGGGGCTCAGATCCAGTGAAAATACGCTTTAAGCACTTGCCAACTGAAATATGTATATATAGGAGTCTTCTCTTTTTCCTGTCCTGTTGGTCCTTCCTAAGTGTCCTTTGCACTCGGTACACGCAGCCCCCTCTGGTCCTCGATCAGTGGGCGCAATGTTGGAATTTAGGAGGCCTCTTTTTTCAGAAGTGTTTATTTTTTTCCCCACAGGAGGGCGCTGGTCTCCTCCACTCTTCTGTTCAGCTGCGTGTCATTGGTGGTCTTTCTCCTATGGCCACCCTTTTGCAACATGACAGCTTGCGACCTTGCCAGTTCTGGAAATAATGTTATGACATGTGATGCGGCTTGGGAAAATTACATCATCTGTGACAGGGCTGGCTCTATGGAGTTGACGACGGGGGATTCAATTGGATTCATCTGTCTCCAATGATCAGCCGATTAATCCTTCACATATCCGCATCTGCGGTTCCCACTGGTGCTTAGTTGCACCCTGCTGGTTGGTGATTTTTACATATTTGACCTTATTACATTCCCTATGTAGACAACACAAACAGCGATGCAGCAAAAAGCAGCAAAGATGTAAACAAAGGAAGTGGGACTTTAGATCAGCAGTTTTTTAAATACTCCGACCAGCCGTCTGGCACCAACGACCATGCCATGTTCAAAGTCCCTTAAATCCCATTTCTTCCCCATTTTGATGCTCAGTTTGAACTTCAGCAAGTCATCTTTACAACGTCTAGATGCATAAATACATTGGCCCAGATTCAAGAAGCAATTGCGCCTGTGTAACCATAGGTTACGCAGCGCAATTGCTTACTTGCTCCGGCGTTACGAATGCTCCTGATTCAGGAACATCGTAACGCCGACTGCAGCCTAAAATCTGCGTGGCATAAGGCTCTTATGCCACGCTGATTTTAGGCTGCATTCTTGCGTTGACCACTAGGGGGCGCTCCCGTTGTGATCAGCGTATAGTATGCAAATTGCATACTAATACCGATTCACAATTGTTGCGCGGGCCCTGCGTACGCAAGTTACGTCGTTTCCGTACGGCGTGCTTAGCGTAAGGCTGCTCCTGCTAATAGCAGGCGCAGCCAATGCTAAGGATACCCGTCGTTCCCGCGTCGCGAAATTTGAAATCTAGGTCGTTTGCGTAAGTGATTCGTGAATGACGCTGGACGCCATTCACGTTCACTTTGAAGCAAATGACGTCCTTGCGACGTCATTTGCCGCAATGCACGTCGGGAAAGTTTCCCGACGGAGCATGCGCTCTACGCTCGGCGCGGGAGCGCGCCTAATTTAAATGATTCCCGCCCCCGGCGGGATAATTTACATTGCGCGCGCTTACGCCGGGCAATTTTGCCGGCGCGTCCTCGCAATTTACGGAGCTCCGTGAATCGAGGGCAGCGCAAAATATTTGCGGGGGCGCAGGGCAAAATCGTTGCCCTGCGCCTCCGCAAATAGAGCGCAAATGTACCTGAATCTGGGCCATTAAGTTGCTGCCATGAGATTGGCTGATTAGCAATTCGTATTACCAAGCAATTAAACAACTGTACCTAATAAAATGGCCCGTAAGTATATAAATACAGTGCCTTGAAAAAGTATTCCTTGAAATTTTCCACATTTTGTCATGTTACAACCAAAAACATAAATGTATTTTATTGGTATTTTATGTGATAGACCAATACAAAGTGGCACATGAGTGTGAAGTAGAAGAAAAATTATAAATGGTTTTAATTTTTTTTTTTTACAAATAAATATGTGAAAAGTGTGGTGTGCCTTTATATTCGGCCCCCTTTACTCTGATACCCCTAACTAAGATCCAGTGAAGCCAATCGCCATCAGAAGTCACATAATTAGTAAATAGAGTCCATCTGTATGTATTTTAATCTCAGTATAAATACATCTGTTCTGAGAAGCCCTCAGAAGTTTGTTAGAGAACCTTAGTGAACAAACAGCATCATGAAGGCCAAGGAATACACCAGACAGGTCAGGGATAAAGTTGTGGAGAAGTTTAAAGCGGGGTTAGGTTATAAAAAATATTCAAAGCTTTGAACATCTCACAGAGCACTGTTTAATCCATCATCTGAAAATGGAAAGCGTATGGCACAACTGCAAAGACATTGTGGTCCACCTAAACTGACAGGCCGGACCAGGAGATCATTCATCAGAAAAGCAGCCAAGAGGCCCATGGTAACTCTGGAGGAGCTGCAGAGACCCACAGTTCAGGTGGGAGAATCTGTCCACAGGACAACTATTAGTCGTGCACTCCACAAATCTGGCCTTTATTGAAGAGTGGGACAGAGAAAGCCATTATTGAAAGAAAACCATAAGAAGTCCCATTTGCACTCCCCATCTGGGGGACACAGCACACATGTGGAAGAAGGTGCTCTGGTCAGCTGAGACCAAAATTGAACTTTTTGGCCTAAAAGCAAAACGCTACGTGTGGCAGAAAACTAACACCGCACATCCAGGGCCGCTGATAAGCCAGTACAACTGGCCCTGTTGTAGGGGGCCCCCGGGTCAGCAGGGGCCCGGATGGCAACCCCCTTTAAAAAAAAAACCCTTTAAAAAAAAAGTCCCCAGGGGCCCGGAGGCCCACAGGGTCCCAGATGACAACTCCCCTTTTTTTTATTTATTTTTTATAAAAAATATATATATATTTTTTTAATATATTTTTATTTTAATTTTTTTTTTTTTTTAGAGGTCCGGGGGTTCCCAGGGGTCTGAAGGCTCCCAGGACCCCGGATGGCAACCCCCCTTTTTTTTATTTATTTTTTATAAAAAAAAATATATTTTTTCTAATATATATATATTTTTTATTTTTTATTAAAGGGACAATTTTTTTTTCTTAGGGGTACGGGGATCCCCAGGGGCCCGGAGATCCCCAGGGCCCGGGATGAAAACACCCCTTTTTTTTTATAAAAAAATAAATACATTTTTATATATTTTTTTATTTTATATATACATATATATTATTATTAAAGGTCCCCAGGGCCCCGGATGGCAATCCCCCTTTTTTTTATAAATTCTTTTTTTTTTTTCATATTATTTTATTTCATTTTTTTTTCTTTTTATTCCTTATGTATGTATATATATATATATATATATATATATATATATATATATATATATATATATATATATATATATATATATATATATATATATATATTAAAGGGCTCATGAGGTCTCCATGTGGCAAACCCCCCCTTTTTTTTTTTATAAATGTTTTTTTTTTTAATTAAAGGGCCCAGAGGTCCCCAGGGCCCTGAATGGCAACCCCCCCTTTTTTTTTATAAATGTTTATTTATTTTATATATTTTTTTATTTTTATTTTTTCATTTTTCATTTTTATTAATAATTTGTAAAGGGCCCCCCTCCGCTTCTCAATTCGCGGCAGCCCCCCCCTCCCGCTTCTCAATTTCAATTTCAGACGGCAGCCCCCCCCCTCGGTTCTCTGCTCCAGGTGCCTACCAATGCCGCCAATCCCGTAACGTGCTGCAGAGACAGTTTCAAGGCGGGGCCAGGGGTGGAGCTAAAGGCTGGACCAGGGGTGGAGCTGAAGGGGGCCCCGTCAGGTAGGCTGTACGGGGCCCCATGATTTCTATCAGCGGCCCTGCGCACATCACCCTGAACACACCATCCCCACCATGAAACATGATGATGGCAGCATCATGTTGTGGTGATGCTTGTCTACAGCAGGGACCGGGAAGCTAGTCAGAGTTGATGGAAAGATGGATGTGGCCGAAAATGGGGCAATGTTAGAAGAAAACCTGTTAGTCTTCAAAAAACATAAGAGGAAGAGGTTCACCTTCCAGCAGGACAACGACCCTAAACATACAGCCAGAGTTACAATGGAATGGTTTAGATGAATGCATAAGTATGTGTTAGAATAGCCCAGTCAGAGTCCAGACCTAAATCCAATTGAGAATCTGTGGCAAGACTTGAAAATTGCTGTTCACAGATGCCCTCCACCCAATCTGACAGAGCTTGAGCTATTTTTCAAAGAAGAATGGGCAAAAATGTCACTAGATGTGCAAAGCTGGTAGAGACATACCCAAGACTTGCGGCGGTAATTGCAGTGAAAAGCGGTTCTACAAAGTATTGACTCAGGGGGGCTGAATTACAAATGCACGCCACACTTTTCACATATTTATTTGTAAAAAAAAATGTAAAACCATTTAGAATTTTCCTTCCACTTCACAATTATGTGCCACTTTGTGTTGGTCTATCACATAAAATCACAATAAAATACATTTACATTTTTGGTTGTAACATGACAAAATGTGCAACATTTCAAAGGGTATGAATACTTTTTTTAAGGCACTGTATTCTTAGCTACTATAGGCATACCCCACTTTTAAGTATACAGTGGGGTTTATTTACTAAAGCTGGAAAGCGCAAAATCAGGCTCACTTCTGTATAGAAACCAATGAGCTTCTAACCCCAGCTTGTTCAATTAAGCCTGGTAATAAAACCTGGAAGCTCATTGGTTTTTATGCAATTGATTTTTTGCTTTCCAGCTTTAGTAAATAAACCCCATTGTGTACTTAAAACGGTGGTATGTCTGTATTCAAGGAATAAGCAAAAATGGTAAATATGGCTGCTATATTTGCTTTTGTGGATTTGGTGCAGACATACTCTGAAAGTCTTCTTCTTTCTGTTTGCACATTGTCACACTGCTCTCTGTTTGTGTATTTCTACATCTATCCTGTGGCTGGGGAACTCAGTTAAGAGTGAGGGACCACACTTATCAGAGAAGTCGTTACTCAGCAGTGTGGCTTCCGCATGTATTTGTAAATGTATACAGCTACAACTAAAACCTCTGTTTTTACCCTGGGTAGTTAACTGTCAATCAGCATTAACTATTTTTAATCCTTATGCTAGCTGTGGTAAATGTATTAGTTTTAAACTTTTTTATTATTATTTCTTTAGTTGAACAAGGGTATAAGGGGCTTTCTCAGCTAAGCACACCCTCGTGTCTGCATGTCTGAGCTAAGGGCAGATGGATTCCAGGAAGTAAATGCTACAAGAATCATTTGCCCTTACTCAAGATGGCTCTGGGTAGACATGATAGGAGGGGGTGCTTTTCATAGTGTTTCATCAACAAAATAAAGCATGGAGACGTGGCTGGATGGGTGAATTTGTTTTGAAAATTAAAGATGCATTAAATAGCGTTTTCCGTTTGTTATGCTCAGATACCACCTAGTTCCATTTTGCTGGCTTGCTTGGAAGGGTGCTGAGAACTTTCCGTTTTGTATATTGGCCTTCACATTTGGACCTTTCCCTTTTTGCTAGCTGCAGTTTCAAGCTGATAAGAGAGGATACCATATTTGCTTTTTAGCAGAAAAAAACCCGACAGGGGTTCTAAAAAAAAATAAAAAAAAGTTTTGCCTTTAGTTACACCCTACTAAAAAAAAGGAACATACTGTACGTTAGTGCTTCATGAGTATTTTTACTTTTTCTGTTTCTAATTTCTTCCTGCCAGGAGATGATGCACTTGTGGGTGTAAATTTATGCAATTCCTAGAGAGTGGGAGTTCTAAATTTTGTTCCAGAAAAAAAGTTCCTTAGCCCACGGCTAAGCAAGAATAGGTTATGTTATTCTGTATTTCATTTCAATGGCAAGAGATATATTCTTATACCAAATGGTGCTGTAAAAAAAAAAATATATATATATATATATATATATATATATATATATATATATATATATATATATATATAAATAGTAGATACTAATAATAAAAGCCAAGTATTCATGTCCCTATAGATGCTTTCTCTAGATGTATTACACTTATAGCGGTCCAAACTGCACATGCTATACAGTATGTTGTATCTCTGGAGAACTCTTATATTTCACTTTATTTAGTTTGCGATGATAAGCAAGAAAGGTTCAAATTGGTTAAGTTGAATTCCAGCCTTCCCTTAATGGGGCGTACACACGATCGGAATTTCCGATGGAAAAAGTCAGACTGACTTTTTCCATCGGATATTCCGATCGTGTGTCGCCCCATCTGAGTTTTTTCATCAGAAATTACGATGAATTCCATCAGAGTTTAGATAGAGAACATGTTCTATTTTTCTCCGATGGAATTTCCGTCGGAATTCTGATGTGATTTGGCTGGGCAAAAGCCTGATCGTGTGTACGCGGCATAAGGCTTACTCAATTGTACAGGCTCCTCTAATTTGGTGAACTTGACTTCTCTGAATTAACGCAGAATGTAAGCATGAAGCTGCATTAAGGTAGAAAGAGCCTGTCTCATTTTCTGTCTGGATTACATCCAGCATCATCTAGCACTTTCCTCCCCAGCCTTACTGTCCCTGGCCTGTCCCTTTGGATTTCAGCTCTTTCAGTTGTTTCAAAAACTGAGGCCCATCATCACATTCAAAGGTTATGTAGCGGTAGGTTGCTACGAGTTACAAACATCCACCAAATCACCCTGCTGCCAGACCCCCATATATCACCTCTGGGACAATGAGTAGTAATTTGCGTAGTTTTGCTGTGTTTATTGCGGGATACAACTTGGTTGGGGTAAAGGAAGATATGGGATGCCCATAGCACTTTCCATCACATTTGTAGAACATTGGTTAGTAGATTTAGCCCTGAAAATTATGCACTTCTAACATTCACAGTCTCTTCCCCTGCATATCTCCACTGCAGACTATTGTTCCTCTTCCTCTGCACTGGATCCTGCAGAGTATCACTCCTCTAGACTCCTCTCCTCCAACTACAACTACAACTACTTTGCTGCAAAACTGTTATTCCTGTCGCTTCAATTCCAGTAAGACAAAAAGGGATCACTCTGAATAACCCCAGCTTGCTGTCTGTTGAATTGTGTTGCTTGAGCAAATCAATAAGCCAGAGGCATACAATACCTCTCCCTGGTGGCTCAGTGAGTTTGATAGCTACATAGTCTCTTGGATGGTATTACCAGAGTGCTTTACTAGGTTAGAGATATGCGGTACCTCTCCCCGACGGCCTAGCAATGGCAGCACATGGCAATAAGTGGACAACCGCTCCCAGACAGTCTATAATTGCAAACGCTGCGTTCCCCGACCACAGCATTCTGCACTACTCTCAACAATCCTCCTCTTGCTTCTTCCACACTGACCTTCGCCAAAGTGCAAGTTCTGTGTTCCCCGGTCACAGGAGCTTGAGACTGACTCCATGGTGAAGATCTTTATTCACGAATACATCCTAGCAGCTCCTCCGGCCCTCCTCCGTGCTCAGCGCAACTGCCTAAACCTCCATTCTCCTGCACCGTCACAATCTCCCTAGTAGCATGTGACCTCAGCTTATATGGGAGGCCTGCCCCCTGCCAATACCGAATGGGGATTGGTCAGAGCCCCCCACGTGAGCTGCCTGCCACTTAAACTTCAGGTCCAGCCTCTATTCCAGAACAATCTTCCTGAATGCAGGGGAGGCGCCTCTGAGTCAGAGTACAGGTGATCACACCCACTACTGCACTAAACACTCCCAGCCCCAGGTCAAAACAAACAGGCATAGCTTAAAGCACAGAAAATTCTGGACAGCCGCACTCAAAATCAATGCCTTTATAAAAAAAAAAAAAAGGTAATAATCCAAAAAATACAAGCCACAGCAATCAGGGGAATACAGCACTGACGCGATTCTCACTTTCAAAGGTGCTTATTCATAGCTAGTGAACCACAGACATTAACGGCTTGAATTGCATAGATGAGCAAAGAGACACAGTAATAACATGACTGGGTCTAAAATAAGGTATGCAATCACAATAAAAATGTTTTTATTTGAAAATGTCATTAGCATGTGGGTGGAGGGGTTGGGAGGAACCGGGGAAGATAACATATAAGCAGATTATACTGCAACTTTAAGAGAGCAGCTAGTGATTTGTCCTGATAAATTAGACATAAAGGGCTATTCCGACCGTGTGTATGCCCCTTCTGACTTTTCCCATCGAAAATGCCGACGGACTTAGATAGAGAACATGTTCTCTATTTTTCCGACGGAAAAAAATCCTATTGGAAAATTTGCTCATCTGTATGGAATTCCGATGCACTAAAAATCATGAATGCTCAGAATCAAGTCAACGTATGCTCGGAAGCATTGAACTTAATTTTTCTCGGCTTGTCGTAGTGTTGTACGTCACCGCGTTCTTGACAGTCGGAATTTGGTGTGACGGTGTGTATGCAAGACAGCTTGAGCGGAATTCCGTCAGAAAAAACATCCGAGTTTATTCCGATGGAAAAACTGGTCGTGTGTGTATAGGGCAGAGGTGGGCAAACTACGGCCCGCGGGCCGTATACGGCCCGGCGGACCTTTTAATCCGGCCCCCGGGCGGATCGCTAGAAATCTGAATTTGAAGTCTGAATTTGCAGCCGAAAGAATTGCGGGTGTTAGCCGCACCTCTTTCCCGCCCCCCCCCGCTGGTGCAGCCGAAGAAACCCGTGGGTGTTAGCCGCGCCTCCTTTCCCGCCCCCCGCTGATTCAGCCGAAGAAGCCATTGGAGCTGGCCACGCTTCCTTTCCCGCCCCCCGCTGACGGCATTCCCAGCCGCCCGTCACCACGTGGAGTGAGTGTCCCCGAATTCAAAAAAGTCCCCCAATTCCCGCCAAGTAATGACCCGGTCCCGACTCCTCACCTCACACTGTGCACACTGCACAGGCTGCTGTAGGAGACCCGAGACGGCCGAGGACTGCAGGCAGCAAAACACTGACAGGACAGAGATTTCATCATCATCATCGGGTACTTGCTTGTGGGGATGCTGGCAGCAATTGATGGCACACTGGCAGCAATTGATGGCACACTGGTGGCACACTGGCAGCAATTGATGGCACACTGGCACCAATTGATGGCACACTGGCAGCAATTGATGGCACACTGGTGGCACACTGGCAGCAATTGATGGCACACTGGCAGCAATTGATGGCACACTGGTGGCACACTGGCAGCAATTGATGGAACACTGGCAGCAATTGATGGCACACTGGCAGCAATTGATGGCACACTGGCAGCAATTGATGGCACACTGGTGGCACACTGGCAGCAATTGATGGCACACTGGTTTATGTATGTCTTAGTGATTGATTAACATCACAACTTCATTGATTTGAAATTGATACCCTTATTTTTTGTATGATTTTTGCTTTTGCTCATCACTGCCACACACATGCAGCGCACGTGTGTGGCAGTAATGAGCAAAACTAAAAATCATACAAAAAAAAAGCTATCAATGAAGTTGTGATGTGAATCAATCACTAAAACAATAAGACATACATAAACCATAATTTATGACATGGCATACATTGTCGTTTGGCAGGACTTTATGGGGACAATGTCTGCAGTCTCTGATCCTCTCTAGTATCATGTCTGCAGTCTCTGATCCTCTCTAGTATCATGTCTGCAGTCTCTGATCCTCTCTAGTATCATGTCTGCAGTCTCTGATCCTCTCTGGTATCATGTCCGCAGTCTCTGATCCTCTCTGGAAATTTTCACTAATATGAGTCACAAATAGTGAAAAACGTTCATTGTTTTGGGAAATTTTGTTTAATAAATTAATTTTTTTTTCTTGTAAGGCAACCTCACTTTTTCATTGTTTAACTATAACAAGTACTCGTACCAGTTGTCCAACAATGATATTTACTGCTTTTTATAAAGAAATACAATTGATTTTATGCAGTATTGAGTTTAGCCTTTTGGCCCGGCCCTCCAAAATATTTTTAGTTTCTCATGTGGCCCCATCGAAAAAATAATTGCCCACCCCTGGTATAGGGCATTAGTGTGAAGGTTAAGGGGGCAGTGTGATGGTTAGGATTACAAAAATGATAAGTGTGAAGGCTAGGGTTACAAAGAAGAGGGATAGTGTGAGGGTTAGGGTTCCAAGGAGGGTAAGTGTAGCATTTGGCATAAGATTACAGTTCAAACAGTTATGGGTTACAGAGCATGTTAGCGCATTCGTATGTGTAAGGGATAGGGTTATAGGAAGAGTTAAGGTGTGGTTTAGGGTTGTAAGGAGGGCTTGTGTGAGAGTTAGTGAGACAGTTTGGGTTACAGGGAGGGTAAGTGTGACATTTAGTGTAGGGATAGGGATAGGATGCTAGGTATGGTTAGGCAAAGCTCTGAGATGGTGGTTAGGGAGTGCATAAATAGTTTGTAGCCTCCGAGAGCATGGTACTTTTCCCTGGAAGAGAGGTTGCCACTTGCCAACCCTTCCCGGCCATCCTGCTCAGGATCCCGCCTAGCTCATTGGGGTCCCAGCTGTGCTCAGCTGGAGGGGCTGTCTTGCATCAAGTCCTTTGCGAGAAGGGTGCCACTGAAGATCTTGTCGTGAAGTGCTACCGATAAGTCTGTCTACTTGAATCTGTGGGAGGCATATAGGCCCAGGGGACACTGTGAGTACAGACCCAAGAGGGAGAGGATCTCAGTGACTATGCTGTTTAACCACTTAAGCCCCGGACCAAAATGCTGCCTAAAGACCCAAGGGGTTTTTACAGTTCGGGACTGCGTCGCTTTAACAGACAATTGCGCGGTCGTGCGACGTGGCTCCCAAACAAAATTGGCGTCTTTTTTTCCCCACAAATAGAGCTTTCTTTTGGTGGTATTTGATCACCTCTGCGGTTTTTATTTTTTGCGCTATAAACAAAAATAGAGCGACAATTTTGAAAAAAATGCTATATTTTTTACTTTTTGCTATAATAAATATCCCCCAAAAACATATATAACATTTTTTTTTCCTCAGTTTAGGCCGATACGTATTCTTCTACCTATTTTTGGTAAAAAAAATCGCAATAATCGTTTATCGGTTGGTTTGCGCAAAATTTATAGTGTTTACAAAATAGGGGATAGTTTTTTTGCATTTTTTTTTTTTTTTTACTACTAATGGCGGCGATCAGCGATTTTTTTCGTGACTGCGACATTATGGCGGACACTTCGGACAATTTTGACACATTTTTGGGACAATTGTCATTTTCACAGCAAAAAATGCATTTAAATTGCATTCTTTATTGTGAAAATGACAGTTTGCAGTTTGGGAGTTAACCACAGGGGGCGCTGTAGCAGTTAGGGTTTACTTTGTGTGTGTTTACTAGTGTAGGGGGGTGTGGCTGTAGGAATGACGTCATCGATCATGTCTTCCCTATAAAGGGAATGACGCGATCGATGCGCCGACACAGTGAAGCACGGGGAAGCCGTGTTTACACACGGCTCTCCCCGTTCTTCAGCTCCGGGGAGCGATAGCGACGGAGCGGCTATAAACGAATAGCCGCGCCGTCGTCCCGGATCGCTCCTGAAGCCACGGGGACCGCCGCATGTACGGGGGGGGGGGTCCCGATCGGACCCCCGACCCACGTCAAGCAGAGGACGTATATATACGTACATGTGCCTGCCTGTGCCATTCTGCTGACGTATATGTACATGAGGCGGTCCTTAAGTGGTTAAACCCCTGCCATACTCCATTTAAAGCTTGCCTGGCTTATGCCATTGTAAGTGGTACCAGTGCTGCCCTCTTCTTGTCCTAACACTTGGAGGCCTCTGTTAAGAAGCTGCTGCTAAGGCTGGGTTCACACTACGGTTTCCCCGTCCGTCAGCCGCATACGATTTATATGGAAAACCGTATGCGGCTGAAACGGACGGGAACGTATGGAACCGCACATATGTGCGTTTTCCATTGACATTAATGTTAAAGGAAAACGTATGCGGTTGCCATACTGTTTTAAAAACGACCGCAAAACCGTGGTTGAACACGGTTTTGCGTACGTTTAAAAAACGTTTTGCCAGCAAATCGTACGCACCCGGATGCATCTGAGTGCATACGATTTGCAATGCATTGTCTATCTATACGTTTTCCCGTCCGTGCCCGTACGTTTTCAATACTGAAATCGTATGCGGCTGACGGACGGGAAAACCGTAGTGTGAACCCAGCCTAAGAAGGATGATGTCCTCAAATTTTTGCTAAGTGTTCTGGAGTATCCCACAGCTCCCTAATCCCCATCAAAGTTGAGCTGCAAAAAACTGTTTAAAAAGGCAACCCCTAGGTTGTTTCTTGAGCCAGAGGTTTTGAAGTTGCTGTGTGCCTGGCCTCTGCTACACAGAGAGAAAAGACCTGGGAACACAAACCAGCGACCCCTACAAGGGCAATGCTACAGATATTTATTTTTCATGACAGTCTAAGGCCGCGTACACACGGGCAAACATGTACGATGAAACCGGTCCGCCGGACCGTTTTCGCCGTACATGTCTGCCCGGGGCTTTCTGTACGATGGCTGTACTAACCATCGTACAGAAAGCCGCGCGTAAACAATACGCGGGGCGTGTCCGCGGTGTCGCTGCGTCGATGATGCGGCGACGTGGGCGGGCCTACCAGTTAAATGCTTCCACGCATGCGTCAAAGTCATTCGACGCATGCGAGGGATGGCGGGCGCTTGGACATGTACGGTAGGTCTGTACAGACGACCGAACATGTCCGAGCGGGCAGGATTCCAGCGGACTGTTTTAAAACAAGTCCAGGAATATTTGCCCGCTGGGAAAAGGCCCGGCGGGCAAATGTTTGCTGGAATCCTGCACGCTCGGGCCTACACACGACCGAACATGTCTGCTGAAACTGGTCCGCGGACCAGTTTCAGCAGACATGTTTGGTCGTGTGTACGGGGCCTAATAGGTAATGTTTACGCATTATTAATACACAAAGGTAATTTCTTCCCATCCGACATGAAATTTAATTCCGCATTGTTAGATTCATTTATTTACACTATAAACACCTAAAATGGATCAATTGCAATCTAAAAATAAGTTTGCTTGGTAATATTTATGGTAGGAAACCGTGTGTCGGTTCCAACCAGCTTTTATTTCCTGAATACTACAATTGTCTGACAGAAAAGAATTTCCCTTATTATGTAATGCCTTGTGTTTTAGTACAAGCTAAAACAGATTTTGTATCAGTTTAGGTAGTTGTGAACCCAAATTTGTTTTCAAATTATTTTCCAGCAATGGCAGTCTCATGTAAAGTTGTTGGGTGGAAATGTGTTTATTAGTACAATATATAGCAAGATTGACATCATTATTTTATATGCCTATGTGCATCAAATAGTTTCTTCCTTATTTCTAACCCATGCCTCTATTGTATCTCAAACAATAGAATTTGCATACCTATAGATTCACCATTTATATGATTCTTTATTAAATCACTCATCAATGTTATTTATGGAAGATTGGTACATTGACATCTTGCTGTTTGTGTAATCAATTAATGTTGAAAACAGCCTAGTACAGCTATGCCACTTTAGTGTTCCAATGCGCGATCAGCATACAGAAAAAATAAACATTTCATGGTATGTGTATCATTACCTTATGTCATGGTCAGGCTCGAAGACCAGTAGCAATACTCCCAGGTGTGGGACTCCCACCGACTAGCAGGATAAGTAAACAAGCAGGTCATCCTGGCAGGTGACGCAGGCTCACCCAAGGTGTGGGTTCTAAGCACTAGCCATGGGTTTTGCTGCGTGTTAGGCCCCATACTCACGAGCAAACATGTCTGCTGAAACTGGCCCGCAGGCCAGTTTCAGCAGACATGTTTGGTCGTGTGTGGGCGCGAGCGGGCCGAATTCCAGCAAACATTTGCCCGCCGGGCCTTTTCCCAGCAGACAAATATTCCTGGACTTGTTTTAAAACAGTCCGCTGGAATTCAGCCCGCTCGGACATGTACGGTCGTCAGTACAGACCTACCGTACATGTCCAGGCGCCCGCCGTCCCTCGCATGCGTCGAATGACTTCGACGCATGCGTGGAAGCATTTTAAAGGCGGGCCGCGCACGTCGCCGCGTCATTGTCGCGGCGACACCGCGTCATCGACGCGGCGACACCGCGGACACGCCCCGCGTATTGTTTACGCGCGGACTTCTGTACGATGGTGTGTACAACCATCGTACAGAAGCCCTCTGGCAGACATGTATGGTGAAAACGGTCCGACGGACCGCTTTCACCATACATGTTTGTCCGTGTGTACCCGGCCTTAGTACCAGGTCGCGGTTCTCAGGATCGCCCCACCAGGAGGTGAACAAGCTAGGAAGCAGTAGCAGATTTAGCAGGTAGGGATCAAGCAAAAGCGTAATCGGAAAACAAGCCAAAGGCCGGTAACAAATGGTTACAGGGTGGGATCAAGCTAAAGCATAGTCAAGGAACAAGCCAAATGTCCCTGATGAGAGGTATTGGAGAAAAAGGACAGCTGCGGGTATGCAAAGGAGCAAGATATCAGCTCCTGAGAGCACAATATCCTTGCAAACAGGAAGTGCACAGACAAGGCCTAAATCAGGAAGCTCATGGGAGGAGCAAAGAGTTCAAGGTTCACCAGAAACAAGAGACAAGGCAAAAAAGTCCAAAGGATCAGACAGGGAGCTATCCAGCATCTAAAGTGGGTCAGCAAGCTCCTTAGCTAAACACCTTAGCTACTGAAAACAAAATGAGCAGTCAGTTTCTTGAAGCTAAACTCCAGGATTAACACCACCCCAAAAGCCCTCCATTCCCCCTGGTATTTTTTTAGAACTCCTATACATACCTTTTTATAAGTCTTTTTGCTGGCCCAATGACATCAGCACACTTTCTACTGCTTCCTCCAGCGGCGGGAGTCTTTTTTTCAGGACTGAGCAGCACTTACATAATGATGCGTAATCACTGCTCAGTCCTGGAGTTCCAATAAGCCCCAGCCTGCGTGATGATGTTCCTGTTTGAAAAGGGGGTGTATATGACAAGCTGTGCGCATCAGGGACAGCACTAAAGTGTGGAGATATTAACCACTTCAGCCCTGAACCATTTGGCTGCCAAATGACCGGGCCACTTTTTGAGATTTGGCACTGCGTCACTTTAACTAACAATTGCGTGGTCGTGCAATGTGGCTATATTGATTGGTTTGCGCAAAAGTTATAATTTTGGGGTGATTTGCAATTTTTATCGTGACTGCGTCATTATGGTGGACACATCGGACACTTTTGGCGCTATTTTGGGCCCATTTACATTTATACAGCGTTCAGTGCTATAAAAATGCACCGATTACTGTGTAAATGTGACTGGCAGTGAAGGGGTTAACCAGTAGGGGCCGCTGAAAGGGTTAAGTGTGTCTTAGGGAGTGATTCTAACTGTTAGGGGGTGTGGCTTACTGTGACATGTCACCGATCGCTGCTCCCGATGAGAGGGAGCAGACGATCAGTGCTGTGTCACTAGGCAGAATAGGGAGATGTCCTGTTTCTGACTTCAGTGGATGTGTGGTTGTTCCTTTTTTTTTTAACAGAGGGAATATTTATTTAAGAAAAAACAAATGATTACATGCTTATGGCAGTCAAATAAAACATAACAGGGCCACAAGGCTCCAAACAGTTGTTATAGACAATATAAGGAAAAACACCTTCATTGTAGACCATCGAATTTGCTTATCCAGATAGGAGAGGAAAAATGGGGAAGGGGAGAGGGAAGGGGGGAGGGGATGGAGGGGCCCACCCCATCCCTCCCCACCCCATCCAGCAAACCAAATGCAGTGACCAAACCTCATAATACAGCGTGCATCCACAATGAGTCTCAGACATTAAATTATTACCAGAACCCAAGTGTGAGGGCCCCACCATCTCATACCTTAGATCAAAAAGGGAAGGGGGAAAGCCCAGGACCACCCCGAAGTAAAAGGGCATATAAGTAGACCCATACATGTTAGACCGTCAGTCTCCTGGCAGCCACCCAAGCCCCCCAGATCTTATCAAACTTTTTGGGGCAGTTACGTCCCATATATGTCAGCTTATGCATGGGGAGGGTGTCGTTCACCAGCTTCCGCCAGGCAGACAAACCAGGTTCAGCGGCCTTCCATTGAAGTAAGATCGCTTTTCGAGCATAAAATACTGCATAAAAGATAAAGAGCTTCTTATGTGTGGAGGTAGGGAGGTTATCTGTGATACCCAGCAACAGGATCAGGGGATTCAGCCCAACAGCCACGCCACCAATCAAATCTATCTCAGCCACAACCAGCTGCCAAAACTCCTGGATCTTTGGGCAGTGCCAGACCATATGAATAAAGTTCCCCACGTCCTGGTTGCATCTAGGACATTTATCCTCAGTGGTGCGGTATATGACCGCCAGCCTCTGAGGCGTATAGTAGACCCTATGGATAAATTTCAGCTGAATGAAACGCTCTCTCGCCGATATCATAAGAGGAATGCACTGCTGCAGTCCCTCCGACCAATCCTCCCACGTGAGGGCCGGCAATTCTCGCTGTGTGGTTGTTCCTTTTATGTGCAGAAGACATTTAAGAAGCATGCAAGCTAAAGAAATAGCAATTTCCATAAAAAGGCAGCATAAGTAATGACCATCTTTCTACTATGAAACAATGATTTTGTAAAGTTTTAAATGGCCTTGGGACAGTGAAGTTAGGCAGCACAACTTACCAACCTACTGAATGGACAACAAAGTAAAACAACACTGGTAAATGGTTGCTTAATTTCCTTTAAAATCGTGACCTATTCTTATAACCACTGGACCACTAAAAAACATTATAAGGGCCTGTGTTGATGAGCTTTCGTTCATGTTAGAACTGCCATCTCTCTCCATACAAGTCTGTGACAAAGCAAGAGCAACTTGCAGCAGGTTGGTGTAGCTTAGAAAGTGGCCAAATACAGGCAGGAAGGAGGCAAATGCTGATTGCACCTATGAATAATCTCTGAATGATCTCAGAAGTGTTTAAAACTGATCTCAATGCAAGTAGAATGCACCTTAAGCAATCTGAATGTTCCCATTGACACAATCTCAATCAAGGTTGACATAGGCCCATATGCTGCCCAACTGTTATGCCGGGTACAGATGAGCAAACATGTACGATGAAACTGGTCCATCGGACCGTTTTCACCGTACATGTCTGCCCGGGGATTTCTGTATGGTGGCTGTACTCACCATCATACAGAAATCCGCGCGTAAACAATACGCGGGGGGGTCCGCGCCGTCGCCGCGACGATGACGCGGCGACGTGGGCGGGCCTGCCAGTTAAATGCTTCCACGCATGCGTCAAAGTCATTCGACGCATGCGAGGGATGGCGGGCGCTCGGACATGTACGGTAGGTCTGTACAGACGACCGAATATGTCCGAGGGGACAGGATTCCAGCGGGCTGTTTTAAAACAAGCCCGGAAATATTTGCCCGCTGGGAAAAGGCCCGGCGGGCAAATGTTTGCTGGAATCCTGCCCGCTCGGGCCTACACACGACCGAACATGTATGCTGAAACTGGTCCGCGGACCAGTTTCAGCAGACATGTTCGGTCGTCTGTACGGGGCCTTACGTGCAACTTTGTCACCTTTGACGATGCAGCAGGCCCATTCAATCATAGTATTTAGCAGCACTGACTCTCTCTGATCCTTAGGCCTCGTACACACGACCGAGTTTATCGGCAAAAACCAGCAAGAAACTTGCTGGGAGATATTTTTTTGCAGAGGAAACCGGTCGTGTGTACATTTTCGTCGAGGAAACTGTTGAGAAACTCGACGAGCCAAAAAGAGAGCATGTTCTCTATTTCCTTGAGGGGAATGGAGAAAAATGGCTTGTCGAGTTCCTCGACAGCCTAACAAGGAACTCGACGAGGAAAACGATGTGTTTCGCCGGTCGAGTTCCTCGGTCGTGTGTACGAGGCCTAACAGTCTACCTCCAGCTTTACTGTCACCTCCATTAAAAAAAAAGAGTAATGGGAGTTGAGATATAGTTTATCAGCAGTCTGCTGCCACAGACAGATGACATGTAAGCACCTGTATGAACAATCCCTTTAGAGCATGCCTTATCATAACCTGACTTACAAGACAATAATAGAACATGTGACTGCTTTTTTTTTTTGTTATAATAATTCCCCAACAGTGTTGCAACAAAGGGTGGTGACCATAACCTACAGTTGTGATTTGAGATTCACTTTAAAGTGACCCCATCAATGATGTGAAAATTAAAACGAAAACCTGCAAAAGTACAGCATTAGTACCCTGCATTCTCTAAGGAATTCTTTGGTTACATTTCCAGACCCCTAAGTCACCCAAAATGTAAATGTTAAATATTCAGCAGGGGTAATTCTTAAAGATCCAAGGAAAGGTTGGTGGGACAGGTGAGATTAATACTCTTCATTTACACCATTCGTTTGTCTTTATTTTACTGAGTCATTTTCAACTAAAATACTGACTGTGCCTGATCAGTGTTCACATTGTTACAATTTTACATAACATTTCTTCCCAGATCAGACTCTCCCCTTAAATATGGAAATAAAAGAGGGCATGACCGAGAATAAGATTTGAGTGGCAGCTAAAGCATTTAATATCATCCACTGCCTGGAGTGCCCAAAGCAAACGGCTGCACGTGCGTCTCTTTGAAGATGCATGTCCTGTCCTGTTCACTGTTTCGTTTGGAGTAGGAAGGTATCTGTGCAATCCTGCCAGGTATCAGGGATATTATTTTATTACTAAGTAGCACACTTGGTTATATTGCTTAAATGTATTCTCAAAAACCGACTAAGCCCCAACATGATTGAGTTATTTTTAACATGGAAATAGCCCGTGGGTTAAAAATATGTAATCCAATCACTCGATTACTGAGTCACATTTGGAAAGTCATTTGTCATGAGCTTCATTTTTTTGTCAAATATAAAATGTAATGAATTCACGCTGTTCAAATGAAAAGTGGAGGTACATTGTAACAATGGAATCTTATTTCTTATATATTCAGTGTATGTGCATAGATTTGGCATTTAATAGAACTGATTATAAGAAGATCATGTATACTACCAATACTTTATTCCATAAATTACGAGGGTTGTACTTAAAGTAATGCAAAAGTGGGCATAACATTTTTAACCAGTTCCGGACCGCCATCGGCACATTTACTACGGCAGGGTGGCTCGGCTGCACATAACAACGTACCACCTCGTGGCCGCAGGTAGGGGTAGGAAGGTCGCAGGCACCCACCGCCCCCACGGTGATCGGATTTGTTCCAGAACTGATCAATCTACAGGTCCAAGCCAATGATTTATGGCCTGGACCTACTGATCAGTTCTGACAAATCACAGAACGTCCTGTGCCTGTGTAATGTAAACATTTTTTTACTGATCACTGTATTGATGTCACTGGTGACGATAAATAGCATTAGGGGCAGTTGGCGTCAGCATCAGTGTCAGTCCCAGATAGGTTCAGGCTACCCGCCATATACACTGTATTCCCTAATAAAGTTTTAACATCCTCGTCCCCCAAGTTAACCCTTTCACTCCCTGTCACAGTGTCATTAGTACGTGTACAGTTCTTTTTTCTGATCACTGTATTAGTGTCACGGGTGATGCTAGTTAGTGTCAGCCTTATATAGCATTAGGGTCCCACCACACATTCTCTAATAAAGTTTAAGGCCGGGGTTCTCACCGTCCATGCATGCGGCTCTCAGGAGGGGTCCGGTGCATGCTGGTTCACCGGTTCAGGTCCGATTTCAGCCCAAATTTTGGGCTGAAATAGAACCTAAAACGCACCAATAAAGGCACACATTTTTCCGGCACACCGCAACGGAACTGCTGCGGAGATATGTGAACCGGCTCCATAGAAAGCCAGTCACATTCTCCTGCTATGCGAATTGAATGCAGGGAAACGCGCATTCAATTCACATATGTGTGAACCCGGCCTTAACCCCCTGATCACCCCCCTTCCTGATGTGCTTGTAAATTCTGATTGTCAGCACACTACTTCTGCTGCGCCCGTACTTCACCCATTCACTGACCATCCAGGAATTCAGGTGGAACCAGCAGATTTAACTCCCCTTGGTTCTTATGAGCCGTTGTATGTACTAAACCAAGCATCAGGAAGAAGTGGATCCTTCCTAAAATTGCAGGAAGAGATCATCACAGCCGTTTTTTATCCAGAAGGTGCTGTGGCCCCAATTTCCCAATCCAAATACAGTGAGCTGGCTGCACGAGAGGGATGTTCTCCCTGGTACCCCTACCCAAAGAGCACCCCAAGTAAGATGTTGTGGAATACGCGGACGCTCAACACCCGCTATTTTTGTCCCTCCTGTCCTGGCCAACCTGGTCTCTGCATTGGGGACTGTTTCCGTTGCTACCACACACTAGTAGAGAATTAGTATAGGGTACAGCACGGCACAGTCTAGGGCACATATTCACACAGGGACTCGAAAAAGATGTTAGATAGCTAACGCATTTTGAGAGACCCTAGCCTGGAACGTTTATAGTTACAATAAAAGTGTAAAAAAAAAAAAACATAAAAAAAGTCAAAATAGTCATTTTATTGTTCTTAATGTTATACTGAATTTTATACTATACCGTAATGTTCTATTGTTACTTTGTTTTATTGTTAACTATTGTTTTCTTTGCAGGTATGCCATTCTACTATTTTACTGTACTGTTACTGTGTTTTATTGTAAACCATTTCTTGCTTTGCAGATATGCAATTCAGCTGCAGCACCAATTTTTTTATTTTGACAGCAAGAGGATTTGCTCTAACAATACGTAAATCAGTGACTCCAATGCTCTTGGAGGTATTTTCACCACCGCAGTTAAAAGAAAAGAGCCTATATAGCAAGGCAAGGGGGCTGGGGTGGATAGAGAGCGGATCGCCCCTATGCTTCGCCATATATTTTTACTCTTTTTTTGACATAGATAGCAATAACAAAAAAAGTTGTTAAAAAAGTAGTAAGCCATTTATCTGCAGCACTGATTTGTTTATTTTGACAGTATCATCTTATATCGTTTCTTCCTGCCGGTGGTTGGCTTTCATGCAAAAGCAATCCTAGTGGCTAATTAGCATCTAGACTGCTTTTACAAGCAGTGGGAGGGGACCTCTTCCCCCTCCTGCCGCCTTCCATGGTTTTCTCTTGCTCTCCTGCCCCACCAGGGAACCCGAGAATACAGGCGGTGGTTCCGCCAGCTGACCATAAACCAGAATAGCTCCTATCATCTCTATGGCCTAAAAACAGGAAGCTATGAGCAAGTGAGGCAATGAAATTAGCAATTTACACCCTTAGAAAGCCTGAAGGCAGTGATTGGTTTTCGGGGTCCTTGGGGGCAAAAAACAACACAAATGAAAACTACTCACTAGGGAGAGAACCGATGGGGGAATCAAGGATGGAGAAAGGTCTGGTGGTCCTAGTAGATGACAGATTGAGCAATAGCATGCAATGTCAAGCTGCAGCTGCCAAAGCAGGCAGAATATTAGCATGCATAAAAAAGGGATATACTCCAGAGATAAAGCAATCCTACCACTGTTTAAAACATTAGTTAGATCACATCTGGAGTTTTATGTGCAGTTCTGGTTGCCAGTCCTTAGAAGGGATGTGCTGGAACTGGAGAGAGTCCAAAGAAGGGCAACAAAACTAATAAGGGGACTGGAGCAAAGAAAGTACTAGTGAATACTAGAATTAATAAAAATACAACAGACATTTTATTAGTACATACAGTACAGAATTAAAAAAATAATTATGCTTATAATGTACAGGTGCAGAGGATCATCTTGTCTTAAGTATAATTGAAAAAGTGGTCACTCAACATGGTATTTAGGAGTGAACAAAATAGTAGCGCTAAGTTCAGTGAATGAACAATTCTAAATTAGTATATAAATAAATCCTCCTGTGAAGAAGTGTATCATACATATACTAAAAAAAGTGTGTGTATATATATATATATATATATATATATATATATACACACAAAAATAAGTAAAAAATAAGTAGTAACAAGCCAAGTCCATAAGTGATTACATTTCAAGTGATTAAACTTTCAAGTGTCCACTTAGGCCTTGTACACACGGTCAGCCAAAACCGATGGAAAGGGACTGAAGGTCCATTTCATCGGTCCAAACCGATGGTGTGTGGGCCCCATCGGTCCGTTATCCTTCAGTCGAAAAATTTAGAACTTGCTTTAAAATTCAACCGATGGACGCCTAACCGATCGGTCAAAACCAACGGTTAGTATGCGAAAGCATTGGTTAAAAGCCTGCGCATGCTCAGAATCAAGTCGACGCATACTTGGAAGCATTGAACTTCATTTTTCTCAGCACGTCGTTGTGTTTTACGTCACCGCGTTGGACTCGATCGTCACGTTGAAGGACTCTGAGACTGAGTCCGACGTGACTGGTGACTCATTGGCCTTGACGTCACTCGTTGCTAGACGCCACGCGGCCCTGGCGTTAGCAACGAGTGCAAGGAAGGGAAGAGTCTTCACCCACCTCCTCCTCCTCCGCTCCTGCTATCACTACAGTGCACCCGTGCGCCGAGTAACTACACAGACGAGTCTCTCTCTCTCTCGGGGCCGCGGTGCCGCTGATCAGTTGATGTGAGAGAGAGACGCGGGCGGGCAGCGGCAGCCTAAGCGGCTGCACAGTGGCAAGCTAAGGGCCCATCCTGCTGGGGCCCCTGGCCAGCTCGGGGCCCCAAGCAGTTGCTTGCTTTGCCTGTCGAGTTCCGACGGGCCTGTCTGTAGATGTTGAAGACAAATGAGCAAGCTTGACAAGCTGTAAAAATGTGTTAAAAAAATCAATGAATAATTGGAAGCAGCAAACCTTCTGCAAACAACATACAGTAGACAAAAAAAAAAAGAAAGTTAGTCACGTTAACCTATAATAATTACACACCTAAATGCAACCTAAGTGAATAAGTGTAACACTTCCATAGTGTAAAACAGCTTCACGATTTATTCAAATTTAAAAAATAACACACTTACAATCAGACCTTTTTTTCTCAGAAAATAGGTGCAGGAACTCAACCACGGCCTGTTCAGATTTCACAAACAGTAGAAGGGTATTAACCACTTAACGCCCGCCGCACGACTATTTACGTCCGCAAAATGGCACGTACAGGCAGATGGGCGTATATATACGTCCTTGCCTTTCCGCGGGTCGGGGGTCCGATCGGGACCCCCTCCGCTGCGTGCGGCGGGCGGCTTACCTCGGGGAGCGATCCGGGACGACGGCGCGGCTATTTGTTTATAGCCGCTCCGTCGCGATCGCTCCCCGGAGCTGAAGAACGGGGAGAGCCGTATGTAAACACAGCTTCCCCGTGCTTCACTGTGGCGGCGCATCGATCGAGTGATCCCTTTTACAGGGAGACACAATCGATGACATCAGACCTACAGCCACACCCCCCTTCTGTTGTAAACACACACCAGGTGAAGCCTAACACGTTCAGCGCCCCCCTGTGTTTAACTCCCAAACTGCAACTGTCATTTTCACAATAAAGAATGCAATTTAAATGCATTTTTTGCTGTGAAAATGACAATGGTCCCAAAAATGTGTCAAAATTGTCCGAAGTGTCCGCCATAATGTCGCAGTCACGAAAAAAATCGCTGATCGCTGCCATTAGTAGTAAAAAAATAAATAAATAAAAAAAATGCAATAAAAATATCCCCTATTTTGTAAACGCTATAAATTTTGCGCAAACCAATCGATCAACGCTTATTGCGATTTTTTTTTACCAAAAATAGGTAGAAGAATACGTATCGCCTAAACTGAGGGGAAAAAAATGTATATATGTTTTTGGGGGATATTTATTACAGCAAAAAGTAAAAAATATTGCATTTTTTTAAAAATTGTCGCTCTATTTTTGTTTATAGCGCAAAAAATAAAAACCGCAGAGGTCATCAAATACCACCAAAAGAAAGCTCTATTTGTGGGGGAAAAAAGGACGCCAATTTTGTTTGGGAGCCACGACCGCGCAATTGTCTGTTAAAGCGACGCAGTGCCGAATCGCAAAACCTGGCCTGGGCATTTAGCTGCCTAAAGGTCTGGGGCTTAAGTGGTTAAAGGGGCATTAAATACCAGAATTGCATTACATACAGAGTGCAGAGTTCGTAGGGGTTGCAAAACTGTCACTTGTAAACACAGAAACCAGACTTCTGTGTTTACAGGTGATTGTGGTGAACAGGCACCAAAGGGTCTGAGCCAGAGGTGGTGGAACGGAGTTCCCCCAAGTTCCCCCTGAAAAAAAGTCCTGCCGACGCTAAATGCATATTCATTTAAATTCATGATATTAATTAAAAAGTTGAATATAATAATAATATATATATATATATATATATATATATATATATATATATATATATATATATATATATGTATGTGTGTGTGTGTGTGTGTGTGTGTGTGTGTGTATATGTGTGTATATGTATATATATATATATATATATATATATATATAATTCTTACAAAACTATTTAACCACTTACCAGTTGGTGGATGGGGGGTGACACTAGGGTTGTATCGGGACCGATACCGAGCATTTGCGCGAGTACTTGTACTCGCGCAAATGCTGCCGATGCCCTGTCCGATACTTGTCTATTGACAAGGGGGCGGAGAATGGGCAGGGGGCGGAGAGCAGAGCCGTCCGCGGGTAATAAGCGGCTGTAATAAGTTCTTCCTGTCCTCTTTCATGTCGCGCTGTTCCCGGTGGCCCCTCCCCTTCTCTCCTTTACTCTCCTCATATGCTTGTGACATCATTTGAGATGGACGAGAGGAGAGGAGGGGCCGCTGGGGAATAGCGCAACATGATAGAGGATAGTAAGGACTTAATACAGATATGTGAGCCGTTTCTGCGCTACTCTGCATTTAAAGGAAACTGAAAGTGCCTAGTACCTTGATGTGCCCTGTGCCCTGCCCAGTACCCTGCCATGCCTAGTACCCTGCCGTGCCCAGTACCCTGTGCCCTCCTGTGCCCAGTACCCTGTGCCCTCCTGTGCCCAGTACCCTGTGCCCTGCCATGCCCAGTACCCTGTGCCCTGCCATGCCTAGTACCCTGCTGTGCCCAGTACCCTGATGTGCACCATACCCTGTGCCCAGTACCCTGATATGCCCTGTGACCTTCCATGCCCAAGTACCCTGATGTGCCCAGTAACCTGATGTGCACCATACCCTGTGCCCAGTACCCTGATGTGCCCTGTGACCCGCTGTGCCCAAGTACCCTGATGAGTACTTATACTCGCGTAAATGCTGCCGATGCCCTGTCCAATACTTCTCTATTGAGAAGAGAGCGGCGGGCGGAGAGTGGGCGGGGGGTGGAGAGCAGGGCGGAGAGCAGAGCAGTCCTCAGTACCCCGCTGTGCCCTGTGCCCTGATGTGACATGCACGATTGCACGGCAGACTTCCTTCCTCACTTGTTAGGATTTACGATCCAATGCTTGTTGCTTGTCGTTCTGCTGGTCGTGGTCACCCTGGAATTTTGCGCCCTCTCTAATGTTTTCGCTATGTGACTGTAAAGGGGCATTCTTCCCACTGACCACCAATGTAAGAGACATCCTTCCCACTGACCACCAATGTAAGAGACATCCTTCCCACTGACCACCAATGTAAGAGACATCCTTCCCACTGACCACCAATGTAAGAGACATCCTTCCCACTGACCACCAATGTAAGAGACATCCTTCCCACTGACCACCAATGTACAAGACATCCTTCCCACTGACCACCAATGTACGAGACATTCTTAAATTTGAAAACTGTCACATGACATTAAAAAAATGTATCAAGTACATGGGAAAAAAAAGTATTGGTACTTGTACTCGGTCCTAAAAAAAGTGGTATCGGGACAACCCTAGGTGACACCAGTTTTTTCTGCACCAGGTGACACCAACTTATATAGCGCCGTCAATTTACACAGCGCTTTACATATACATTGTACATTCACATCGGTCACTACCCTCAAGGAACTTACAATCTAAGGTCCCTAACTCGCATTCATATATTAGGGACAATTTTTTTTTTATATGGAAGCCAATTATCAGCATATCTTTGGAGCGTTGGAGGAAACCGGAGTACCCGGAGGAAACCCACGCAGGCACAGGGAGAACATGCAAACTCCAGGCAGGTAGTGTCGTGGTCGGGATTCGAACCAGCGACACTTTTTAATGCTAGGCGAGAGTGCCGCCCACTACACCACTGTGATTCAGAGGCGATTCAGTTCGCATGTGCAGCACTATATAAGTCTTTCACTCACTCACTGTGCGGCCCGATGCTCTCTGGTGTATATATGATGTGTTTAGATGCTCTCTGGTGTATTTTTGATGCATTTAGATGCACTCTGGTGTGTTTTTGATGCGTTCATTCTGTATTCCACCGCTAATATATACTCAGCATTGACCTTGTATAGTGCTTTTCCCTCTGGGGACTCCAAGTACTTGGAGATGGCGTTGGCCGGGAATCGAACCCGGGTCAGCTGCTGGGAAGGCAGCTATGCTCACCACTGCACCACCAACGCAAGGTAGCATGTCTTTGTAGTGTGGGAGGAAACCGGAGTATCCAGAGCAAACCCACGCAAACACAGGGAGAACATGCAGATAGTGTCCTGGTCAGGATTTGAACCAAGGACCCCCGTGCTGCAAGGCTAACCACTAAGCCTCTTTGCTGTCCATAAACAGCCTCTGTTCTCTAAGGCCCACCCCCGCAGAGCAGGGTACATAAGTTCACATGTCCACTCAAAGCGCCTACAGAAAAAATCCAAACAATCCAAAAAATCCAAACGTAACCTAAACGACCGGGGTGCAGCGGTTGTACCCAATGTGACATCTGTGTGGGTGCCGGTGTACGGCCCTGAACGCACCCAGGGTGCGTCCACAAAACGATACCCGCATGGATGTCCTTTTTGGGGTAAACGCAGCCCCCACACAGGGTACAGATTCATACACATCATGTGAGTGAGGCCTTGGACTTCTCCATGAAGGACCTCACTGGTGGGAAGAGTTCTCATTTCCCCAGCAGAGAAAGCCTAAAGCTGGAAAGACTCCTCCCACCTCCTGAAGACAAGAAGAGTTCCAACCTCCCCTAATAGCTGGTGCAACACATGCCTAAAAAACATACTGGCCTCCAACCTCCCCTTATAGCCAGTCCAACACACGCCTGAAAAAAAATATATATATATATTTTTTTTTTTTTTTTTTTTTTAATCTGGTTTCAACCCCCCTGACAATCTCCAATGTAGAGTTTGAGGATTCTTTCATTAAACAAGTGGAAGTCGCACTCTGGTGGCGTCTCTTTGTGGAAGTCGCACTCTGATGGCGTCTCTTTGTGGAAGTCGCACTCTGGTGGCGTCTCTTTGTGGAAGTCGCACTCTGGTGGCGTTTCTTTGTGGAAGTCGCTCTCTGGGGGACTGGCCTTGCCTGGGGGGCACTCATACTGTCTTTTATTTATTTTATTTTTGTTTATTTTTCTGGTTCTTTTTCCTTTGTCCGGTTCTGTGATGATCGAGGGTTCTTCTGGTGGAGCCACCTTGTGGAAGTCGAACTCTGGAGTGGCCACGTCCGGGGCGCACTCTGTAGGAGCGGCCCCTTCGGGGGCGCACTCTGTAGGAGCGGCCCCTTCGGGGGCGCACTCTGTAGGAGAAGCCCCGTCCGGGGCGCACTCTGTAGGAGCGGCCCCATCCGGGGCGCACTCTGTTGGATCGGCCCCGTCCGGGGCGCATTCTGTTGGATCGGCCCCGTCCGGGGCGCACTCTGTTGGATCGGCCCCGTCCGGGGCGCACTCTGTTGGAGCGGCCCCGTCCGGGGCGCACTCTGTTGGAGCGGCCCCGACTGGGGGCGCACTCTGTTGGAGCGGCCCCGTCTCATTTTAGCCGGAATCGTGCAGCTCGACCAGTCCAACACACACCTGCAGGAAAGAAAAAAATCTACTGGCTTCCAACCTCCCTTCACAGCCAGTCCAACTCATACTGTTTTTTTTTTTTCGTTTTTTTTCTATTTTTGTTTCTTTTTCTGGTTCTTTTTCTTTTGTCCATGATGATTAAGGGTTCTTCTGCAGGGGGGAGCTGATGACACCTGGTCTTTGAATTTCGTACTTGTTTTTGTACTTGTTTTTGTACTTGTTTTCGTACTTGTTTTCGTACTTGTTATATTTCTTGTTTTCGTACTTGTTTTCGTACTTGTTATATTTCTTGTTTTCGTACTTGTTTTCTTTCTGACATTGAGTGCCACTTTTTTGTGGAGTCTCGGTGTCATCGTCACTTTTAATTTTTTCTATTTTTGTTTATTTTTCTGGTTCTTTTTCCTTTGTCCGGTTCTGTGATGATCGAGGGTTCTTCCGGTGGAGTCACCTTGTGGAAGTCGCACCCTGGAGCGGCCCCGTCCGGGGCGCACTCTGTAGGAGCGGCCCCGTCCGGGGCGCACTCTGTTGGAGCGGCCCCGTCCGGGGCGCACTCTGTTGTAGCATCCCAGTCCGGGGCGCACTCTGTAGGAGCGTCCCAGTCCGGGGCGCACTCTGTAGGAGCGTCCCAGTCCGGGGCGCACTCTGTAGGAGCGTCCCCGTCCGGGGCGCACTCTGTTGGAGCGGCCCCGTCGGGGGCGCACTCTGTTGGAGCGTCCCCGTCGGGGGCGCACTCTGTAGGAGCGTCCCCGTCGGGGGCGCACTCTGTAGGAGCGTCCCCGTCGGGGGCGCACTCTGTAGGAGCGACCCCGTCGGGGGCGCACTCTGTAGGAGCGACCCCGTCCGGGGCGCACTCTGTAGGAGCGACCCCGTCCGGGGCGCACTCTGTAGGAGCGACCCCGTCCGGGGGGCACTCTGTTGGAGCGTCCCCGTCGGGGGCGCACTCTGTAGGAGCGTCCCCGTCGGGGGCGCACTCTGTAGGAGCGTCCCCGTCGGGGGCGCACTCTGTAGGAGCGACCCCGTCCGGGGGGCACTCTGTAGGTGCGACCCCGTCCGGGGCGCACTCTGTAGGAGCGACCCCGTCCGGGGGGCACTCTGTAGGAGCGACCCCGTCCGGGGGGCACTCTGTAGGAGCGACCCCGTAGGGGGCGCACTCTGTAGGAGCGACCCCGTCCGGGGCACACTCTGTAGGAGCGACCCCGTCCGGGGCGCACTCTGTAGGAGCGACCCCGTCGGGGGAGCACTATGTAGGAGCGACCCCGCCCGGGGCGCACTCTGTAGGAGCGACCCCGTTCGGGGCGCACTCTGTAGGAGCGACCCCGTCCGGGGGGCACTCTGTAGGAGCGACCCCGTCCGGGGGGCACTCTGTAGGAGCGACCCCGTCGGGGGCGCACTCTTAAGGAGCGACCCCTTCCGGGGCGCACTCTGTAGGAGCGACCCCGTCCGGGGCGCACTCTTAAGGAGCGACCCCGTCCGGGGGGCACTCTGTAGGAGCGACCCCGTCCGGGGCGCACTCTGTTGGAGCGGCCCAGTCCGGGGCGCACTCTGTTGGAGCGGCCCCGTCCGGGCCGCACTCTGTTGGATCGGCCCCATCCGGGGCGCACTCTGTTGGATCCGGGGCGCACTCTGTTGGATCGGCCCCGTCCGGGCGCACTCTGTTGGAGCGGCCCCGTCGGGGGCGCACTCTGTTGGAGCGGCCCCGTCGGAGGCGCACTCTGTTGGAGCTGCCCCGTCGGGGGCGCACTCTGTAGGAGCGGCCCCGTCGGGGGCGCACTCTGTAGGAGCGGCCCCGTCGGGGGCGCACTCTGTTGGAGCGGCCCCGTCGGGGGCGCACTCTGTTGGAGCGGCCCCGTCCGGGGGGCACTCTGTAGGAGCGGCCCCGTCGGGGGCGCACTCTGTAGGAGCGGCCCCGTCCGGGTCGCACTCTGTAGGAGCGGCCCCGTCCGGGGGGCACTCTGTAGGAGCGGCCCCGTCCGGGGGGCACTCTGTAGGAGCGGCCCCGTCCGGGTCGCACTCTGTAGGAGCGGCCCCGTCGGGGGCGCACTCTGTAGGAGCGGCCCCGTCGGGGGCGCACTCTGTAGGAGCGGCCCCGTCGGGGGCGCACTCTGTAGGAGCAGCCCCGTCGGGGGCGCACTCTGTTGGAGCGGCCCCGTCGGGGGCGCACTCTGTAGTAGCGGCCCCGTCGGGGGCGCACTCTGTTGGAGCGGCCCCGTGGGGGGCGCACTCTGTAGGAGCGGCCCCGTGGGGGGCGCACTCTGTAGGAGCGGCCCCGTCGGGGACGCACTCTGTTGGAGCGGCCCCGTGGGGGGCGCACTCTGTAGGAGCGGCCCCGTCCGGGGCGCACTCTGTTGGAGCGGCCCCGTCCGGGGCGCACTCTGTTGGAGCGGCCCCGTCGGGGGCGCGCTCTGTTGGAGCGGCCACGTCCGGGGCGCACTCTGTAGGAGCGGCCCCGTCGGGGGCGCGCTCTGTAGGAGCGGCCCCGTCGGGGGCGCGCTCTGTTAGAGCGGCCCCGTCCGGGGGGCGCTCTGTAGGAGCGGCCCCGTCGGGGGCGCGCTCTGTTGGATCGGCCCCATCCGGGGCGCACTCTGTTGGATCCGGGGCGCACTCTGTTGGATCGGCCCCGTCCGGGCGCACTCTGTTGGAGCGGCCCCGTCGGGGGCGCACTCTGTTGGAGCGGCCCCGTCGGAGGCGCACTCTGTTGGAGCTGCCCCGTCGGGGGCGCACTCTGTAGGAGCGGCCCCGTCGGGGGCGCACTCTGTAGGAGCGGCCCCGTCGGGGGCGCACTCTGTAGGAGCGGCCCCGTCGGGGGCGCACTCTGTTGGAGCGGCCCCGTCGGGGGCGCACTCTGTTGGAGCGGCCCCGTCCGGGGGGCACTCTGTAGGAGCGGCCCCGTCGGGGGCGCACTCTGTAGGAGCGGCCCCGTCCGGGTCGCACTCTGTAGGAGCGGCCCCGTCCGGGGGGCACTCTGTAGGAGCGGCCCCGTCCGGGGGGCACTCTGTAGGAGCGGCCCCGTCCGGGTCGCACTCTGTAGGAGCGGCCCCGTCGGGGGCGCACTCTGTAGGAGCGGCCCCGTCGGGGGCGCACTCTGTAGGAGCGGCCCCGTCGGGGGCGCACTCTGTTGGAGCGGCCCCGTCGGGGGCGCACTCTGTAGTAGCGGCCCCGTCGGGGGCGCACTCTGTTGGAGCGGCCCCGTGGGGGGCGCACTCTGTAGGAGCGGCCCCGTGGGGGGCGCACTCTGTAGGAGCGGCCCCGTCGGGGACGCACTCTGTTGGAGCGGCCCCGTAGGGGGCGCACTCTGTAGGAGCGGCCCCGTCCGGGGCGCACTCTGTTGGAGCGGCCCCGTCCGGGGCGCACTCTGTTGGAGCGGCCCCGTCGGGGGCGCGCTCTGTTGGAGCGGCCACGTCCGGGGCGCACTCTGTAGGAGCGGCCCCGTCGGGGGCGCGCTCTGTAGGAGCGGCCCCGTCGGGGGCGCGCTCTGTTAGAGCGGCCCCGTCCGGGGCGCGCTCTGTAGGAGCGGCCCCGTCGGGGGCGCGCTCTGTTGGAGCGGCCCCGTCCGGGGCGCGCTCTGTAGGAGCGGCCCCGTCGGGGGCGCACTCTGTAGGAGCGGCCCCGTCGGGGGCGCACTCTGTTGGAGCGGCCACGTCTGGGGCGCACTCTGTAGGAGCGGCCCCGTCGGGGGCGCACTCTGTTGGAGCGGCCCCGTGGGGGGCGCACTCTGTAGGAGCGGCCCCGTGGGGGGCGCACTCTGTAGGAGCGGCCCCGTCGGGGGCACACTCTGTTGGAGCGGCCCCGTGGGGGGCGCACTCTGTAGGAGCGGCCCCGTCCGGGGCGCACTCTGTTGGAGCGGCCCCGTCGGGGGCGCGCTCTGTTGGAGCGGCCCCGTCGGGGGCGCGCTCTGTTGGAGCGGCCACGTCTGGGGCGCGCTCTGTAGGAGCGGCCCCGTCGGGGGCGCGCTCTGTAGGAGCGGCCCCGTCGGGGGCGCGCTCTGTTGGAGCGGCCCCGTCCGGGGCGCGCTCTGTAGGAGCGGCCCCGTCCGGGGCGCGCTCTGTAGGAGCGGCCCCGTCCGGGGCGCACTCTGTAGGAGCGGCCCCGTCCGGGGCGCACTCTGTTGGAGCGGCCCCGTCGGGGGCGCACTCTGTAGGAGCGGCCCCGTCCGGGGCGCACTGTGTTGGAGCGGCCCCGTCGGGGGCGCACTCTGTAGGAACGGCCCCGTCGGGGGCGCACTCTGTAGGAGCGGCCCCGTCGGGGGCGCACTCTGTAGGAACGGCCCCGTCGGGGGCTGTCTCCGTGTGAACGTCACATGCTGGTGGCGTCTCCGTGTGAATGGCACATGCTGGTTGAGCCTCAATGTAGCTTTCACATTCTGTCCCGCTCACTGGGGCAGACCTGCCTTGTGAGCTGTCTCTGTAGTTAATACCGCGTACATCTGCAATTAAAAAGAAGAATGAGATTTAGCACCTTCACCTACATTTCTTATATTTTTTATACAACATCAAATTATAGAGAGAAAAGTTCAAAATTCCAAAATGACTAATGTTGGCCTTCATATAAAATTCTGGTTGCCTGGCACTAAAATTAATGGAGTCAGAAAGGGGACTGGTTCTTCACTTCCAGGTGCAGTGGAGTAATCTGCAGTGCTTCTGTTTCTTATTATTAAAGCGGGAGTTCAACCAATTCCTTTTAAAAAGTGCCCTCTTAGGCCGGGTACACACGGACAAACATGTATGGTGAAAGCGGTCCGTCGGACCGTTTTCACCATACATGTCTTCCAGAGGGCTTCTGTACGATGGTTGTACACACCATCGTACAGAAGTCCGCGCGTAAACAATACGCGGGGCGTGTCCGCGGTGTCGCCGCGTCGATGACGCGGTGTCGCCGCGACAATGACGCAGCGACGTGGGCGGCCCGCCTTTAAAATGCTTCCACGCATGCGTCGAAGTCATTCGACGCATGCGAGGGACGGCGGGCGCCTGGACATGTACGGTAGGTCTGTACTGACGACCGTACATGTCCGAGCGGGCAGGATTCCAGCGGACTGTTTTAAAACAAGTCCAGGAATATTTGTCTGCTGGGAAAAGGCCCGGCGGGCAAATGTTTGCTGGAATTCGGCCCGCTCGCGCCCACACACGACCAAACATGTCTGCTGAAACTGGCCTGCGGACCAGTTTCAGCAGACATGTTTGGTCGTGAGTACGGGGCCTAAGGGTGAACCCCCGCTTTAAATGCCCGGCCTCTTTTATTGTCATCCCTCGAATTGTTGCGGTGGATTGATACAGAAGAGGCCGGGACCTGGAACCGCTGCATTGCCGATTACTCCGCCACACCTCAAAGTGAAAAAATCGTCCCCTGCACGTTTTGGATCGATTGCCATGCGATTCTGTCATGTGACAAGATCTTGCCATCTTTGGGGGGCCCATTAAGAATAATCCGAATGCTTTCTTCACATTTTCCCATGATTTAGAATTGCAGGCAGAATCCTATCACTTCTACCGGCCATTCCAAATCGCCAATTGTGGGCGGGGTCTAAGGCAGAATTCCAGGCAAATGATGAAATAGTTACTGGTCCAGATTCAAGTAGAATCGCGCAATATTTGCGTGGGCAAAGAGCAAATTTTTTTCTCTGCGCCCACGCAAATATTGCGCTTTGCCCGCGATTCACGGAGCAGTTGCTCCGTAAATTGCGCGGGCAATATGCTAAGCAGCCGGGCGCAAGGCTGCCTAATGTAAATGATCCCGCCGGGGGCGGGAATCATTTAAATTAGGCGCGCTCCCGCGCCGAGCGAACAGCACATGCTCCGTCGGGAAACTTTCCCGACGTGCATTGCGGCAAATGACGTCGCAAGGACGTCATTTGCTTGTAAGTGAACGTGAATGGCGTCCAGCGCCATTCACGGTTCACTTACGTAAACGACGTTAAATTTGAACGTCGCGAGCGGGAGGCGCAGCTATACTTTAGCATTGGCTGCGCCTGCTATTAGCAGGAGCAGCCTTATGCTAAAGGCGCCGTATGGAAACTCCGTACCTTGCGTAGGCAGGGCCCGCGCAACTTTTGTGAATCGGTGGTAGTATGCAATTTGCATACTACACGCCGATCACAAAGGCCGCGCCCCCTAGCGGCCAACGCAAGAATGCAGCCTGGGATGTGAAGGCATAAGGAGGCTTATGTTTATCACATCCTAGGCTGCATTCGGTGTAACGAGGTTCCTGAATCAGGAGCACTCGTTACACCGGAGCAAGTAAGCACCTATGGTTGAATCTGGGCCACTGTCTGTGGGAGCCCTGCAGCAACTTACTGAGGCCCCATTTGTTCAGCGGGGGGGGGGGGGGCATAAAGGGTCTATTTATTGCCTGTGGGGTGCATACAAAGTGATCTTCTGCACCGCAGTTCCCCATAATTAAATGTAAGCTTTGGCCTCTTCTATATTAACCAATCGGTGACAGGCTTGGATAGTAATTGTTGGGAAATCCAGCACTGCAGATTACGCCACCTGCACCCTAAAGACTGTAAATAATCCCAGCCTGTAATAAGGGGAGTGCAAAGCTTGTTTAAACAACAAATTGGTTGGCAGCTGTCAGGTGGTGGAATTGGCTCCCTGTATACGGTGCCAAGAATTTCTGTTTGCTGTTTGTTGTCCTGTAAACAGCAATCTGATGATTTTTAAAACAATGTCCATTGTCATTGTCCATGGTAGAAAATATATATATATTTTTTTATATTTCGCTCTATTTCCGTTTTATATCGCGAAATATAAAAAATCAAGTGGTGAATAAATAACACCAAAAGAAAGCTCTATTTGTGTGAACAAAGCAACAAAAATTCCATTTGGGTACATCGTAGCATGACCGCGCAATTCTCATTGAAATTGCGAGAGCGTGGACAGCTGAAAATTGGTCTGGGAAGGAAGGGGTGAAGTTGCCTGGTATTGAAAAGGTTAATGGTGCCAAAACGCACCAAAAAAATCTCAGCTTCTTTATGTGTGTTTTTGTACATGCAGGGCCGCCATAAGGGGGGTACAGGCAGTACACCTGTAAGGGGCCCGGATGGCAACCCCCTTAAAAAAAAAAAAATTATATTTTTTTTAGGGGTCCGGAGGCCCACAGGGCCCCATATGGCAACTCCAAAATATATTTTGGAGACAATTTTTTTTTTTTTGAGGTCCGGAGGTCCCCAGGTAACCCCCCCCCTTTTTTTTTGTTTTTTTTATAAAAAAAATATTTTTTTTATAATATATTTTTATTTTATTTTTTATTAAAGGGCCATTATTTTTTTTTTAGGGGTATGGGGGGCCCGGAGATCCCCAGGGCCCCGGATGACAACCCCCCCCCTTTTTGTATAAAAAAAAATGTTTTTATTTATTTTATATATATATATATATATATATATATATATATATATATATATATATATATATATATATATATATAAATATATATATATATTTTTTTTAATAATAATAATAATATATATATATATGTATATATTATTATTATTATTATTAAAGGGCCCCGGATGGCAACCCTCCCTTTTTTTTTTATAAAAAAATACATTTTTTTTTATATTTTATTTCTTCTTTTTTTTTTCATTTTTATATATATATATATATATATATATATATATATATTTATTAAAGGGCTCAGAGGTCCCCAGGGCCCCATGTGGAAAATATAATAATAATAATATATACATATATATATATAATGTATATATTATTATTATTATTATTATTATTATTATTATTAAAGGGCCCAGAGGTCCCCAGGGCCCCGGATGGCAACCCCCCCCCTTTTTTTTTTTTATAAAAAAATACATTTTTTTTTTATATTTTATTTCTTTTTTTTTTCATTTTTATATATATATATATTTTTTTTATTAAAGGGCTCAGAGGTCCCCAGGGCCCCATGTGGAAAATCCCTTTTTTTTTTTTTTTTAAATGTTTATTTTTTTATTTTTGTTTATATATATATATATATATATATATATATATATATATATATAATTTATTTTTTATTAAAGGGCCCCGGATGGCTACCCCCCTTTTTTATATTTTTCTTTATTTCTTCTTTCTTCTTTTTTTGTAAAGGGCCCCCCGCTTCTCAATTCGCAGCAGCCCCCCCCCCCGCTTCTCAATTTCAGGCGGCAGCACCCCCCCCCCCCCCCGGTTCTCTGCTCCAGGGGGCCCCATAATTCCTGATGGCTGCCCTGTGTACATGTGCACGGAATTGTCTTTATGAAATGTCAACAACATTCATTGTGTGTTTTGGCGCCAATAAAATCGCCTTCTGTTCTATGAATTCTATGAAAACAGATGATTTGGGGTGAAGGTGCCTTTGATCTGAGTGTAGGTGACTTATCCAGAGTACTTCTTGTATCGATCACTATCCTTAGTACTTACAAATCTCGGTGTCTGTGTCCCGGTGATGTCCATTGGCTTTACAGCCGGATCCGAAACATCTAACAACGGCTCTGAAGCAGCCGCGTACAAACGCTCGGGTCTTCTTCATTTTGGAGGGCTTTTTTATCTGCAGGCTGGTCACTGATACCTCCTTCCATAGCTGCCCTTCCTTGGCTAGATTTCTCTTCGGTGTTTTTCAGAGAAAAAAGCTGATTACATTTAAATCGGTTCATTATTAAGAATAAAGAAACACGCTTTAAATGTAAAAATAGAAGTCGCAATGAAATTCAATCGAATGAATTCAAATCCGATGAAATCGCTAGTAATCTCAGGAGAGATTAAAAACACGTCTTCACTGGTCAGTGAACACTCGGCTTCTGCTGCTTTCCCTCTCTCCCTCTCTGCACCTCCTTATAAAGGCTCAGCTATTATGACATCACAGCATCTGAGTGTGTGTGTGTGTTTTTTTTTTTTAAATCTCAACTGCCAATTTTTCTTAAAGGAGCCTCGTCCTTGTTTGTGAGCTTTGTGAATTCAGCCTGTAGGCTCAGTATACGGCTCCTTTAAGAACATGTTGTTATTAGTGGGAATGTAAGAAAAGGGGGGAAAAACGGTTTCAAGCCCCCCCCCCCTTTTCTCATGGGATGGTAGCAGGACGGGCAGTTTCTAGTTCCCCTATCTCTGGGGAGTCAGGCAGTTTAGACTAATTTTCCCGGTCTTTTTAAAGGGAGTAGGTCTAGCTAGTTTAAACCATTTTTTTCAGGTTAGGTTTAGGGCTATTTAAGGCAGGCCAGGATAGGGCTTTTTCAATTCGCCTCAGAAAACATTTAGCTGTGGTGTTCCCCTCCCATCCCCCCCCTTTTTAAAATTTGTCGCGTGCTGCTATTATGTGGGTGTGTCACTTTTGTTAATATATAGGTATGTACACTTACGTATATATTACAAAAGGGGACTAATCTGTTTTAAGGTTTTTTGATGTATTGATTGGGTGTTTATTCTTTAAATTTATTATACAGCCCGGGTCGTAGTGACTAGGTTGTTTTATTGTGTTTTTTATTATTTATTTAATAAAATTAAAACCAATAATAAAGCAGCCGCGGCCGTGAAACTCCAGTATGGCGTTCTGGTATTTATTTTAATTATAGGATATTTATTTATTTATTTATTTATTTATTTATTATAAGTATTTATGGTTAATATTTATTCAAAGTCTAAGGTTCCTGCTTGCTATCCCATGCTAAACCGCTATTCTTATTTTTATTTCCGGAAGTTATTTTGCTCTGCGTAACTTCTGCATACTTTCAGCTATTAAGACCATTCAACTTTTAAAATGTTCAGCTTTTTCAGCTAATGATGGGACTTATTCAACTTTTTTTGTACTATTTATACTTTTTTAAATATTACGCTTTTAGACACTTTTTTTAACATTGAAGTCAATGAAAACATGCTTTTTACCCCTTAAAGCGGGAGTTCACCCATTTATTTATTTTTTTACCTTTTCCCCTTAGATTCCTGCTCGTTTTGTCTAGGGGAATCGGCTATTTGTTTTAAAATATGAGCAGTACTTACCGTTTGAGATGCATCTTCTCCGTCGCTTCCGGGTATGGGTCTTCGGGAGCGGGCGTTCCCTCTTGATTGACAGTCTTCCGAGAGGCTTCCGACGGTCGCATTCATCGCGTCACTAGTAGCCGAAAGAAGCCGAACGTCGGTGCGGCTCTATACTGCGCCTGCGCACCGACGTTCGGCTTCTTTCGGAAAATCGTGACGCGATGGATGCGCCTATCGGAAGCCTCTCGGAAGACTGTCAATTAAAATAGGAACGCCCAGTCCCGCAGCCCATACCCGGAAGCGACGGAGAAGATGCATCTCGTAAACCGTAAGTACGGCTCATATTTTAAAACAACTAGCCGATTCCCCTAGACAAAACTATCAGGAATCTAACGGGGAAAAGGTCATATATATGGGTGAACCTCCGCTTTAAAAGCTTCTCTGCTACCAAAAGTTTCAGCTCCTTCATACTTTCACCTACAGACACCAAAATATTTAGCTATCCGGCTATGACTTTTCAGTTTGATATCTTTTAAATTCTTTGTGAAAAAGCAGTTCAAGTTTAGTAATTTTTTCAGAAAATGTTATCGATTTATAATGTGCTTCTATGGGGCTGATTTAGAGTGGATGATGACATCATTAGAGCACGGAGCGTTAAAAATAAAAAAATGATCTTTATAAAGGGGGAACAAATTGCTCTCACGCCCACAAGATCTACTTGTCATACACAATTTATATATCAAAACGTAGGTATTTTTGTCTGGTTTCAGGCAATGTGCTCAGTTTTGTGATACGCATTTTACTTTTGGTTGCAGGAGCTTCTAAATGACAAGAGTTCCAAGTTCTCTTCCATTGACTGTCATGTAAAAAAAATCTATAAATCTTCCAGCAAAACGCACACAGAACCTCTTTTTTAAATCGCTGCCATGCCCACATTTTTAAGATTATCAACATAAATTTTATACCGATACGTTCACAAAGGCTTTGTGTTTCTAACGTTGAAGTCGCTATTTCGATAGCATCTATGGTTGTGGATTTATTAAGGTTTGTTTGATGGGTTCTCTCAGTCATTTGGTGTGTGGATTAAAGCGGTTGTAAAGGTATTTTTTCCCCCCTAAATAGCTTCCTTTACCTCAGTGCAGTCCTCCTCCCTTACCTCATGTGGAGAAAACCTCTTGAGGGGGGAGGGGCGACCAGACAAGTCAGGACACTCTCTCTATATTGCAGATAGAGAAATGAGCTGTGTGTTATTAGGCATCCTGCTCGCCCCCTCCCCCTCAAGAGGCTTTCTCCACACCAGGGAAAAAGCCTCGCATTACTGTTTGTAGTTACAGACAGAAGATCAGGAACGAGGACGAGGCGGGGGGAGCTTAAGGTTTGAGGGAAAAAAACCTGTTTGGAGGGTAGGGGAGGAACTCTATCTTGTACCCTGAGGAAACTACTTCGCAAACCCACCGGTCAGAAAGTAGCGAAGACCACCGAGCCGCGAATATGCGATGGCGACCCCCTACCCCCTACCCTTGTGTCGGGAGAAAACCTTCAGTCTGGACTAGTGGTGCAACAGATATATTTTTTTTCTAACACCCTAGAGAATAAAATGGTGATGGACACTGACTCTTATTTTGCTTCACAGTTCTTTATTTAAAATGTAGATTTCCTCCTGAAACTTCCTTTTTAAAGTTAAGGTGTGTATTTTAAGTTGATAAATACGGTATATCCAAATAACACGCCTAAGCTCATCTCTTCACCACACACAGCCACAGGTTTTAATGGTTTAAAGAATTTCAGGCAAAATGGTCGGCCCTCAAGCATGTTCACTTCATCAAATCTGGCCCTCTTTGAAAAAAGTTTGCACACCCCTGGTTTAAAGGTTTACCTTTTGGAACATGTTCCAGCTCCTGCCACTAGTCACCCAGACAGCGTTGGTTCAGGGGTGGGGTCAAGGGGGGGCCCCGTCAGGTAGGCTATATGGGGCCCCATGGTTTCTAACAGCGGCCCTGCCCGGGGTGTAAGGATCCTTGGTATGTTTACCTTGAAGAATTTTTTTTTGTTGCAGACTCAGACCAATGGGGATTCTGTGTAAAAGAGAATCTGTGTAACCCAGAGACAGGAAGGCTGGTATTTATTTATATTGTGAATGATTTCAATGGGGCATTAAGCAATAAGGAAATCTGCTTATGAATTCATGTAGAGCCTCCCACACACTTATGAGCTGGCTGGTCATTTTTAGAAACTTAATGTATCCGCAATGAGTAGCGAACGACAGCCTACCAGACGGCATCTGCACAGAGATGTTGGGCGTCTTTTATCAAAGCGTCTAAAATCAGAACGGTCTCTATTTCCTGCTGTAGAAAATGATTGGAGATTGAGGCTCGGTTCACAGTGCTGCCACCTGAAAGTCGTGCGACTTTGCCAAGTGACTCCCGGGCAATTTGCTAGCGACTTGTGTGTGACCATAAGCAATTTTAAAGCCACTTTCCGTGAATGCCTGGGTAATCTTCCTGTAAAAGACAGATCCAAATCACATCAATATAGATGAGGATCCGACTTGGAGGCAACTTCCATTAACCACTTGACCCCCGGAAGATTTACCCCCATTCCTGACCAGGCCATTTTTTGTGATACGGCACTGCACTACTTTAACTGACAATTGCCATGTCGTGTCTAAATAAAGTTTTTATGTAATTTCCCCCCCCCCCCCCCCCACAAATAGAGCTTTCTTTTGGTGGTATTTAATCACCTCTGGGTTTTTTTTTTTTTTTTTTTACACTTGTAACATAGGGGATTGTTAGCTCTTGTGGCAGATGCGTTTTCGTGTAGTGAGTCCCTAACCAAACAGACATATATCATTAAGGGCCTGGTAGTCTACGTTTATTAAATGAGGAAAAACAAAACAAAAGTCCACTCGGGAATCCCACGCAGGGGTTTAAACGACATTCAGAGATAACTGAAAATACCAGCCCACCTGGCTACTCTTCAACAGCACTGCTGCCATAGATACTGTAATAGATGTATCCCTGGTCCAATTCCAGGATACATGTTCTATTCTGCCGCTGAGCCAAATTCATGTGGATGAGAGAGCATGCATGCGGAAGAGACCACACTGAAACACACGGACCAGTACAAAGCTTTTTCTCAACTCCAACAGGCCTTTATTCTGGGTCCCAGTCCCTTATATAAACTAAGTGACATAAGAAATCGTCATCATATATGGGTGCATCTGATTGGCTCATTCATATGGTCTTTCTCTTGTTACGTTTATTCTTGACCATGAGGCTTCACATTCCAGGGTGTTCAGTCGCCATTACTTTTCACGTGGGAGGGGTAGGAGTGGGTTACGGAGTAGGAGTTAATTGACATTTTTTTTTTCATATATATATGTAGCACTGACCCCCGAAGGAGCTGCTGGTTTAATTTGGGCCTGCACTCTACCAATAAACCCCACTAACTTGGCTCAATCCCCTTGGCACAGCTGTGATGCAATGCAATACAATACAATGTAAGACAATACAAAATACCTGTATTCTAACCCCAGGATCCACTGACTGCACTTGGAGTGAGAAAAACAGTACGCCACAACAACTGGATACTTAACCAGAGATATATTTTACTGTGAAATATGCAAAGAAGTGATTACAGTAATTGTGCTGTCATCCCAACTTAAGACGACAGCACAATTGATTTAAACATAAGCTATTTGAAAACAGTATACATAAACATTTTATACCTGGGAGCTCCCCCTACTTTATTAGCTATGCGTGAGATCTCACTTAAAGTACTTGGTCTTGGATCTTCTTTTCTTCGCTAGCTAAAGTGATTTGTAATCCACAGTTTTGATGAGTCAAATTGAAGTGAAAATGCTCCTGGTGTAACTGCAACAACTATTTTAAAATCGCTTGAAACGTCAAATTAGATAGGCCTCAAGCCTTCTCAGTTTCAGTTCCTCTGCTCCTCTGTGGAACTATAAATCCCAGTGAGGCCTGTATATGAGTCTAACTGCGTGTAAACTTAGCAAACTGTGGGTCGTGACCCGCTCACCCACTGGATCGGAGCTCCGGGTAGTAACTTTTGTTCAGGGTCCTGTGACTGCAACTTGCTTCTCCGTCAGCTCTGTTCAGCTCCGCTGGATGGATCCGGTTCTCCGATGCTCGGATGAGTGTCTCCCGGTCTCTGCAATCCGACCACTCTCCTCTAGCTCTCCGAGCTCAGCCTTCGCTCCCCAGCCACTCGGCATCAGCATCCAGCAGGCTTTGTTTACACTCCTGTCTCCCCTCGTCTCCAAGGCAACCCAAAAACCTCAACAAAACATCTCACTGCATTACCAGTATTTGGGTCTCTCCTCGTCTCCAAGGCAACCAAAATACTCAACAAAACATCTCTCTGCATTACCAGTATTTGGTCACTAGATGGCTCCAAATACTTAAACATAGCAATGTCCATAGACGTTGTATTAAAGTATGCAAACACACATCAATATACAAGAATGTCAGCGCTATATATATATATATATATATATATATATATATATATATATATATATATATATATATATATATATATATATATATATATATATATCTATGTTAGTCAAGAAAAATACAGCTGTCTTATCACAGAATACTGAAATACACATTTTTATATATATATATATATATATATATATATATATATATATATATATATATATATATATATATATATATATATATATATATATATATATATATATATACACACACACACACACGCGCATATATCGCAACATGAAAGAAAATAATATAAGAAAAAGAATAAAAGAAAGGGAAGTAATATTTGAGTGGTTAAAAGAGAAAGATAACAGACATTTTATTTAGCTCCATCACAGTACTGGTCCCTCAAACCACCAGCTCCTCCAGGCCCCCAGTCTTGGCTGCACACAGCTTTGAAGCCCTTCAACGCACACAGCATCTATCCGGACACGGAAACACTAGCAGCCACTGCTCCAACTCCACCTCCCTCCCCACTGTTCTGACCAGTCCCTCGTTATATGGGCTGTGTGCACCTGGGAACACAACCTGCAGGCTGTCTACAAGATCCGGACACAGGGTTGGAGATCCTGTCCCACCCAAGTCTCTGAGGGATCTCCAAACTACAGAGGCCTATTCTAAACTAGCAAAACCTGGAGAAAACTGACAGAGCAGTTTTCTCCATTTAAACTCTACACTCTAGTCTTGCGGTCCGCAGATATGCAAACCGTGTGTCCACTTTACCTCCAATTTCATAGGGACAGAGTCTCGTTCTGTCACACACTATAAACAAAAACAAAATGTCAGTTTTGAAAAAAAACATATATCTTTTTACTTTTCTGCTCAAAAACATATATGTAATAAATAAATGTAAAAAATCAAATTTCTTCATCAGTTTAGGCCAATATGTATTCTGCTACGTATTTTTGGTAAAAAAAACCACAATAAGCGTATATTGATTAGTTTGCGCAAAAGTTATACAAGTCTACAAACTTTTTTTTTTTTTTTTACTAGTAATGATGGCGATTAAATAACTAAACACCTTAACGCAATGTATTTATTATTATTATTATTATTATTATTATTAACCACTTAAGACCCGGACCAAAATGCAGCTAAAGGACCAGGCCCCTTTTTTCGATCCGGCACTGCGTCGCTTTAACTGACAATTGCGCGGTCGTGCGACGTGGCTCCCAAACAAAATTGGCGTCCTTCTCTTCCCCACAAATAAAGCTTTCTTTTGGTGGTATTTGATCACCTCTGCGGGTTTTTTTTTTTTGCGCTATAAACAAAAAAAGAGCGACAATTTTGAAAAAAATTCAATATTTTTTACTTGTTGCTATAATAAATATCCCCCAAAAATATATTAATTTTTTTTCCCTCAGTTTCGGCCGATACGTATTCTTCCTATTTTTGGTAAAAAAAATCGCAATAAGCGTTTATCGATTTGGTTTGCGCAAAATGTATAGCGTTTACAAAATAGGGGATAGTTTTATTGCATTTTTATTAATTTTTTTTTTTTTTTTTTACTACTAATGGTGGCGATCAGCGATTTTTTTTTCATGACTGCAACATTATGGCGGACACTTCGGACAATTTTGACACATTTTTAGGACCATTGTCATTTTCACAGCAAAAAATGCATTTAAAATGCATGGTTTACTGTGAAAATGACAGTTGCAGTTTGGGAGTTAACCACAAGGGGGCGCTGATGGGGTTATGTGTGACCTCATGTGTGTTTCTAACTGTAGGGGGGTGTGGCTGTAGGTGTGACATCATCAATTGTGATTCCCTATATAAGGGAACACTCGATCGATGACGCCGCCACAGTGAAGAACGGGGAAGCTGTGTTTACACACAGCTCTCCCCGTTCTTCAGCTCCGGGGACCGATCGCGGGGACTCCAGCGGCGATCGGGTCCGTGAGTCCCACGGCCATGGTCACGGAGCTTCGGACCGGGTCGCTGGGCACGCGTGCCCGCGACCCACGGCTGGGCATTATACAATCACATACAGGTACGTGATTGTGCCAATCTGCCGACGTATATCGGCGTTAGGCGGTAAGTGGTTAATATATTAATAATGCATATTTTTTTTGTTCGAGGTTGGTTATTTTACTATATGTATTATTTTTATTATTATTCTTCTTAATAATAATAATGTATTTACATTTTTTGGAGGTTGATTATTATTTATTATGGTATTATTGCATATTAATTTTATTTTACTTATTTATGATGATTTCTAGTTATTTGTTTATTTTATTTTATTTTAAATGTATTTCTTCATATATTATTACATTTTTTTTTTATTTGAGCAGAAAATTGCGTAAATACGTTTCCATTCCCTTCTATGAGGATAGGAATGCGCCAAAGTGACCATAACTGCCCAGTCTGAGCGACAAAAAAAGCTCCAGAACTTGTTTGAGCTTCAGGCGACATAAAGTGGAGATGTGAACCATCTACGTAGAGAATCATTGATTTTTATTAATTTTTTCTCCTCCAGCATCTTTGAGCTTCAAGCTACAAAACAGTCAGGTGTGAATACAGCCTCACTGTGCTGAGACGGATCTGTTAGAGTCCCGCTCTCCTCTATGGGGAGATCGGATGAGAACAGACTGCCTGTCCATTTTCATCCGATCCAGTCTGCCAGACGGAGGAAAATTAGGACCATCATCAGTCTGGATTTGGTGGAGAGGATCGGATCGCATAGCAGCGGGTGTCAGCAGACATGTCGCTGATGACATCCGTCGCTCCGTAGGAGAGACTGGAGGGTCCAATCGGGTCCACCTGAAAAACTGACGGGGACCTGATCGGAAAGCCTGTGTGAAAATGGCCTTGGGAATACCTTGGTCACAGGTGCATACAATGTACTGCTCAGTTTTTATAAAATGTACATCCTTTGTAACTTTCTGTTCATATTTTTTCTCTACAGAGTCTTAATGAGATATTGGAGTCAGCAGACGCTCCCCTGGAAGTGACGGAAGGCTTTATCCAGACCATCTCCCTGTCTGTCCCCTGGGGCTCCTTACTGCAGGATAACTGTGCACTGGAGGTGAAAGGCCTGGAGATGGTGTTCAGGCCAAGACCTCGACCACGTATGTAACACACAATTTAATTCTTGCACACAGAGAGGCATTAAAGCTGGAGTTTGATCTGCTTATATTTTGCTTTCCCTGGTTCCCCCCAAACAACATGAGTGGAGAGAGCAGCGGCACTGCTCTCAGGCAACTGAGCGATCGGCTGTGTTTGATCGCTCGGTTTTCAGTCTTATCAGACACATGCTGCGTCCACCTAGATAAGTATGATTCTAAAAAAAAAAAAAGATATTCCCTTAATTCTCTTCCTCTGCAGACATTTACCTATAGGTAAGCCCAGAGCCTTTTTTATCAGAAAATAGGTGCAGGAACTCAACCACGACCCCGTTCAGATTTCACAAACAGTAGAAGGGTCTTAAAGGGGCATTAAATACCAGGATTGCATAACATACAGAGTGCAGAGTTCAGGGGGTTACACACAGAGTGCAGAGCTGTCACTTGTAAACACAGAAACCAGACTTCTGTGTTTACAAGTGATTGTGGTGAGCAGGCACCAAAGGTTCTTAGCCAGAGGTGGTGGAACTGAGTTCCACCAAGTTCCCCCTGAAAAAAAGCCCTGCTTACAATAATCTAGCATATAAAAAGCCTTAAGCCTGATGTGCCGGCTGGACACAAACAGGCAAACGCGTCCTTCTGGATACAGAGTGTAGTGGGTGGTGACGTCAGCGCGCTGCTCCACAAACATGAAAGTCAATGGAAATATATCTCCCCCATTGAAATGTTTAATGGAACGAGACAGGGGTGTCCCCTATCTTCCTTGCAATTTGTATTATCCACTGTTTTGTTTTATTATCCTGGCAACAATAAGGAACAACCCTGACATAGGAGGGTTTAAGATAGGAGAGGAGGAACATAAAATAGCAGCGTATGCTGATGATATACTATTTTACATCTCTAATCCTAGGATTACAGGGCCAGATTCACAGAAGAGATACGACGGCGTATCTCCTGATACGCCGTCGTATCTCTGAGATACGCTTGTCGTATCTATGCGGCTGATTCATAGAATCAGTTCCGCATAGATAGCCCTAAGATCCGACAGGTGTATTTGACTTACACCGTCGGATCTTAGGATGCAATTCTAGGCCGGCCGCTAGGTGGCGATTCCATTGCGGTCGGCGTAGAATATGCAAATGACTAGTTACGGCGATTCACGAACGTCCGCTTTACCCGTCGCTGTAACTTTATGTAGTTTCCGTCGAGATACGCCGCGTAAAACTAAGGCTGCCCTCTAGGTGGACTAGTCAATGTTAAGTATGGCCGTCGTTCCCGCGTCGAAATTTGAAAAATCACGTCGTTTGCGTAAGTCGTCCGTGAATGGCGCTGGACACCATTTACGTTAACGTCGAAACCAATGACGTCCTTGCGACGTCATTTAGCGCAATGCACGTCGGGTAATTTTCCCGACGGAGCATGCACAGTACGTTCGGCGTGGGAACGCGCCTAATTTAAATGGTGCCCGCCCCATTTGAATTAGGCGGGCTTGCGCCGAGCGGATTTACGTTACACCGCCGCAAGTTTACAAGTAAGTGCTTTGTGAATCAGGCACTTACGCTGTAAACTTGCGGCGGTGTAACGTAAATGGGATACGTTACGGCGCCACTGCGCAACGTATTTGTCTCTGAATCTGGCCCACAATGCCTAACTTAATGAAGACTTGAAGAAAAGGAAATTTACCCCTAGGGGCTTTGTGTTGCAGCACGATATAAATAATGTACAAGTTGGTAAAAAAGTATAAATTTATTGGAATAAATAAGGTATCAAAAAGAGAGCCCCTGGACAAAAAGGGAACTCAGGATATGAGCTTTGATAAAAATCAATCCATAAACAAAAAAGCAAAGAAATTAATCACAACATGGTAACAATAACAATTCAAATTTGAAAAGTACTATATGCATATAAGCACTATGTGCGGAAAAAGACCCTACACGTTTCGAACCTTCGTAGTAGCGGTCTTCTTCAGGGAGCAAATGTTTTTACGCAAACATAGGTTCTATGGAGAAAATGTATACAAATCAATAAAGATGTGAACACAAACATAAAGAGGACCTGTCTACCCCAACATAAAGGTAAATGTAGGGGTGCATGATGTCCTCCCATAGCAATATAAGTAACAATGATGTACGAAATCAAAATGCCACTCACCAAGACACATATCGAAAAGCAGACCGGGATCGGACACCGAGCCACACCATCGAGGGCAGAACTGGGTAGATGGGAAGGCAAACAAGGGAGAGTTGGAACAGGTCCCGGGGACAGATGGAGAAACGACTCCAGGGCGTTTATGGATTGATTTTTATCAAAGCTCATATCCTGAGTTCCCTTTTTGTCCAGGGGCTCTTTTTTTGATACCTTATTTATTCCAATAAATTTATATTTTTTTACCAACTTGTACATTATTTATATCGTGCTGCAACACAAAGCCCCTAGGGGTAAATTTAATTTTCTTCAAGTATTATCAGGGGTGTGCAGCATCCTTTATCCATGGGTTGGAATACCTCTTCTTTGCTAAAACTTAATGAAGACTATGAAACATTACGGAGAATTATCAAATTTAAAAACAAACTTTACTAAATCAGAGATTTTAAACATAAATGTAAAAAAACAGGTAGAACGGTATTTACAGCTAGAATTTTAATTTATTTGGAAAACAGAGTTAAAATATTTAGGAATAAGATTAACCTCCCTGGCGGTATGATTCTGTCTGGAATTACGTACCAAAAGCGGTACAATTATTTTGCAAGGAAATTTGGCGTTTTATGCTGTAGGCCTGTAATTCTTAGGAATAACTCATTTAAATCTGACCAAACAAGAGTGTAGTAGGCATTCCGGGTATGATTTGTTTTTAAAAACAAAATTATTAATTATAAATAATTATAACAAATAATAATATAATTATAATAAAAATTATTCAATAATGTAATCAACTCAAAATCACTGAAATTTGCTCAGTTGCAGAATTGTCGCTGTCATTATTTTTATTTTTTTATGACGAATTTCCCCACAAATCGCTATCGCACAATTCTGCAAGTGATTATAATTTATTATCGCTGTTTTCTAGCTGTTCTAAAACCATTTTTGACATAAAGGGACACTTTTGGACAATCTACAGTTTTCAGGCAGAAAGAAAGGTTTTTATTATATAAAAGTACATGTAGGGCACTGGGCAGACCACTAGGGACAAGGGGGGTGTGTATTTTTTACATACAGTACTGTAATCTATAAGATTACAGTATACTGTATGCAATGTGTTTGTTTACTTTTTTTAATTTGGCATCGTTCTCCGCCCCCGTGCGTCGTAACGTCGCAGGGAACGGAGATCAGCGGCACACGGGGACACTGTGAATCGAGCGAGGACCCGCTCGCTCACACAGCGTGGATGCATCGCAGGATCCAGGGACAAGGTGAGTAACTTGTCTGTGGATGCTGAGAGCAGGTAAGTCGCGCCGCTGCACATATATCAGGCAAACTATATATTCCATTATTAACCACTTGCCGCCCGGGCCAATAGACAATTGACGTCCGGGAAGTGGTTCTGTTATCCTGGCTGGACGTCTATTGACGTCCAGCAGGATAACATGCCGTCGTGCACTCGTGGGGGCGTGCAGCGCGGCGATCGGTGATGCGGGGTGTCAGTCTGACTCTCTGCATCTCCGATCTCGGTAAAGAGCCTGACAGACGCGAGTAGAGGAGAGCCGATCGGAGGCTCTCCTGACAGGGGGGGTTTGCTCTGATTATTCATCAGCGCAGCCCCCCCTCGGATGCCCACACTGGACCACCAGGGAAGCCGCCAGAACCACCAGGGAAGCCTTCAACATGTGAATGGCCAGGTACATCCCCCATGGCCATCCACATGTTTCAAAACATGCCCAACATGTGCCAATCAGTGCCCACAAATGGGCACTGACTGGCACCATTATAGTACATAAAAAAGTGATGCCCAGCAATACCACCACCATAGTAATCAGTGCCACTCATCAGTGTCCCTCAGTGTCACCCATCAGTGCCCATCCATGCCCATCAGTTCCCACCTATCAGTGCCCATCTGTGCCATCTATGAGTGCCACCCATAAGTACCCATCAGTGCCACCTATGAGTGCCCATCAGTGCCACATACCAGTGCCACCTATCAGTGCCCATCAGTACCGCCTATTAGTGCCCATCATCGGTGCTTATCAGTGCCACCATATCAGTGCCACCTTATTGGTGCCAATCGGTGCTGCCTTATCAGTGCCCGTCAGTGCAGCCATATATGTGCCTATCATTGAAGAAGAAAACATATTTATTTACAAAAAAAATTTCTGTCTTTTTTTATACGTTGCGCAAAAAATAAAAATCGCAGTGGTGATCAAATACCACCAAAAGAAAGCTCTATTTGTGGGAACAAAAGATAAAAAATTTGTTTGGGTACAGTGTAGCATGAACGCACAATTGTCATTCAAATTGCAACAGCGCTGAAAGCTGAAAATTGGCTTGGACAGAAAGGTGCGTAAGTGCCTGGTATTGAAGCGGTTAAACCAATTAAGCGCAAATAAGACAAATAGGATCAAGGCTTCTCTCATGGATAGGAAGAATAAATATCATAAAGATGATAATAATACCAAAAATGATGTACAAATTTCAAATGTTGCCTATTTCCCTACCTCAGACATAATTTAAAATAACTAAGTTCATATGGCAGAATAGGAAACCGAGAATCTCGAGAGACAAAATGCAAGGTGGGCTAAAGGTACCAGATTAAAAAAAATATTATAATGCAGTGTTAATTTCACGAGTAATGGAGTGGACAAATAAAAAGAATGAGAAAAGGTGGGTTCAAATTGAGAACACTATGGGCCAGATTCAGAGAGATCGGCGCATCTTTAGATAGGCGTAGCGCATCTCATATGCGCTACGCCGTCGTAACATTGAGAGGCAAGTACAGTATTCACAAAGCACTTGCTCCTATATGTACGCCGGCGTAACGTAAATGGGCCGGCATAAGCCTGCGTAATTCAAAGTAGCAAGGCAGTGGGTGTGTTGTATTATAATGAAGCGTGACCCCATGTAAACGCATGGCCGAACGAACGGCGCATGCGCGCGCATGCTCAGAATCACGTCGAATTTACTCCCTAAGATACGCCGGCTCCATTCATACGACGTGAACGTAACCTACGCCCATCCCCATTCACGTACGACTTACGCAAACGACGTAAAATACGACGGCTGTTTTGACGTTTCCGACGTCCATACCTTAACATGACTTACTCCTGGTTTATGAGAGGTAAACTTACGCCGGACATACGCCTTACGTAAACGGCGTAGCTTACTGCGACGGGCGCAAGTACGTTCGTGAATCGGCGTATCTAGCTCATTTACATATTCGAAGCGTAAATCAACGGAAGCGCCTCTGGCGGCCAGCGTAAATATGCACCGAAGATACGATGGCGTAGGAGACTTACGTCGGTCGTATCTTGCCAAAATTCAGGCGTATCTGCTTTCCTGAATAAGCGTATAGATACGACGGCGCACATTTGGTCTTACGACGGCGTATCTGGAGATACGTTGTCGTAAGTCCTTTCTGAATCCGGGCCAATGAGTGATACACGGTTGGGTGGAGTCATTTGGATTCCACCTCAATATAGAGCATATGGGGAGAATACACATGTAATAACATGTAATGACATGAAATGTACTAAAAATTTGGGATTTAATACATAAACAAGGTAAAATGGAAATATAATTTGCCATTAATACTATTGAATAAAACAAATTATTTTGCACCGGGAAAAGGGAAACTAGATGGAGCTTTAATAAAAAATGAAAAGGCACAAATCAAAGATATAATAGAAAAGAGGAAAATATGCACAATTCAGATATTAAAAACACAAAACAGACTTAAAGGTGATTAATGAATGGCGGTACCTCCAGCTGAAGCATTTTGTCATCACATTGCCACAACCATTAAGATCAGCGGAAGACCAAAGAATTGGGAGCACTGGGAGCACTAGGTAATAAACAAAAATGAAGAAAAATATTGAGACAGTAGATATCAACACAGCCGAGATGAACTATAAATGCCTTACAAGGTGATACATAACCCCAGATAAAATAAGTAAATATCAAGTAGGGAAATCACCACACTGTTGGAGGGGATGTAAAGTATTGGGAACAATGGCTCACATTTGAGACTGTCCAAAAATAAAAAGTTACTGGAGAGAGATCTTACAGTTAATAAAATAAATTACTAATAGAGAAGTTCCATGGGACAGAAAGTTCAATAAAACATTATAAAGAATGATGAGATATGTGGAGGCGGTTGGAGTATAAAGCAGGGGGAAATGGGAGAATGGGGAGAAATGGAGAGGGAAGGAAACGGGGAGTGGGGGGGGGAGGTTTGAGTTTTTTTTATGGTATGGTTGTAAAATATACACATTAAATATGGGTATGTCGGTATATATGGAAACTGTTATTTTTGTATGTGGATATAATTAAATAAAAAATACATCTGGGGCGGGGGTGGGTGGCCTCGGCCCTCCGGCTGTTTTGGGGCTGCGGGTTTCATGGGACATTGGTGGTTGCGGGCGTGACTCCTGGAGGCAGAGGCGTGATGGGATTTCTGGTTTCGCCACGGACAGATTGCTATTCACAGAATGGAAGTGAGGAGAGCTGTTTTAAGCTCCCCGAACCCTTGGGAATGTTGCAGAAGGGAGTTTCTAGGCCCCCCTGTTTGCTCACCTGGTAGCTGATGTTAAATCATTCTGGGGCAGAGGGAAATTCCCCTCCCGCCCCCTCCTAAGGGATGGGTTAAAGGTTAACCAATAATAGGTCACAGGGAAGATCATATGGTGCTTAGGAACGTTCCAGAAAGGGGAAAGGTTATTTAAAGGGATCACATCAATTCCTCTGTGACCAGATTTACAGGACCCTTACCTGTGAACTCATTTACCTCAGGTCTGTCAGTCGGACTCACCTCTGGATTGTCCTCAGCATTCCTTCTGGATCTTATGACCTGCTCTCAGCCCAGAATGGATATTCTTTTTCATGAACTACTTAATTTTATTTATTTTTACTTTCCCCCCTCAGTTTTCACTGGTGACAGCTGTATCTTCACTTACATCTGTGGGCCCTGGGCCTGTATTGTGCCTCTCATTCCTGAAGTGCCAGGTATACCCTAAATACTGATGGTAACAGGTTACCTGAAGCCAGACATGGAACTTTTCATCCACCTGTAGGCAGACCTGGACCTGAGGCAAAACCATAAGAGCATCACATCACCACTGGGATTTTACAGGGACCAGAAGAAGAGGACCGCTGACTGGAAGTGTCAGTGCACAGGCTGACAGGACAGAAGCTACCGTGAAAGAATACGCAGAATAAGGAGCCCCTACTCAGACACCCACAGCACCACTGTTCCTGCTAGCATGTGCCAGGTAGGCAGCTGGTCTGAATCTGCTACCATGGGCCCACAGCGTGATCAACACCTCTCCAACAGGATCATCATCACCATCACCACATACTAGGGGTGAGTGAAGGCTCTGAGGGCTGGGAATGTGCACACACTTCATTCTGTTCTGTCTGCTTCAGTCTCCTGTGTCAGTGTCTTCCCTGCTCAGTGTGCTGTCTGTCAGCCTTTAGTCACCCTCTTCCTGTTCACTCTTAGCTCTCTAGTGCTTTCATTTATAGTTTACTTATCACACTTTTGACCTGTGAAATGTCTTCATTGTGTTTTCATTTGCTGCAGTTATTGCAGGTACAGTACTGTGCTAGGATGGTTAGTGCTCCTGTGCAGTATACAGCATGTCAGTGTTGTTATTGGAGATTGTGTGAAAATTACATGTGTGCCAAACAGGCTGATCAGTCAGCTTATCATTATTGTTTTGTTTTGTTTTGTTTTCTTTTAGGGTTTTATTTACTTTCTTCACAGGAATTAGGCTGTTTAGGGCTTGTAAGTTTTACATCTGTGAATGAGTTGCCTGATATTGTGTTTCTACATATATTTTCCCCAAGTTTTATTAAGAAGAGTTAAAGAGCAGTACACATATAGTTTACAGTGTGTGACAGAACATTACATGTAGACATGATAGTGTTTATTTAGGTTATCACCGTGTGTTTATTTAGGTTATCACCTTTAGCTGTGATTCCTGAAGAAACCAATGAGTTTAAAGCGGATGTGCCACTAAAAAAATATATTAAAAGCCAGCAGCTACAAACACTGCAGCTGCTGACTTTTAATATTAGGACACTTACCTGTCCTGGAGTCCAGCGCCGTCCGCAGCAGATGACGAGCGATCGCTCATCACCCTGCTGCTCCCCCCTCCATCCACGGTGAGGGAACCAGGAAGTGAAGCGCTCCGGCTTCACTGCCCGGTTCCCTACGGCGCATGCGCGAGTCGCGCTGCGCCCGCCGATTGGCTCCCGCTGTGTGCTGGGAGCCGAGTGTTCCCAGCATACAACGGGGGACGGACGGGATGCCAGGAAAAAAACCCGTCCTTTGCCCGTATCGTGTGGCCGGAAGTGGGTGCAAATACCTGTCTGTAGACAGGTATCTGCACCCCCCCCCCTGAAAGGTGTCAAATGTGACACCGGAGGGGGGGAGGGTGCCGATCAGCGCGACTTCACTTTAGGGTGGAGATCCGCTTTAATCATTTGTCAGTTCCTAAGGGTTCATGTTCTTTATTGATCTAATTGGTGATAGCCTATTCTCATTGATATACCTAAATCTACAGTATATCAAGCTCTTTTTTGTGATTAGATCATTTGATCAGATGCCCTTTTAGTCAAATTTAGTCAACAAAGGGGTCCTTTTTGCGATAAACTGCTTATCGTCTAGATCACCTCCTGTTATTTCACTAATCCGGTACCCGCTATTTGCCCGGTAAGTTAAATAACATTGCAGACTCTCTTTCACGTTTGCAGATGCAGAAATTCAAGCTGCTATTCCCAGCTGCAGACGAGAATGGGATCCAGTGTCCTGCACACCTCTGGGATTTGGTTTAGAACTGGTCCAGGCCAATATTAGGCAATCCATTGCCCTGTCTACTCTTACAGCTTACTCGTCAGCTTGGTTACTGTGGTTGTCCCATTTAGATTCTCTAAATGAGCAGCATTCTGCTTTTCCGAGTGGTTAGTCTTGTCCTTTTTTAATGGGTTAATGGCCAAGGCCCTGTTATGGTCTCAAGTTAGCAAAACTTTGGCAGGTATCTCCTTTTTTAGCAAAATGAACAACCAGCCTCCTTGCTCGGCTTTCTTTTCCGTAGTTCAAGGGTTATAGAAAAAACACTAAACACCCAGATGTTAGATCTGCTATCACCCCAGCTATCCTTACCAAGCTTTGTTCAGCGGTTGAGTCGGTCTGTTTTTTGAGTTATGAGGCTGTTCTATTCAGAGCATTTTTTTTTCTCTTTTATTTTTTGGAGCATTTAGGATATCCAAGTTGATTTCTCCAAATAAAAATCCGGATCTGGCCTTCTTTTGTCACAAGTTTTTTTTTTTGGCAGAACCCAACCTGCCAATATTCATCCAGAAATCAAAGACGAACCATCTTGGTAAGGGCACCTGGGTAAAATTGCATGCATATCAAAGTTCACCTATTTGCCCGGTTAGTTTAGTTGGAAAGTTTCTACAAGTAAGATCGGTGGGGGGGAGCAATTCTTTATTCACAGGGGTGGCTCCCCCTTGTCCATTTATCAGTTTAACGCAGTTTTCCAGAAATGTGTGGTTTTTCTGGGTATAGACAAATTGTCTCTCTCTTCCCACTTCTTCTGTATAGGGGCCGCCACTGAGGCGGCCAGGATAGGGTAAGGAGTAAGTAACATCAAACGCATTGGTAGATGGCGATCGGATGCTTACAAGCTATATATTCGTCCTCATTGTTAATTTGATTTCAGGTCAGACATTCGTTCATTTTCTGGGCCGAAAGGAGAGCTTTGCGAAGAATATATTCCGGAAGCTTGAATTTTGACCCATCTTTGGTAAACGTTAGTTGGCATGCCAGGAGGGGTATGTTATGGAGTAATTTGTTTGATGTTTTGAGTGGTATGTTCTAGTCCTTGCCAATACCTGAGGTATTGATTCTTCACCTTGGCGGGAATGATATAGGGCAGGTTAAGACCCTTGATTTAATTTTCCAGATCGAGTATGATTTGCTTCAGTTTTCGTTATCCTTCCCCAGGGTGATTTTGATGTTTTCAGAAATCACGCCTAGGTTGGCATGGTTGAATTCCCCGTTAGAGAAGGTAAGAAAAAAGGATCAATAGAGCAATAGCGAAGTTCATGCCCACCAATGGAGGCATCTCTTTTTGCCACGTAGACTTAGAAGGTGGGATACCGGGCTTTTTCAGAGCAGATGGTGTCCATCTCTCTGAGATTGGGCTGGATATATTTAATAATGACCTACAGACTATGGTGGAGCTGGCCGCGAGGCGGGGTGGTTGGGCCGGTCTTGTTTCAAGTCCGGCTAGTGGGGTGTTATTTAATAAGGCATTAATCCCAATCCGAGTCGTAGTGGCTGGGTTGATGAATGGTTTGGTTTGTTTAAATAAATAACTGATGTCTTTGTATTTATATTTACCTATGGTGATATATATGGTAATAAAATATGATCGTTATATTAAATACCAGTGATAAAGGCCTGCGGCCAAGTTTACCCCACCTCAGTTGTTTGTTGGTCATTATTATTACATAATAATATTTCGGCATACAGTCCCATGGAAGTGAGGAGAGCTGTTTTAAGCTCCCCGAACCCTTGGGAATGTTGCAGAAGGGAGTTTCTAGGCCCCCCTGTTTGCTCACCTGGTAGCTAATGTTAAATCATTCTGGGGCAGAGGGAAATTCCCCTCCCGCCCCCTCCTAAGGGATGGGTTAAAGGTTAACCAATAATAGGTCACAGGGAAGATCACATGGTGCTTAGGAACGTTCCAGAAAGGGGAAAGGTTATTTAACCACTTAAGCCCCGGACCATATTGCTGCCTAAAGACCCAAGGGGTTTTTACAGTTCGGGACTGTGTCGCTTTAACAGACAATTGCGCGGTCGTGCGACGTGGCTCCCAAACAAAATTGGCGTCCTTTTTTCCCCACAAATAGAGCTTTCTTTTGGTGGTATTTGATCACCTCTGCGGTTTTTATTTTTTGCGCTATAAACAAAAATAGAGCGACAATTTTGAAAAAAATGCAATATTTTTTACTTTTTGCTGTAATAAATATCCCCCAAAAACATATATAAAAACATTTTTTTTCCTCAGTTTAGGCCGATACGTATTCTTCTACCTATTTTTAGTAAAAAAAATCGCAATAAGCGTTTATCGATTGGTTTGCGCAAAATTTATAGCGTTTACAAAATAAGGGATAGTTTTATTGCATTTTTATTAATTTTTTTTTTTTTACTACTAATGGCGGCGATCAGCGATTTTTTTCGTGACTGCGACATTATGGCGGACACTTCGGACAATTTTGACACATTTTTGGGACCATTGTCATTTTCACAGCAAAAAATGCATTTAAATTGCATTCTTTATTGTGAAAATGACAGTTGCAGTTTGGGAGTTAACCACAGGGGGCGCTGTAGGAGTTAGGGTGCACCTAGTATGTGTTTACAACTGTTGGGGAGTGTGGCTGTAGGAATGACGTCATCGATCGTGTCTTCCCTATAAAGGGAATGACGCGATCGATGCGCCGACACAGTGAAGCACGGGGAAGCCGTGTTTACACACGGCTCTCCCCGTTCTTCAGCTCCGGGGAGCGATCGCGACGGAGCGGCTATAAACAAATAGCCGCGCCGTGGTCCCGGATCGCTCCCCGAGCGGACCCGACCTCCGCATGTAGCGGGGGGGGGTCCCGATCGGACCCCCCACCCGCTAATAGGCGAGGACGTACCTATACGCCCATGTGCCTGTACGTGCCATATTGTGGACGTATATGTACATGCGGGGGTCGGGAACTGGTTAAAGGGATCACATCAATTCCTCTGTGACCAGATTTACAGGACCCTTACCTGTGAACTCCCCCCCCCCTCCTTTGTCGCGGCCTGTAATATTACGTGGTACTCCCTCTTGGTTTTTCGTGTTAAACAAGGGGTGTTATTTAATAAGGCATTAATCCCAACCCGAGTCGTAGTGGCTGGGTTGATGAATGGTTTGGTTTGTTTGAATAAATAACTGATGTCTTTGTATTTATATTTACCTATGGTGATATATATGGTAATAAAATATGATCGTTATATTAAATACCAGTAATAAAGGCCTGTGGCCAAGTTTACCCCACCTCAGTTGTTTGTTGGTCATTATTATTACATAATAATATTTCGGCATACAGTCCCACACAGAGTTCTGTGTTTTTCTAAACACAGAGCTCGGTGCGTGATTGGCCACAGCCCATCAGCTGATTTCAGCCAAAATCGTTGGCTGAAGTCAGCTACCAAACTCATGCGGTATACAATAACAGCACAGGTCCACAGGGGGCAGAACCCAGGCAAAAGGCTGCGACGCAGTATAACTACAGTGGGTAGGCAGCAAGAGACTAAGGACTGCTAAACTGCAATATTTTATTTTTAAGTTTAGAAACAGTTTATGCTTACAGGTATGAACCCTAACAAAACAACTGTTTTTACATATTTATATGTTTTTCTTTCTGACTTGTACTGCTGAACTTTTTACAACAAATGCTTTTAGGAGGGGAAAAAAAAACTCTTCCTTTACAAGACAGATATTTTATTTATTTCAAACACTTATTTTCTACTCATGTATAGGATTGCCTATATGCTGTTGAGGGCCTTTTAAATACTATTATTTGAAGCATGAGGTAGACATAGACTTCAGAAATCTTGCTATACAGAAGCCTAGAAGTCGAATAGATTTCAGGGATGTATTAGGGTAAAGTGTATTTCACGTGAAAGATTTCAGTAGATGATTGAACAGTGCGTTTAAAAAAGCTGTGCTACCCTGGTCTTGTCTGGGAAAAAACTTTCTTTGATTGAAGGGACGGCGATCCTGGGGAAGGAACCCCGACTTACCCCCTGTGGCACGGGTGATAGCACTATCAAGTTTGTTCCCAAACAGGGAGGACCCCTGAAAGGGAATCCGACACCATGCCTGCTTGGAGGCTGGATCGGCTACCCAAGGGCGAAGCCATAGGGCACGTTTAGCTGTGACAGAAGAGAGCATGACCCGTGCCACTAAACGGATAATATCCAGGGAGGCCTCACCCAGAAAGGCAGTCGCCATTCTGAGTTCATGGAGTGGTAGATCTCTGAACACATGATCGGATAGATTTGACAGGGTAGAATCCACTTCATCCGTCCAAGCTTCCATTGCTTTAGATAGGGCTGCGAGGGCCAGAGCTGGTTTGCAGGCCATACCTGCTGTGACGTATATGCGTTTGAGATCTGTATCAATCTTCCTATCCAAACCGTCTTTAAATGAAACAGTGTCTTCCAGGGGAAGAGTAACATGTTTCACTAACCTCATTAATGTGGCGTCAATCAAAGGAGCAGATTCCAAATGTTTAACATCTTCAGATTTGAATGGATACATTTTTGCGACTTTAGAGAGCAATGAATTTTTCCTTTCCGTGGCTGTCCACTCATCAGTAATCATTTCTCCAAGTTCCCCTAGGAGAGGAAAACTGGGACGCTCCTTTTTGAGGTGCTTGAAATATTTTCTCTGTTTGGAAGGCGCTTCAACCGGATCTTCCCACTTTAATGCGGCTTTAACGGCTTTAACTAGATTTGGAACAAGAGAGAAATCAAATCCTGCAGAATTGACAATACTTTCTACTTCACTAGCAGAAGACAGACTTGGTGAATGATTACGCTGAGAAGGACCCGGTAAATCAGAATCATCCTGAATATGGATTGGAGCTGGGACAATTGGAGAAGGAATGCTACAATTGGGATCAGGTTTGTTCAGAGACTCCTGAACCACTTTTCTGACCAGAGCCTCCACCTGTTGATCATCATTTTCTCTTTCACCAGCAGCACGAGCATAACAGGGATCACAGAAGGATTTGCCTTCTGGAACTTGAGCTCTGCACCCCCAGCAGAATCTCCTATCAGAATGGCTGGAATGACGGTGGGAATGACGGTCAGATGTGGTTTTAGATTTATCACTGTGATGTCTAGAAGGTGATCTTGGATGTCTAGAGCTTGATCTGGAGTGACGATGTTGCAATCTAGAAACAACAGTTTCTTCATGTACTGAGGGCTGTAGATCAGACCTAGAAGGGCTGATGGTAGGGAAATAATTAAAAATTGCACCTAAAACCCAACAGACAGGTAGAGGAAATAAAAATTCCATCCTACCTGCGGCGTATGGGTTGGCCACTGGGGGGGCGGTGACACATCCATAATAGGCAGGGATACACACTGTAATTGATGCATATAGAGAAAACATGACCATAAGGGTGAGGCATTCAAAGAAGGCAACAGTATGGATATAAAACAGAGTGCCAACAGGCACCTACCTTAAACGACAAGCGATGCGCCTGGAAGCAGAAATAGCATGCGTCAGGAGATCCCAACAACATGCTGAGACTGACAGCTTTTTAAAAGCTGCCGCTTCCTGATGATGTCACCGCGCCCAGCCGTGTACTCTGTGCGCCTGCGCAGTGTCCGGCATGACTGCAAGTACCTCGCGCGCATGCGCGAACAGCGGTACTAGCCGTAACTGCGCATGCGCGAACCGGAGGGGGCTCGCACACGCGCAGTAGACTCAGGAGAGAGAGAGGCTGGAACGCAGGTGCGCTCCAGCCGCCATAACCAGGAAGGGCACTAGCGCAGACAAACAACACACATAAACAGGCTGCCAATAACATTGCAGATAATACGATACCAAAAACGATCCGGCCAGTCTGGGAACCATGAGGCTCAGAGATGCACCATCTGGGATACCGTCTGTGGGGGAAGGCCTCCTGCTAAAAGCTGGGACGTTTGGCCACAATACTGCTTGCCAATGGCTGGTTCAAAAGCTTTACAAGGCATTGGAGTTTTGAATACTGCCTCTATCCACCCGGCTAATAGCTGGGACTTGTTGGACTCCAGAAACTGAGACCTCCCATGAGTGCAACGACCAGGACTGGAACTTCGAGAAATCTTCATATTTAAAAAGGTAAGACTACCTAGGTCCTAGGAGGAGGACAAAAAAGGAACACAGTCTATTGGGAGAAGCAAAGCTTTATGGGAGTAGGGTCCTATGAGGTATGAGAGGCGGGATTAACCCACACGTAGGCTGCCATGGAGTCTGTCAGGAAAAGGTATTTTTACCTTTGGAAAAGAGTTATGCCGCGTACACACGATCGGACATTCTGACAACAAAACCGTGGATTTTTTCCCGACGGAATGTTGGCTCAAACTTGTCTTGCTTTACACACGGTCACACAAATGTTGTCGGAAATTCCAATCGCCAAGAACGCGGTTACGTACAACACTACGGAGAAAAAAGAAATTCAATGATTCCGAGCTTGCGTCGAATTGAGTCCGAGCATGCGTAGGATTTTTGTGCGTCGGAATTCCATTCAGACAATCGGAATTTCCCACAGGAACTTTTGCCGTTGGAAAAATAGAGAACCAGCTCTCAAACATTTGTTGTCGGAAATTTCTGCAGCAAATGTCCGATGGAGCATACACACGGTCGGAATATCCAACCAAAAGCTCACATCGAACATTTGTTGTTGGAAACTCCGATCGTGTGTACGCGGCATAAGAGCCTTGTGGTAAATACAGTACAGTTAGGGTGATTAGGCCCTAAATGATGGATCTGTGACACGCTCTTTAGCTCATTTAAAAGCTATGTAGGTTCACATTTTTTACTTACAAATTCACTTATAGTAAGGTGACCAGATTTTTAAAATGAAATCTGGGGACATATTTTTTCTTTACTAGTAATGGCAACAATCAGCGACTCTCTGCCCTTCACCGCCCACCTCACAGCCTCTCAAGTATTACTCTTCGGGCTCCGGCTACTACTGGATGGGGAGCGGAGGAAGATCACTCCGCCAGGGAAGGCAAGGAGATAGGCAGGTGGCTGGCCAGGATTTGAGCCAAGGCAGAAGAACATGCGAGCGAAGCTAAATGGGCATGCGCCCGAAACTGAAGAAATATTCCCTCCGCTCCGACCAGCACATGATCATCAGAAAGGGGCACAGATAATGGGAAAAATACAACCCCCCCTATGCTAGTAAGCACGGCGGAGCAGGGGGGTGTAATTCGATTTTTTTAATTTTAATTCTGCACTGACTGTCTTTGAAATTGCCCCTGCCCCCTATTAAATCCAATCCGGGGACAAAACCAGGGACAGACTTGGTCCGGGGACAGTGGGCCGGATTCAGATACCTAAGCGTATCTGTCTGGCCGGCGTAACGTATCTCCGATACGTTACGCCAGTCTAACTTTGGGCGCAAGTTCTTTATTCAGAAAGAACTCACGCCCTTAGTTACGGCGGCGTAACGTGTGTGTTGCGGTGTATGGCCGCGTAATTCAAATGGGGATGTTGGTGGCGTGTATTATTTAAATCTGTCTTGACCCCGCATTTTTGACGTTTTTTTGGAACGTCGCAAGGACGCCCAGAGGCGATTCAGTTCGCATGTGTTGCGCTTTACAAGTCTCTCTCTCTCTCTTCGACGTGAACGTAAATTAAGTCCAGCCGTATTCACGAACGACTTACTCAAACGACGTAAAAAAATTCAAAACTCGGCGCGGGAACGACGGCCATACTTAACATGGGATACGCCGCACATACCCCTCATATAGCAGGGGTAACTTTACGCCGGAAAAAGCCGAACACAAACTACGTAAAAAAAAAAGCGCCGGGCGGTCGTTTGTTTCAGAATCGGCGTAAATACTCATTTGCATATTCCTTGCGTAAACGAACGGAAGCGCCACCTAGTGGCCAGCGTGAAATTGCAGTCTAAAATACGACGGTGTAAGACACTTACACCTGTCGGATCTTAGGGATATCTATGCGTAACTGATTCTATGAATCAGGCGCATAGATACGACCAAGCGCACTCAGAGATACGACGGCATATCAGGAGATACGCCGTTGTATCTCTTTCTGAATCTGGCCCATAGTCCTCAATCAGGGGACTGTCCCCTGAAACTGGGGACAGTTATAGCAAAAGAGGTCAAACACAGTGGAATTTTTTATTTTTTTGGCAAGAATATCCGAACATGTGCAAGAGAATGATAAAAAAAAATCTTAGCAAATGTTGTGAAATTGTGCCTAATTCAATCATCAGGTCATGCGCAAGTAAAAATCAATCACTGCATAGAGTTGGGTATTAACAGAGGTCCACCCTGTTTCTTTCCTTGAAAACCAGGCATTATAAATGCAATGTAATATTAAATATTGTCATGGGTAAAATATTTCTTGTACTGTGTTACATTCCCACAGATCATAAGTTTAAATAGAACTAGGTAACTAAGTGCAGTGGGAAGGCAGCACATTTTTATTTTGAAACTCTAATTGCAGGTTTGGGAGGCGCTGTGATTAAAGGTGTGGGATATTTGTGTTTGGGTGTTCTTAAAAAGGACATACTTATCTTTCCCTAAAAACCCACGCTACGGCGATGACGCATCGAACAGGACAGATCCTACTGGTTAACCTCTGATGAATGAATGCTGCAGCATGGCCAAACAACTTGAATTTATAGAACTAAAAGTGTAATTATAAACTAAGATAAATAAACATTTATTACTCATGGCTGCAGATTTTCCCATATTACCACAAAATACAGACTTCAACGTGACAAGTGAAAGACAGATTACAAAAGCTCTGAGAAATAAATATAAGGCTATCATAGGTATTCTGTAATGCTTGTTGCCCGGCTGTTGGCTGACACAATGGGTTGGGTTTACTAAGGGGCCATGAATTGTTTAGTGAGCTTAGTCAATAAGGTGTGCTCACTTAAATCAACCAATCATGCGCTAGCAAAATCCAATTTTTGTTTTCCTGACTGGGTATTGAAAGTCATTTCACCCTATTTACTATGATTGACTTTGCAAGTGTAATATACGCTTTTTAACTGCTTGCCGACCAGCGCACGACTATATACGTCATGGACAGGCAGAAGGACGTATATATAACCCCTATATAAAGGGGTTGTAAAGGTAAACGTTTTTTAACCTTAATGCAGTCTATGCATTAAGGTGAAAAACATCCGACAATATCGCCCCCCCAGCCCCCCCATTTTACTTACCTGACCACTCGAAAGTCCCGCGCTCGCCCCCGACATCCTCTTCGCCGCTCAGCCTGGCCGTTGATTGGTTACAGTGGATGGATTGAAAGCAGCGCAGCCATTGGCTCACACTGCTGTCAATCACATCCAATGATGCAGCGCACCGGGGGCGGGGCCGAGTGATACAGTGAGCGGCTATGGCTGCCGGCTGTATCACGGGAGCACGCCCACAAGAACGCAACAGTCCTTGCTGGGGGGAGCCGAGGCAACCACAGAGGGACCCCAGAAGACCAGGTTCAAGGACACTGTGCAAAACGAGCTGCACAGTGGAGGTAAGTATAACATGTTTGTTATTTAAAAAAGATAAAATAATTATCTTTAGTGATCCTTTAGGAAGCCAGAATTGTGGACGCGTGTGCTGCCGGGAGCTCTGTGAGTCTGAACCACGGATCCCGCGGACTCGACGTCCGCGGGCATACCCACGATCGTGTCACGGTGAGGAAGAAGGGGGAAATGCTTATATAAACAAGCATTTCCCCAGTCTTCCTAGTGACAGGACAGTGTACACAGCTTCCTGTAATTGGAAGCTGTGATCACTGTCGTGTCACACATAGCCCATCCCCCCTACAGTTAGAACACTTAACCCCTTCAGCGCCACCTAGCGGTTAACCTATTCACTGCCAGTGTCATTTTCACAGTAATCAGTGCATTTGTATAGCACTGATCGCTGTAAAAATGAAAATGGTCCCAAAAATGTGTCCGATGTGTCCGCCATAAAGTCGCAGTCATGATAAAAATCGCAGATCACCGCCATTACTAGTAAAATAAAATAATAATAATATAAATGCCATAATTTTATCCCCTATTTTGTAGACGCTATAACTTTTGCGAAAACCAATCAATATACACTTATTGTGATTTTTTTTACCAAAAATATGTAGAAGAATACATATCGGTCTAAACTGAGGAAAATTATTTTTTTTATATATTTTTTGGGGATATTTATTGTAGCAAAATGTAGTGAAATTGTCGCTCTATTTTTGTTTATAGCGCAAAAAAATTAAAACCGAAGAGGTGATCAAATACCACCAAAAGAAAGCTCTATTTGTGGGTAAAAAAAGGACGTCAATTTTGTTTGGGAACCACACGTCGCACGACCGCGCAATTGTCAGTTAAAGCGACGCAGTGCCGAAACGCAAAAAGTGGCCTGGTCTTTGACCAGCAAAATGGTCCGGGGCTTAAGTGGTTAAAGTGAACATTTACTGTATTTTGCATTTAACCACTTGCCCTCCGGAAGATTTACCCCCCTTCATGGCCAAGCCAATTTTTGCTTGCAACGCTGCTCTACTTTAACTGACATATGCGAGGCCACGCAATGATGTACCCAAACAAAATGTATATACTGCAGGGCTTTTTTTCAGGGGGAACTTGGGGGAACTGAGTTCCACCACCTTTGGCTCAGACCCTTTGGTGCCCACTCACCACAATCACTTGTAAACACAGAAGTCCGTTTTTTGTGTTTACAAGTGACAGCTCTGCACTCTGTGTGTAACCCCCTGAACTCTGCACTCTGTATGTAACACAATCCTGGTATTTAATGCCCCTTTAAGACCCTTCTACTGTTTGTGAAAACTGAACGGGGTCGTGGTTGAGTTCCTGCACCTATTTTCTGAGAAAAAAAGCTCTGGTATACTGTATACTTTTTTCACACTAATAGAGCTTTCTTTTAGTGGTATTTGATCACCTCTGGGTTTTTTTTTTGTGTTTTTTGTTTTTTATTATACTGTATAAAAGAAACGACCAAAATAAAACAATATTTTGTACTCTCTGCTATAAAACATATCCCATAAAACATTTTTAAAAATCAAATCTCTTAATAAATTTTGGTCAAAATGTATTCTGCTACATCTCTTTTTAAAAACAAAAACCTAATAAGTGCATATTGATTGGTTTGTGTGAGAGTTATAGCGTCTACAAGCTATGTAATATATACTGGATTTTTTCTATACTAGTAATGGCAGTGATCAGCGACTTATAACAGGACTGCGATACTGCGGTGGTCAATCTGACACTAATGCTGCATACACACGATCAGTTCGTCTGATGAAAACGATCTGACGGACCGTTTTCATCAGACTAACCTATCGTGTGTGGGCCCCATCGGTTTTTTATCCACCAGTCAAAAAACTAGGAACTTGTTTTAAAATTATCTGATGGATAAAAAAACGATAGAAAAAAACGATCGTCTGTGGGTACGTCCATCGGTTAAAAACCTGCGCATGCTCAGAATCAAGTCGACGTATGCTTGGAAGCATTGAACTTCATTTTTTTCAGCACGTCGTTGTGATTTACGTCACCGCGTTCTGACACAAATCGTTTTTTTAACATATGGTGTGTAGGCACGACTGATCATCAGTCAGCTTCATCGGATAACTGATGGAAAAATCCATCAGACCGTTTTCATCAGACGAACTGATCGTGTGTACAGGGCATTACTGACGCTGGAAGGAACTAACTACCACTGACATCACCCGTGCTATTATTACAGTGATCAGTGCTCATAATGTGTACTGTCCCTGTACTAATTACACTGGACAGGAAGGGGTTAAATATGTGCCTAACCTGGGTTTGTGTGTGAACTGTGTGCTGCTTCTACTGCGGAGGAAGTTGTTTTCATTCCCTGCTTACAATAACTGACAATTGTGCGATGTGGTACCCAAACAAAATTGGCGTCCTTTTTTTCCCACAAATAGAGCTTTCTTTTGGTGGTGTTTGATCACATCTGCAGGTTTTAGTTTATGCGCTATAAACAAAAAAAGAGCGACAATTTTGAAAAAAGCAATATTTTAAATTTTTTGCTATAATAAATATCCCCAAAAAATATATATTTTTTCTCAGTTTAGACCGATATGTATTCTTCTACATATTTTTGATAAACAAAATCGCAATAAGCGTATATTGATTGGTTTGCGCAAAAGTTATAGCGTTTACAAAATAGGGGATAGTTTTATGGCATTTCTATTATTTTTTTTTTCTATTAGTAATGGCGGTGATCAGCGATTTTTCTCATGACTGCGATATTAGGGCGGACACATCGGACACTTTTGACACTATTTTGGGACCATTGTCATTTATACAGCGATCAGTGCTATAAAAATGCACTGATTACTGTGTAAATTACACTGGCTGGGAAGGGGTAAACCACTAGGGAGCGAGGATGGGGTTAAGTGTGTCCTAGGGAGTGATTCTAACTTCTATCAGAGGAAGCCAGATGCACGTGGTGACGTAAAATACTACGTCGAGCGGAAAAAAATTAATTTCAATGCATGAGTCGGTTTTTTCTCCGTCGGAGTTGCACACAGATGATAGGAATTTCCATCGGAAAAAAATAAAACATGTTCTATTTCTAAACATCGACGGAAAAAAAGTCTGATGGAAAAAGTCTGAAATTCCGATTGTATGTATGGGGCATTAGAGGATGCAGAAAATGATATATTTTCTAAAAAGTTAAATGTACAAATGGTAATTTTTCTTTAAAGCATATATCAAGGCAAGCTAAACAAAAACATATTTAACCCTTTCCCTACCGGGTCATTGTAAAATTACTTCGGCGGGAACCCTCCCTCCCTCCGGTTGGATGTCATATGAAGTCCTTGCCTCCCGGGCGGCTAGGGGGCGCGCGCGCCCCCGCCGCATTCCTCGGGACCCGGTGCGCATGACCGGCGGCCGTGATGTCCGCTGGGCATCAGCAATTGCCCACAATCACGGCAGGACCATGGATCTGTGTGTGTTGTCATTCAAATTGCTGAACACTAAAAATTGGTCTGGGCAGGAAGGGGGTGAAAATGCCCTGTATGGAAGTGGTTAATACATATCTGCAATACAATGACGTTTCCCCACATTTTACACATTTAAACACACTGTAAGAGAACTGTACAGAAAAAAAAACCTCTTGATGTGCCAAAGATATAGTATGCTCCTACCTTACATGACAACACAGTTCTGAACTCCTAAGCAAGTGTTGTCAGCCCTGCCTACTTAATTTATTATGGATTACAAAGAAAAAAGCATTATTCTTATCCCCTCCCTCTTCCTCATCCTCAAAACCAAAAGGTATTTTTTTGCACTCACCAAAAAGATACCTTATTTTCCAGCGTATAAGACGACCTTTTATACTTAAAAATATGCCTCAAAAATCGGGTCCGAGGACGAGAGGACGTCCACGATAGGCGGAACACTGAACACAGGCTCTGCTGGGAAACTGAGTGTTCCCCCTATCACAGAACAGGACGAGGAGGAGGCGCGGCTTTTGAACAATGGACGCCCGCAGTCTGACTGACTATGCATGTCAGGGATAAGGTATGGAGATGGTCTAAGTGAGGCATGCAATGGCACAGTGAGGTGAGGCATGCAATGGCACCAGGGCTCAAGTCCTGCGGGAACGCGTGGGAACGGAGTTCCTGCACTTTTTTCACAGCAGGAACGCAGTTCCCTTTGCAGGACTAGAGCAGCCGAGAGAAGCCGAGCCACCCGAGCAAATCCTTCACTAAGCGGCGATGCCCAGCTCGAGTCACTGTCAGGGGAAGGCGAACCTTAGTAATTCTTTATGTTACTGGCCGCTTCCTGTATATGGATTCATCGGGTAGTGTGCGGGTATTCCGTCACTTCCTCGATGCCGCAATGTCTCCTGGGAGCTTTTGTCATTGTTTCCAGGAGATATTGCGGAACATTCTTTTTAAATTCCACGATAACTCGTGGCAGACCTCCGCAATGTCTCCTGGGAACAATGACAATAGCTCCCAGGAGACATTGCGGCATTGAGGAAGTGATGGAATACCCGCACACTACCCGATGAATCCATATACAGGAAGCGGCCCGTAACATAAAGGATTACTTAGGTACAGTGGATGGAAAAAAAAACATGTGGTTTAGTAATTATGCATATGAGCGTATCATTTTTTTTTGGTGGGGGAGTGGATTTTGGGTGGGAGTTCCCACACTTTTTTCCTGAATGGCACAGTGAGATTTGAAAAAAAAACTGAATAAAGCCTGTTCCTGTCAGCGGTTGTTCCTGTCAGCGGTTGTTCCGGCTACCCCTCAGCTTCCAGACAGACTAGTCGGAAGGGGGTCGTCTTATACCGCGAGTATATCCCAAAACTAACCTTTTAGCTGGAAAATTAGGGGGTCGTCTTATACGCCCAGTCGCCTTATACGCCGGCAAATACGGCATAGCAAAATACTTTCACTGTATTTGGAAAACCAAACGGGGTCAAAAACAAATTCATTGTTCGGGTTTACAATACACTTTAAGATACAAATCCTTTTTTGTTAATTTACAGTCATGGCGATATAGTAATCAGTTTATTATAGCCTGCATAGGATGGTTCCCAATAATAATTTTTTTATAACATGCCTTGTACCCCTAAAAAATGCTTTGTACATTCAATGGAAGAATTTAAATTCTATAAAATGTTTCAAATTACATTTATGTTTACATTGTATAACTATAGATGTGTTTTTGTCTAGAGCAAAATTATGCATTTCTGATTTTATACCCATACTAAGAGCAAATACAGTGCTGATTTAAGTAGGATTAGAACATGCATAAAAGGAACAGGGAAATTTAGAAATAAATGTAGTCATGACTAATTACTCTTTGGATCACTCTCCATCGCAGATGTGAAGAAACCTACCATGTTGCCTTGAAAATTGTTACGTTATTTTGTCACGTTGTAAAAATCATTAAAACACAATTAAATTTTCCAACTTGACAGTGTGGGAGAAAAGACTTATAAAGCTGGTATTTGCTACAGAAGCAAAATCAATATTATTATCTTGTATCTCTATAGTGCTGTGCTATCCTATCCCATAGCTCTTTATAGTAATGTATATAGTCTACACACAAATAATAGTAACAGAGAAAATAAAAGATAAAAAAAGAAGCTTGCAATTGTATGATGCACAATGGATTAAATTAAAGAAGCCTAGAGCCAAAGACCAGTAGTTTGTATCTCAATACTACAATGCTTATCAGATGTTAAAATGCCAATCACTAGGGCAAAGGACCATACAGCTAATATGTTGCTTTGTTAAATATGTTTTGTGGTAAATATCTGGAGTTTTACTAATTGTATACAAATAAGGTAAGAAAATCATATAAATAGTTTTTTTCTGAATTGTAAACGTATCCTAATTAGGCCCAGAAAAATATATATTTCTTCAAATGTTTTACCAAATAAGGTGCTCAATACACTCCAACGAAGAATGTTTGTATATGTAAATAAGCCCAAATACAATCTCAGCCAGCTAACCTAAAAACTACATCATGGCCAATGTTCATGGATGGATGGCAACACATCATATTTCATATGTACACAACTGAGACTTCCTTGCTGGCCCTAACTGTCAAGTATTTTAAAATGAATTTGGGCACAAAATCACTGTTGTCATTCATAACTGTACCACTCTCTGATTTAGATTTCATTTGGGCTCTATATTATTCTAACTTTATGACCAGGCCTTGCCAACTGCCATTCTGTCTGATATAATCAGAGAGGAGCACAGCAAAGACTTTTCTGGCCAATAACAGTAGTAGCAAGTATCGTGTGATGTCTACTCTGTGGCGGTACATTTATATAAAAAAAGGAGTGCAGGTCAGTGGCGGCCCGTCCATAGGGGCCACCCCCCCAAGCTTTTGAAAAAAAGTCACTTTAAGAGCGTCCGGGCGCCGGACACACGGCAGTCTATGGGAAGCTTCCCAGCTTGCAATCAGCTGATTGCAAGCTGGGAAGCTGATTTGCCCGTGTTTAGGGCATGTGCAGGACGCAAGCTGTGCGCCCACACACACTCCCACTCGCCACTGATTTGTCCCCTGCTCCTGCTCTGTATTTTTTATTGGCCAGACTGGAGGGTGATTGGGCGATGCTTTTTCTGCACTGCCGCGTCACTTTCAGCTTCCCAGCACTGGGGCTCAGTGACTCTGCCACTTGTGGAGTGCGGCAACGGCAACTATCCGGGACCGGGACCCTTTGATGAAGGCGAGGAGCTGATCACAGTGGCAGGCTGCAGCAGGTGGATGGACACAGAGATGGCAGTGTACCATTACCGGAGAGCACCAGGTGAGTGACGGGATCGGAGAGGATTCCTCACCAACACCTTCCCTATTTACTGTTGGTGGCATCACGGCATGACTTGTCTCTCTCTCTCCGCACCATCATGCTTCCGGGCAGCTTCCCCCTCCTCTGTCTCCTCTGCAGCAAACCGAGTGGAGTGTGACTGTTTCACCCAGTGAGTACTGTGTCCTGCCTGCCACAAAGTCTATAGAAGTCTATATACAAACAATACAATATATGTAAAACTCTTTTTTCAATGAACTACTTGTCGACTAGCTGCCGTCATTATATCCTGCAGCAGGTTGGCACGGCTGCGCCAAGCTGATGCGCGTGGCCGGCGGCTGCGATGTCTGCCGGCCACCCGCGATCGTTCCAGAAAGAGCCAGAATGGGGATCTGTATATGTAAACAAACAGATCCCCGTTCTGACAGGGGAGTAGAGAGAGATCTGCTGTTCCTATCGATCAGGAACAGTGATCTCTCTCCTCCTCCAGTCAGTACACTCCTCCCACAGTTAGAAACACCTCACTAGGGAACACTTAACCCCTTGATCGTCCCCTAGTGTTAACCCCTTCCCTGCCAGTGACATTTATACAGTAATCAGTGGCTATTTTTAGCTCTGGTCACTGTATAAATGTCACTGGTCCCAAAAAGTCTCAAAAGTGTCCGATCTGTCCACTGTAATGTTGCAGTCCCGCTAAAAATCGCAGATCGCCGCCATTACTAGTAAAAAGTTAATAAATAATAAGAATGCCATAAATCTATTGCCTATTTTGTAGACGCTATAACTGTTGTGCAAACCGATCAATATACACCTATTGCAATTTGTTTACCAAAAATATGTAGAAGAATACATATTGGCCTAAACTGATGAGGAAATAGGTTTTTTTTGTTTTTTTTGGGGATATTTATTATAGAAAACAGTAAAAAATATTAAAGCGGTTGTATATATATATATATATATATATATATATATATATATATATATATATATATATTAAAAAAAACTGCAAGGCAAAGGCATAATGAGCTAGTATGACTAGCATACTAGCTCATTATCAATTACTTACCTTAGATCGAAGCCCCCGCAGCGGTCCTCAGACACGTCCTCCGTCGCTGCCATGATACTCGGAATAACTTCCGGGTATCGCCGCTCCGGTGCTGTGACTGCCCGGAGCAGCGGTGACGTCACTCCTGCGCATGCGCACGGAACGGCACGATCCCCGCCCATGTGCACATTTCAGGCACTTTCCGACGCTCGGTGCGCCTGTGCCATTGTCTATGGCGTGCATGCGCCGTAGACATCAGCGCCCGCTTTTCTGCATGTAGGTTAAGGAGATATTGCAAGCACCTACAGGTAAGCCTTAATGTAGGCTTACCTGTAGGTGCAAGTATACCCTGAGGGTATACAACCGCTTTAATGTTGTTGTAGCTGCTGTTAGAAGGGTTTTTTATTTATTTTTTTTTCCCTTAAAGCGGAGTTCCACCCTGAAAAACATTTTTGCATATTCACAGTCCTTTACTAGTAGTAGGAAACATTTGGGGTATTTTTTTTATTTTTATTATTCATCAGAAACACCCTGTTGCTATGTAGTGGCTCCTAATCTGCCACTTCTGAGTCCGCAGCACTCCTTATCACTTCCTCCATCACCTCAGTGGGGAGTACTGTGAGCAAAAATCATGTTATTTCCCAACATACAATGGCGCGATTTAAGGAGGACCACATCTCTAACAACGGGATGGGACCTTCCTCTGTTGCCGTCTGTTATTATGGCAACTTTATGGCAACTTTATGGCAACTTTCTAAACAATCGGCGCTACCCAGCATGCACCTCTCTATCGCAAATCCAGGAAGAGGTTGCGATTGAGCTTCACATACTCACAATCATCATGGAAATGGCCAGAAGAGGATTTTCTAAATAGTAAGTACCGTATTTATCGGCATAAAACACGCACAGGCATATAACACGCACCCTAACTTTAAGAGGGAAGTTTCAGGAAAAAACTTTCCACAGCCCCCTGCGTATAACACGCAGGCACAGTTTACCCTTTATTTTCAGGGTAAAAAAAGTGAGTGTTATACGCCAATGAATACAGTATATAAAAACTAGCAAACATATATAAATGTATTTGTGTTATTAATGCATTATGATGGGATACGTGAAAAAATAAAATTCTGGGGCCGGAACTCCACTATAACATTAGACTGACATTTGTCTTACACATAATGCACTAATGTCCACATGTAAGAGATTTTAACAGTGTTTTCTAGAAATATATAGCCAATTATCTGGGGCTTACCTGGTGCACAAGTGAAACATGCTCAGCAATATACAGTATAATTTGTTTAAAGCGTATATTAAATCACAAACTTTTGTTTTAGTCTTAGATAAAGTGGGGGGTAGACTAGACCACTGTCTGTTTTGCACTTCTAGCCAGGACTCTCCTTCTTGGTGACAGTGGTTTTAAAAGACAAGAATGGATGGAAAAATATGTAACAGGGTCATAGACAGTAATTGAAAAACAAACGCCTGGAGTTCTAGCCTTCTATCTGTGTTGCTGTTGAAGAGTTCCTATCACTTCCTGTTGGGCAAAACATGTGGAAGTGATCAGACATTTTCTAAGGGAGCCCTGGATAGCAGTAAAATCTCAAGAGCTTGGATCTTTCCCTATTATATCCAAAACTAAAAAAAAAAAAAAAAATTGGCTTTATGGCAACATTAATCCAAATAAATATGGAGGCTGGTAGTACATTTCACAAAATGAATTAATAGCATGCAAAGGGTTCCAAGATGATGGTGTCATGTCATACACAGGTATATGTGGTAGTCAACTAGGGTCTCACAAAATAGAGAAAGACAAATATAAGGCAAATCATTTGGTGGAGGGGGGGTTATGGTGTGGGGTTGTTTTTCAGGGGTTGTGCTTGGCCCCGTAGTTCCAGTGAAGGGAACTCTTAAGACATCAACATACCAAGACATTTTGAACAATTTCATGCTCCAAACTTTGTGGGAACAGTTTGGGGATGGCGCCTTCCTGTTTCAACATGACTGCACACCAGTGCTCAAAGCAAGGTCCATAAAAACATGGATGAGCAAGTTTGGGTTGGAGGAGGCCAGACCTCAACCCGATAGAACACCTTTGGGATGAATTTGAGTGTAGACTGCGAGCCAGGTTTTCTCATACAACATCAGTGCCTGACCTCACAAATGCGCTTCTGGAAGAATGGTCAAACATTCCCATAGACACACTCCTAAACCTTGTGGACAGCTTTCCCAGAGGAGTTGAAGCTGTACAGGGTGAGCCAACTCAAAATTAAACCGTACAGACTAAGACTGGGATACCATTAAAGTTCATGTGTGTGCAACGGCAGGCGTCCCAGTACTTTTGGCAATATAGGCCGCGATTCAGATACATTGTCGTATCTTTGAGCGTGCGTAACGCATCTTCTATGCGCTACGCCGACGTAACATTGAGAGGCAAGTACTGTATTCAGAAAGCACTTGCTCCCAAAGTTACGTTGGCGTATCGTAAATGGGCCGGCGTAAGCCCGCGTAATTCAAAGTAGCAAGGCAGTGGGCGTGTTGTATTGTAATTAACCGTGACCCCATGTAAATGTATGTTCGATCGAATGGCGCATGCGCGCGCATGCTCAGAATCACTTTGCAAATACTCCCTAAGATACGTCGGCTCAATGCTTTGTTGACGTGAACGTAACCTACGCCCATCCCCATTCACGACATACACAAACAACGTAAAATACGACGCTGTTCCGACGTTTCCGATGTCCATACCTTAACATGACTTACCCCTGCTTTATGAGGGGTAAACTTACGCCGGACATACGCCTTACGTAAACGGCGTAGCTAAATCCAATGAGCGCAAGTACGTTTCTGAATCGGCGTATCTAGGTAATTTGCATATTCGACGCGTAAATCTACGGAAGCGCCCCATGCGCCCAGCGTAAATATTCACCCAAATTACGACGGCGTAAGGAGACTTACGTCGGTCGTATCTTGAAAAATTCAGGCGTATCTCAGTTCCTGCATAAGCGCATAGATACGACGGCGCGCATTTGGACTTATGACGGCTTATCTGGAGATACGCCGTCGTAAGTCCTTACTGAATCCGGGCCATTGTGTGTATATATATATATATATATATATATATATATATATATATATATATATATATATATATACACACCATATATATATATATATATATATATATATATATATATATATATATATTATAGGGCTGCGGAAATTAGCGAATAATTGGTCGATTAATCGTTAATTTCTTTGATCGATTAAAAAAATTTGATCGAGGACGATCCGCGGAGTGAGCTCCGCGGTCTCGCCCGTAGGAAAGGCAGCGGCTTTGGGCTAGCTCGGGAGCTACGGCCATCTTGGTCCACCCGGCGGCAGCTGAGTAGCGGCGCGCTGACGTCATCATCACCCGCCCGCCTGCTTGTAACATCTTCCCTTGCGCACGTGTCCATCAGCTACTCTGTAGATGGGTCTGCCTGCCTGATGTATAGTCAGGTAAGAGTGGACAACCATCCTGTGTGTGGTAACATTATGGGGGCAGATATATATATTCCTGGAGTATGGGGGCAGATGCTTCATTTATACTTATGAGTCGGTGTATGTGTATTCTTGCAGTATGGGGACAGATGTGGATATTAAAGCATGGGGGCAGATGTGGATATTAAAGCATGGGGACAGATGAGGGATATTAAAGCATGGGGCAGATGTGTATATTACAGCATGGGGGCAGATGCTGTAATATACACATCTTCCCCCATGCTTTAATATGCACATCTGCCCCCATACTGCAAGAATATACACATCTGCCCCCATGCTTTAATATACACATCTGCCCCCATGCTTTAATATACACATCTGCCCCCATGCTTTAATATACACATCTGCCCCCATACTGCAAGAATATACACATCTGCCCCATGCTGTAATGTACACATGGGGCAGATGTGTATATTCTTGCAGTATGGGAGGCAGATGTGTATATTAAAGCATGGAGGCAGATGTGTATATTACAGCATGGGGGCAGATGTGTATATTACAGCATGGGGGCAGATGTGTATATTACAGCATGGGGGCAGATGTGTATATTACAGCATGGGGGGCAGATGTGTATATTCTTGCAGTATGGGGGGGAGATGTGGATATTACGGTATGGGGGGGGGGAAGATGTGGATATTACGGTATGGGGGGGAAGTCATGGATTGTGGAAACCAACTATTGTCGAGTGATTGTATATAGTGTATACCACATTTACCACTGACTAATGCAGAGTTGCAATGCAAGGAGATCAGCTAAAAGTAGTTGTATCTGTATGTGCGTTAATTAATCGAAATTAGTCGATTAAAAAAAAAACGATTAATCGAACACAAAAATTTTAATCAGTAACAGCCCTAATATATTATTATATAATATCTTTATATTTATATTCATACATGAAAGTATAAAAGATCAGCTGATGCTAAAAATTAATCATTTGACACATCTTCCATAGCCACCTGTTATTTAGATAGACCAGGGTGTGCATGTGAAAATGTAATTCATGTCAAGCATGTCTGAACACAGATTTACAATCTCAAGGTTAAATATAAGCAACTGGTGACCTCGAAGAGCAAAGGGAAATGAGATACATACTTAATAAACGGGGTGTGGCCATGAGAAACGACACACACACCTTACTTAAAATCTTATGACAAATCCTCCAATTACACTCATGATTTATGTACAAGAAGAGACTTGCCGTTCCAATAAAAAGAGTTAGGAAAAACATACATAATAGAAAATATTACTATTAAATGTAGCAAAGAATTTAGAGAGACTGCCTTCATAAATGATATGCCTAAATGTGACAATGACCGTGCTGAGCACTGCAAATCACAGTATGAATGAATCTTCATAAAAGATTCCCAACCTAACTGATGAATTTATTTTGGTGTGTAATTTTACAGGAACAACGTGGTCAAACAAGTGACCCACTACCTGCATAGTTTTCATTGTGTGTTGTGCTTGCGTAGGTTTCCTCTGGGCACTCTGGTTTCCTCCCACACCAAAAGACAAGCTGGAAGATCAATAGACTCCTGACCAAATAGGCCCTAGTTTGTGTTTGTATGTGAAACAGGGACTCAAGATCGTAGGCTCCTTAAAGGCAGGGACTGATGTGAATGTACATTATACATAAAGCGCTGTGTAAATTGTTGACACATAAATACCTATTAAGTGTTTATATATATACTATATATTTTATATATATATATATATATATATATATATATATATATATATATATATATATACACACACACACAGTATATATTAATGTGCAGTAGTTTGAGGCAGGCATGGAAAGAATGCAGTAAATTAAAGTGGAGGTTCACCCAAAAAATCAATTTTTAACATTAGATTGAAGCTAATTGTGGGAAACAGAATCGGGTGTTTTTTTTTTTAAATCAATGCAGTACTTAATGTTTTAGAGATAGATGTTCTCCGCGTCTTCCAGGTATGGGCTGCGGGACTGGGCGTTCCTATTTGATTGACAGCCTTCCGACGGTCGCATACAGCGCGTCACGAGTTCCCAAAAATAGCCGAACGTCGGCGCGCAGGCTCCGTATAGAGCCGCACTGATGTTCGGCAACTCGTGACGCGATGTATGCGACCGTCGGAAGCCTCTCAATCAAATAGGAACGCCCAGTCCCGAAGATCATACCCGCAAGCGGCGGAGAACATCTCTCTCTAAAACGGTAAATACTGCATTGATTTTAAAAAAAACACCCGATTCTGCTTAGAAAAATTAGCCTCTTTCACACGTCCTGTCAGTTTCCTCTCAGTTTCTTTTTCCGCTCCGTCGGCTCAGCGGGGATCCCCGCTGAGCTCTCGGCGGATAGGGCGGTCCCCGCACACAGTGCAGGGACCGCCCTGTCTCAGCTCCGCTCTGCCCTATGGGGAACCGGATGCAGACGGACCGTGTGTCCATCTGCATCAGTTCCGTTCCGCCGGACGGAAGAAAAATAGGGTTTTCTTCCATCCGAAAACCGGATCCCGACGGACGCGGACGCTAGCGGATGCTCCATCCGCTAACGGACGCGTTCCCATAGGGATTCATTACAAGTCCGTTAACGGACTTGTAATGAACGGACAGGCGGAACGGACATGTGAAAGGGGCCTCAATCTAATGTTAAAAAATTTTTTTCGGGTGAACCCCCGCTTTAAGAATGCTTTCAGAAATAGAAGTGTTTAAGGCCTCATGTACACTGCTGCTGATAAACATTTAAGGGCAGTTGGGCATTTTTTTTAGCAGCCCCTGAACTTCTTCTATGTTATCTTATCTACCTATGTACACTGAGTAGTTTATAGTCGTTGAGAGGCAGTTGAGTTTAGTGACATTATTTTGAAAGCCCAAAAAAATTAGTTCGGGATGGAAGTTTATTGGCATTTGAAACGCCAAATGATCCTAACAGCATGCACACGCATTTAGCCACGTTTTGTTTATAGGTGTTTTTAATTGAAGATATTTCTGACCATTTACAATGCAAACAACGCTTCTAAATGCAAACGCGGCACAACAGAGCATTTTCCTGCTCCCTAGTTCCTATGTTTTTGTGCATAGTTGAGTCTTGTTTCCTCATTGAAGGTTTTTTGGCAACAATTCTTTTTTTTTGTTTAATAATTATGTATTGTAAATTCAAATAGAAAACAGTACAAAATATAATGTATGAAAGTAAAAAAAAAAAAAAATTGAGGAAAAAAAGGGAGGGGAGCGAAACAGATGCACTGCGGCATCTGTCGGCTTAAAGGATCTTTAACTGTACGGCTGGAAGTTTGCGTGCTAAATCCTGTGGCAGAGGGTTCCGGACTATTCCATTTGTTCTCAATCAGTCTGTGGCAGAGACTGTTAGCGAACTGGTTCGTGCATCATTCCGGCTGCTAGGCCAGGTGAGAGGGGTCTATCCGGGTGAGCAATACCCACTCAGGAGGGAGTGGCGAATGACTTTGAAGTTGAGGGGTTTTCCCCAGTGATCTGTACCGTGTACCTGAACTTTCCCTTCCCCTTATCCTTCTACCTTCTTCACAAGTTTTCAGCAAAATAATAAAACCTGACAGTTAGAGGTTTTACATCTTGTGTGGACATTGGAGTGTTGAGGTAACGTGCAGGCCCAAAACTCACCAGCAGCTCCTACGGGGGTAGTGCTACAGATGTTTAATGCCAGTCTTTTCCCTCCACCTGTGAGCTATGAAACAACTCTTCTCAGCTGTCTGATATAAATTGTACTCAGTGAGCATCTCTGTGTCATATTCTGGGACAATGGAAATTCCTAACTGATGACAACGCATGAATAAAATAAGTAAAAAGCTAAAGAAATTAAACCATATCTATTGTAACATACCTGGGTGTGTGTGCATGAATTAATCATTTATTAATGTGAATTTAACCACTTCCTTACTGGGCACTTAAACCCCCTCCTGCCCAGACCAATTTTCAGCTTTCAGCGCTGACACACTTTGAATGACAATTGCACGGTCATACAACGTTGTTACCCAAATTAATTTTTTATAATTTCTTTTCCACAAATAGAGCTTTATTTTGGTGTTATTTAATCACCACTGGGGTTTTTATTTTTTGTTAAACAAACAAAAAAAATGGAAAATTTTGAAAAAAAAAAAACATGTTTCAGGCCCCGTACACACGACCGAGTTTCTCTGCAGAATTCAGCCAGAAACTCGATCGGAGCTGGATTCTGCCGAGAAACTCGGTCGTGTGTACACTTTTCAGAACATGTTCTCTATTTCCTCGTTGTTCAATGAGGAAAGTCGGCCCGCCGAGATCCTTGGCGGCTTCAACACTAAACTCGACGAGGAACTCGATGTGTTTGGCACGACGAATTCCTCTGACGTGTGTACGGGCCTCATAGATTGTTCAAATAAAATTTAGCAAACAGGTAGTTTTTCTCCTTCATTGATATGTGCTGATGAGGCGGCACTGATGGGCAATGATAGGCACAGATAAGGTGGCACTGATAGTCACAGATAAGACGGCACTCATGGGGACAGATAAGGCAGTACTGATGGGCACAGATAAGATGGCACTGATGGGTGGTACTGATATATGGCACTGATAGGTGTTACTGATAGATGGCACTGATGGGCACTGATAGGTGGCAGTGATAGGTGGCACTGATGGAACTGGTAGGTGACACTAATGGGCACTGGAAGTTGGCCCTGATGGGAGGCACTGGTAGGTGACACTGATTGGTGACACTGATGGGTGGCACTGTGGGCACTGATGGGTGGCACTGGTAGGTGGTGCTGGTGGGCACTGGTAGGCAGCACTGTTGTGTACTGTTAGGTGGCACTATTAGGCGGCACAGATGAGCAGGTGGCTGCTTTCTTTGATCGGGACCGATGTCCCGATGACAGCCGCCGGTGATCGGCTTTTTTTTTTCTCCTCACGCTGTCAGCGTAAGGAGAAAAAATAGCCGATTACCGGCTCTGTTTACATCACATGATCAGCTGTCATTGGCTGACAGCTGATCATGTGGTAAGGGGTTGGGCTGTGATCAGCCGAGTCTCATTGACTGATCACAGAGCGATCACAGAGCGTACCGCGCACACCGTGCAGGGGGCACGCAGGCCGCTTAAGAATGGGAGGACTCCCATGGACACCCTCCTGGAAAATTAGGTCCATGCTGTAGCCGTCTTTTGGCTATAGCGCAGATGGGAGGTGGTTAAAGTATATCTAAAGCCAAATCTTTTTGTTTTTAACATTTTGGATAAAGTAGGGAATATTTTTAAAAATTCTGTTTTATTTGTGATTTTTTTTTTTCTGTGTTCTATTGGGGAGAGTTCTAATCACACAACAGAACAACAGAAAAACAGAAAAGCAAGGGAAAATCTTTAAAGTCAGGGTATATCCCCCAATTTTCATTTTGGAACAGGTTATCCCAGTGGAAAATATCCCCCAACCTACTGGTATGGTGATAACTATAACATTTTGGATTTCCCATCACTTTGTATCTCTGATGGGCAAAGATGGCTCTGGTGGCACTGGTGGGCACAGGTGGCGCAGGTGGAACTGATGGGCAAAGGTGCCACTGGTGTGGCTCTGGTGGCACTGGTGGGCACAGGCGGCACTGGTGGGCACAGGCGGCACTGATGTGGCACTGCAGTGGCACAAATGAGCACTGATGGGCACAAGCGGCACTGATGGGCACTGGTTTGGCACTGGTGTGCACTGGTGGGGCACAGATGTGGCAGAGATGTGGCACTATTGGGTACTGCTGGGCACTATTGGGCACTGCTTGGCACTATTAGGCACTGCTGGGCACTATTGGGCACTGTTGGGTACTGCTGGGCACTTACAGTTTGTCTCTAATTGCTCTCCTCTCCTTTCACGCTGGATCGGTGAGAGGAGAGGAGAGCGATGAACTGAAAGTGACCCCTGTTTTCTTTGTTTACATTTGTGATCGCGCCGTCATTGGATCACGTGGTAAAGAGCCGCGTTCATTGGCCCTTTACCGCGATCCTTGTAGCTGCGGGTCCCGTGGACCTGGCGAGCACAGGTGATCGCGTGTACACGCCCGAGGGGGCGCGCGGGAACGATTCTCTGGGAGGACGTCCATGGATGTCCTCCTAGAGTTAAGGAACCGCCTTGTAGCCGTAATTCGGTGATTAAGTGGTTAAATACTAAATATTAATAAGTGCCTTGTACAAACACATTGGGGTTGATCTACTAATACTGGAGAGTCCAAAACCTGCTGCAGCTCTGCATGGTAGACAATCAGCTTCTAACTTCAACTTTCATCGTGTTTTGGCAAAAAAATACCTGGAAGCCGATTGGTTTCTATGCAAAGTTTTAGTAAATAAACCCCACTGACTGCTACCAATTTAGTGGTAATTTTACAATAGCAAAAAAAAAAACACCATGGATGATGGTTGTTTTTCATTCTAATGCCGCGTACACGCGACCTTTTCATGACGAAAAAAATGATTTTTTTCAAATTGGTCGTTAAAAACAATTGTGTGTAGGCTCCAGAGCATTTTTCTCGACGAGAAAAATGGGCATTAAGGGCCAGATTCACAGTCCGGCGGCGCAGCGTAACGTAACCCGTTTACGTTACACCGCCGCAAATTTTCCGATTTAGTGCCCGATCCACAAAGCACTTACCTGGAAATTTGCGGCGGTGTATCGTAAACAGGTCCGGCGCAAGGCGGCCCAATTCAAATGGGGTGGGTACCATTTAAATTAGGCGCGCTCCCGCGCTGGACGTACTGCGCATGCTCCCGTCGCAAATTTCCCGACGTGCTTTGCGCGAAATTACGACGCGCCGACGTTTTGTGAATCGCGACGTGAAAAAAAGACTTGCGCCGGGAAAGAAAAAAATTCAAAAAAAATTCAAAAGCGATGCGGGAAAGACGGGCATACTTTAACATGGTGGAGTACTTTTACACAATGTTAAAGGTGCCCTATCTTTGCGACGGAAATCTAACACTCGCGACGACGTAACGACGGGAAAAATCTTCGTGGATCGCCGTAACTCCTAATTTGCATACCCAACGCTGTATTATGACGCGAACTCCCCCCAGCGGCGGCCGCGGTATTGCATCCTAAGATCCGACAGTGTAAAACAATTACACCTGTCGGATCTTCTGGCTATCTATGCGTAACTGATTCTATGAATCAGTCGCATAGATAGAACAACAGATACGACGGCGTATCAGGAGATACGCCGTCGTATCTGCTCTGTGAATCTGGCCCTAAAAATTTAGAACCTGCTCTATATTTTTTCTCATTGTTTTTCTTGTTGTGAAAAATGGTTTTGTGTAGGCTTTAACGACGGGAAAAAACATGCATGCTCAGAAGCAAGTTATGAGAAGGGAAATTTGCATAATAAGCCCAAAGGGTGGCGCCATTTGAATGGAACTTCCCCTTTATAGTGCCGTCGTACGTGTTGTACATCACCGCGCTTTGCTCGAGCATTTTTTATCACGATTGTGTGTATGCAAGGCAGGCTTGAGAGGAATCACGTTGAGAAAAACTTTGTTTTTTCCATGACATGAAAAGCGGTCGTGTAGATAAATGTTGTTTTCAAAACGTATTTATTAATTACTAGTGGGCGGGCGGCAATTTATGAATATCGCCCCATTTCATAACACAATTTTCACCTTCCTGTTTACAAACTTTAAACACAGATCAGTGTGCCTTCTTGGCACACCTTTATGCTATGACTCTTTTGTGCATTCAGAATTGGCCAATCAAGATGGCTGAAAATGCTGAAACCCAGAAGAAGAACAGAGGAAGATGTTGGTGCCAGCAAGGAAGCTTGTAGATGTATCGCTGGAAAGTAGTATCTTTAGTTCTGTTTTATCAATACATTTTTATTGGGTTTATCAATTTACAACACTTGAGGTAGTTGCATTCGATATACAACTTAAGTAGTATAATCACCATGTACAGGCAAACATTTAACAGAAAAAGAATATGGTACTCAGCGACCTAGGCCAGCCTACCCCAATTGGGTACAAACTGTAGGACTGGGAGGTCACCAAGATGATCAGTGGTACACCTATACAGCTAAAGTAAAGACAAATAAAGGAGGGGGGAGGGATGATTAAGCCCTGTGTGACAGTGTGAAACGCGTCAGTTTATTTTTCCTAATTTCTGTTGTGACATGTCATGTTTGTGACCAATTTTTATTAAAAAGGAACGTTTTTTTGGAGTGTGGCTGTCCTAGTCTTCCTCTTCGGTTTTTGCATGTCATTGCATTACCGGCACCCTGGGTTTTGGATCTGGTGAGAGAGTTCTTCAGTCTATCTGAGCGGTCACCCTTTTTCTCAAAACACAGGACTACTATCTGCGTTTGGAGTGCCACTAGGAAATAATGGTACCAAAAGTGCATTCTATGTTTTAACACATTTTTTGTTCATTTCTGAAAAACTTGGGCAGAAACTGCATTTCTGCCTGCTTTCCTGGAATACTTTTTTGCATTAGAACAAGCATATTCTAAATACAATAATCTCAGTGAAGAAGATTCTATAAAATTGCTACAGGAGCTGGAATATTGGGAACAGGTTGTGGATAGATTGTAGATTTTACAAAGGAGGCTTGGAGTTTATCAAGTGATAGAGAAGATAAATGGACAGCCGCATAAAAATTGGCACTACAAAATCACAGCAAAAATGGGGATTAACAGCCTACGCGTTTCACACTATTGGTTAGTGCTTTATCATGGCTAGGATCTAGTCAGCATATCAGCAGGATCCCTGGCCCCAGTGAAGAGTAGTATTGATGCAAAGACATTTTAGATAATTGTACACTTCAAACCTTGTGGTAGACAGTTTGGAGAAGGCTTTTTCTGTGTGCATGAATGTGCCCTTGTGCTCTAAGACAGATGCATAAAGATATGGTTTGATAAGTTTGGTGTGGGTGAACTTTAGTGGCCTGCACAGATCTCACCTCAACCCACAGGCATACCTACAGTATCTGATTTCTGTCAAAGTTTGGCGTGGCGCCAATTTTACATTTAAACACATATACCGTAGTAAGGGGGTTGGGCATTTACTTTCACTGCCACTGACCACCAAGGTGGGGGCGTGTGTAGGAGGTTAAATTTCACAACCAGCGACCACCAATGTTTTTTTATTGCATCCACTAATACTGATGTTGGGGGTTACTATTGTGTCCACTAACACCAATGTTTAGGATTGTTTTTGCATCCGTTGACACCAATGCTGGGGGTTATTGTACTCCAACTTTTTCAGTGTGCATTGCAATAAGCTGTGAAAAAATGCAGCAGGATTTTTGGGTGTTGGGGTGTGAATATACGTCACTATTGTGTAGCCCTCTGGGGTGTTAAAGTGGAAGTAAACCCTCCTATAATTTTCAGGCAAGGAAGCTGCCATCTTGGCCTCTGTTTAATCTTCAACTGCCATGATGCTGCACATGTGATCAGTTATGACACCAGCCATTGGATGGTTTGACAGTTTGGTTGAGAGCACAACCAATGTGACAGTTAGCATTCCCGGCATGGCAGGAATGTAACTGCTTTTTGAAACTGTTAAATTGATGGGTTTACTTCCGCTTTAAGGACCACGCTTGAGGTCCCCTATAATTTTAGTTGACTACCACTAATCTAGAGGCTTGGTACAATTTATTTCACATAATTGAAATAGATGAAAACTAATTTTCCTGACTTTCCTGAGACCTGAATTTATTTATGTTGTGACCTTTTGTTCTGCTGTCTGATTGCTCTGCACATTTCAAAATCATTACCTGCTGAATTGTTATTACAAAACAATCTAAGTCTAGACACTTACTCATATTGCTCACATTTTAGTCCAAGCAAACCTGTCAATAGAAATGAACTTATTTGCTTTCCTTTGTCGCATTTCAGAAATGTGACCCTTAAATAGCCTTGTTTGTTGCGTAATTTCAGTGCCTGTTCGCTGTGTGTTTCTTGACCCTGCATCCTATACTGCTCTAGCAGATTCCATATATAGAGGCAGGGTGCAGTCATGTGGAAGGAAATGGGAGGGTGCATAGAAAAAAGGAAGGACACTTGAGTCTTTACATATGATATTTATTGCTGAGAACATCAACGGCATATTAGAATTGGATCACAAAGGTTATTTTGTTTTTACATATCAAATATGAATTGTGATCTTACCAAACATAGGGTTTATGTATTTCCTTGCATCAAAAATTCAATACTCCTTCAAGCTTTGGTTATTTTCATTGTATAATAAACACTTTGATTATGTAATTGACTGCACCACAAATTTCCTTTACTGTAGGAATAATTAAAGGGGTTGTAAAGGTTCGTTTTTTATTTTCTAAATAGGTTCCTTTAAGCTAGTGCATTGTTGGTTCACTTACCTTTTCCTTCGATTTTCTTTGTTTCCTTTGTCTGAATTTCTCACTTCCTGTTCCTCCTCAGTGAGCTGTTCCTAGTAAGCTGTTCTGGCTGACTTTCCACCGCTCGGATGATGGGGCAAGCTTACTGAGGAGAAACAGGAAGTGAGAAATTCAGACAAAGAAAAAAAACATTTAGAAGGGAAATGGAAGGAAAGGGTAAGTGAACCAACAATGCACAAGCTTAAAGGAACCTATTTAGAAAATAAAAAACAAACCTTTACAACCCCTTTAAAGAAAAAGGGTAATTCTTTGTGGAATGTGGGTCAAGGGGTGGGGGTTTTACTTTGTACTGTGCCACATTTAGTGGTTCCAAAGCCTTGTTCCAATCATCTGCTATCACAAACTCTTCTGTTGATCGCTGTCTGTGCTACGAACAATATATTATACTGTAAGGTTGCCCAAAGGATTCTAAGGTGCAGTCTCCTGTCTGGCATACATTGCAATAGTAGGACATTTTCCTTTAAAATTGATGCTAAATATCTATTGTGATGTGCATGTATAGAAGCTTGCTCAGGAGATGTTCTTTCCATTGATTTATTAGGGCACCCCATGCACAGTACACAAGTGGTGCCAGGTTTGGTTTCTGTTTAGAACACTGCCATGTAAAGATGAGGGCAGTGCAGAGGGAGTGAAGGAGTCATTTGAGGACAGTATAGTCATATTTATTTTGATGAGCGGGAGCCTTTTCTGTATTTGTTCACAGAAGTACAGTAATTATTTAATGCTATAGTAAAAATCTCAGATTTCAGAAGCTGTATAAGGTTAGCAAACTAAAAAAAAAAATAACAGCAATTCATCAGTATAACATTAGGCATACATACAGAATACATAAAGAATTTCCCTGAGTACATCCAATTTCTCTCATAAATACACACATACATGATTTATTTCTCTCATTTAATTTATATAACATATATAGTTTGCACAGCACTTTGCTGAGAATATCACTGCTTGTCCCATTTAAAGCGGGGGTTCACCCTATTAAAAAAAAAAAAAAAAATTTTTTTTTATTCTAGCATAAAATTCGGCATCGTAGCGCGAGCTACAGTATGCCGGTCTTACATTTTTTTATCCCCGTACTCACTGTGCTATTGTACATTGAAGATTCCGGGGAATGGGCGTTCCTATGGTGAGAGAAGGTGATTGACGGCCGGCCCTGGCACATCACGCTTCTCCGGAAATAGCCGAAATAGGCTTGGCTCTTCACGGCGCCTGCGCATAGCCTGTGCGCAGGCGCCGTGAAGAGCCGAGACCTACTCCGGCTGTCTTCGGGGAGCGTGACGTGCCAGAGCCGGCCGTCAATCATCCTCCCTCTCCATAGACACGCCCATTCCCCGCGGGAGTCGGAATCTTCAATGTGCAATAGCACAGTGAGTACTGGGATAAAAAATGTAAGACCGGCATACTGTAGCTCGCGCTACGATGCCGAATGTAATGCTAGACTGATGTTAAGGAGGGTGAACACCGCTTTAAATAAAAATGTCTCTTCCACTATCATACACATGGACACACAGTGATAAATGTCAACCAACCTACAAGTATGTTTTAGATTGTGAACAAAGCCAATGCAAACTTAAGCGAACACACAAGGCACTGCAGATACTATCCTTGATTGGAAGCAACCCAAGAACTCAGAACTGTGAGGCAACAATGCTAACCACTAAAGTACATACTGTGTATAAATCTGTGTATCTGTATACAAAAACAAAGTGGTCTCTCATTTACACGTTTATTAATACAAATGTATGTATAATCTGTTTTTAATGAAAATCTAAAAAGAAAGTCATCTCAAAGTTGCAAGTTCATAAAGAACTTTGGCAGTTAGACCCGCAACCTCCATCCTTTGCCATTAGTTCACAGATGTGATGAGTGACATCACTGTTTTTGAGGCTCAGAAAGGGGAAGGGCCAAACACTGACTTCCTAAAAGAAGTTCAAGGGACTTAGAGCCTCCAGGGGAGGAAGGTTTAGTACATAACTGGAGATATGTGTTAGTACCTCTGGGTGTCTGTATTACCATTCTGATGCCGGTTTACATAAAAATACACTTTACCAAGCACACAATTGACCCAATCACTATGTTTCAACTACAGTAAAACCTTGGTTTGAGAGTGTTTTGCAAGACAGGCAAAAAATAATAAATTTTGCCTTGATATACAAGCGCTGTCTTGATATAAGAGTAGCGTCATGTAACAACTGAGTATAAAAGAGAAGAGAGGAGCCTCTAATGCCACGTACACACGATCGGTCAAACCGATGAGAACGGTCTGATGGACCGTTTTCATCACACCAAACCGATCGTGTGTAGGCCCCATCGGTTATTTATCCATCGGTTAAAAAAATTCAATCTTGTTTTATAGAAAAAAAACGATCGTTTGTAGGCACGTCCATCGGTTAAAAATCCACGCATGCTCAGAATCAAGTCGACGCATGCTTGGAAGCATTGAACTTCGTTTTTTTCAGCACGTCGTTGTGTTTTACGTCACCGCGTTCTGAAACGATTGTTTTTTTTAACTGATGGTGTGTAGGCGCGACTGACCATCAGTCAGCTTCATCGGTTAACTGATGGAAACGGTCCATCAGACCGTTTTCATCGGATGGACCGATCGTGTGTACAGGGCATAAGTGTAACAATATGGTTACATTTAATAAAGGTACTACATTTAGCAACTTATTGCTACACTTATCGGTGCCTCTCATCACTTTTATACCCTGTAAAAAAAATGATTAACCCCCCGCTAACGGCCGAACAAAGGGTTAAAAGCGGCTGTGTTGCGCCGCTGCTGAAGCACTGTGCAGGCAGTGCTTCCCATTCATTTCAATGGGCATTTTGGGAGTGGTGTATACACCGCTCCCGCATCGCCCAAAAAATACTACTTGCAGGACTTTTTTTCCCGTCCTGCAAGCGCACCGCCCTAGAGTGAAAGCACTCAGGCTTTCACACTGGGTAAGCATGAGAGGAGCTTTTCAGGTGCTTTACGGGCGCTATTTTTAGCACTAAGACGCCTGAAAAGCGTCCCAGTGTGAAAGAAGCCCAATACACACTATCAGTTTTCCTGCAGGTTTTTCTCTTCAGGTTTACCAAAACCATGTAGTGCAAGGGCCTGCCTGATTGCATTCAAATTGAAACTCTTAAGGTTTGACCTCATATTAGATGGTTTTGGTAAACCTGAAGAGAAAAACCTGCAGAAAAACTGATAGTGTGTATGGGGCTTAAGAAAGCAGCATGGTGACATATCATCTGTCTATACAACCTTCAATGTCTCCCTTATTGGTTGTCCTAAAATACAGTACTGTACTGTACAGAGACACCATTGTCCCTTTCATTATACAGTGCAATTTCCATTGTAAAAACAGTACATATATCCGCATTGTTTCCAAACCCAAAAGTATACAGTACTGTAGTACAGTATTTTTTTTATATTTGCCCTGCAGTTGTGGTTGCAGCATTTTTATTTGACTATAAGTTCATGAGTTGTAGGTATTTGTTGGATGGGAGGTGTCATGATACAGGATGTAAGTAGTATTAAAACTACACACAATGCATAATAAAATCTTCACACGATGCAACTGTAGCAGTTAGCATTATTTTCTGTCTGTGGGAAGCCGCTTTTAAAATTTGAGAAAAAAAGTGTAATAAATTACATGATTGAACATGATATGTAAAATGTTCGATACAGTTAAAGTGTTACATAACCCAGTAATATGAAAATAGTTCATCCGCCCCCACCACAGTGCCCACAGCTTCTAAATCTTCTTTTTACATTAAAATACTACCACTATATACCTTTTTGGCTGATCTGGATACCACGGTCACGTGAGAAACTGCAGGGTTTGCCCGAGTGCTGAGTGTTGAGGTAGGAGGAGATTTCCACTACAGCTTGTGTCCTCATGCTGTTATGGGAGGCCGATCATCCATTGACATCCCATCCACTGTGTTCTTTTTTAGTTACTGGGCTTAGAGGAGGAGGGAGGGACTGAGCTGTCATTTAGGATCTGTATACACATTCAAATGTGTGATGTCAATATTATGTGACCTGAAAAGTTCAGCTCAACAGGGAACTGTTCTCTCCAGCAATAGAGACCAAACTGAGCATGTGCAGCTTTACTAACCTGACTGTGTCTTATCTGGCCTTGCCAAGAGTGACCCTGCAGGAGGGGGAAGATCTGTGCATACAGGATCAAACAGCCCTTTTATACAATGCAAAGGATTAACCCCTTAAGTTCCACAGCGAGTATAACAAGCATGCTATTCTGCATATACAGACAGATTTTACTGTTGTGGGTTTAGTAACACTTTAATACAACATCAGTAATATTATACAGTTCAGTGATATGCTAGGACCAGTAAAGCCATTGTTCCATTTCTATTTTGTTTCAAACTCACAAATCATGTATTCCTTAAGGACATGAACTATACAAAAAAGGTATTTCTCTGCATGCGGTTGAAATGTCCTCAGCAATGGGTCAAGAAGGCAACAAAGTTCATTATTCTGCTGTTTTTAGAACTTGGACGATTAGATTGAGCTCATAGCACCAGGTTTCGTATCTGTAGGCCATCCTTATCTGAGCTACATTGGTCTTACGGATATCATTTCCTTGAGGCCCTTCCTTGTGATAGTCTTTACCCAAGAAACGTACCTTTTCCTAGAGAAATAAAATACATGAAACATAATAATATTGCACATAATAAAATTGACTATACTAATCTGTTATACTATCCTAAAGAAAAATTAGACACTGGACATATCTTATGGTTGTATTGTTGAGTCGGATTATTCATATATCAAACGAGACGCATGTCTACAGGCACCAATACCTACTAGGTGCCTTGTCATCTTTGATGGTTCAGTATTTCTCGAAAAATAACTAGGATACCTAGTTCATACCTTATTTTAGTATAGTATAATATAGTACAGCTACACTGCCAGGTAACAGTAACATTTTTGGGAAACAATGAGGCCGATTTACTTACAATGATATTAAACTCTCCGTCTTTTTTAAACACTTTCAGCAGTAAATTTAATCACTTCCTGTGTATGCAGCTTCTTTAATTTGTAATCCTTGTCTATGTTTCTGTTCAAGCTGCTACCATGACGGTTGTCCCTGGTTTCCTGTTTCAAAGTGGCTTTCTCTTGAAGCTTCCTACAGAGCCACCCCTGCATGCAGGCACTAGAGTAGTGTCTGCAGTCTACACTGTGTGCATCAACAGAGACACACAGCATTATAGCTGAGGATGGCAAGGCACTCCTCCTCCCGTCTCCAAGCTAAAAGACTGACTTAAGACTGTCAATAAGACCCCGCATCTCTCCTCCAGGCTGGAAAGCATAAGATCGTGAAAAAAATTCACAGATCCAATGCCTATAAGAACGATCAAGCGGCGGAACTGCCCCTATGATCGTTCTTATGGAGCGCAGGATCGCCGCCGGAAAAAAATTATATCTGAATGATGCCTCTAGCTGCAGGCATCATTCAGATATCACCGCACAAAGTCCAGGACGTCATATGACGTCCACCCAGTATAAGAGATCCCCTTTGTGGATGTCATATGACAGTGTGCGGTATTGTGGTGGTTAAAAAAGCTGGTTGCTTTTACTGTCAAAAAAAAAAAAGAAGCTGGTTGCAGGACTTTTTTTGACGCCCTGCCAGCGCAGCACCCCAGTGTGAAAGCATTCAGGCTTTCACACTGGGATTGCAGCTGAGGCTTTTTTCAGGCGCTTTACAGGCACTATTTTTAGCACTAAAGCGCCTGAAAAATGCCTCCAGAGTGAAACCACTTGCTTACTGGGCACTTAAACCATCCTCCTGCCCAGACCAATGTTCAGCTTTCAGCGCTCTCACTCTTTGAATGACAATTGCACAGTCATACAACACTGTACCCACAAACAGAGCTTGATGGTGGTATTTGATCACCTCTGTGGTTTTTATTTGTTTCTAAAAAAATTTAAAAGACTGAATAGTAAAAAAAATACAAAAGCGTTTTATATTTTGTTATAAAATTTAGCAAACAGGTAATTTTTCTCCTTCATTGATGTACGCTGATGAGGCTGCACTGATGGGCACTGATAGGCTGCACTGATGGGCACCGATATGCTGCCTTGATGGGCACCAATAAGGCGGCACTGGTGGGCACTGATAGGTGGCACTGGTGGGCACTTAGGCCCCATACACACGATAGAATCCATCCGCTGAAAAATCCCAGCGAATGGGTTTCAGCGGATAGATCCTATGGTGTGTACACTCCAGCGGATCTGTTTCCGCGGATATTTATCCCCTGGGATGGATTTCCAGCAGATAAATATTTGATGACATGCTATCAAATCTATCCGCTGGAATCCATCCCAACGGATGGATCCGCTGGTCTGTATAGACTCCCCGGATCCATCCGTCCGAAGGGATCCCCCGCATGCGTCGTAAGGAATCGACGCATGCGTGGAATTCCTTATATGACAGCGTCGCAGACACGTCATCGCCAGAGGATTTCGGCGCGGATTTCAATGCGATGGTGAGTACACTCCATCGCATGGAAATCCGCGCAAATCCTCGAGAGGATTTATCCGTGGAAACGGTCCGCTGGACCGTATTCGCGGATAAATCCTCTCGTGTGTATGGGGCCTAAGAGGTGACACTGAGAGTTGGCACTGGTGGGCACTGAGAAGTGGCACAAATAGGTGGCACTGATAGGTGGCAATGATAGGTGGCAGTGATGGGCACTGATAGATTGCAGTGATGGGCACTGATGGGTGGCAATGATGGGCACTGGTAGGTGACACTGATAGGCAGCACTGTTAGGTGGCACTAATGAGGCACTGATTGCCACCACAAAAGGGCATTGATAGATGGCACTCGTGGGCATTGATAGGTGGCACTGTTTTCCACTGGTGGGCACTGATTTGTGGCACTGTGGGCACTGGCAGGTGGCACTGGCAGGCGTTACTGGTGGGCACAGATGAGGCGGATGTGCCTCTTTCTCTTCGAGACCGATGTCCCTTGCACAAAAGTCGTGATCGTCTTTTTTCTCCACACGCTGTTAGTGTGAGGCGAAAAATAAAAACGATTACCGAGCTTTTGTTTACATCACGTGATCAGCTGTCATTGGCTAAAAACTGATCACATGGTAAGGGGCCGGGGCTCAGTGACTCAATGATCACAGCGCACGCTGCACGCACCCTGCAGGGGGTGCACGGGGAGCTTGCAAAGGGGAGCAGGTCCACCCTGTAGCCGTCATTTAGCTATGGCATGGATCTGAAGGGGTTAATCTGCAGAGATTCCCTCTAACTTCCTGTTTGGCTATGGGGCAGGAAATGAAGGGAAATGAACAGATGGCAAAAAAAAAATTAACAGGGGCTATAACCATTTCATACTCTATCCAAAATGGAAAAAGGCGTGTTGTCTATAGTTCTACTTTAAGCACAAATTTCTGCTAAATTTATGGAGGACAAAGCGGATATAACCATGCCAGTGGTGCAGCAGAAAGCATGCAGCACAGTGATGAAGGTATGTGGTCCAGGCAGTGAGGAAAGGAAGAATTGGGGGCAGGAACAAATAAATCCATCTGTTTATTTTTCTCATCAGCAATCAACAGAAATAAAATTAAGATTCCTTAATATGTACAACGGACACAAGCAAAGGATTGCAGGAGAGTCCTACTACCTACCTGACAGGTGTAGGTGACCATGTCAGTGTCCCTTGTGTCTGCACCATCCCTATCATACTGGCAGCAGTGCGGACACTTTATGGGGGTACCAGACCAATTTGTCTTGCGGCCCAGTCCACCTCATAAGATTGGTGCTGCACTAAATGTGTAGCGCAAGCCGGCGGGGACTCTTTTCATGCTGCCGCCCTGCAAAGTGCTTCCCTAGGCCTGGGCCTTGTTGACCTAGGCCAAGATACAACATTGCTTTTATCATTCTAGAGTATGTATTACAATAATGTCACAAGGGGCAGAGCTTGTACAAAGGATATCAAATGGTAAGTGGTAAACTTTGAAAGTCAACTTTGTAAGTTTTTCAGAACCAGTGTGACTCACTGCCACATTTTATGTTCAAATGTTGTTCACAATATAAAAAGGTTTGGGTATGGCAGATTTAGGGAAAAATGCACTTACCTCATGAGACATACCACACTGCACCACACTGTTCTTGGCTATCTCACACATATCACAGGTGCTAAGCTTGAAGACTTGGGCAGCAATAGCATATTCCTCCATAAGGGGCTCCTGTAGACCAGAACAAACCATGTTCAAATTTGTTTTTTCCTTGGGTTAATTGGATATAAGCACATTAGTCTGTGGCTCTCGTGCGGTAAAGCCACATTGTCGTTTTTCTGCCCCATCCACTCCCCTTGCTCATATAGAGAACACATTGTATCCTATGAACTCATTCACAGGATACAAAGGGCCAGATTCTGAAAGGACTTACGACGGCGCAGCGCCATGTACGCTGTCGTAAGTCCTAATCCGACCCTTCATATCTATGCGCCTGATTCTTAGAATCAGTTACGCATAGATATCCATTAGATCCGACAGGCGTAAGTCTCTTACGCCGTCGGATCTTAACTGCACTTTTTTTTGACCGCTAGGTGGCGCTTCCGTCGAATTCCGCGTTGAGTATGCAAATTAGCTAGATACGCAAATTCCCGAACGTACGCACGGCCGACGCAGTAAAGTTACGACGTTTACGTTAGGCTTTTCCCGGCGTATAGTTGCCCCAGCTATATGAGGCATAAGTGCAGCGTAACAATTTTAAGTATGGCCGTCATTCCCACGTCAAAATTTTAAAAAGTTACGTCGTTTGCGCAAGTCGTCCGTGAATGGGGCTGGACGTCATTTACGTTCACGTTGAAACCAATGACGTCCTTGTGGCGTAATTTGGAGCAATGCACACTGGGAAATTCCACAGGCGGCGCATGTGCCGTTCCGCAAAAATGTCAATCACGTCGGGTCACAGTAGTTTTACATAAAACACGCCCCCCTGATCCAAATTTGAATTAGGCGGGCTTACGCCGGCCGATTTACGCTACGCCGCCGCAACTTACGAAGCAAGTGCTTTGAGAATACAGCACTTGCCCTTCTAAGTTGCAGCGGCGTAACGTAAATGAGATACGCCGCTGGACGTAAATCTGGGCCAAAGTGTTCTGTGAATAGGCAAGAGGAGAGCAGGGTGAATAAACAGCACTTTGACTTCTGTGTAGGACAGCCTGCAGTTGTCATAACCCCTCCTGTTAAACCTTTCATGCAATTTCTAAATTGCTGCAAATGTAAATTTGAAAAGCCAGCATAAAATACATTTCAGTAAAAAACACACTAACGTGAAATTTAGGGCAAACGCACACAATAAATATCCCAAATTTGTGGTCAAATATAAAAGACAAGGTTGCACAAAGTAAATAGATACCCAACATGCCAAACCTTTAATTTATGTGCACCGTGAAATGGCGACAAACTTCAGTACCCTATATTTGCTATAGGCGACACTTCAAAAGCCCCCTATAGGTATCAGTTTAGTGTTATGGAGAAGGGCTGGTATTAGAATTATTGCTCTCACTCCATCGTACGCGGCGATATGTAACATGTGTATCGCAATCAACATTTTCATGCGTTTATATATGTGTGGGTGGGGGGGCCTCAAAAAAATTATTGGGGGGGTTAATGCGTTTGGGTGTAAATTTTATTTTTTTGCAAAAAAAAATAGATCTTTTTTTTTTTTACTTAACTTCATTTTTTCATTACATAAGGGACAAACAGTCTCCTACGTGATGATTTCTAGGTGACAGGTTCTCTTTATTGAGATATTGCAAAATATCCTTCTCTAGCAGAGCCGGGGACACAGAGAGCTTGACCCGGAAGTGACCTCAGGGACGTCGCTTTCCGGGTCACAAGAAAAAGGGGAGGAGAGCAGACGTGTGTCCACTCTTCTCCTTCCCCTCTACATGCCGGTGTCTTGTCACATTCCGCTCCCCATCACAGATTGCTCCGGAAGTGACGTTCCATCGCCGCCATCTTGCTACACCCCACACTCCTGCACAGTAATGATAGAGTGTTAAGGGGGCAGACGGACATCTTGTTACATCCACCGGAGTTTTAGATTTCACTGTTATTTTCAACACAAAACGGAGCTTATTACCTTGAATACAATATTTGGAAATCCAACGGACTGCCTAAATGTTACATTTTAAAAGCAGCAGCAAACCTGCCGACCTCACATGGTTTGCTAATGTGACAGAACACCTCTGATTTTCACATTTAACATCTAAACAGTCCATCTGATTTACAAATACTGTATTTAAGCATATAAGCTCAGTTTTGTGTTGAAAATAACAGTGAAATCTAAAACTCTGGTGGGTGTAACAAGATGTCCGCTTGGCCCCTTCACACTTTATCATTACTGTGCAATGGTGTGGGGTGGAGCAAGATGGCGGTGACAAAACGTCACTTCTGGAGCAATCTATGATGGGTGAGCGGAATCTGACACTACACCGACACCCGCCATGGAGATCCCGGGCCCGCCGATGGGCAAGCGGAGCCCGTTAAGCATGGCTGGGAGTGGCGGCAGGGGGGGCATCGGTACTGGGGGGTGTGAGAGCGATCGGGCGGCAGTGGAGCCTGACAGGTAGGAGTCTGCCTGTCAGTTTCACACACAATCTCGGTGGCTGCAGCAAAAGGGTCAAGGGGGTGTCCTATGCATACCTTTGTTAATAGGTGTCTCTCGTTACCATCTCAAAGAGTTGGGAGGTATGTACCAGTAATAGTAACACTTCCTGCTACATACTGACAATGCTAAGCCACTGCCTTGCAAATAGCAACAGGATTGTCAGTCGTCAACATGTGCTTCTTCAGTTGGCTATTGGACGGCGTATCAAGTCACATAGGCAGATTTAGGGTGTTCCTGGCTGTGTTCACAAATGCCTAAGGGCCCATAAACATGTATCCAGCCCCTTGAAGTGTAGTACAGGGGATCTATGAATGGAAGAGGCGGACCTTTTATTCATCTCCGCGTCCTCCATTTTGCCTCACGTTTGTATTTCTGTGCACTCTTGTTCCTACAATTCTGTTAGTACCTGTCCGTTTTTAAATAAAAGTAACATTATAGTATAACACTAGTGCGGCTCCTTTTGCCTTCTCTATGGAGGATTACTGAAAGCTGACCTTGTGGTGTGCTTCTTATTTGGTATATTGTGGCTGCTGGAGGTCGGAAGGCTTATTACTACATGGCCAGTGTTGCTTAAAGGCATATACTATACACAAGCACCTATTGATTTTTGTATGGAGAGCAATTGATCTGGTAAGAGGCTTAATATTTGTGGTGAAGGAATCACTGGAACACATTTGTATGCAGGGTAGAGTCTGTTCATAAGATCCATCAGGATTTATAAGGACCGAGCACCTTTGTGGACTTTTATTTTAATCATGGATTGGTCTTGTCAATATATGTATGAAAGAATGTTCATTGATCTTAAAGTGGAAGATTAGCCAAAACCTAATGCTAAACCTACTCTCAGTCACATTCTAAACCTATTCTATCTAGCCCTGCAAAGAAGAAATTGCTATACTTACCTGTTCTGGTCCGGTCCAACATTGAGCTGTCAGCTCTTGCTTCAGTGTGTGGAAATGTGCAGTAGAGGCAGCTGACAATGGAAGCCCCATGGTAACTCTATAGCCTCATACACACGATCGGACTTGCATTGGACTTTTCCGTAGATTTTGCTCCAAAGGGCGTTGTCCGTGAACTTAATATGCATACACACGACAACAAACACGAAAGTAGTGACGTTATAGACGTACTACATGGTATTTCTGCTCTTTATCGCCACCCTTTTGGCAACTTATGCTATTGTTGTCTGATCTTTAGTATTGGTTCTGAGCATGCGTGTTTGTACTTTGGACTTTAGTTCGATGGACTTGTGTACACATGATCGGATTAGCCGACGTAGGACATTTGTTGCCGGAAATTTGTCTGTTCTCACAGCGAACATTTGTTTGATGAAAAAGCGAAAAGGTTTGTCTGATGGAGCGTAAACACGATCAGATTGACCGCAAAAACAGGTCCGTCGTGCAATTGTTGTCAAAAACAATTATGGGTGACCTCTGGTATTTCATAGCCGTCAATTCCCTCCTGCACACAACATCCGCTGGCAGTCAGAAACGGTATGTATAGCATATATTTATTTTTAGATAGAGAGAAGATTTAGCGTCAGGTTTTGGCTAAACTTCCAATTTAATCTTCTATATGGTCATCAGTTTTTGCACCTGATGAATAATTTTGATAGCGCACTGATACAGAATATTAAAATGCTTCCACTTACCTGCAGCAAACAGATGGCACATTTTCATCCTAGGAAAAGACCCTGATGTCTCGTACACACGACCGGTTTTCCTGGCAGGAAAACTGCCATGAGAGCTCCATCACAGTATTCCCGACCCAGCGGTTTTAAGCTGGCAGTTTCCCTATGGGGAAAACCAGCGGTAGAGCATACACATGGCTGGGTTTCCCGACCAAAGCTCTCATGGCAGATTTCCCATCGGGAAACCCGGTCGTGCGTAGGGGGAAAAAGCTACCGAGCAGGTTCTCATTTTTCCTGGTGGACTTTTTACCACCGGGAAAACCGATCGTGTGTACAAGGCATGACATGGTCAAGGGCTGATTTTTATTGATCAATACTGAAATCTCCTTTTTTTTATTTTATTATTTTACTGTTGCTGTATGTTGTGACATGTTAAGAATATATTCATACACCCTTGTAAAGTAACAGATTTTTTGATGGTCCTTTCATTAAAAAAAATGTAATAAACACTAAAAACAACACAAACACTGTAGCTTTATTTTACCTTGGTATAATGGAACTGCATAGGGTCATCTGTAGACAATGAGACCACCAAGCCTTTTTCATGAAAGTCCAGCAAGGGGTTCTTGGCATATTCCAGAAATAGACTGTTGTTGCTCAGTGGTGACATAGCAATGGGGATCTTGCTCAAAAAGTATAGGTATTGCAGTACAGGGCTCTGAAAAATTTAGTTATTTTCAGATATACAACAAAAACAACACACACCATGAAAAGAAGAACATGTACAAAGTCTAAAGAATACCAATCACAATCACAGTAACCACAATATTCTTTTGATACCTGTATTGAAGTAATACATTGATGCTCAAACAACAGAAAACTTACCAGCTAACCAAACATTTTTTGAGAGTTTAGTTGCACACATTTGTAAATATATGTGAAAGCCACCGTGCTTTGCCATAGCTCCTATTTATACAGTGGTCCTAATTCTATAGCCCTGTAAACACAGGCCAGAATCTGGTCAGGAAAAAAACGTAGTTTTTCCTGAAGAGATTCTTTGCAAGAATCTGTTGCTGGCCGAGTGTACAGACACTCCATTCAAAAGAACTGCCGTTTGTCACATTCAATGCCGTCCCTGCCATCTTGCTACACCCTACACTGCGCTTGGAAGCTACCGCTCATGCGACAGTCATTTTGAGCACTGCCGAGAATCACAACGAAGAAAATAGAGAGCGGGTTCTCTATTTTTCTTGTCGAGATTCTGGGCAGTTTTCTTGACGAGAAACCTCAAAGCCTCGTACACACGCACGGTTTACACGGCAGAAAGCCATGCGTGTGTACAAGGCTTTAATCTTTGGGAGTATAAATTGGAGCACATATAGCAGTGGATAAATTAAAGGCAGGTTTACGTAGAGGGAGCCCACTCCTCTTAATGCCCTGTAAACATGGGCAGAATGTCGGGAGACATTTGCCGGTCATTTGTCTGGCTTCGGTCAGACGTGCATACTGGGAAACCTGCATCCGACCGATTCCCGATCAGCACTCGCAGAGAGCGTTGATCAGAGTGTTCTGGTAGGGGTGCCATCCCCCTGTTAGAACAATAAATTCAGCTAGGGAGATCGCTGGACTAACCTTGCATGGTTCCAACTGAAGCTAACAGTTTTTTTTCATTCAACCCGTGGGGTAGAATGAAAAAAAAAAACGAATAGTGTGTACCCGGCTTAAAAGGCACAGAAACATATTGGACCCCAGCAGGAGCACAATGACAGCCGAGGAAGGTTCACAACTCCTGTCAGTTTATATGTTGCCATCTGTGTCCCATTGAGGGGAGATATCCCTTCACTTCCTGTCCCCTAGCCAAAACTGAAATCCCTGCAAATTAACCACTTGTCGGCTACAGTGTCAACGGCTAGTTCTGAGAGGACACTGCTGATCACACATTGAGGTAAAGAGCCAATCAGCGGCTCTTTACCATGTGATCAACTGTATCAAATCACAGCTGATTAGGGATGAGCTTTGATGAGCTGTTCGATCGACGAACGATCGAACAGACGATGTTCGACTCGAACATGAGTTCGACTCGAACATCGTCTGTTCGATCGTTCGTCGAATTACGAACGTTTTGGGCCGTTTCCGCCAAATTCGAGTGGCGTGTCACGGCCCATAATTCACTGCGGCATTACAGTGCATTGCTGGCATCATGCAGCTCCGGCCAGTCACAGAGCCAGAGGCCGCAGCGCCGGAAGGAAGATGAGCGAAGATGGATGCGGCCTCCAAGCGGCGGGGACGACCCGAGCTTCATTTGCAGGTAAGTGTCACATAATGTGCTAGGATGTGATGCAATGTCTTTACTTTGCAGGGAAGGGGAAAAAAAGAGAGAGTTTACTTCCTCTTTAACAATTAACAAACAAATGTACCTTTTTAAGGTTTAAGCCATGAGAGATGTTGTCTGCGGTCATGAATGCTGCCAGTAAGTGAGTGATAGCACCAGCCTCTCCACAGTGAGGACGGAAAAGGAAAGTGTTCATTCCTCTCTCCCTATAAAAAAAAGTAATGATTTCGTAAGTATAAATTCATTACATACAAACAAAATTATAACCATGCTTTCATTTTAAAGCCATTGACATTTTCAAGTTGTTTATTAAAATTGGCGTAAAATGAAGGATGGATGGCCGCACTCCAAACCAAACAGGTTGTCTTTATTTAAACGAACAGCAAAAACATACCAGATCACAGCAACAGAAACAGGAGGATAACCGACGTTTCACACTGACTTAGTGCTTATTCAGTCATGAATTCAGTGGATCCTAGGTTAAATCCCCCTTATTTAACTCTATAGTTTCTAAGCAAATAGATCTCCACACTTTAGCAAAGCTGGGATCTTGATGAGCTCCTGGTAACTGTCAGCTGGGCTTCCTAAGAGGGCAATAGCCCTCCAGGCTGGGAACTTCTCCTAGACAAGAACAGAGCAGCTCCAGGCTTCAGACTATTTATGCTCACTCTCAGCCCCCATCTGAGCACCCTACTCCAGGAATTGGCTGAGACAACATAAATGTTCAGCTGCTGATTTGCTTTATCCAGCCCACTACATTCTATAACTATCCAGAAGGCAGGGGGAAGCAGTCAAACCCACAGCCAGTGACACTCAGTGTAGACGAGAGCAAACACACTCTGCTCCACTGATTACAATACAGAGGAGCAAACAGAACTAAATTTACCTAACCAACCTAGCAACCAATTTTAAAGGGGCAACACCATTAAGACTGGATAACATTTAACATTATCTAGATGGTAGTCTTTCAGATACTTTTGATGTGCATTCAATGCAGAAATCACATTTTTTGACAAAGATAGATCAAATTCTTCTATAGTTTTGCTGAACATACACATCTACTATCCAATGCAGGTTGGACGATCTCTGCATTATTGCATATAGGAGAGTTCCTTTGAAAATCACAGGTCATTTTTCAGTTTGCCCAGTTGCTATCAACACAAATATCAATCTACAGATAAGGGAATATCCATACACCATAAAAATATTGTAGATACTGTTCACAATTCTTGTATTAAATATTAAGATTCAGGTTTGTGGAGGTCTTCAAGCAGTCTCCTCCACTCATTGCCCACACTCATGTTGCATGTCTTGGCATTGCAGAAATTTCAGTTGAAAGCACTGTGTCTGACTAGAAGTGACCCTAAAATTTGGATGACATAGGATTCGGACCCAAAATAATGAATTCAGATGTGCCAAACTGAATTCAAATTTGTGTTATTTTAGGCAGTTTGGAGTCCCAAAAGATTTCTAGGAGAAAGGGATCATAGGTTATTCCAAAGATTGTTTCTGCCTTATATCTGCTTTTGCTGTTGTCTGGGTTCCTTTAGCTTGAATGCCAGTGCCCCCAGGTCCCACACATCTACCTTAGTATCCCTGGTAGAATTTTTAACCAGTTCCTGCCCCGCTTATAGTCAAATGACAGCCAGACGGGACTGCTCTAGATCCAGGTGGAGGTCATATGACATCCAACCTTGTGCACATCCCACGGGCCATGCTGCATCCTGATCTGTCACCCGCTGTGTCTATTGGACACAGCGGATGACAGATCAGTGTATCGGCCTGCTGCTGTTACCATACCATGTGTGGACATTTTCACTTAGGGGTGTTAGGGCGATTTAGACATTAATGGCTGTGTGTTGAGTTATTTTAAGGGGACAGAAAATTTACACTGTTATACAAGCTGTACACTCACTACTTTACATTGTAGCAAAGTGTCATTTCTTCAGTGTTGTCACATGAAAAGATATGATAAAATATTTACAAACAATGTGAGGGATGTACTCACTTTTGAAGGATACTGTATATACCACAGTTTGTAGACTCTATAACTTTCCTACAAACTGAACAATATACATCGATTTGGGTTTCCACTAAAGAAATGTAGCAGAATACATTTTAGTTTAAATTTATGATGAAGAAAACATAAAAACACAGTGGTGATTAACCACTTAAGGACCGCCACACGACTATATACGTCGAAAGAATGGCACAGCTGGGCACATGGACGTATATATACGTCCCCTTTAAGAGCCCAGCCGTGGGTCCTGAAGCTCCGTGACCCCACCCGCGGAATCCTCGGACCCGATCGCTGCCGGTGTCCCGTGATCGGGTCACAGGAGCACAAGAATGGGGAGAGGTGAGTGTAAACATACCTTCCCCGTTCTTCTCTGTGGCAGTGGCAGTGATCGTCTGTTCCCTGATATAGGGAACGACGATCAGTGACGTCACACGTCCAGCCCCGCCCCCCTACAGTAAGAAACATACATTAGGTCACACTTAATCCCTACAGCGCCCCTAGTGGTTAACCCCTTCACTGCCATTGTCATTTTCACAGTAATCAGTGCATTTTTATAGCACTTCTCGCTGTGAAAATGACAATGGTCCCAAAAATGTGTCAAACGTGTCTGATGTGTCCGCCATAATGTCACAGTCACAAAAAAAAAATCGCTGATCGCCACCATTAGTAGTAAAAAAAAAATATTAATAAAAATACCTGTAGCTGACACATCTTAGAAATGGTAAAATGCAATATATTATGTTTTATTTTTTGGTTTAGAAACACTTTAAAGTGGATGTAAACCTGATTCATGAAATTTAAGCTGGGCGCATATATCTGCAGTATTTTGTTATCTCTTTTCAATGAGTCAAGTCTTAGCTCTCTTCTGAACGGTTCCTCTGTTATCAGCCTGAGAACTCCTGACATATTTTTTTACTTTTTAGACAAAAGCAGCCTAAATCTTTTGTCAAAGGAGGTTGCTATAATAGATTAGCAGAGAGAAGCTCCTATTACAAAACAGCTCTGAGGCCCCGTACAAACGTCCGAGAAACTCGACGGGCAAAACACATCGTTTTGCCCGTCTAGTTCCTTGTGAAGCCGCCGAGGATCTCAGCGAGCCAAGTTTCCCCGTTGACTAACGAGAAAATAGAGAACATGTTCTCTATTTGGCCCGACGAGATCCTCGTCGGTTTCCTCGGCCAAAAGTGTACACACGGCTGGGTTTCTCGGCAGAATACAACTTCGATCGAGTTTCTGGCTGAATTCTGCCGTGTGTACGGGGCCTGAGAGTCTCTGCCTATGAGGAGAGGGGGTGTGTGCCTTTCCCCCAATCAGCAATGTTAGCTATCTTGGCTGTATACCCAGACATCACACTCTGTGTTAACCAGGAAGATAAAATCTGCTAACACGATTTGAACTTTCTAAACAGTATATAAATGTGAACACAGCAGATATACATAATAAAACCAATGAAGGGAGATTTGGTGCATCTCTGTGTATCATCTGAGGCTGTTCACTTCACTGCGTGTATGGAGGGTTTACATCCACTTTAAAGTTTTACTGAAACGTGACTCAAAACGACAAGGTGTCAAACCAAGATTCTAACTTCTTGAAGGCTTTTAACCAATGTAAACCTAGTAAACAAACAGCTACCACACAACAGTGAGCATTCACATAACCAATATGTCTTCTTAAATTGAATGCCCAGTACAGTATTAGCTTGTAAACTTAGCACCACATTTATTATAATCTCTAAATTTACAAGTCTATTGTAATCTAGACAATACCTTAATAACTTAATACACAAACTCTGCATTTGGTACACATCAAGGTAATTATTAGTTTACAAGAGAAAAAGTACCTGATTTACAGGTATATTGTATGCTGTTAAAGAGATTTGCACTATTGACATCCAGTTAAAAGATATGTCATTGATAACTATGACAAGCAAAGTAATCCAACTATTATTGCAAAATAATAATTTTCCCATGGGGTGGATGTAGAATATGAAGCAAAATTTTGGCAGGCATCAGCCACATTCTTGCATTAAGTTTTTTTTTTTACTACAGTCAATATGGGTAGGACTAAAACTATAATAGTAAATCATTTGGGTCGCATATATTAGGAGGAATCATGTTGCAATTACAGTGTTATAAATAACCAGATTAAACTTGCTTTTCATTTTTGTATTTTACAGCAAAGCCAGTCCAATAGTTACCAAAAAATGTAAAACTACCAAATAATAGTTAGCTTTGTGCAAGCACCGAGATAATAGTGGTTAGGAGCTTGCCTTACAGCTCTAGTCTTTGGTTTCAGTTCCCATCTAAAGCCTCGTACATACGATCAGTCCATCCGATGAGAACGGTCTGAAGGACAGTTGTCATAGGTTAACCGATGAAGCTGACTGATGGTCCGTCGTGCCTACACACCATCGGTTAAAAAAACGATCGTGTCAGAACGCGGTGACGTAAAACACAACGACGTGCTGAAAAAAACGAAGTTCAATGCTTCCAAGCATGCGTCGACTTGATTCTGAGCATGCATGGATTTTTAACCGATGGTTGTGCCTACTAATGATCGGTTTTGACCTATCGGTTAAATTTTAAAGCAAGTTGGCTTTTTTTTAACCTATGGTTAAATAACCTATGGGGCCCACACACGATCGGTTTTGACCGATAAAAACTGTCCTTCAGACCGTTGTCCTCTGGTTAACCGATCGTGTGTATGAGGCCTTAGGCATCAAATCCTTGAAGTTCATGTGTTCTCCCTATGATTTGTTTGGGTTTGTACCTGGTGCTCCAACGACGATGGAGGGGGCTGACAAACATAGAAGAAGCCCTCTTCTTGGATTAAGTAATAGTACATGTTGGATTTACCTTTGTACGCACTTAAGACCAACATTAGGATGGTGGTCCCTAGAAGACATGTGCATACTGTGCAAGGCAGGACAGAATTCCCAATATATAATTGAATATATTAGGCTTTTATACCTAATATTAGTTTAAATTGAATGATGTAAGCAGAGAATCTAGGAAAGCCACATCCCCACAGCAGGGGTGGATCCAGAGTCTAGTTTTGGGAGGGGCACTGCCAGAAAGTAAGGTGTACCTGTACGCCATATTGTGCAATAGCCAGCACAGGCACACATGCTGATTGGCCAGAGGGGGAGCCAATCAGCGGGTCCAGCGGAGGTGATGTCCGCCGGCCACCTGCAATCTCTCCCCACAGAGATAGAACAGGAGTCTGCTGATGTAAACAAGCAGATCGCTGTTCTGTCAGAGATAAACAGAGTGATCTTGTGTTCCTGCTAACCAGGAACATGGATCACTCTGTTCATCTAGTGAGTCCATCCCCACACAGTTAGCAAGCACACTCTAGGGACACAGTTAACTCTTTGATCACCCCTAGTGTTAACCCTTCTCAGTCAGTGTCAGTGCATATTTTTTAGCACTGATCACTGTATTAGTGTCACTGGTCCCCAAAAAAGTGTCAGTTAGGTGTCCAATCTGTCCGCCACAATGTTGTAGTCCCGCTAAAAAATTACTGATGGCCGCCATTACTAGTAAAATATATATAGAAATACCATAAATCTATCCCCTATTTTGTAGATGCAATAACTTTTGTGAAAACCAATCAATATACATTTATTGGGATTTTTTTTTACCAAAAATATGTAGCAAAATACAAATTGGCCTAAATTGAGGAAGACGTTTTTTATATAGCAAAAAGTTAAAAATTTTGTTTTTTTTTCAAAATTGTCGGTTTGTTTATATCGCAAAAAGAAAGATCACCTTAAGTGCTATTAGTAGAAAAAAAGGACATACATTTTACTTGGGTACAGCATTGCACGACCACGCAATTGTCAGTCAGTTACAGTAACGCATCGCAGTATCGTAAAAAATGGCCTGTTCACGGGGGTAAAACTTTCCGGAGCTGAAGGGGTTTAGATTGAACAAAACTAAAAAGGCAGCATTTGTTTTTCATAAATAATGGCAGTATGGCACACAATATTTTGCAATTTTACGCATTCATTAATCCTTTTACTCACTTTTTTAATGGGTGCTCTGGTGGGGGGAGGGGCTCCCATGCAGGAGCAATGGAGATGATCAGGATCCATTAATTGCATTGCACTGTCTGCAGTGCAGCTGGCAGCATCAGATGACAGTGACACACAGTCACTGCTTCTTCCTGTGTTCACGCCATGCTGTGCTATGGAGAAGATGGAGGTAGGAGGTGGGTGGAGTCAACACTCTCACTCGGGGCGGAGAACGAAGAAGGCTCTGCTCTAACTGCTAGGGCTCTCCTCCTCCTCATCAGTGGCTCCAGCCTCCGACGTTACTGACGTCACTGGTTGCTACACGCCACGCGGCACAGGCATTAGCAACCAGGGCAGGGGTACACTAGCCAGCGACGCAGCTCCACCCACCTCCTCCCTCCAATGCGGCGTAATGACCAGAGTCTCTCTCTCACCGCCGCTGATCGGCTACTGATTATACCGATGTGAGAGAGACTTGGTTGGGACTGCAGTCAGATTTTCGGGGGGGGGGGGGGATTCCACCGTTACCCCCCCCCCCTGGATCCGCCCTTGCCCCACAGTTCCCTGCACCTTTGAAACCTTTACTTTACAGGGTCCTCATTATTCTTCGGCCAGGATTAGTGTTGTGAGGAAGGCATGATCTGTTTTTGGATGTCTCAGCCATGTATATGATTAACATATAAATACTTAAATAAAGCACTTTCGCTAATACAGTTAACAGATACAAACTAGTATGTAAACGTTTGGGGCTCTTTTTTTTGCAATTCCTGCAGCTATACACCTGCTAATCTTTTCACTGCCAGAGCCATTTTTGCACACATGTTTAAAAAATAATTTTAGGCATGAAGATTACATAAAGCCCCCAAACATTATATATTTTCTGAAAGCAAACACCCTAGAGCACAGGTGTCAAACACAAGGCCTGTGGGCCGAATCCGGCCCCTCCAGGCCATTTCATGTGGTCCTCGCACCTCCAGCCCTCCTCTGGTCCTCCTTCAGACCCTGTACTTTCTGCTTTCAAGCAATGCATCCAGCAGCAGCATAAGGAAAGGGAGGTACCCTGTGATGTAAGGGAGAGTGGAGAACTCAACTTCTGATGGTGGGGTGGCTCTTGACATATAATGTAAGGGGAGAGGATGCGCTGGACTTCTAATCTTACAGATACAACCGGCCCTTTTGAGGGCAATCATAATGCTGATGCGGCCCACGATGAAATTGAGTTCGACACCCCTAGGGCCTAGAGAATAAAATAATGGTAGTTCCAATTTTTTATGTCACACCATATTACTGCAAAATTTTAGCAATAAAATACCCACATTTTTCAAAAATATAAAAGATGAGGTTGCACCGAGTAAATAGATACCCAACATGTCAAATCTTAAATTTGTGTGCGCCTGTGAAATGGCAACAAACTTCAGTACCCTATATTTTCTATAGGTGACACTTCAAAAGCCCCCTATAGTCATCAGTTTAGTGTTACTGAGGAGGTCCGGTGCTAGAATTATTGCTCTTACTCCAGCATGCGTGGCGATATGTAACATGTGTATCGCAATCAACAGTTCCCCCGATGCATGCGTTTATGTTCGTAGGAGCGTATATGTGGGTGTGGTGCCCCAAAAAAAAAAATCGGGGGCGGGGATTTTATTTCCTCCCTATCACATCTGAGCAGCCCATGTGACTATAGAGTCACACATGTTGGTGTATACACAGTGGTAAATTCCAGCCCATTTCCTCCCACATTCTCCATGCTCACTAACCAGCTACACACAATGGGAGTGAGATATTACATGTAGTTTAATGGTGGCTTCACCTCCCTATTATTGTAAGACATAGGCTTAAGGGGCATGGGACAGCCTGTGACTGGCAGAAATCCGCCCACACCATGTTATTTCCACAAAATAATAAAGATTTGATTTCAAATATATATTGTATGCCAATTTAAAAGAGTTTATTGATATTATTTATTTTTACTAAGGCTGTTTTTTTTTTTTTTTGAACATGTGACCAGCAGCAGAGGACTAGAGTCTCCTCCTGCTTATGTTTTACTGCAGACAGGTTAGAAAAGATCTGGGTCATGTGACAGCTGTATATGGATAAGGAAAAAGGTACTTTTTGATGGTTTTTCTTTTTATTAAAATAATTACAGTGCCATCATCCACATACAGAAATAAAAGGGACAATGTAAATTAAACAGTGTGTGTTTAGTATCACTTTAATTCATAATTCATTCATAATTACAAATTTATGTTTATAGTATTTGTTTATATACTGTATATTGTTTTTAAAGTTATTAAGTACCCCTAAAGAATAACATAGATATCCGGAGATCTATTCATAACAGTTATTCACCTGCCTCTTAAGTGCAAAATTACAGTGATCTTGAACTGAATACAGCCAAAAAATACCTTGGATTACAACAGTGCTAGCTGGTGCCTTGCACATACAATACCTGTGCACTTTTTCATCTTCAAACTGATTCCTATGGAATCCTTTTGATCATGGGCCAAAACTGTACTTTCCATCGAGTAGAGATTAAAGTGGTTGTAAAGGTTAAAAAAAATTTTTTTTAAATAACAAACATGTCATACTTACCTCCACTGTGCAGCTCATTTTGCACAGAGTGGCCCCGAACTGCGTTTTCTGGGATCACTCGGCGGCTCTCTCGGCTCCTCCCTACTTCAGATAACCCCCTCTGGGAAGCGCTCTCCCAAGGTGGTTACCTTGCGGGTGCGCTCCCGAGTCCTGTTTTCGGCGTCCATAGCCACCGAGTACAGGACTCGGCCCCATCCCCCGCCTCATGGCTATGCTGCTATCAATCTATCCAATGAAGAGCCGTGAAGTCCGGGCAAAGGAAGAGTGCGTTCACAACGTAGGAATTTCCAGAGCTCAGATAAGTAAAACAGGGGCCTGTAATCGTTAGATGTTTTATCACCTTAATGCATAGGATGCATTAAGGTGAAAAAACATGAACCTTTACAACCCCTTTAAACCCCTCCCTTCCCAGCACTTAACCTACCATCTCGATTACAACCAATGGCTACGTGATTTTTGCATGGTTTTAAAATATTAAGAAAGAATAGTCCAATGTTTAAAGGGGTTGTAAAGCTTTGTGTTTTTTCACCTTAATGCAACCTATGCATTAAGGTGAAAAAACACCTTGCATTCTCGGGCCCCCCAGCCCCCCGTTTTACTTACCTATGCCACAAAACCCTGTGGGCTCGTTCTCGCAATGGTTTCCCCCAGCTTGGGGCGGCTTGTCCTTGGAGATTGATAGCAGTGCAGCAATTGGCTCCCGCTGCTGTCAATCAAATCAATGACACGGCGCGCCAGGGGGCGGGCTGAGTGATACAGTCGGCGGCTATGGCTGCTGGCTGTATTACGCGAGCGCGCCCGCAAGCTAACCCCCTTGAGAGAGCGTTTACCAAGAAGGGTGTTAGCTCTTGCGGGGAGGACCCGAGACAGCTGCCGAGGGAACTCAGAAGACTAGGATCAGGGCCACTCTGTGCAAAACGAACTGCACAGTGGAGGTAAGTATGACATGTTTGTTATAAATAAAATAAAATATATACCTTTACAACCCCTTTAAGTTTAGGTTGAGATGCATGGGCTCCATAAAACTAAAATTAAATGATCATGAACATATTGTAATTTTGAACATGAATCTCCTGTAGTACTTGTATGTGTATTTCTTTAAAATAACAATGCAATTTGAGTTACTAAAAAAATATGTTTTTTGGTACATAAACGGAACAACACGATATTTAATCTGGCTGGTTGCAGACAAATCAGGAAATTGCAATATATCTGTGAGCAAACTTTGGCTTATGCAAGCTGTCTGACTAAATTAAGGAGAAGAATCAATCTGCCCTGTTTTCTGGCTGCTTGCTATTTTTTTACTTAGAAGATACGACAATGCTGTGCATGTTCTTATGCTCCATACCCAACTTCCTCTATAGCGACAGCATGCACACTTGTGCAAGCTGACTGTGTATGCTTATAGAAATATCTTTCTTGAGAAAATATCTTTTTTGAAGTTGTGATACTTGCATATATGACAAACCTCTATACTCTGAGAGCAGCCTGACACTAGCATTACATTCCTTTGGAGATAATTACATTAGTTTTGTACATAAATTTACTTATGGTATTTTTCGCTCCATAAGATGCACTCCCCTCCCTGAAAAAACGGCGGGAAATGTGTGTGCGTCTTATGGAGCGAATACTGACCAGGAGAGCCGCTGATAAGGGGACCTTTCCGACGGCAGAACGATGCCCTATGCATCCAGCTAAATCCTGTTTCTCCCCTGCCTTCAGCTGCTACAGGGAGAGAAACAAAAGGGTATTGTTTTTGTATTTTTTTCATATTTTCCTCCTCTAAAATCTAGGTGCGTCTTATGGTCAGGTGCGTCTTATGGAGAGAAAAATACGGTATTTACTTATTATGGTTAGCACTAAAAATACATGAAAAATACATTTTTAGTCAAGTAAATATAAAATATTGTATGAAACACATATATACATACAAAGTCTAAAAGTAAACAGCTTTTACTGTGCACCCTCTTTAGGAAAAACCCACAGTGCTTTGTGAATCCTGTGTCAGGTAAATGTTTATTTGTAAAAGATTTCATGATATCATGATATGATTTCATGATATTTCATGATATGAATGGCATACAGTAAAGTTTTTTTTTTTTTTTTAAACACACTCTATATCTAAAAGATTGGCTTTTCCCATCAAAAGCATGGATATAATGCTTGATATCAAGCTATGATTTCCATAAATACCAAATTATAATTTGTCACACTTGATGTGATCTGGCTCCTATGTAAAATTTACCATGCAGCAGCAACGCCGCATTTTTCTAGAGGAAAGTCTGCCAAAAAAAGTTTGATCAATTTTGTGTAAATGTCATGCAGATTGAAAATCAGGTTCAGTGAATGCACAGTGATGCAAAGTGGAAACCTGCAATCCACCATAGTCTATAAATAAGGACGAACCGAACACCCCTTGGTTCGGTTCGCACCAGAGCCACGCAAACACTGATATGTCTATGGGACATGGACATGAAAACTCAAAAGTGCTAATTTTAAAGGCTTATATGCATTGTATATGCATGGTATTGTCAAAAAAAGTTTTTTTGAAGTTTTTTTCAGGAGCAGTGATTTTAATAATTCTTAAAGTGAAACAATAACAATTAAATATTCCTTTAAATATTGTGTCTGGGGGGTGTCTATAGTATGTCTGTAAAATGGTGCATTTTTCCTGTGTTAAGAACATCCCGCAGCAAAGTGACATTTCTAAAAGAAGAAAACATGGCTTTAATGAATTGTTGAGTCTCGGCAATATAGATAAAACTCATTGAAAAAAACGGCATGGGTCCCCTCCCTCCCCCTCCCCCCCCCAGTCCATTACCAGGCCCTTTGGGTCTGGTATGAATATTAAGAGGAAACCTGAACCAAAATTGAAAAAAAATTGCATGGGGATCCCCCCAAAATCCATACCAGGCCCTTCAGGTCTGGTTATTAAGGGGAACATTCAGGTCTGGTATGGATTTTAAGGGCAACCCTGCGGCAAAATTAAAAAAAATGGCTTAGAGGTCCCCCAAAATCCATTCCCTGAGCCCAGAGCCCCCCTGCCCCAAAGCACCCATTCCCCTATGTTGAGGGCATGTGGCCTGGTACTTTTCAGGAGAGGGCTCTCTCTCCTCCCCCTTTTTTCCTGCGGCCTGCCAGGTTGCGTGCTCGGATAAGGGTCTGGTATGGATTTTGGGGGGACACCTAGGCAATTTTTTTTATTTTGGCGCAGGGTTCCCCCTTAAAATCCATACCAGACCCCCTTCAGGTCTGGTATGGATTTTGGGGGGACCCCTACGCCATTTAAAAAAAAGGATTTTTGTACTCACCGTAAAATCCATTTCTCTGAGTTCATAGACGGACACAGCCTTCATTGACCTTAGGTTATGCTTCTTCCTACCAGGAGATTTAGGCAGAATTCTACAGCACTTAAGGTGTTAAAAACCTTTCCTTCATGCCGCTCCTCCCAGGGGGCGTGGCTCCCCCAGGCATAACCCACACCCTGCTCTAGCAGCCTCAGTTCGTAACAAGCAGTACAAACAAAGGAGGGGTGGGTGCTGTGTCCGTCTATGAACTCAGAGAAATGGATTTTACGGTGAGTACAAAAATCCTTTTTTCTCTTTCGTTCATAGACGGACACAGCCTTCATTGACCTTAGGGACGTCCCCAAGCAGTGTCAAAAAATTCGAGGGGTGGGAAAAATAACACAGCAAAAACAGGTTACACCCCAAACAAAAACCGGAGTTACTCAACGGAGGAACTCCAACCTTAAACTGCCGCCTGTAACACCCTGCGGCCGAAGGAGGCATCAGAAGATGCACTCACATCCACCTTATAAAACTTTGAAAAAGTGTGGACC